>NW_026294503.1:33239489-33839489 GCF_007827085.1 Peromyscus californicus insignis
TGATGCAAAGCCTTGATTCTACTCCTCATAACCCCCATGGATCAGTCACTGGATATGGCTTGTCTCTCGAGAGGGGACATTATCTTGAGAAATTCCTTGGGAAATTCTTGGTAAGAGACTCAAATGTGAGCAGCCAACAGTCCAAGCTGCCATGGAGATGAGTCCTGTGTCATAGAAAGGAGACCTGCCCTGCATGCCAGTCATATCACTCGTACGTGACAACAATGTTATAGAGAGGCTTCACCAGCATTGAGATTCTCTGTGCTCTTTATAGAAATCCTCTGGGACTGAGTAGTAGGGACAAAAGCCAGCTTGCAATGTAGCAAGGATAAATGAATAGGAGACTGAAGAGAAAGCAAACCCATAGTACCACCTATTAATGCATCCTTTTATCTACTTTATAGCTCCAGGTTGGCCCAAACTCAGAGCCCTCCCAGCCTCATCTCCTGGTGTTGGGATCAGAGGTCTCTGCTACCATCCAGGTTCCATGTGTTTTAGTGCAAAGAAGAGCAAAAGCATGCTACACTCCCTGGAATAGGAAGTAGAATCAGCACAGGCAGTGTGTCAGGTTCCCCCAATGGTGCTGATACTGGAGGAAGCGGGAAGAGTAGTCAGTGTCAGAGTGAGTTTAGAGCTGCTGAGGCAATGTCTCAGAGGATTCCTTTACAGTGTTTTAAATTACTATGTCACTTTATGTCACACTACATTTGTGAGAACCCAAAATGTTGAATATTGATGGAATTAATCGGCCTCCCATCTTGTGCAGGATTTTCAGAGCAGTGCCTTCAGAGTTTCATCATGTTAAACATCCTCCGAAATGGAATGGATTTACATAGTGAATCATTACCTACTTTCAGTTGGTATTTTTCTTAAAGTCACAGTTGCTACAGAAATGCGTTGATTTCTCCAGCAGCTGTTCATATGATTTGCCCTTTCTCTCTTCTCCCACCTACACAGGAGCTAGAAGTTACATTTCTAGGCAGGGCTCCAGCCCCATCTATTGTTATCTGTGTGATAATGGGAACTTAATGTGTCTTCTTGCATTCTGGGCTTTTTTCTTTCAAAACTCAATGATAATTATGATTGCAATAGCCAAACAGTACTACAGGAGAGAACAAATGCTGTTATGTGTACGCCATGTGGCAGGGCCTCTGGTACAGAGTAAGTATAGAACACATATTTGATATGAAGACTTCTATTACTACTGCATCACTAGATTCCTTAGTAGAGCACATTTGTCGTGAACAATACCACTTTATCTTTATTTATTGTGGCTTTATCTTATTTGTTAACATTGTAAAATTTGTATCCCGAGTCTTATATAAAACAGATGTGTAGCAATTACTGTTTATTGTATCTTCTGCGGGACTTCCTAAGGTTTCCAAGTATGTCCAACCTTTCAACATTGTCACATGGTATCATCTACAAAGTCCCTGCCTGAGAACTACACAGAGAATTGCAATTGAAAAACTGCAAAAAAACCAAACAAACAAAAACAAAAACAAAACAAAACAAAAAAAACATAATGTTTTAAATAAGTTTACAGTTTGGTATTGGGCTGTGTTCACAGCTATCCTGGGTATCCTGGGTATACCAGCTTGAGAGTTCTCTGTTGTTGAGCTTTTCATGTTTATTAAAACATCAGATGCTTCTGAAGAACCTTGGGAATACATGCTCTGTACAGGCTACAAAGAACCCAGCTGTGAAATAATCTATTTCTGAGGACTTTATAGTGAATCTTGAACAGTGTTTCTAATCCTTTGAGGGGTATTTTGTCCATTTAGATTTTTCTGCTTGTTTCTGAACAGTTCGGGTGGTTTTTATTTTGTTTGGGAGACCTTCATTTTTAAAGATTTATTTACGTGTCTATTTATTTGCTGTAGAATTACAAGTATTATTTACAATTCTATGTGGTTAAGTCACTCATATTATTTGAAGTGATATTCTTGTTTTTCTTTTTTATCCTGCAACATTTACATATTTTAATGATATATTAAAAAACAAAGTTTAAATGCATTAATTTGAACATACTATGTATTTTGCTAAATTCAGTTTTGACTTGAAAGCCTTTTCTTTATTGCAACTTCAGGCTTTGTTCCTGCTTCCTATTCCCTGGGAAGAGACCCACTTTCTTTTGTATTGTTGTCCTTCTTACAGAACGATGCCACTACAGTTCTGTCTTTTCTTTTTTTTTTTATTTTTATGTATGTCTGTGCTCCATGTGAGTGACAGGTGCCTGAGGAGGCCAGAAGAGGACATCAAATCTCCTGGGACTGGACTTGCAGATGGTTGTAAGCAGCCATTTTGGTGCTAGTTAAGTTCTCGGATTCTAATTGCTTCTATGGGTTTTTTTTATTATTATTATTATTGGGTGCCTGGCATATCTACTTATTTGCTACTTTAAGCTCCATTTTATCTGAAATTCATTTTCTGTTATCAATATGGAGATGAGTTTTAGTTTTTTAAAAAGCTTGGGAGCTTCTGCCCACTCACATCCAGTATAGAAACAAACATCGTTAAGTGGTGACACATGGGGAGGAGACATGGGCAAACGTGGATTTATAACACATGGAACACTGGTGACCAAGGAAACATTTCAACCCAAGTCGATCTTGGTGATTACTCACAGGAACAGGGGTGAGGAGCTACTTATATGAGGACCGGTGCCTTAAAGGCAGTTTCATCATCAAAAGGCCCACCCTAGCAAGGGTAAAGATTCAGGCAAGCTGTCCCCCCAGAGTTCCTTACCCAACTTGTAGGCAGCTTCTCAGGAAAGATGTTACCTTCTAGCTCTTAAATACTGGATATGTAAACTTGTGTGGCGGGGGGAAGGGGGCAGAGGGGCTTTTGAGATGTAAGTTCTTTAAGCTTCTAGTTCTTGATATTTTGTGAGCTCCCAGGTTTTTGATGGTTTCCTAGGTTTTATAGGCCTTCCTCTCTCCAAGAGAGAGAATGCTTCAATTCAGGAAAATGCCTGCATACCACTCCTTCATTTCCTGTGGCTCTTACTCTCTCTCTCTCTCTCTCTCTCTCTCTCTCTCTCTCTCTCTCTCTCTCTCTCTCTCTCTCTTCTGCCACATTCCCTAAGTCTTGGATGGAGTCATAATTATGTTCATGAATTCTTAGCTGAGCATCAAACCACTCTGCTGCAACAAGCTAGGTATTTTTCGAACTGTAATCCATTATGAGTAATCCATTCAATAGTAATCACTGCTCCCTACAAAAAGAAGTCTGTCCCCTGTGATTGAGGCTAACAGCAGCAAGAATCAATGGATATAAACACAAATACTTAGAGAGCAATTTAATAGACATATCACATCCACCTAACAAAAAATAGCAATTGCATCTACACTAGGGCTGAAGACTTCTCCAGGTTTTTGTCCTGGATGATAGCCTCAGACACATGTCTTTTTGTGAAATAGGCTTTACATTCTGGTAGAAGGCAATTGGCTGCACCCATAACAATTGTGCCACTATTGTGCTAATGGGCACTTCTTGCCTAACATGTTGGTAATGCAGCTCACAGGATAATCTACAACTAATCACGACTATGAGTGGACAATTAAACTCCAAGTAGGCTGTATAGAACTCTGGTACTGTGAAAGCTAGCCACCATAAAGAGTGCTTTCAGCTCAGTCTCAGCTTGATTTCTTCATGTCCTATGAGCAAAGTTTCTTCAGCAGTAGGGACCTGTTGTCTAGTTCTTACATGAAACCCAATCCACAGCACTGGTAATAGCTTTCATTGTGTGAAAGGTCTCATATCCCTTCCTGGACCAACAACTCATAGAGAGGTAACCCACCTCAGCACTGGGATTTTTCTTGGGGGTGTTTTTCTCACCACACACAGCACTTTTATTCAGATTTTTACTGTTCTTCCAGGTGCTTTTCTACAGCTAGATCTACAAGTCACACAAGAGTTTTCATTATACAATGAAAATTTATTTAAAGGGTGAATAGGATTTCTGAGGGCTTACTGACATGTACTTTAAGAAAATATCAGCAGGACTTGGGGATCAGCAGATAATGGGGTAGTAAATAAAATAACATTCGCAAGGTCCAGTATAGTATGAAAGGGTACAATCATTTATGTAAATTGTTTCTTCACATAATAAAGCAATGCTATATATAGCATTCATGATGGTTAAATGCCACTACCCTATCCAGACCTGGTTAACCCATTTTATTATCCATGAGCCATCCTTGGACACTACTATAAGCTGTGGCTACTGTTGTAACTGGATTACTGGTTCTAGCGGGTCCCATGCCTAGCATCTCTCCATTGGCCACATCTGATTACCAAAAGGACTCTAGGTTGATTGAACAATCTTCATTTGTGGTATATTTTCTGGCAAGGGAGAAATGTACATAGCATTCCCTGGGGGTGGGGAGAGGGAGCATAGTTGCCTCCCCTAGGACCATCCTAATTATTTTCATGTGTACGGATCTTTCATTCATTCTTCAGTGAACCATTGCTCTACTTTAAAAACTATCAGAGGCTCAGTAGCACAGCATCTGTATTTCTGTTATTTCCCCCCCATGAACTCCAGCTTGGCAAAAACCATTCAACATTTGCTTTGAGTGTCCTAGACATACCCACTTTGCCTTGTTCTTCTTGCTTCTTCTTTTGTCTTAGCATTTTATGAATGCTATGCAACTGTCAGTCTAAGTCCTACAGAGGCCACAGAACCTTTTTAACCTCACAAAGTTCACATGCCATTATGAGGTTCAGCAAAGATAACAATCCTGTTGAATTAGATTTTCTCTGAACTCTTCAGATGAAATGGGCATCAGACATACCTAATTCCCTGATTAGTGCCCATTTTTATTATTATCTTGCAGTCTTTGATCTTCATGGGACCTCAAAAAATGATAACCAAGATTTAATGCATCTTATGAGCCTGTCCATCAGGGATTCATGTTCATGTTGTCTAAGATTGTGCAGCATTTGTATGAGTTAAGCACTTATAATTTTCAGTTTCTCTGCTTCCACAGAACTCAGACTTATCCTGTTTATCCTCAAGTCTTGTTTAAAAATCTTTCCCAACTCAAGCAGTTAAAATGTATGGTATTCCCTGATCAATATAGTTTTCTGTACTTGGCTTTTATTAAGAACTCCCTCTGCATATAAAGATCATGCATTTCCCTTTCTTCTGTACCAAAGTTGGATCTGAGGTGTTTTTTTAAAATCATGTAACTTCTGTCTTTCTCCTCCTCATTATTATCTAGTTCTTTCAATTTTTAAGTCTTTGGGTCCCAGACAAGACTCTTTAGCATAGATCTAAATCATACTGCCTTTCCTTATGTTCTGTCAACTGTAAAAACTAGAAAGCCAACACCTCTCAGCTTCCTTTCCCCCACTTTTTTTTTTGCCAAATCAGGGCCTGATGAGAAAGATATTATCTATATATCTTTTCCTCTGCTGTAGTCGCTCCTTTATATAGGAAAGTTCTTTCTTGGTAAATACCTTAACCTCCATTTCATGCCTTATGGCCCAGACAAAGACCACACAACTGCTGCCACATCTTGTCTCCCCATCACCTGTTTTTGGGTGACCCAATAGTCATGTGCAAGATCCCTTTCTTAAAGAAGGCATGTCACCCCACACTGGAGAGGAAGATAGCCACTCTGGGTTTTTGCCCTGCCCCCAAGGATGCATTGTCTTTGGACAGCTGAGCCTTGGTTGCATGTCTTGTCACTCACAGCAAGGGACATGTAACTTCCTCTACATCAGGGAGGCCCAATATCCCATCCTACAGAAGGAAAGGATTGTCTTTGCAGGTACTCCACCCTTAGATGGCTAAGTCTCAGTTGAATATCATATCATGCACTACAGAGACCACATGGCTGGACTTCCCCAATTCATCTTTGGTTCTGTCAGTGTTCCAGTGTCAGTGGCATTGTGTGACTTTTCCTGGAAAGAAGTAAACAAATGTCTTTTCACCTCAGAGAGGGCACTGATGAGAGAACAACAAAACAACTCTACCCATTCGAGCTTGGTAAACCAGTGTCAGGTCACCTACAGAATGGGTGAAGGGTGATTTAAATGATCATGTGTGACTCAAAGGCAGCTGCATAAGTGAAGGATCCATCCAGCATGGGTGGTGGCCCACAAAAGCTGTATCTGTGAAGCTCCTGTTCCAAGTTGCAGGCACTGGGAGGAGAGCCATCTGTCTCCCAGCAATTATTTACTATTCATACAACCTTAGAAGGAGTCTTGTGAATCTCATGTCTTCTTGAATCTTACAAGTTTCATGAGCTTTCCAAGTTTTTAAGATTCTCTTACCTCCCAGCGTCTTCAGTACCCTCATCTTCCTTACAGCAAAGATTCAGAGTAACCACCTATTATTTTTACCATTTACATATTTGTTGTGCTTTATTTCCAGAGCCTCCTCTTGTTTATTTGTGTTGTTCTGATGCAGTTGCTATGCCTCTTATAATTTTTGAATGCATGCTACCATCATTGATACCAGCACCAACTCTTACTCTTGAAGCTTAAACACCCTTCTCCTCTACGGTAATATTGAAATAAGTCATCAATCATTACTGCCCCTCAAGGCTCTTTGTAATAGCCAGAACATGGAAACAACCGAGATGCCCTTCAGCTGAAGAATGGATAAACAAAATGTGGTACATATACACAATGGAATACTACTCAGCAGAGAAAAATAATGACATCATGAGGTTTGCAGACAAATGGATGGATCTAGAAAAAATCATTCTGAGTGAGGTAACCCAGACTCAGAAAGACAAACATGGTATGTACTCACTCATAGGAGCATACTAGATGTGGAACAAGGATGACTGGACTGCTACTCACATCACCAGGGAGGCTACCTGGAAAACAGGACCCCAAGAAAGACACGGGGATCACCCAATGACAGAGAAATGGAATGAGATCTACATGTACAGCCTGGACATGAGTGGGGGTAGTGAAGGGCGAGGGTCGAGGGAAAGAGAGCTTGGGGGAGCGGGAGATCCCAGCTGGATCAACAACAGAGAGGGAGAACAAGCAATAGGAGACCATGGTAAATGAAGACCACATGAGAATAGGAAGAAGCAAAGTGCTAGAGAGGCCCACAGAAATCCACAAAGATACCCCCACAACAGACTGCTAGCAATGGTCGAGAGACAGCCCGAACTGACCTACTCTGGTGATGGGATGGCCAAACACCCTAATTGTTGTGCTAGAAACCCCATCCAACTACTGAGGGATTTGGATGCAGAGATCCATGGCTCTGCATCCTGGTGGATATCTGGGAGTCCAATTAGTGAGAATGAGGAGGGTTTATATGAGTGAGAATTGTTGAGACCAAGGTTGGATAAAGCACAGGGACAAATAGCTAAACGAATGGAAACACATGAACTATGAACCAATGGCTGAGGGGTCCCCAACTGGATCAGGCCCTCTGAATGGGTGCGACAGTTGATTGGCTTAATCTGTCTGGGAGGCATCCAGGCAGTGGGACCGGGTCCTGTGCTCATTGCATGAGTTGGCTGTTTGAAACCTGGGGCCTGTGCAGGATCGCTTGGCTCGGCCTGGGAGGAGGGGACTGAACCTGCCTGAACTGAGTCTACCAGGTTGATCTCAGTCCGTGGGGGAGGCTTTGCCCTGGAGGAGGTGGGAATGAGGGGTGGGCTGGGGGAAAGGTGAGGGGGCGGGAGGGGGGAGAACAAGGGAATCCGTGGCTGATATGTAGAACTGAATTGTATTGCAAAATAAAAATAAAAAAAATTTAAAGAAAAAAAAAAACAAAACAACTTCCCTGCAGATTTCTTTTAACTTAATGCTAAGCATTAAGAGCCATTTCACTCCTCCTTTCTGATCTATTTATTTCATGCTTTGCAGTTTCATTCACAGGAGTTTTCTCCTCATTGGCTTATGCATTCTCTGTTGCAACATGTGACTTCCATTTCAGAATACCTTTGGCATGTGTGCTATTATTCCAAGACTTTAGGGAGTTACATAGTTCTCGCTCTACTTCCATCTTTATTTACTTATCTCTCCTCTTCCTTGAGGTCTCCCACTTGATTCATTTATTATTTGATTAGAGTTTCTACGTTAGCATTTCCTCCAGCCGAGGTGTGTGAATAATATGCTTTCAGAACCTACATATGTCTGTAGGTATCTTTCTTTCACACCAACAACTAAATCTCCCTCCTTGTGGCGAGGTAAAACTCCATTCTCCTAGCAACCTCACAAAGCCACTTCACTATCTGGAATTTGGTGCTGTGAGTGAGAAGTACTCTTTCAGTTCCAGGTTTTTATTTTGATGTTTCCCTTTCTATAAGGAAACTTGAAATGGTTTCTCTTCGTTTCTGAGGTTAAAAACAACAACAACAACAATGAAAGAACATTGCCAGGATTTGGGCTTGGTATATGAACGCCTGTTGTATCATCAGTTACGCATAGAACTTTAGGCTTTAGAGTCAAGTCTTTTTTTTCTTAATGCACTAACTGTTCTATTGTTAGTTACCCTTTCTCCATCTCCTAGTCTTCTCTTCATAATAGTAGTACCATTTGCAAGGTAACCCCATCCTCATTCTTAACTTTTGTGTCCCAGTTTTATTCCTGTATCCTTTTATATTAGTGTCCGATCCTCTACTTCATCTTTCAGGTCCTCAACAACAACGACATTCTCCTCCAGGTATGAAATTTCTTCATTTAAAAAGATATTTCTAGCCAGATAGTGGTGGCGCACGCCTTTAATCCCAGCACTCAGTAGGCAGAGGCAGGCAGATCTCTGTGAGTCTGAGGCCAGCCTGGTCTACAGAGTGTGGTCCAAGACAGCCAGGGCTATACAACACAGTGAAATCTTGTCTTGAAAAACAAAAGCAACAAACAAACAACAAATAAAGAAAAGGAAAAAAGTGATTCCTATATAAAATTTAGTCTTGTTGCTCATAAATTCTACATTTCTGAATTTTTCTGTTACTTAAGGTTTACTTGTAAGTTAAAAAAATAACGAAAGCACATGACATGTGCAGAGTGAAGAAAATATTTAGTCTTTTGAGGCACACGTTCTCCAGATGAGATGAAATAGCCCCATGTCCTGCCATCCTGTTTAAGTGTTCCTCTGTCAATAAATGTCTTCTTGACGGCTGAATTAGCACTGTGCTCTTCTTTCTTACTTTCAGGCTTTTGTGTGAGTGTGTCTTCCTGTTCAGGATAACCCCGGTCACGGTCACAGTGCTGAAGTGCTGCTATCCAGGGCTCCTAAGTCCGAGGAGACTGGGAAGTAGAAATTGTTCCATTAGCTCTGTTCATGCATCAGCTGTTCTTCCTTGCCCATGCATTCAATGCCAATGAATCCATAATATATATTATAGACGGTGCCTTTAAGCAGAGAAATGCGGTGGCTATGACTGATGGATTGATGAAAGTGCTGTGTGGCCACAGAATGCTGGGAACTTAACTCTTGACACCCAGGAGCAATGTTTCAACACTAACTGTTCAACGTTACTTAGTAAGAAAACTACCGCTAGTAATGGGAGTCGACTGCATCTGCCACTCTAATGCTTTTTCTCTGTTGAAAGCAATCTTAGATGCTCCTGTTCTGTTTCTGTGCTTAAGTGGTCTGTCTTCTCTAGCATTTGTTTATGAGTAGATATATGATCAGAAGCATCTGTTTGCACTTCTTTCCTCTGGCTAGGAGGTCCCTCTTAGTTGATTGTCACTGTTGCGCATTCAGTCCACAGGGTCAGGTTCAACTATCAGGATCTCAGGTTTGATCCCAGGAGATGAAAACAGAACCTTGTCGGCTGATGCAGGATTATTGTAGCCCATTGGAATCAGTTAGAATGATGAATCAGCTCACTTCTTCTACTTCTTCAAAGCTGTTGTGAGACCAGCTAATCATCAGGTTTCTCTGTAGATTCACTTTTTAGTCCCCGAACCTTCTAGGGACCCTAGATCTCCATTGGTCATAGTCTCTATACTCCATCACCTTGGAGTTTGCCCCCCATTACAGGTTCTTTTGGTTGAACTTGGGGGTAGAAACCCTTCAGAATCATTTTTTTTCTAGAGGTTTCTTTGTGTTCCAGTGACTTTTCTTGCCCTTACCAGGCCTTGTGTATCTGCTGCTAAGTTCACAGAAGCAGCTCGTCTCTCGGGGTTGAGAAGAGGACTTGGATATAGTATAATGTTGCCATTTTTCTAGAATTAGATTCTGAAGTATATTATGCATCCATAAATGTCACTGTATTTGATGAACTCTGTTATTCTCCCTGAACAAATTATTTGGAAGCACTGAACTTGAATTAAATGCCAGCGCATCCTTTGTGCTCCAGATGTTGTCACAGGAGATGTCCTTCTCTGAATGGCTGTTGTTTCTAACACTGCTGAGCATAACATTGTGGGCAGATTGGTTTATCTCTTTTTTATTTATTGGCGACTTGCTCGCATCACATGGAAGCAGCTGAACTCTGTAATTATGAGCATTCAAAGGGAGGAATTTCCATAAATACCATATGTTTTCCCAACACTGCTTCAGATGAGGCTCACCCATGAGTTTTCATATTGCATTCGAGAAAACACTCTTATTATTGTACAGTCTATTATTCTCAGAATGAGGGAAATGAAGACACATTTTCTGGTCCATTAACTCTTGTTAGCTCTCCAAAAATCAATAGACTCGCGGATGCTACATATTCTTCCATTTAGGGTCTCCACTTCCAGCAGTCCCCTTGAGCCATTTTTCTCACCTTCTGCTCTATTAGTTTTAATTAATGTTAGTGTGGGGCATCTGGTCACCTGCCTCTTCATGTATTTTTTATGAGGCTTATTTTTATCCATGAAGGATTTTTTTAAAATGTTTGTTTCACTTAAACATGGTACTTGTAAGTCATTACTCTTATAAACTCTCCTCCAATTAACTGTATTTGGCTCTTATTTCAGGATCAAGTATCTTTTAAAACTTCTACATTGGATTTGAACATCGCAGAGGCATCAGTTCACACAGGCTAAAACTGATTTTTGTTAAATATTCATGAACTTTTGAAGAGGATTCAATTTGTTAAGCATCTGATACTTCAACAAGAGCGCTTGATTTAAAGGCAAAAGGTTCGTGTAAAAATCTTTCTCCTGTTGAGAAGTTTGTTGATTCTTCAGCTTTGGGACTCAGTCTGTTACTTCAGATCTGTGAGCTTCGGTTCTCTCACTTGAGATCAGGGTTTCTCAACCTGTGAGTCGAAACTCTTTGGGAGTTCAATGGCCCTTTCTTAGGGGTCACATATCAGATATCCTGCATATCAGATATTTACATTATGATTCATAACAGTAGCAAAATTACAGTTATGAAGTAGCAATGAAAATAATTTTATGGTTGAGGGTGGCAGCATCGGGAAGTTTGAGAACCACTGCTGTAGAGGCAGAGGTGGTTACGTTATAACTTTGCAGAGTTCTTGTAACTGCATCCTCACAGGAGGAAGTGACTGGCTCATGATAAGCAATGAGTTTGCAGTTTAAACCACACAGAAAGTTGCGCTGATAGTGTGTAAGGCAAGCACAAACTTTAAGAAGGAAGTTCAGCCTGCCTAGGAAAGAAAAACACTTTGAAACATTTCAAGAAACTGCTAGGACAGAGTATTCATTTCCAACCAGTACTTCTGTTCATTGGATTATGTCTGGCTTACCTCTAGTTCAGAAATATTCTCTAGTCCACTTCCCTACTTCCTGTGACCATGTTTCCTCTAAATAATTTAACCCTTCTTTGAAATTATCCAAGAATTGGGATTTTTTTCTAAATTAGATTTGTCTTTTGTCAAATCATTTTAACCTCTTTTTAAATTCCTGCTTTGAGAAACCACAGAGAAAAGGCATCCAAGAATCAGAAGACAATGTAAACACTGACAGCAATAAATAGCAAAGGACTGCTGATTAGAAATTATATACATCTTTACATATGCATCTATAATGTATATGTGTGTGTGCATGTATACATATACACACGTATTATTCTTTAAAAATGTATAAAATTGGCAAATGCTGAAATTAAATCTGGTTAAATTTAATTTAGTAACCATGGTACTAGCTGGAAACAGATGGCATGTCCACCACGGTGACTGAGGAGAGCTTGGTGAGAAACTGCTCATAGAGGTGTGGGCAGATGGGGTTTAGAAACCTACAAGGGTGGGGAGTGTCTGGTAGAACAGCCACATTCACAGTCCCTAGGAGCCTGGGAGGCATCAGAGTCTATGTTAGTGGCTATATTAGAGGAATATGTGGTCTTCCATATGGTAATTTTTAGGCACCACCACTCAACCAAATGTCTTTACTAATGACATTTTTGTTACAGGTTGATATTTAGGCTGTGTTCATAAATGATCAAAACAGTTATTTTATAAATGAAATCGAGAATTGTATAGACCAATTGGTCCATGAAGCATTTTATATCTTTGGCCACATCAACCATCTCTAGACATTCTTCCCTCCAAGGATGAAGTGCAGCTTTGCATCCTGGCCCACTGACTCTTGACCTACACATACAGTTCTGCCTCCTGGAAGTTTGTGCCTTCAGCATCAAGTACAAGATAGTTGTCTCTGTAGCTGCTCTGAGTAACTGCTTATGACTTATTAATCAATTACCAACAGAATTGATTAATATAAATGGATCTTTTGAAAACAGATTCTTGCTTTTTAAAAGTAGGTATTGACCATGAAGATATACAGTTTGTAGTTCAGAAAAATTAAAAATTTAAAACACATAAAAGAAATCCAAAAAGACGATGCATTCTGATAACCCATGTATTAAAACAACCAACCAACCATGTATTAAGAACCTAATGAATGACAAGCATCTTCCTTTTCCTGTCTGTCTCTCCAACCTCTGTCTTGTCCAACAGATGATTGGAGAGGGATTGTTGCTTCTATTGCTTAGCCTCAAAGCCTAGGAGTGGGGGATGAAATCTTATTACTCACTTTGCACATGAGACAACAGAAACCACCTGAAGGTTAACTTTCATTTTTCACTTCTGATTAAAAAATTTAGAAAATTTGGAGTCAGATGCTGAGTAATTTTGACAAGTTTCTTTGAAAAAACCTTCACATCTATTTTGACCTCTGTACAAAACTCAAACTCCCAAGTTGCTGAAATATGAATATCCAAGGAGTTCTGCCTGTTTGACTGCTCTGCACATCTTGTATCTCATTATCCATCCTCATGTGATTAGACACGTTTGAGTGATAGACCATGTCTAAAAGGATGGGAATGATAGTAGAGAGGGTGTCTGTCCACTATCCTACCATCCTAATGATTATAGGTATCATTTATGAGCCCTGGATGCAGATCCAGCTGGAAATAATAAAGGAATTTTTGAGACCATTAATGAAAACTTGAGGGTGTTGTATTTGAAAGACAGGCCCTCAAAGGGCTGAACAACAGATTCCTAGTTTATTCAGAGAGCCAACTAAGACATTCTGGAAGGGCATATACAACTGCAATTCCCTTGTTCATTATTACCCCTTGAAAGAGCCCATGTAGCCCTGAGAACTGTCCTTGTCACAGTCAGACTACACTGGTCCATGGAACCTTCTTCTTCCTCTCCTTTGACTAATGCTGCTACCAAGAGCTGCACTAGGGAACTGGACGGATTTTCTTTGGTGGGCCACATCAGGTTCCTTTTAATGCAGAATTACTCTCATGGGCTTTTAGGTGGGGAGAAGATTCAGTGGCCACACATTTGAGATCTGGAGAGATGCTGTTGCCCACAGGAACCAAGATGATGTGTCAAAGGGCTCTCTGCAATACTCTTTCAAGCAATCAAGGCTTTGAAAGATGTTACTCAATCCATAGTCCAGAAAGTTACCAATTATGTTTAAATCCAGCCCCTTCTATTCTTTCTGTCATTTCTGAGAGATACAGTCTTTCTTTTTTTTTTAAAAAAAAATTCTAGTTACTTTTCAAAAATGTATTTTACTTAACATGATGATAAATTCGTCACTATTTCTACCCTAACACATTAACATATTTTTGTCCATGTGAGGTATATTCTAATTTATTGAATTAATAAATTAAAATAAATTCTAATTTATTGAATTGTATTGAAGAGTAATATGTATTAATTTTCCCTGATATTGACAGAAAAAAATTCAGACCATATTTTTACTATTGATCCTCCGGAATGATAGAATAAAAAATTGCTTGGGAGGGTGGGTGCCTTTTAAATAATATGAAATAAGTTTAACATATTTCTCAAATTATTAGTGTGTGTGTGTGTGTGTGCGTGTGCGTGTGCGTGTGCGTGTGCGTGTGCGTGTGTGTGTGTGTGTGTGTAAGTATAGGTGTGCCACAGTGTACATATGGAACTCAGACAACAGCTCATGAGAGAAGGCTCTCTGCTCTGTCTCAGGGAATCCTGGCACTGAACTGAGTTTGTCAAGCCTGTGCTCAAGCCTCTCTACCCACTGAATAGGTCAAAGGTCCAGTTCATCAGATTTCTTTTCTAAAAATCAGTTGTGTTCCAAGAGATTTTCACTATTCCTTTTATTGTCAGCAGTGACTGAGGTGCCCAGTAATCTACTTCCCCCATCTAGGCCTCACTTCCCAAAGTTTCCAGAATTTTTCCAAATAGTGCCACTACCTAGAGTCCAAGCATTTGAAATATGAACTGGGGTGGGGCGCATTTCATATTTAAACTGTAACACCCTGGTTGATGTGATAACCCTATAATCCCAGGACTTAGATTTTTCCACAAAGTAAGAAAAAAAACCACAAAAGACATAATTTAGAACTTTTCTCATTTTGGAAAACATGAAAGGTCAGAACCTCACACAAGCAGTTAAGCGGATTTTTCTTGAAGAGGACAAGTCTTGAATCTTGGAATTGAAGCATTCCATGGAGGTTATGAACACAATTGAATCCTTTTGACAAGAAACAATCATTAACATGTCTTAAAGCTAACTTCCTCAAATTCTCATTGACAACTTCTGGTTTTCCTATTTGTTCAGTTTCTGTTACTACATAATGACTCACATGACTTAATGATGTTGACTTTCCCTCCTTTCCATCTTTATTGCTTTCTTCCACTCAGCAGAAACTGCCCAGAGCTAAAAGGAACAGAGAAGAGCACATGACATTGTACTCTAAACAAGAAAGAATTTAATATTTATTTAATACCAGCTATATAGTAAAGCACTCTCCATACAATAGTCCAATTATTCTTCACAATTATGTGAAGCAAATCAGATTGCTTTTGAATTTAAAGATGATGATAGAAACATGGAAAAAGTTAGTATTCTCTTTCACACATCCAGGGTAGTTGGACTCAAGAGACTGACATGTTTATCTTCTCAAAATACCTGTTCCTCTCCAATGTGGTATGACTCCTTGATTCTTACATGAGGTCAACTGAATGACAGATTGTCAAGATTCTAGGAACACTGGAGGCACTGGAGGAAGATACCTGGGCTCTACTGAGAGAAGATACTTGTGCTCCACTGGAGAAAGATGGCTGGGCTCCAATAAGGGATAGTGACTAAGCTCCACTAAGCTAGGGAGAAATGCTTGGGCTCCACTGGGGGAAATGCCTAGTTCCCACTTGGGAAGATACTTGGACTCCACTTGGGAAGAAGCCTGAGTTCCACTGAAGATGCCTGGGTTCCACTGGCAGGAGATGCATGAAAGTCATTGGAGGAGATACCTGGACTCTACTAGGGGAAGATGCCTGGGTTTCCCTAGGGAAGATACCTGGGCTCCATTGGGAAAATATGTATGAGATCTACTGGGGGAGATTTCTGGACTCTACTGGAGGAAGATGGTTGAGATCCACTAGGAGATTACATGATCGTTTTGGAAAATGTATACTGTGTCAGCTGCAGAAAGGCTTTCATGAGACTGTGGCTTTAGCTATGCATGTGTACTGTGTTGGACTTGACACTTGCTCAATTTGTTAGACTAATGGACTCATTCAAGTAGCAATGACCTAAAACAGTGAGAGACTGATATGCTAAGCTCTCAGCAGAAGAGTTTACAAGGGACTTTTCTTATGATCGATGTGTTGTGATTGATGCCTCTTAGTAAGACCATAAGCTGTATGCCTGAGGACCTTTGGTTTTCTGAAGAAGTCAGCCTGTGAACCCAAGGTGCAATTATAGCCAATCATTGTCTTATCAAGCAACATAAACTGGAGATTGTTTCCCATGTGCAGTTCATGACAACTTAAGGTTGGCCACCTGTCCCTGTTTTATAGCCTATAAATCTTTAATATTATACTAGCTGGCAGCATGAAGCCACCATTTGGAAGCCCCAGTACGTTAAAGAATAGTAGCCCTGTAGACCCTGCCAGTTCCAATTTCTTTAATGTTTAGGGTCATTAAGTGGAAGAAAGACACTTCTTCAAAATCATTATGCTTCCAACATTCAGACCCAGCAGCAGCTGTTGGCTGGTGTGGTTCAATTCTTCAAAAAGACAGAGTTCTATACTTGAAGGGCTAGGCTTGACAAATTGTCGCAGAAACAGTTTTCAAAATGGGAATGTGAATATGCTACCTACACATGA
Organism: Peromyscus californicus insignis; assembly: GCF_007827085.1. Lineage (NCBI taxonomy): Eukaryota > Metazoa > Chordata > Mammalia > Rodentia > Cricetidae > Peromyscus > Peromyscus californicus. The sequence goes on from NW_026294503.1 coordinate 33,255,986, forward strand.
CCTTCCATCCTTATTAGTCTAGAGGTTTATGTCTTTAGTCAGCGCTGCATTGTTCTGGGTTCTGTGATGGTCGCTGAGGAGGCATATGAGCAAGTTAGACATGGAGCTTCTTAATCAATAGAGCAAGAAGTCCATGTGTAATAGGAATTGCCACAAAACTATTAACTAAATTAAATAAAATCAGGAAAGTGTGAAGTCTCTTTTATGTGTTCTTGCATTTTAACTATGTAATAAGTGATGTGCTTTTTGTTTAGCTTATTTTTTTAACAATCCAAGGTATGTCACCCTTAAGCTCACATATTGAGATGAGGACAGTCATCCTACAAAACCACATGGCATTGGATACTTGGACCCAAACACAAACGGGAACCTGTGCCATTATTGAAAGAGAATGCTGTGTATCTACATACTGATAACTGAGCAGTCTGTTTTATCTCCCACACATGGTTTACCTCAGATTCTGCCATGAGATTTTATGATTTTTTTAAAGTAAGATGCTTCTCAAACAACCTATGATAGAAAAAGTCCTTCTCTGTTAGCATTAGGCTCAACAATTATACCTGTTCATTGTTTATGTGGTTTCATGTCTCAAGAAACTATTTGTTTTCTTCAATATTCATTGAGCCTCCAAGCTTGGATCTTTTCATCTCCTCCTTGGATTAATTAGATTGGGACTTTTTACCCCAGAATAGTTTATTCCCCCTTTAGGAGTAAGAAGTTCAATGAATCAAACTTCAACCACCATCTACTCTTAATATTAAGGAATTGAAAGCTCATAGGAGTAACTAGGGTGGAAAAGATACAAAAATAAAAGTACATGCATGGCAAAGGGAAGTTTGCTTCTCATCACTGCTGGCCAAGAATCAAGATTATGAGCCGTATTGAGAGTCAAAATATACACCTTGACCTCCTGGTTGTGTGTATGCTAAGATTCCTCTGAAATTTGGTCCTAATGTTGATGTAATCAGTCTTTATATAAACACTACCCCTGAGATATAACCATTCCTGTGATCAAATGTGTTGGCAAAGACAATGTAAACGACACAGGTTGATTCTGGCTCATAGTTTAAAGGTACGATCCCCCAGAGTGGGACAGTCAAGGCTGCAGGAGCTTGAAGCAGCTGGTCATATTGCCTCAGAGTTCAAAGGCAATGACGGGTGAGTGCTTATGTGCAGCCAGTGGCCTCCTTTTCTCTCAGTCCAGGGCACATCCCCAGGGAATGGTGCCTGTCATAAGGGTCTTTCAACTTCAATGAACCTAAACAAAAATAATTCCTCCCTGGCTGCCCAGAGGTCACTTTCATCTAACTAATCTCTTAGAAGTGTTTGTTGCTTTAGTTGATTCTAGAACCTGTCAAGTTGACAATGACTATTAACCATTTTATGACATAAACCACCTACTAATCTCACTTTCTAAAGAAAGTACTTTATATAAAAACGAGATTGCTTAATCTTTTACGTGTGTGAGGAGTGTTAAAACCACCCACATCACATCTAGACATATGGGTAAACGTCCCTCTTGAGAAGCTGGGTTCCATGTTTGAATGAGTGTTGTTCTTAAGTTTAAGCCTTCTCTCTGTGTGTTTGATTTCACCTCTCTTTCTCCACACCCCCTTAATGTCTATACTTTAATATATGCCACAACTATTTCCTAGTAAACTCTACTTTTGCTTCAGAAAAACATGGTAAGATGCTATGGGAATGTGTAAGAAGGGGAACTGCTTGGGATCTGGGAGGCTGCCATTGACAGACAAGGGCAAATGTAAGATCAGTATTTTAATATATCTCAGTTCTCAAGAAAGACCGATAAATTCATACAAAATGAGCAAATTAAAGTACTAGAAATTTCAAGATGTTTCGAAGAGTAGCAGTGTTGCTCCTATTTTGGTTGTGACTTGTTTTTTTCTCCTTTTTATTTTTAAAATTTAGAAACATGTTACCTTAGAGAGTTTAAGGCCAGGCTGAGAGAGATGTCAAGCATAGGGCTGAAATGCACAGGAAGGGGCACAATTTTGAGGCTTTAGAGAAACATCAGTACAAAACCCCATTTCATATTTGTGACTTTCTGGGTTATTTTTTATGTTATTTCTTGTCTCCAGGAAGGACAGGATAATGACGGCTTCTTGTTTGAGCTTTTAGGTCAGACAGACCTGGATCTTAGAGAAGGTTTGAAAACTCTCTTTCAAATCATAATCAGTCCATCCATTGCTCATGGAGATGATGTCCTGACATCATTTGGATCAAGCACCAACCACAGTGCTTGAAACATAATAACTCACAAATTATAATTCAATAATTATAATTGTAAATCAAAGAGTGTGGTAAATTCCCCATGACCGCAGTGCCTGGAAGCATTGCCATCAATGCTTAAGTCTGTCACTCCTCCAGCTAATTTGTTTATAATCAGCTCACCATTGAAGCAACAGAGCCTGTCCTGTTGGTGAGCACTGGAGACAGCACAGGGGTTGGGAAGAACTTTGGTGTCCTTAACAAGAGGCTCACACTGTCTACACAAGCCTTGCATTCATTCAGGGTGACCTACTCTTCTGCACTAATCCCACTAATTCCACCATAGCTGTGTTCCTTTATGTCCTGTTTACTGATAAGATTGCAGAATCCTTAAAAGAAAGATAAATTTAGATTGTACGCAAGGCAGTCTCCTCCCTAAGCATCACCTGATACGGTCTGGTTTTTTGTTTTTGAAATTTCATATTCATAACTCCCCAACCCCCAAATTCCAAGGGCTATATTTCTAAAAATGTATTTGACAACAAGACCAAACCTACTTTTTTTTTAAAAACAGATTTTCAAGGGAAATTCTATCTAAATTACTGAGGGCAATGCATAGTGTCACTTAGCTTGGGAAGAATGTGTACCTGTTTTGTGCAGGTGTATTGGGACACTTAACTAGGGGACTGTGGACCAGAAGAAACCCCTTGTTGGAAAATATTATGAAGAAGATTGTTTGACCTCCATGGCTATGGAGCCCAATTTCTGTAAAAGTTTTGTAATCCTTTATTTGAAGAAGATCCCAAAATTGTCTAAGCTTCAACCTTTGCCAGGGATCAGGCCTAGTATAACACCCAAACTTTGTAAAGTTTGAAGTTTTGAATCCAAAGCACATTTTGTCTTGAGTATAATGAATTTATGAAATTTGGTAAGTGAAAGGAAGTAGAAAGATAGAAGGAAAGAAAGGATGAAAGGGGGAAGGAAAGAAGGTAGAAATCTTACTACAACATTTTGGTAAGTAGAAGGCTGAGAGATTCAGTGACTGAGATCACATCTTTACTCAACACAATAGAGCAACATGGCACAACACCATAACCCAGTACAACACAACTCAATATAACACAACACAGCATAGCATAATACAGTACAACATACCACAATACAGCAACACAACACAGCAGAAGGTATATCACACACTTGACTAGTGTGCTGGTTAGATTATTGTCAACTTGGCATAAACTAGGGTCATCTGGGAAGAGGTGATCTCAACTGAGAAAATGCCTCTACCAGGTTGGCCCATAGGGAATTTTCTTGATCAATGATTGATGTGGGAGGGATCAGCCCACTGTGGGCAGTGCCAACCCTGGGCAGGTGGTCATAGGGTTTATAAGAAAGCAAGTTGAGCAAGCCTTAGGGAGCAAGCCAGTGTGCAACCTACCAGGGTCCCTGCTTCAGTTCCTGCCCCCCCCCCCTCCAGTTCCTACTCATACTTCCTTCAATGATGGACCGACTCTGATGTTGGAACATAAGACAAATAAAGCCTTTGCTCTCAGTTGCTTTTGGCTGTGGTATTTATCACAACAATACAAAGCATACCAGAGTAACCCAGCAAGTTAGCTCCTAAAGCCTCAGAAGATGGGGATAGCATTTGGCCCTTCATTGTATTCCTTCACTGAGGGCACACAACACATTGTGCTAACAAAGAGATCAGAGGCTCAGGGTGATGTCACCAGCCCAGAATATTACAGTAGATACTAAAGTAAGAACCCACTACAGGCCTCTGATTGCACTAATGGCGTCCTGTTTTCCACTGCCACATGTATTTGCTCTTTGGCCCAATTAAGAAAACACAGCATCAGACTTCTGGAGTTGACATAGGGGACAGGGGACTTTAATTTTAATTGTCTAGTGTGCTATCACAAATGAAACCAGTTTGAATCAAATATTTTTTCAATCTTTATTGTACCAGCAATATGAAGCCAAACTGAGCTCAGTGTGTACTTTTAAAAATAAAGTTTTATTAGGAGTACCATCACAATCACCCATTTGCTTATTGTCTGTTGCTGTTCTACAAATACAGCAGTAATTGCCAAAAGGCCAGCCCATAAAGCTTAAAGTATTGACAGTCATTTCCAGCACACACACACACACACACACACACACACACACACACACACACACTGCACACACACAGCACACACATACACAAAACATACACCAACTCCAAAGAGCCATGACTAGCAAAACAGACAGAGGAACAGGAAGCAACAATTCATTTCAGGACAGAAAGTAGAGCAGGCAAGAGAAAGGGAGTCAGCATCCTTTCTTCATCTCCATAGAGAAGGGGGGACATGGTCTTCCTGGCGGGAAAATAATAACATCCAAGCAGCATGGTAAAAGGTTCATAATAGTTTGCAAAGCATGGAAAGGATATTCTGGGAACACAGAGCAGCTCACATGAAGAGCAAGGTGGAATGCAAATCCTCTACTCAGATCATCATGCTAAACAGGAGAGGGAGAGGCAGAGGAGATTGTTGTTTACTGTGTCATTACAGTCAGGAATAAAGCAATCCCCCCAGCCTTGTCCCAGCTCCACTTCACAGCCAAAGACACTACAACTGCTTTGGCTTTCAGAGTAAGAGGTGGACAAAGTTTGGTACTAGACCGATGAGGTTTCTGTGTGATACTCTCCTACCCTCCCAGATGATGGCCTTTGACCTGGCCTGGCCTCCTCTGACCCCAGCTCCCACTGCTCATGCCTGCAGCCTTGTATGCCTAGAAGCACCAGGATAAAGAGAGGTTGGCAAAAGCAGGGCTGCTCTCCAGGCAGCCCAGCCTCTGCAGACTCTGTCACGAGTAGATTTAACTTCCAGCATGCTGAAGCTGGCTCTGGACTGTGTGTGGAGGAAGCCAGATGCAGGTGAGATTGATCAGCAGTCATATCAGGACAAAGAGCCCCAGTCAAACAGTCAAGGGGAGCCTGTCTTCCCTGTAGCTTGAGCAGCTCTCACCCTATGAGGGAAGAGCAGAGCTGCATTCCACATCTGCAATCAAAGAGGCTGAAAGGAGAGCTGCAAATTAAACAGTGGCTTGATTAGTTCCACTTCACCTCCGCTCCCCAGATCCAGGGATGAAGACACGCGAAGCTGCTCCACCCCCTTTTCTTATTAATGAACATTCAAGAGGACAGTGGAGGCCTGGGGCTCTAAAGCCAGGGATTAAGGAAAGAAAACCAGTTCTCAAAGCCATGGCTCATTTGAAGGGCTATGAACCGATTGAAAGTCTTTGCAACAGTCACTTAAGATAGCTTCTTTCCTGACAAATAAACAAACAAACAAATAAAGAACTCACCAAGCAATTTTGCAAGGAGAATTGTGTTTTTATTTTTATAATTGTGGTGAAACACAAAGAGCAAAATTTATCATTGTAACTGATTCTAAATGTGCAGTCCAGTGGCAAAAAGTGCCAGGACATTCCTTTGTGCTGGCCACTATGTTGCACCACCATGACGTTGGCCGCATCCTCAATTTGAAATTCTCTACCTATCAAGCAACTCCTTATGTGGCTTTTTCTTCAACCCAGTAACTGCCCTTATACTTCTGACTCTCTTCTGCTTTCTTTGGTTCCTCTGTGCAACTGAGAGCAATGGAATAGGTCACTGATTGTCTTTCTGGGGCTAATTTATTTGACTTACCATCCAGTCCTCTAGTTCATCTATGTTGTAGTAGATGTTAGAATTTCTCTCATTTTTAAGGTTGACTAATATTTCATTTTATGCATATTTCTCATTATTTCTATCCATTCATCTGGGGGTAAATACTCAAGTTGCTTCCATTGTTTGTTTGTTTGGGTTTTTTTTTTGTGATCAGTACTATAAGACACCCAACAGTTCTATCCCCTTCTTTGAATCTCCTGGTACATATCTCAAGTGGAACTGGGTCATACGTAATTCTGCCCTAATTTGAAGATCAACCACATTGTCTCCCACAGTGATTATACCATTTTCACTCCAATCAGCAGCACACACCCTCACCAACACTTCAGTTTTTTTTCTTTGTATTACCCACACTAATGAGAAGAAGACATCTCATTTTGGCTTTCATTTTTATGCTAATTATTAGTGTTGTTGAGTATGATTTCATGGGCTTATTGGTCTTCTGTGCAGCTTCATAGAAATGTCTGTCCAAGTCATTTGCCTACATTTAGACCAGATTCTTGATGTACATGTTATTGAGTTATAGGTGTTCTCTTTATATTCTGCGTTTTAATCCTGTGTTAGGTATAGTTTCCAAAAATTTATATCAAAAAGTTACATCATTCATGAGTTTTTTCTTTACTCTGTATATGTCTTCTAATTCATGATAATATTTTAATTTTAATGAAGCCAAATAACCTTTTCTTTTGTTGTCTGGGCCTTTAGTTACTTATTTAAGAAATTCTTCTCAAATCCATTATCATAAAAACTTCACCTTTCTTTTTCTAAACAGTTTTAGTTCTCATGTTTAGATTTTTCTAAAATGTTTTAAATTGATTTTATAGAGCTGGAGAGATGGTTCAAAGATTAAGAGCACTTTCTATTCTTGAGGAGCACTCAGCTTTCATTCCCAGAACCTACCTGGTGACTCACAACTACCCTTAACTCCAGTTCCAGGGGATACTCTCTTCTGATTAGATGTGTCATGAGTGTATATCATGTGCATATTATACACATCTGTAGGCAAAACACTCATATACACAAAGCTGAAACAACAAAAATTAACTCTGTATATACCATAAAGGCCCAAATGCACTCTTTTGATTATTGGTAGTTGTTTCTCAATACCGTTTGTACAAAGGAATATGTTTGCTCCAATCAATGATGTTTTGGTCATTCTAACAGGAATAAACTGTGTGAAATAGCTTATTCCTGGAATCTGTATTCTGTACTACTTGCTGATCAACCTTTAGATTTCTACAGTTCTACTGGGAGTTTTCTAGGAATTTTAAATCAGGAAAAACGAGATTTCCAAGTATGTTGCTTTTAAGATTATTTTTACCAATTTAGGTCTCTTGAGGTTCCATCTGAATTCTAGAATGCATTTATTTTCATTTCAGCATAAAGTTTTGGGAGCTTTTGATAGAGATTGCAATGAATCTTTAGATTGCTCTGGGGCATTATTGATCTCATAACAATGTTAAGTTTTCCAACTCATGCACACTGTGCATTATTTTATTGTTGTTGTCTTTAGTGTCTCCTGCCAACATTTTGGAGTTCTCAGCATGCGAGAAGTATTTCATTACTTTGGTTAACATATTCCTGAGTATTTCTTCTCTTTGATGCTATTTAAAATACAATTTTTTCTTAATTTTCTTTCTATATGCTGTTTATTTTTAGTGCCTAGAAATGACTGGTTTGTATCTGTTGGTTTGATATTGGTTTGATATTTTGCAACTCTGCTGATTTTTATTCCTCCCCCCATACATAGTACTTTGACTTTTCTTCAGATAATAGCTCTCTGCAATAAATAAAGGTAATTTATATCTTCCTTCTTCCTTTGGGAACTTTTAATTTTTGTGGGGTTTTTTTTTTGTTTGTGCTTTCTAATTTCTCTGAGTAGGACTTCAGTAATATTCTGAATAGCAATAGCAAACCAGGACAGTTCTGGCATATTCCTGATCTATAGGGTCTTTGTTACATTTCTATTGCTGGGGTAAAACACCATGACCAAGACAAGTTCTAAAGAAAGCATTTATTTGGGAATCACCATTTCAGAAGATTAAGGTCTATGACCAACATAGCTGTGAGCATGGAAGCAAGCAGGTAGGCATGATGCTGAAGCGGAATCTGAGAGCTCACATCTTGAGACACAACTACCAGCAGAGAGACAGACAGACAGACAGAAAAGAGACAGAGAGACAGAGAGATACTGAGACTGGGAATGACATAAGGCTTTTGAAACCTCTAAGCCTGTCCCTAGTAACATACCTAGTCCCATCAGGCCACACTCTCAATCCTTCCCAAATAGGATCAACTAACTGGGGGCCAAGCATTCAAATTTATGAGCCTATAGGGGTCATTCCCATCCAAACTATCACATATATGGAACATTCTCAATTTTTCACCTCCAAGTTCAATGCTGGTTATGTTTCTCATGTGTGACTTTTATCATGCTGAGGTGGCCTCCTCCCATCCCTAGGCTATTGAGTACTGTGATCATAAAAGGACAGCAAGATTTATAAAATATATCTTCTGTATCAGTTAGAATGATCTAGTCATTTGTTTTTGTTTTGTGTTTTTTTTGCAAGACAGAGTTTATTTGTGTGGCTCTGGCTGTACTGGAACTTACTCTGTAGACCAGGCTGTCCTCAAACTCAGAGATCCAGCCTGCCTCTGCCTCCCGAGTGCTGGGATTAAAGGTGTATGCCACCAAGCTTGCCTGATCTAGTCTTTTTCCTTCACCCTGTTAATGTGGTACCTTATATTGACTGACTCGTGTATGTTGAATTGAATCTTCTCAACCAACGCAAATTTGTTTAGGCAAACTACAAATTATTCCACGATTGACTTTTAACAATATAATATGAAGTATGCTTACTGGCAGCTCAATATGGTCTTTAAAATTTCAAATAAGTCTAATTGCTGTAGTGCTTTGTGCACAATGCCTGTTACAGTGGTTTATGGAAGACTAAGTAATGAGATCAAAATGCAAAACATAAACAATGTGTGTACTATCTAGAGTACCATAAAATGCAAATAATTTATAGGTCTCTTTGTAGCAGCTCTTCTTTAAAATACAGCCTCATGAATCAGAACACTATTAAGGATCAATTTGAATAATTGTACAGTCTCTTAAGCACCAGGAGTTTAACTAAAAGGAAGACAATTCAAAATGACTTTAATAATGCTCTAGTTATAGACTTTCAGGAGTCAGCCTGAGGGTAGATTCAGCCCCAGAGGAGAGTCAGCTCTTCTCTCCGGATTCAATGGCAGGGACCATAGGCAGGATATGGGCAAGGATGACACAGAACTTGTTTTGTAACGCCTCATTGCTCCTAGAAGATGAGTTGGCTTAGTGAACTTTGCTTTCCCTTAGATGGAAAGCTAACTTGAGGCTCTGTTAGACTGAATTATGTCCTCTCATGTCCAAACTCATATGTGAAAGCATATATGACAACATCTGAAGGTAGGGCCTTTTACAAGGTAAGAATAAATAAGGTCAAAGAGTGGGATCCTAATCCTGGCATGAATGAGGACCTGTAAGAAACGAAGATATGGACTGGGGAAGGGAGGATGGCTCAGTGCGCACAGTGCTTTGTGTGCATGTGTGGGGACTTCAGTTTGGATCTTCAGACCCCATATAGAGCCGAATGCAGTAGCATGCATCTGTAAACCTAGTGCTTGTGTGGTGAGATGGGAGGTGGATACAAGAGAAGACCTGGAAACTTGAAGGGCAGCTAACATAAAGTATGCGGTAGTGAACAACGAAGAGATCCCATCTCTAAAGAGAAGGAAGGTAAGGACTAACATCCAAGGTTGTCATCTGTCCTCCACAAAGACACCATGGTACATATGTGCACACATACACATCATTCACATATACACACATACATACTTGGACATGCATGTACCCATCATACACATATTTAATAGATATAATAAGAAAAGAACAGTTCATGAAGTTCATTCATTCTTTTTCTTTTCCTCTCCTCCCTCCTCTACTCCTCTCCCCTCTCTTTCTCTCAAAAATGAGGTCTTGGGGAAATAGAGAGAGGACATCAGTCTGTGCTTTATAGAAGGTTTCTTTAGATACTAACCCTCTTGACTCCTAGATGTCAGGCTATAAACACTCCTAAGGAAACCTAGTTTCTGTGGGTTAAGCCACATGACCTGTAACATTTTGTAACAGCAACTCAAGCTGAGTAACGAAGAGATTTCACATGAGCTTCTTGGGATCAGAGAAAAGTAAGAAGTCATTCTCCCATTAATAATCCCTAAGGATTGTTCAGTTACCAAGGTGTCTCTGACTGGCTTACAAGACTGGGGACATTAATCTTGGATAAAGTTAATCAACTTCAAGTGTGAGGTGCATACCAAGAGACCTCGAAATAGCATTTTTAGGAGCCATTACTAGCCATCCTGAAGCCGTTGGCTCATTTGCGTCATTGAATCTCCATGTCTTCTTAGTCTGGAGAGACAAGCAGGTTTAAAAATAAGAATAAATTTGGCTTTTATTCTGGGAGGAGAAATTGCTGCAGGTTGAGGTTGTCGCCTTGGTAGTGAGAGCTTCAACCTAGGAGCAAAACACTGCTGCTGTCGCATGTGGTCCATATCACACATCTTGGAACATAGGTATCCCATGTCCCCCAGCTGGACCTGACTCCTTCTCAGTGATTTAACTTTCCAGGGGATTACTGTATGTTCTCCAGCACCATTAAGAGGCTGGCCTTTATGATAAGGTCTTTAAGTTATTTTATGAAAGCATACACCTCTACCTGCTTCTGGGAACTTTGCTCTGCGGTGTGCATCCTCTTTTCTGAATTGATTGGCATTTCTGTGCCCAGTCTCACAGGCTGAGTGTTACATCACTTACTAGGAATTTTGTTATGGAGAGTAGCTGCTGGCTTTGTGAAGAACTAAAGGACCTCTCTGTTTCTTCTCCCCAAGCTATGACTTATCTCCTGGGACCATTTGGCTCTCCAGGGGCAATACTCAAGCTGTTATTGGTGGGGGCATTTCTCTGCTATTCCTAAAGTATCACTCATATCTCTCTCCACTCAAATTGATTTCCTCTATGATTCTGGAGCTAGTTCTCTGGAATAGATCTCCTCTATGATTTGTTGGAGAGAGGTCATCCATTCACTTCAGTTTTTGGTGAGACATTTGAACCTTACATGCAATCTTGCTTTTGATTATCTTCAAAGATACAGTTTTCCTTTTACAAACTCTTCTATTGAGAACCATCCATTTCATTTTCTAAAGAAGAAACACAAATGAAAAACAAACATTTAAAAAAGTTGTTTAATATTCTTAGCCACAATGACAATGAAAATTAAAAACTGTCTGGAGATTCCATGTCATGTCACTCAGAAAGGCTAAATTATCAATACAAATGATTTAACTTATGGTGAGAATATTGGAAAAGAAGAATAATTCACAAGCGGTAGGAATGTAAACTGGTGTAGACACTATAGAAAGTACCCTGGAAGTTTCTAAAACACTAAAAACAAAACTACAATATGACCAAAGTACTCTAAATTTTACTGCATGGAGACAGTTGTAGATCATAGCTGTTACTATATTATTTACAACAGCTAGGAAATAGAATAACTCTAGATATCTGTCAACAGATGAATGGATAAGCTTGAATATGCACAATGGAATTTCATTCAAATACAAAGCAAAATGAAGTTATTTTCAGGAAAATAGATGGAAGTTAGAAATCATGTAAATAAAAGTAACCCAGACTATGAAAGACAAATACCATGCATTTCCTTTCATACACAGATTCTAGATTTTAATTATATTTATAGTTCATAAAATTAGAAAGGAGATCATGAGAGGGGTGAGATTGTAAGGGAGATGGGTAATGAAATACATGTGATGTGAAAGCAGAAGGGGGCTGTTACTGGGAGGAAGGTGTCCCACAGGAAGTGGGTGGGAATGGGAGAGGAAAGTGTGTGTAAGAGGATCAACAATACGATATATATGTGGAATGCCATAACAAAACTTTTCTTACAAAACTCCAATTAGATGAACAACAAAAGGAGGAAAAATATCTATAATATCCTTTAATAGCACCCTTAAGCACTTAAATCTTTGTTATGTAACTAATGCATTGTTTATTTGGCCTCTTTCTGTTTGAATTTTTGTAAAGAAATATTTATAAGCATCTTTTGTTAGTCATATAAATAAAATGACATTTATTATAATATGTTTTATTACCTATTATAAAGTTGGCTTCTATCAATAAGAAAGTAAGCTGTAGCTGTCCATATTCCATGATTTGAGCCTAGCTATCATACATTGTCTTATCTCCTTATAATATAACGTTTTATTAATATTTTGAGTATTACATACATACACATACATATACAAACACACCATATATTTTGACCATACTTACCTTCCCAATTTCCCTCCTAATTTCCCAGATCAACTCTTCCCCTTCCCCCAATCTTTATTTCATCTTTAATTTTTAATATCCCATCAAATCCAATCTGTGTTTCCCATATCCACATGATTACAGAGCCATTCACTGGAACATGGCCAACCTACCAGGAACCACATCCCTGAAGAGAACTGAGTTCTCTACATCCAGTAGCCATCAACTGTCAATAGATACTCAGCTAGGGGTGGGGGCTGTTGAGCATCTTCCTCCTCCTTCCTAGAAGGCTGACTGGCTTAATCTTGTACAGGCAACCACAGCTACTTTGAGTTCATGAATGCATCAGTCCTGTCATGTCTAGAAAAAACTGTTTTCACCCCTGTCCTCCCCAACCTCTGGCTCTTACCATCATTCAGCTCTGTCCCCCTTCACAACGTTATTGAACTTTGGGGGAAGGGGTTGTGATAGAGATTGGAGTATAGTTGCCTAATATTCTTGTGAAACTTTTACAGGATGGCCCTGAGGCTAAGCTTTGTGGCATCAGTGGGCTGCTCATGTGGTTCTAACTTGAGGTGAGCAGACCTGGATGGACCCACTTCCCAGTCTGTTACCAACTGAGGCTTTTCTTAGGATGAGGGATTTACTGTGTAAAACCCATAAAAGTTCCAGGTAACTTCAAGGAATTTGCCTACTTTATCTAGAGCCCCAACCAGCATTTAGTGAGAAGGACTATGTAGCAAGATAAGTTTAAAGTGGGAGCAGGTCAACAAAACACAGCTTCTTGTCATTTTTATGGTGTGTCTAGAAATTGGTAGTATCTGAGGAGCCCTGTAGGAAACAGATGTCTAGAACTCCGAGGACTGTCACCTGCTTCAGAGGACACTATGTGCCTCCTAGGATGGCAATTTCTTCACTTGATTAGCATACAATGCTTACACAAATGTCAGTCTTGTTGAGGTGGTTGACCTCTTCTGACTTAGAGACTCACAAGTGCATCTTTCAATCAGCATTCCCTCCACCCCTTTGCCTTTTTCTTCACTTGCCCAGGTCTGTCTCTCACGTACATGGTACAGCATTTCCTCGGCGGATTAAAATGTCTTCCTCTGGGATATAGCACCTACTGCTTAACCTTTTTAAACATCATTCTTTTTCAGTAAGAATGAAGTTATGAGTAAAATCACACCTCTTTTACAATCGAATAAAACCTCCTCATTTGCATACCTAAAAACAATCCTGAACAAATCAATAATAAAGCTGTGAGGCTTCAGACCTCAGAGCAGGGCCAGGCTCAAAACAATCAAGATCATGCCTGCACTGCCATCCCAAATAAAAGAGAACATTTATGGATTTGCACTTAGCATCCCTTGCTTATTTGTTTTCAACAAGCTGCTTATGAATAATTTTATATATTTTTTTAAATGTGTACATGAAGCACAACTTTATGCCATTTTTATTATCACAGGGAAATTTTGGTTTGGGTTTGCAATCATAAGCAACAAGGGTTTTATACTTAAGAAAAAAAAATACAGGTCTGGAAATATGGCTCAGGGGTTACAAGTGCCTGCTGCTCTTGTGGAGGACCCAGATTTGGTTCCCAGAAACTACATAGCCATTCACTATCCTCTGTAACCCCAACTTCAGGGGTCTCACACTCCCTTCTGGCCTCCCTGGGTATTGTATTCATGTAGTACACAAATATATTCAGGCAAAACATCCATGCACATAAAAATAAAAATAAATCTGTATGAAAAACAAAATAGGCAAAATCCCCAAATGACTTGTAGAGTTTCTTAAATAGTGCTCCCTATCGTATGAGCCTCTTTTATAGATTTCTTATGTAAAAAAAAAAACTGTGTATATGTATCTGTTTACAGAATGATAAGAAACAGATGTTTTTGTATGTGTGTTTATATAGCAGACATATTTGTGTATGTGCATGTAAAGATGTAGATGAACACATATGTGTATGTATATGCATGTGTTCACAAGTGTGTTGGTGTGTACTGATGTGTCTCTGAAGATACCTGAGTGAGAGGCTCATTATCTTCCACATCCTCAATTCATTAATCCTTGTGGACTACTGCCACCCATTTTCCATTTCCTCTGCTCTTATCACTGGGTTGAACATTATGTCCTTCTTCTTCCTCTATTCTTTGAAGATACTCCAGAAAACCATGATTTGTAATAAACTTGGGAAGAATGAGGGATTTATTATTTCAAACCGGGTTAAATTCATCTACAAATAAGAACAAATCTATCTTACTGTGGTTTATATAAGCAGCCTTCCTTCCTCCCTCTCCCTTCCTTCCTTTCTTTCCTCCTTCTCTCCCTCCATTGCTCCCTCCCTCCCTCCCTCCCTCCCTCCCTCCCTCCTTCTCTCTCTCTCCCTCTTACTTTCTTTCAGTCTTTTTTTTTTCTTCATCAACATCAAGAAGGGGTTGCTGTGGAATTGCTGTTCATTAATCTGCTCCACAGTAACAAAGTTATGGAAAACTCTTGACCTTTCTGTCATAGTCAGAAAAGAATCCCTAGTTACACCTATCACACTCAGGAGTGGGGAAGGAGGAATGGAGGAAGCAGAAAAAGAAGAAAAGGCTCCTTTTAAAAGGAGGCAAAGGCTTCCTCCAAACCTTTAGTGGGATGCTTAGGGCCTAGTTTGTGGAGGCTGTAGCTGCAAGAGGAGCTGGGTATGTGCTTTTGGCTCACAGGACCTGGGCTAGAGGAGAAAGAGGAGGAGATACATGGCTAGAGGAGGGATGGACTAAGCTCTTTGCTAATAGTATCTTCCTTAGAGAGGGGTTCAAAGAGAGGGTCTGATATCCATAATCCTAATAACATCCTGACATGTGTCTATAGGAGACTTCTAATGCTTTGTACTTCACTCATTCTCTTCTGGGGTATAACAACAAGTAGTTGAATCTGTTTAATGCTATGTCCATTTAGCAGAATAATAGCAGTATCTTCTCCCTGAAGGTCTACGACCTGTCTTGTCAAAGGTTCTTGGCTCCAATAAAGATCCAAATAGGGGTTTCATCTTGTGGAGCAGAGCTTAAATCCAATCACAAGGTGGTTGGTTCAGGCTACTGTCGTACCAGTGGGTATGTCCTGCCAGGCCAATCATTTTTGTAGCTTGAGAAGAAAGAGGGGAAATACCAATTCATTGAGAATCTTTAGAGAAAGATCAGAGGGACCTAGGATTAGAAGAAAGGAAGATGTTAAGGATCTTGGAAGAAAAAGGAAGGGTCCAACCACAATATAAGCAAAAGGAAGGGCGTCGTCCATCATTGATAACACAGTTGTTTCCTCACTTGGCATAAGAAGCAATGAAATCCATGCTCACACCCTGGTTTGTCAGGTGTGTGGCCTGGGACAAGTCTCCCACTCTTCTGGGGCATGTGTCATTTTCTCCTCACAGGGTTAGGGGAAGAATTTAGGTTGACAGATGCACAGAACAGAGCATTGTGCCCAGGGCTGAGATGTGTCACGGCAAAGCTCTTCGCAGCGTCTTCAGAGTTGAATGTGTATGGTTTTCTGATTCAGCTATCTCCTCGGACAACAGATATCTTCCCTCAGCTAATATTTGCTGAGAGCTATGAGAAACCGAGCAAATACTCTATATAATTGCAGGAGAACACCCAACTCACAGTACACACAGGAAGTCCCTTTGAATTATTATAAGGAGCATAAAAAATAGGAACTTGGTAAAGGACTGTTGCGAATTAGTGAATAGTCACACTCTGCTAGGCTTTTAACTAAAAAATTCTCCACAATGCTTATACTTCACATAACTTGTGCTTTTTTTAAAAATGTGCATTCCAGTTTGGAAGGTGTCTGGGGGTACACAGACCCCCATCCAACCATGCTTGAATCTCAATTCCTCTCAAACTCCCTTTAGGTCAGTGAGTAAATTGTAGTGTGTTAGACACTAAATCAGTATCTGTCATGCACTCTTAGGCAAATGATAATTTCCACTGAAAACTATTTCCTTAGTGATGATAAATCTTCAACCATTGCTGACAGATTCAATTTTTGCAAAGCGCCAAACTGTCTGGGATGAGTGGGAAAGGGAAATTCAGCTCAGCTCACATCACTGAGCACTTACTACCTGCCAATGGCTTATTTGGTCTCAGATTCACTCGTCTTGCTCTCCCCTCTTGTTTCTTATTTTTGAGATTATAATTTAATTACAACGTTTCTCCCTGACCTTTCTTTCCTCCAAACCCTCTCATATATCGCTCCTTGTTCTCCTTCAACTTCATGGCCTCTTCTTAAAAACAAATAAACAAACACTGTTATCACATGCATATATGACTACCCAAGTGTGAGCTGAACAAATATATCACTAATGAACATGTCAGACTGGTAGGAGAAAAGCCCATGAGGCCTCAGTCCCATACAAAGAACTACAGGCAACTGAGGAAAGCTGGGACCAGGGGAGAGGAACTTCCCCAGGTGTAGAGGGTAGCCATTCCAACCTTGATCTGGAAGTTCCAACCCCCATTGAGGCTTCGGTAACTGTCACGCCTACAAGGCTGGGCCAAGAGAGGATCCTGAAGACCTGAGAGATGCACCATCTCTCTTAGTTCCTGGACCCTGGACGCTGGAGGTAGACCGAGCAGTTCTCCAGAGAACACTGACGGACTGCGCCAAGCCTTTCCTAGACCCTGCAACCTACCTATCCCTTCATTTATAAGTTACGCCACTAAATAAACCTCCCTTTTAACTACATGGAGTGGCCTTAATAATTTCACCAGTACCCAGGGAATAGCACACCAATTGTTATCCCTGTGGTAAATGGTCATTCTCTCTTTTTATGAGTTAAGTTCCACCAACCAGGACGCTGTGAGCACACAGGAGAACAAGCATGATGGAAAGCTGTCACTAGTGTACAAATTTGGGGTTTGGAGAGTGTTGCTGAACTCCCAACCTATAATATTCTCTTCAAAATTGCCCTTTATGGCTGGTGCCATCTTGCCTGGAGACGCCTCGAGGTTATGTAGAGCCCTGGGAATCTGTACCTAATAATCTACTTGTCCAAGGTGTACAAAACCCAATATCCATTGCCTCAATGCAGGAGAAAGGCTGGGATGCAGTTAGTACCCCCCCCCCAACACTTCGTGGGGATCCAGCTAAAGTAAGAGATTCCCCCTGGAGTTAGTAAATGTCTCCATACAGCTCCATCTCAGGCTGCTCTTGGGTACATCCGGTGGAGGAACATCCAGTCAGGTCCTCTGCTTCAGGTGGGGTCTGTTGTTTAGTTCTCTCTCCTCCTGCATTCAACTCTTGCCCTGAATTGTTCTAGTATTGCTGTTCCCCCCCCCCCGTTCCCCCCTCACCCCCCTCTCCCCCTCCCCGCCCCCCCCCTGCCCGCCCCCGCCCGGGTCCCCGCCCCCGCCCCCGCCCCGCCCAATCCAGATCCTTAGGAGGGCCGGTGGATTCATTACTTTTCCGTTGCTGTAACAGAATGCCCCCCAGAGAACGAGTTTAGAAGGGGAGTTTTTATTTTTTTTTTTTTTTTTATTTTTTTTTTTTTTTTGGTTTTTCGAGACAGGGTTTTTCTGTGTAGCTTTGCGCCTTTCCTGGAACTCACTTGGTAGTCCAGGCTGGCCTCGAACTCACAGAGATCCGCCTGGCTCTGCCTCCCGAGTGCTGGGATTAAAGGCGTGCGCCACCACCGCCCGGCTAGAAGGGGAGTTTTTATTTTGGCGTGTGATTTCAGAGAGTCTCAGTCCATCGTGGCTCTGTTCACTGTGGTAGAAGCATGCAGCAGATCCTCCTCACATCATCGAGGAACAGTAAGCAGAAAGAAGGGAATGCTGGTCCTCAGCGGGCAGGCTTTCTCCTTCTCCATCTTTTATTTAAGCTGGTCCTAGACCCTGTGGGATATTGCCACCCACAATCAGAGCAAATCTTTTCCTCTAAATGATTCTTAATCCACTTAACAATGAAGATTAACCGTCACAGCCGTCTTCAAAGGTTCTGGCTCTCCAGGGACAGGACCAGCTCTTAGCTGTGGGAACCTTCACCCTGGGTAGTAGCTTTGCCTGGTTGTTAACCCCAGAACTGTCTCATCAGCATCTGATTCCTGCTTTCCTAACATCTTTGCAGTTACTTCCATTGTTCAGCTCCCTTTGTTGGCCTCTGTGCTGGATTCTGTGTGTCAGAGGGTACCTGTAACATGAATTTTAAAAGGTCTTAATAATAATAATAATAATAATAATAATAATAATAATAATAATAATAATAAACCCAGAGTCAGATATTGGGGTAAAAGCTGAAAAATCAGAGAAACAGAATAAGCCACAGCCAACTTCACCTCGCCAACTTCTCAGCCGATCCTGTTTCCTCAGACTGAAAGCCTCTGAGTCCTCACCCCTGAGGGTCCCAGTTGAACTGCTCTTAGTTCCTGTCTCCTCACGCCTTATATACCATTCTCCCCCCAGCTATGTCACTTCTTGGCATTGAAGGCGTGTGTGCTTTCCAAGCAAATGCATGAGATCTCAAGTGCTGGGATTAAAGGTGTGTGCCACCACTGCCTGGCTCTGGTCCCAGTGTGGCCTAGAACTCACAGAGATCCAGATAGATCTCTGCTTCCCAAGTGATAGGATTAAGGGTGTGTGCCACCACTGTCTGGCCTCTATGTCTCATCTAGTAGCTGGCTCTGTCCTCTGATCCCCATAATATATTAGGGTACACAATATATCACCACAGGTACCAACTACTACACTAGGACTATTGCCTTGTGCAAGGTGCAGAACAAATTGCATCGTCCTCAGGTTGTTCATATGTATTCACTTGCTCTTTACAGCTGAAGTCCACCCTGATCTGTCAGGAGGCCCCATGGCAGGAGCTTTGGGAGAAAACTCACAGGCCATCCTGCGTGGAGCTTATAGTGATGTGGGTTCCAACTGGGGGAATGTGGGTGCCCTGGGGGGTGATGGTGAGTGGAACCAAATGAGGAAAGACAGAAACGACAGTCAGCTAAAGCAGTAAAGGACAGAGATGACACTGGGTGTTACTCTACATCATTTTTTTTCTATGTCAATTTTCTTCTTGAATGGTGGCAGAAAGGTAGGTTTGATCCCACTTAACCCCCTCTCTGGCCTCCCTCATCCAGGCTGGTGGGTAGTCAATTAAGCTTTTATCAGCCAGCACAGGGAGGTGAGGGAGGACTGAGCGCACCACTCAAAACAGCTGCTTCTAGAGGTGCACAGGAATGCTGGAGCGAACAAAGCAACCCACTCAAACATATTTTATTTATTTGTGCTTGTGCATGTGCACGTATGCATGGTGTGTGTGCGCGCACGCGTCTGTGTGTGTGTGTGTGTGTGTGTGTGTGTGTGTGTGTGTGTGCATTCATGCCACATTGTTTCTTGCTTAGAGGGTAACTTTGTAGAGTTAATTCTCTCCTTTTACCTTTACCTAGACTCTGAGGCTGGAACTCAGGGCATTAGGCTTGCAAGGCAAGCAGTGCTATCCATTGAGCCATATGGATTCTTGACGGAGTTAGTAAATGTCTCCACACAACTTCCAAGCAGTTCTTGATGGATTCTGTGTTAGTGATGCCTGCTGGGAAGCATTCTGTTGGGAAATGCATACTTGGAGATGCATGATGGAGTCGATGGAGAAGATGCACAATTTAGGAGAGATGCATGGTGGAAGAGATGCATGCTGGGGGGAGATGCAGACTGGGAGAGATGCATGCTATGAAGAAATGCATACTGTTAAGGATTCTTGTTGGGGGACGTATTCTGAGGAAGACACATGATGTGGAGTGATAAATGATGGGAATACTACATTTGAGGAATCATTTCTGGATTGCATGGGGAAGTGTGGCTCAGTTCTTGCTGAGGTCCTCAAGCCAGCCTTTCTCCCTCTGTGTGCCTTAGCTTTCCAATATACTTAAGGAATACTTAGGTGGATTCTAGTGTATAGAGAGGAGAGAGGAGAGAGGAGAGAGGAGAGAGGAGAGAGTGATATTCTGAGTGATCCTAATGCTGTGCAGTGAAATTTTAGAGGTTCTGGACTGAATGTTTTCTAGCTCTTTTCTTGTAGTAAGGGTCTGAGATGCTGCTATACTCGGAGTATTGTCTGTCAGCATGTGGTATCAGTATCTCTTGAGAGCTTCTTGGATATTCACATTCTTAGACTGGACCAGACCTGTTGAACTTGAAACTCTGAGTTTAGTCTCACACAATACCTCTGAGTGATCCTAATGCTGTGCAGTGAAATTTTAGAGGTTCTGGACTGAATGTTTTCTAGCTCTTTTCTTGTAGTAAGGGTCTGAGATGCTGCTGTACTTGACATTTGAAACAAAAAAAGAGTCGCTTCATAGCCGTTCACAGTTATTAATCAACTCCCATGTGACTACCAGATTACCGCTTAGCTTTAGTTGGGGTTAATGGCCCCCATTCTACTCTCTCTACCCTCTCCTTCCTCTTCCTCCTCCCCATGTGTCTATTTACAGGTGCAATTGGAAGACAAAAGATGTCAAGCGTCTTCCTTAATCAACCTCCACTTTATTTTTTGAGAAGAGTCTCTCACTGAACCTGGAGCTTGCCAATTTGGCTAGACACGTAGTCAGGAAGGCCTAAGAATCCCCTTTTCTCTGCCTCTCATCCTACCTTTTTTAAACTTTTTATGACACTTGCTTTCACCATTTGCCTTACTTGATTTTCTGGTACGTGCTTTGTTGGAAGCTACAGGAAAACTTGGGTATCTATTTCCAGGGCTTATATTTTGGTTTTCCAAGTTTTCTGGTATTTTGCTTTGTCCTGGGTCAGTTCCCATTATTTCAAACCAGTCCCTGAGATTCCTGTAATGTCGCAGCCTACCTATATCTTTGTCACAAAGCTCAGCTCCTCCCAGAAGGTCAAGTGTTTCAGGTTTCATATCTGTGTACCTCACACCAAAAAAAAAAAAAAAAAAAAAGCCCACCTCAGTGGTCCCCTGACTGACTCTACACAGAAATTATTGAAATGGGGGTATTGAAATATGTTCAGGAACAAGAGGCTGGATAGCCCAGAGACCTAGGGATTGAACCAAACATGACTGGCAAAAAAAAAAAAATCCCAGAACACAAGACACAAAAAACAAATAACAAAAGACCCCAGAAAAATCAATGACGACTCCTAATGATGTTCTGCTATACTCATAGATCAGTGCCTAGTCCAGTTGTCATCAGAGAGGCTTCCTCTGGCAGCTGATGGGAGCAAATGCAGAGACCCATAGCCAAATATTAGGATGAGAGAGAGCCCAGGTTGGAGGACTCCATTGTGTCCCTTCCCTCAGAACTTGGGAACCCCATGGAAGAGGAGGAGAAAAAATTATGGGCACCAGAAGGGTTAAGGACACCAGGAGAGCCAGCCAGTGGAAACAGCTAAGCAAGTCTCATGGGTTCTCACAGAGACTAAAGTGGCAATCGTGGAACCTGCATGGGTCTTGCACTAGGTCTTCGGCATATATGTTATGGTTGTTGGCTTGATGTTTGGGGATATCCTGACAGTGAGAGTGGGGGTGTCTCTGACTCTTTGGCCTGCTCTTGGGACACTTTTCCTCCTACTGGGTTGCCTTGCCCAGCCTTGATGTGAGGGTTTGTTCCTAGTCTTATTGTAACTTGTTATGCTGTGTTCCGTTGATATCCCTGGGAGATGTGTTCTTTGCTGGAAGTAGGGTGTTAGATATGGAGAAGAGGGGCATTGTGGGGGAACTGGGAGAAGTGGAGAAGGGGAAGCTGTAGTTGGGAGGTACTATATGAGAGAATACAAAAGAAAAAAACACCACCTAGGTATTTGTTTGCAATCCCTTTGTAGTCATTAAAATCTGTTTGAATACATGTTTACCAACCCAAAACTTTATTTTCCAGCTTTTCTTGCAGCTAGCTCCCAGTCAGTGTGAGAGGCAAACTGAAATAAGTAGCAACCTCCAGCTTTTCATAACATATCGACTTGCGAAAATGGATACATAGGCAACATCTGGAACATCCATTGAAGACGCTGAACTAGAATATAAATCAGTCCAGGTCCCCAACCCAAAGGGCCACTATATCACATACATGTGTTTACATTCCTGCTGCTAAGGAAAGAAATGTAGATGTCTAATTTAGATCACTTTTCCATTTAGACTTTGTTAGCACAGTCAGAACCTATATCTGAAATAACAACGAGCTTTGGGCTCATTTATTCACAGCTCTGTGCCTTGTGTTACCAATGGTGTTTGAATATCAACTCTTTCAATATTTAGTGAAAAGAAAAATTCAAGCATCAGTAACCAGAAAGTGAGCTGTGTTCTCAGACTCTGTCTCTTCTTCCTTCTGCAGATCACCTAAGGTCCAGCCAAACCACCATTCTCAACACTTTCCTACCTGCATACCTAGTCCCTACTCTTCCACCTGAATGCATGCCATACTGCTGTGGATATCGCTATATGTAAATAAACACTAATTTGCCAATAGCCAGACAGGAAGTATAGGCGGGACTAACAGAGAGGAGAATTGAGGAAGGAGGAAGGATAGGGGGACTGCCTGGAGCTGCCACCAGGACAAGGAAGATGTAAAGTACCTGTAAGCCACGAGCCACGTGGCAAAGTAAAGATTAATAGAAATGAGCTAAATATAAGAATAAGAGCTAGACAATGATAGGCCTGAGCTAATGGCCAAGCAGTTTAAATAATGTAAGCGTCTGTGTGTTTATTTTATAAGTGGGCTCCAGGACTGGTGGGACTTGGTGGGACTCAGAGAGAAAAGCTCTCCAGCTACACCATAGCCCACTTTTTAGGCTAAAAGACTCTTACTTACTCTTCAAGGTCCTGTACTAACCTTCCAAGGCAGGGTTAGGTCTTTGCCATTAGTTTCTGAAGCACTTTTTTAACAAACAGCTTTATTATAGAATTTTTAGTGTTGGACAACTCTGCTAAAATGCCAGGTCTTCATGGATAGGAATGATATTTCCACTTGACAGCCAACAAATATTGATTGAGATCATGGCATGTGCCAAGGCTTGCTCTAAGCATTGGGGATGGAGCCAAGACATGGTTCTTGTGCTTTGGGGCTTGTGATTGAGCAGGTGCAGTGGTAACAACTTTACAGTGTCGGGGCCAGCGCTAAGACAAGAGACATGTCACCTCGCTGCTCAGGCCACAACTGAATTGAGGCACAGACTTAAGCCCTGACTGTGATAACTGAGCTAACTCCAAATTCTCCAATACACTTTTAGGCCACACCTACTAAAGGAGAACCCGACACAAAGTAGGTATTCAAAAATATACACTAAAGAGAATAATAATGTCTCATTAATCTTTTAAGTAAAAAGCACAATTATCACAATTTTAACCCTTAGTGTGACTCTTCTCATTTAACATGTTTATAGGATATATTCTATGATTATTAATTTCATTTTATAGGTGAGGATATTGAAACAGAGAGAAGCTAAATCATTTTTCTAATGGACATATCCATGAAGTGACAGAGCTGAGATTTGAATCCAACTATTTAGATTCCAAGGTTCCAGCTCTCAGATGTACATTATTGGATAAGAAGGTATCTTTTAACATACTAGCTTTCTGTTGGCATAGAGATGATTGTACTGTATTGGGATATATCTATGAGAAATAAGTAATATTTTCTCCTCTTACTTTAGATGATGGAATTGGAGCTGAGATATAAAAGTATTTATTACCAGAAATTATGAAGGGTGCAAATTGCAGAGTTAAGACATAACCAAGCATGGTTCTACCACCTTATATTACTTTGCTTTCCCTAGGTTACTATGATGTGAGTACCCGGGAGAGGAAGAGAGATTTGGCTCCTAGCTTCAAAAGCACCAGCCCATATCTGGTCAGTTCTGTGCGCTTGAATAGGACATTATGGCAAAAGGCACAGAGGAGAGCTGTTCAGTTCGTGGTCTGTCTGGAAGCAGACAGTATTATGATGGGGAGCAACCAAAGATAACAGAACCCTCTCCCCTTAAGTGAGTTGCTTTCTCCAGCTCTCTCCACCTCCTAAGTTTCCAGAGCCTTTCAAAACAGTACCCAATCATGGGCCTTTGGGGGAGGACATTTCGTATGCAATTACGGCATGCTTGTTTCCAGTTTCTTAACCTAGTGCCCGTCTACCAGATGCAAGACAATGGCAGTCAAGAGAGTGGGGAGGTGATAAATGAAAAAGAGTAAGAAGAGGAGGAGACAGAAAAGAGGGAATGTAAGCCTTTCCTGGAGATCTTCCTCCTTCTTGGGACTCAGATTGACAGAATAATGTAGAATTAAAAGACAGGCAGCTCAGCATGAACACCCTGCAGCAAATCTCCTTTTCCTTATTGCTCTTACCTTCCACATGTCACTTTGCATTTGTACAATGCATCCCATCCATTGGTAACACTGTCTGGTTAGAAGCCGGATCCATTTCCCTGTTTAAACATGAAGCTACCCACAGTGTGGAAGTGTTGCGGAAGATGACCTGTGCTGAATAGGAGTTTTGTTTTTCCAGGAAAATTACAAGTTGCATTTGCAGGTTTTTAAATTTAGAACAGTTTTTTTCCCCTTTTGTATAAATGGAAATAATATTGAACTATTGTTAAATGCTCGGAAAGGCGTGTGAGTAGAGAAATGACCGAAGAGGGGGAGGTGCAGGCTGACATCTATGCTGACTCAGCTCTGAGCTGCAAGATGAAAGGAAAGAGCCCAAGCTGTCTCAGAGGATTCCATACCAATCATGTTAATTGGAAACTGGAAGGAGGAAATGGTCACAATCAACAGATTTATCACCCAAAGGGCTGAGCCGTTCATAAATTTAATCCAGCAAAAGAACTAGGAAATAGAATTGATGCTTATAAGAATCGAAGCAGGAGTGGGGAGACTTCTCCAAATAACCTTTCCCAGGCAGAAGACTGGAAGTGCTTGAACATATTTTATTTGAAGCTATTAGAAATATGAAAAGAGGGCTTTCTCCCAGCCCCTGGCTGAAGTATTGTGACTTCGTTTTTATAGTTTTTACAAAATAAGAAGAGTAAAGAGACGCAAACAAGGTAGTTAAGTTTAATGGTGGTAAAATGCAGACACCTGAATATATGTAATTTATTTTCCTCCAAACCTCTCCCCATTGAGGTTGCCATTAATTAGCATGGAAATGTGTTACAGAGCCAATTTTGCACTGGGTTTGTTATCTTGGTTACTTTATGAAAAGGGGAAATAAAACAGCCAGAAAAATGTTTGTCACTCCATTGCAGAAAGAGGTGGAGGAAAGTCACCCAAAACAGCCTGGGGGCTCCATGTGCAACAATGAGATGCCAACCCTCCAGAGTCCCATCAGCAGCGTCCTTCCACTATAGGGCAAGACTGCCCTGGGAGAAACGAACCGAATCACTCCTGTGTTGTTGAGTTTTAATTGTTAACTGGATACAATCTACAGTCACCTGGGAAGGGAGTTTCATTGAGGGACTGTCTACATCAGAATGGCCAGTGAACATGTCTATGGGTTTATGTTGATTATACTCACTGATACAGGAAGGTCCAGCCCACTGTGAGCTTCATCATTCCCTGAGTATTGGTCCTGTACTATGTGACCGCAGTGAGCCTGAGCTGAATAGCAAACACACATGCATTCATCCTCTTTGCTTTGACTGCGGATGTGATGTGAGCAGCTGGTTTCGGCTCCTGCTGCCTTGACTTCCCTGTTGTGATGGACAGTAACCCTTTCGTCTTTTGCTGGGAGAGTTTCATCACAGCAACAGAAATGAGTGAGAGTAGGGCACCTCCTGAGTTCCACCAAGAGCCTCCTCCAACTGAGGCGGAGGCAGCATCGGGAACCCAATATCTAAGGATCTACATGGTCACAAACAGAGCTGGGCACTGGGGCAGGAGACTGAGGTCCAGAAGGCTCTGCACAAAGCTGTATACCATTATCATGTGAAAAAAAAAAACCTAGTTGGCAAAAAGGAAGGTTGGCCTCTTTCTACCTTTTCCCTACAAAGCCGTCTTGAACCAGTCATTGGTGTCACTCTGGAGTGTTTGCAGGTGACCAACCCACAGTTCATTAGAACACTATGCATGCATTTAATATGCTAATGAAACCTGTGACACATGAAGTTGCAGGTAACAGACATGCAGGAGAAAGTCAGAACCATGAGACAACAACCCGATCTTTTAAGCTCTGGTGACACTAGAGCTACTGAACTCTCTTGGCTTCCATTTGCTTCCTCTCTTGGGAGCTTATAGTCTTTCAAGAAACTGTCCCTCCTCAGTTCTTCATTCAGCAACTTAAGAATCTAAATCCACTAGTGGTGCCCCTGGCCTTATTATCAGTTGATATCATCACTGTCCCTATGCTAGGCACTTTCCATTATCCTCATCCTTCAGGTGAGGGAATTGAGGCTGGTGTATGTTAGGACCTCAAGTGACAGAGCTCATGAGGAAAGAGTCAAGATTAGAAATGTGAGAGCCAACTCCATGCCCATAGTTAGCCAGTGAGTGGCTATTCTGTTTCTTAATACACAGCCCGGATGTCATCACCCACAGTGTATTGCTTGCTTCCAACCTGCCAAACAGACCATTTACCTGGCTGTTAGAACTTTAAGGGTAGGACTGTGAAATGAACAAATAATAATAAGTTTTCTCAAGCCCCTTAGTGAGACAAGCAGAGCCCCCCCACTTCCTGCTTGATTTATTTGTACTGTTTACCACCATAGGACCAGATGTATATCACTCAATAAAGCACAACTCAGAACGTGCAGTATTCACATAAGCTGTTTCTCAATACAAATTTAACAAAGAGCATGATCAAAGCTAAAAAATTTTTTTAAAGTGACCTCATTAAACGCATTATATGGCAAATATTTCAACACAATCGCCCTTCAGTCTCTGTGAAGATTAGTTCCAGGAGTCCCTGGCAGATATCAGAATTTGGGGATGCTCATGTGCTTTATATACAACTGAGAGAAAAATGGAGGCAGCCTCAGAACTTAGAAGTGTCAGGAGAAACTGAGGAGTTATTGGAGTCTATAGAAAATGTCATAAGTGAACGGAAAGCTGCTAATGTCTAGAAAAGCCTTGCAAGGTTAAAAACCTTGCTGAAGTATCCTTTTAAGTTATTTTTAAAAAAATACAATAATTTTTGTTTAGTCTTTGATTTCATACATATATACCATATTTTTCGATGATAATTCACTCAACATTCCTTCTGCCAACTCCTCAGATCCTTACACATCCCTCTCCCACCTTCATGTCCTTTTAAAATTCTGTACATATTTATACATATATATGTATCTCAATGAATCTAATTAGTGCTACACACTTATGAATGGATGAAATTTGCATATAAATGAATGAAACTGGAAAAAATTATGCTGAGTAAGGTAACCCAAACTTAGGAAGACACATTGCATCTGTGTCTCTCTGATGAAGATATTCTTTCCTGAGCTGCTTGTTTTATTGTAGTTATTTACTGTTTTCTGTAAAGAAGGGGAGACATGCTGACTTTTTAAGTTTGGTACAGTGGAAAGGATGGAGATTTGGAATGGGAAAGGTATTCAGACTCCATTGTTATTGCTCATTTATTCTGCACACTTGAACAATTTAAACAACTCTTCATCCTGAGGCTCTTCTTCTGAAAGAGAAGAGAGTCTTTCAACTTGAAGTTCGGTAGGATTCCAAATGTGGTAAAGGTGCCTGGAACCCTCTCAAATAACAGGAAACATCCCATGAATGGTTTCCTGGAACCTCACAGATCACAGGAAACACCTTGTGGTAGTTTGAATGTAATTGGACCCCATAAGCTCATAAGGAGTGGCACTATTAGGAGGTGTGGCTTTGGTGGAGTGGTTATGGCCTTGTTGGGGGGAAATGTGTCATATGGGGCCAGGCTTTGAGTTTTTCTATGCTCAGGATACTGCCCAGTGTTTCAGTTGACTTCCTGTGGCCTGTAAGATGTAGGACTTTCATCTACTTCACCATCACCATGTCTGCCTGCACATCACCACACTCCCCACCATGATGATAAAGGACTAAACCTCTAAAATCGTAAGTGATCCAACCCAATTAAATGTTTTCATGTATAAGAGTTGCAATGGTCATGGTGTCTCTTCATAGCAATAAAAACCCTAAGACATTGAGAGATCCACAAGCCTCTGCCTTCCCAGTGCTGGGATTAAGGGTGTGCCCCATCACACCTGGCTCTAAGCTTTTCTTTAGTTCCTTTCTACAAGTTGGAAACTTAGCTGGGTGGGATGTTGCCCTGAGGTCACCACTTCCTTTATTCCATTTCTTAATCCATTTATTTCCTTGAACAAAGGATTTAGCTCCACTCCACTTCCCGTTTTTTTTTCTCTTCTACATTTTTAATTTACCCTGCTCAGCTTGCTCTTTTTCATTATCCATCTTCATTAGAGTTACCACTAATAATGACATGACAGAGTCAATACTAAGCTGTTTTGAGATTTCCTCTGCCAATGCAATTTATCCAAAACTCTTCACTTTAAGCCTCAGGCAGACTTTGGACAAGGGCAAAAGACAACTACTTTCTTCCCTAAAATATCACAAGAATAATCTCTAGGCAACATACTAAAATTCTTCTCTGAAACCTCTTGAGTGAGCCCCTGACAGTTCAAATGACTCTTAGCACCACTGTCTTCCATGCTTCTACTAGTATGGACCATTAAGCAGAGCTTAAAGCATTCCACTACTTTCCAAACCCAAAGTACCAAAGTCAAAATTCCTCTGAAGACATACATGGTCATTCCTATCACAGTAGTATCCCAGTCCCTTGTACCAACTTTTGTCTTAGTTAGGGTTTCTATTGCTATGAAGAGACACCATGATAACAGCAACTCTTGTAAGAAAAATACTTAATTGAGGGGGCTCACTTACAGGTTGAGAGGTTCACTCCATTATCATCATGGTAGATAGCATGGTGGCATGCAGTCAGACATAGTGCTGGAGAAGTAGCTGAGAGTCCTACATCTTGCAGGCAACAGGAAGTTGACTGAAACACTGAGCAGTATCCAGAGCATAGGAAACCTCAAAGTCCACCCTCATAGTGACACACTTCCTCCACCAAGGCCATACTCACTCCAAGAAAGCCATACCTCCTAATAGTGCCACTCCTTATGAGATTATGGGCTAATTACATTCAAACTACCATATACCCTGTGAACAGTTTCCTGGAAACCTCTCAGCTCACAGGAAATTGCCCATGAAAGATTTCCTGGAACTCTCTTAGATCACAGGAAGCAGCCTGTTAATGATTTCCTGTAACCCTCTCAGACCACAGGAAATTCCCCATTAATGATTTCCTGGAACCCTGTCAACTTTTGGGCTATGACAATAACTACTAAAATTCCCCCACTGTTTTATAGTGTCACTCATTGCCTTTCTGTGCTGTTATTTCTTCCAGCTTTTACCCCAAACTTGTATGGTCAGCCAGGCTGGTAGGGGAGAGCACATCTTGGGGGACAAAGAGATGAAATTCTCACCTGAGGCTTCACAGCACAGAGGGACAACATAGGCTATTTCTAGAACCTGTGCCTTGGACACTCACATCCACTGCTCACAATGACATCTTCACCTTTCTGGTCGTGCTTCCCCATATGCAGGGTGCCAACTCTCCCTCTACCTGGCAGAGCCACTGTGCAGATTGATTGGATATGCAATGAACCAGGGCTGTGTCGGGCCCAATATTCAGTGACAGGTAGGATGAAATTTATTATAAGTTGACATGGCAGTAATTGTCCTGTGACTGATAGATAGTGGTTCTTGCCTTTGGATGGTGACAGAAATATCTTGCAGTCCCTTATTTGTATAAATGGATATATGTACAGACTTCAAAAGAAGAGCAAGAAAAAAAAAGAGTGAACTCTTCTGGCATATAAATGGAAAAGTCACTCTGAAGAACTCCTCTCCTTTCTCAAATTCAGAAATGTTCACAGACAATGCTCTAAGCTGGAGGACAAATGTGTCACACCCTCAAGAAGGTAGAGGGAAGAAGCTGACCAGCGAGCGTTACTTGGTATTAAGCTGAGTGGCTGAATGGCGTATGGCATATTCCTTTAGAAAGTAGAGTCCCTAGCCAAAACAAGTAACAGGAATGTTCCCATGATTAACAAGGTGCCAACATGTTGGCCAATAATTCAGCAAACACAGCTAGCAGCTGGCCCCAGGACACCGGAGAATGATTCACGAGGCTTCACTCTATTCAGCAGTGAAGAGGACACAGGTCCTGGCCCCAAAACCATATTTCTTACTGGCTTTGTCCAGAGAAAATCTTCCCCTAGATTAAGAAGTAAGTTCCTTGGAGCACTTACATCCTGATTAGAGAAACACAAACCCTTTGTGGCTATCTCTGTAACCTAAGGGCTGTTGGAGAGGAAGAAGGCAATGATGTCCTGAAACCATAAATATCACACTGTCCCAGCCAGGTCCTCTTTGGGTGCACTAATCCAAGGGCCCGGAACTCAGCTGTGCATTTCAGCTGAATCACAACGGGATATCTCACTGCAGGGGAGGAGGCTAGGCTGTCACTAGAGCTGAATTCTACAAGAGAAGATAAAGACAAAGAGAGAGATGGAAGATCAACTTCTATATCAGAAAGAAGAGCGAAAGAGGAAGGAAAGGTGGGGGGCAGGCAGGGGGAGATGAGAAGGGAGAGACCTGGAAGAATAGAGGGTCTCGGTTACTCAGCTGTGCCTTATATGCCTTGTTAAGCCTTCATCAACATTTTCCATTTAGTATTAAGGACAGAACTATAAGGTAGGATGGACGGTTTTACAGAGGGGGAAAGGAACAAAAGCAGGGTAAATAACCAGGGTCACTCCTTAAGGAATTGGAGCACTAGGGATAAGAATCAAGGAAGGAGGAGAGAAGAAGAAGGCCCAAAGAAAAGGCAGATAAGAAGTTCCTGAGAATGACTGGAAGAGGCCACTGGCTTCATTGTTGGCAAATTAGAGGCTTTTCTATCACAGTCAAATGGGCATAAACCCATAGACGCTTTAATTGTTCTAAGCTTAGCTTTCCGCCCCAGAAAGTAAAACTGCAGTTAGAAGTGAGACCAGCTGGAGGTTCCTTCTCACTAATAAGGATGAAGAATGGCAGCCTGGTGGGCCAATTTGTTAGCAGAGACCACCTTCTGCAAATTCAAAAGAGTTTGCAAGCTGCCAGTGCCATGGGCTTTTTTGCATGCTAGCAAAGAACTCCACAGGACGCAGGGACAGGGCATCTCAAAATAGCTTGCCAGCATCCATTTAGGCAGAGGAGCCAGGAACCTAGGAAAATTCTTGTCCTGGACTCCAAGAAAATGCCCCTGATTAACTCAACATTGGAACTAGGGTAAAGGCTTCTACCTCTTACTCCACCCCCGCCCCTCAATAAATAGAAACAGGAAGACAAAGGCAAGGAGGGGCTGTAAAAGGACCCAGGCTTTCTTTATCTGAGAGAAGGAAAGTTCTAGTAGAAGCAAGAACTAAATAGGAGGAGAAACACAAATATGCTTCAGTATGTATTCTTCAAGCACTGGTTACTCTTGCCTATGCTGTGATATGTGCTGGTTAACAACAAGCCAGTTGTCCAGCTCACTGGACAGAAGTCAGAATTCACACCTGAGTATTACCAGCTCACAGCCTAGGGACTTTCTGATTGTCACTGGTCTCATACCTCCTAAGGCCCAGCATGTATTCTGTGTACCTGATGGTCATTTGACTGACACTTCTTATAAATGAGAGAAAACATTTAAAAGTGCACTGGGCAGAAGCAAACTCGTTTATTCATTCAGCACCAGTTTAGGGACCCCTGGAAGGTATGCCTCCACAATGAAGAACTCAGCCATTATCCCATTTTGATAGCAAGGGAAGAGCCATGGAGGCTTGCTCTGAAGGGCAGAGAGATCGCATGGAAGATAGACTGCTTTAGCAACACGGCTCCTAGCATCTCTCTGAGAAACAGGACTGTCATAAGCCAACCCCAGGATAAGGAGAAAGACCATGGAAACCCCTGTGTCTCCAGAACAGGATGGGTGAGTCCCAAGGATGAAGAGGTGAGAGCTGAACCTACAGAATGTGACCCTTGTCCTCTTGATGTCTTCTCTAATCCTTGCATCAACTTCAACACTGGGCCTGTTTCCAAGACAACACAGGCCAGGGCCTTCTTGGGTCCTACACATTTTTGGAGAACATTCTGCAGATCTCAGCTGAGATACACTGATGGAATGATGAATGGGGGCATCATTTAAAACCCAAAGCTCTACCCAGGCTCCTTCTTTGCTCTTGAGCTCTAGCATTGAACTACTTCACACCAAGTGACTCAGTTCCAAAGTCCTTCAGTCACAGTAACATTCCAACTTGTAACTTGGAGGCACCATTTTTGCCATCAGCAGTACTTCATCATTCCTGTGCCCCAGCCCCCTCAGCTCCATTAACTTCTAGCCCTTCCCTCCCATCTTCTGTTGTGAGCGTTCATCATCCCCACATGACCTCAAACCCAGTGTCTCCATATATAGTCCAAATCCAGTGTCTACCATGTGGCTGATGTTCAAATCATCTTGAAAAATAAAGCAAGAATTGCCCAATGGCCTTGAACTTGTAGGGGCACAGATCATCATGTCTGGAGTTCATGGTGAAGAGGGCTGGCACCTCATCAAAGCAGAGAGAGAGAGAGAGAGAGAGAGAGAGAGAGAGAGAGAGAGAGAGAGAGAGAGAGAGAGAGAGAGAGACATAGGTGTGTGTATGTGTGAAATTCCAGTAACACTTTCAAAGTCACCACCTCAGTATCATCACGTATATCTGCTAGTCTACCTAGTCTACTCAAAGTTCCACCCTCCTATAGGCTCCATCACATCCCAGGAGTACCATGGGCTAGGGACCAAACCCTTAGCCCATGGGCCTTTGAGTCACATTCAAGATACAAATATAAGTGTACATTCTCAGGAGAATGTTCTCTGCCGGGGCAGACACTGAGCTCTGAGCAGAAATCAGCAAGGTGAGAAGTCACACACCACTTGGGGCCTTTCCCAGGCCCCTCCCCACATGCATTTGCCTCTTCCTTGAGAGTGCACAGCTGCCTCACTAATGAACATACCCCCCCCCCCCCCCGCCACCTCCCGGCCCCGTCAGATGATTTTCCAAGTGGAATACTGCCTCCACACATTTCACTCTCTTACCTGAAGAGCTATTTTGAGCTGGCACCTCATTTACTTGCACATTTGGTGAGCAGCTTAATGGCTTCTCCTGGGACTCATTCATTTGTGCAGTTAGGGAGGCTGAGAAGGAGGTCGTCACACAGTCAGACGCAGGGTGGGTCTCAGAAGTGCAGCCAGTGTGACAGTTTTGTACATTGTTGGAGCCTCTTTACCCAGGGGAAGGGAGGCTGATGCTTTCATGTCATTGGCTGGGGAGCCTCAGGAGGGAACACCGGGCTACATGAGTTAGAGGAGGGAGATCAAAATCTTCCTTCTACAACATATAT
Organism: Peromyscus californicus insignis; assembly: GCF_007827085.1. Classification (NCBI taxonomy): domain Eukaryota; kingdom Metazoa; phylum Chordata; class Mammalia; order Rodentia; family Cricetidae; genus Peromyscus; species Peromyscus californicus. Next base: position 33,289,738 of record NW_026294503.1, read on the forward strand.
CCATATCCTGATCCCCCAAAACCTGTGAACATTTTCTTACATGGTGGAAGGGACCTTGCAGATATGATTAAGATGAGTGACGCGTCCTGTATTATCCAGGTGTTCCCACTGCAATCACAGGGGATTTATGAATGGAAGAGGAAGTCAGGAGAGCAGAGAGAGAAACGTGAAGGTCCTGGAAAGCTGACTTTGAAAACAGAGGAAAAGGCCGTGAATCAAGGAACCTAGAAAAGACTAACCCGGCCTTCCTGCAGTCTTCAGAAGGGAGGCAACCTTGCTGACAAATCTGCTTTACTCATTGAGAACTGTGTCACACATTTTCTCTGCAGGACAACAAGAGAATAAATTCTATGTTGTCATAAGCCACTTATGGCCGTAAGAATGTGCTATGGGAGCTGCAAGAAATGAATAGAGGGGTCTGATAGCAAAAAACGGATCTTCATTTATTCATTGACCCAACCAACAAATGAACTATAAAGCAAAGCCCATGTAAGGGCATGCACATGAGGGCGTGACAGTGTTTTATGTTTTACAGTGTTCTCAGTCTTTAAGGAATGTTGGTAGGATAGTAGCAAAGGATAATGTATGCTGGTATAGTGGGGTGCCCAGGGCCACAGGCCAGTACAGTAGGGAATCAATGGAGGAACTTGATTGTATCACAGACAATGCAGGGAAGAGAGTGGGAGAGGTGAACCGCTAGGAAGGCCTGAAAGGGTGGGTATGTATCAGTCGGCTGGGGAGGATCAAAGGTACCTGGGAGCAGGAGGAGTGGGTAGAGGGGCAGAAAATCACGGAAGAGCATTGACTTCTTAAGGAATGTGGGATTGCAGAAGCATAGAGTGCTAGGTGGGTAGAAAAGGGGGATATGAGTCTAGATGGATTGGTAGGGCCACATCAAAAGAACAGGGTCATGCAAGAGAAGTATTGGGAAGAAGAAACCTAAGTACCTTGATATGAATTTAAGTGGATTTGAAGTGTGTTGTACTTATTCATAAGAAGCCATTGAACTTGAACATTTATTTCTTCACCATAACTGTGTTTCTTTTAATTAAAATTGGCTATACTCCAAAATCCCCTAGAAAAATGTATAGTCCAAGAAGATTCTCTTCATTCAGCTTTGTGTACCTTGGCTCACTGTCATCCTCTTGATGTTCCAGCCTTAGGATGCTTGCTTCCAGGAAAGCCCCAGTAGAGGCAGAGGAGGGTTCAAGATTTAAGTCTGCCCTGAAAGAGTCAGATGATGATGTGTAGAACAGACAGAGGTAAAACAGGAAGCAAGAACCCCAGACATCTAGATCAAAGCTGTTGAGGTTAGAAGCTTAGCAGAGGGGAATGTGCCAAGGAGCACGTGGAGGTGGACCACTAGCTGACTGTATTAAACTCCTCATGGGATGGTCCAGGTCTTCCCATTCAAGAGTGCAGTGACTGGAAAGATGCACTTACTTACATCCACTGCCCTACCCAAGTTTATGTTCAGCTAAAATGCTGGGTTGTGACTTTATCTGAAAACAGGTGAGCACACACTGGGTGAGGATGCATCCTGCTCCAAGGACTGATGGACGGGGGGAGAAGAGAACACAGACATCAAGGAAAGAGCCTATGGGGAGGTGGAGGCAGAGATTAGGAGGACTTCACTTCAAGTTATGGGACACCAAAGATTCCCTAGAGCCATGGGAAGGCCAGAAGAGATCAGGAAGGGTTCTCCCCTGCAGCCTTCAGAGAGACCACATTGCTGACACTCGGCTTCCAAATTTTCCTTGTCAGAATTATGGGAGAATGTACTTCTGTAGCTTTCAGCCATACAGTTATTTGTTGGAAGTATCATAGTAGGAAGCTAATAGACAGGCCATGGGGCTGGGTTCTGGCTTTGGAGGGAACATGCTAAGGTAAGGGTCCAGATAGGAGATAGTTATTTCACTGAACAAGTTTTTCCTGAGTTCTTGAGTCAGCAATTGGGCTTGTGTGAGTGCTCGTGGCATCGTGTGTGTGTGTGTGTGTGTGTGTGTGTGTGTGTGTGTGTGTGTGTGTGGTGTGAACTTACACACGCACAACAGGCAAGCATGCCATTGCCAGTACTAAACAGTTCATAGTTACAGAGTTTGCCTGCCTTCCAGAGTGGTCTCCAAACCACCTACAGCAGACTAGCCTTGGACAGTGTTGTTTAACCTGGACCACGACCCAGGGATATTAGTGTCCCCAGAAGCTAGGTAGGAATGCCTATTCCTAAACCTCATTCTAGACCTACTGAATGAAAATCTCAGATGTTGGAGGGGTGGACCCAGGAGTCTGTGGATAGTTGAAACTCTCCCACTGATTCTGGTGAACAGTAAGAGACCCACAGGCCTAATGGCAACCACTTAACAGGGTGAGACAGTTGGCCCAAGTCAAAGCGGGAGGAAGTACTAAGCTGAGAAAGCCAGAGTTGTTCAAGCGATGCTACTTCACCACTGGAGGGTGTGGAATATGGTCAGACCCTGCTGAGACCAGAGGTGAAGGTATCTGTGTCCATCGCTGTGGGAACAGAAATGAAGAAGGATCAGACTCTTACATAGTGGCCCTAGCCCTGCCACTCCCTTTCCCCCACTGTCTTATGACTGAACTGTACCTAAGCTTTGTAGCTGACTCCTTGGAGAGAGCTACAGTGGACAGTAAGGCACGTGTATCCTCAGCATTACTATCTGGATACAAGCTAGCCACCTGTCATTTTACAGGTACTGTATGAACTTAGTGAACGTAGGTGGTGTCATTTCAGTAATCTTTACACATGGAATACAGATGTCACTGTGATATCTTACAGATAAGGGCATACAGAGACCAAATGCCAGAGGTCACACACACAATGAATGATAGCACTGTGCTGTTCATTCAAGACTTTGCTACCCATAATTTTCCTTCTGTGTTGTGTTGCGGGTGAGTTCAACAGCAGAATAAAGGGCAGAGCTCCTTCTAAGAGTTGGGTCAATCAGATGAGTTCTGTGTAAGTTGTTCCAAGCTCAAGGACTCCTGGGTCAGTTCAGAAGATCAAAGGAGACAGTGAGGTTTCCTATTCTTAACCTTACCTTAAGGAAAAAGTTATTTAGGCATCTCATCATAACCTCATTGCTAAACCAGGAAGATGAGCAGCTTACTTTGTCGATAACAGGTCTGAAGTCACTAAACTTATTGTCTAAGTGAAGGTGTTGTTAGACAGGTGGGTAGTATAGCCCATAACAATGATCCAGGTGCTGACACTCAGATCTGGTGTGTCATTTAGGCATCATTTCCTCTTCCCTCTCCCACCTTTTAATAGCTAGCTAACATCTGTCCCTGGCAGTTGCTATCCTGAGTGCTTCCTGTGCCAATATGAAATAAAGTATATATAAGCATAAAAGTGATCCTCACCCTACAATGGATGGGTTCCACAGAATTGAACAAATCCCCTCAAGCTAAGCTATTGGTTTTCACTTAACCCAAGGCTCCTGCAGCAGAGCCTAGATGCTTGAACACTGTGACTCAGTTTCCAACGTGGTCCCTTGCCTTCCACAGCTCTTTGTCTTCTTCTTTCCTATGTTTCTCACCAGGCATAATGATGCTGCTTCCACTCTTACTCAGAATATAGATTCCCAGTAGCCTAGAATCTCCTGTAGCCAGGCTAATTCCAATGTTTGCCTTTCTACACCAATTCCCTGAAACTCTACTGTTGGTACCTCCCATTCCTTGACCATATCCCAAGTCAGGTAGATGATGACCTCATTTCTAAGTCTACCAGTCTTGGCTTCTCCCTTCTCCCAAACAGTCTTTGCAACTGATAATACATATCAAAGTATGATTTTAAAAAAGAGATCTCTTGTTTCACCAGGATAGATCAAATGAATATTATCTTTAATGGTCAAAAATAGGTAAAGTGGTTATAGCATATGGTAAAGCTTCAATGGAGTTAAATTTTAGGTAGATTTCATAGCCATAATAACTGTGTATGTAAAGTGATTAATGAGCTCCCGACCATGCCATGTAGCAAGCAGGGGCAGGACTCAACCTGGAGCTGCCCAGGAATTCTAGCTCCAGGCCACCACACAGCAAAAGCACCCCACCATACCATGTGGCTGGCGGGGGCAGAACTCACCTAGGAGTGAGTACAGGATGGGGATAGGGGAGTGACAGAGAGAGAGAGAGAGGCAGGATGAGTCATGTGCATGGGAGACAGGCAGATGTGAAGAGGCGAGGGAGGTGAGGAATGGGTTGATGCAGATGTCCTACTGCCACGCAGGGCCAGATGTTTGGGTCTGTGCTATTGCCAAGGGCCATCACTTGGTCTGTGCCAGAGAGGGTAGGGCTGTACAGAGTTGGTCCCGCTCCTCACTTGCTGAAGCACTCAAGAGAGAGGGACCTACACCTCACCTCTGCAGTACAACAGAGCTGACCCTCTTCTCAGGGGCATAGGCAAGCTGTCCCTGAGGGTGTGAGAATGGGAGAGCAGGTCATGCCCCTCTCATCTACTATGTGGTAGTGTGGGTGAGGAAAAGATGCCCTCTTCCCCTCACCTCTCAACACCTGTAGCAGGTGGGGGACCTGACCCACCTCCTCACCAGCTGCAGCACTCAGGAGAATGGGCCTTTTACCTCACCTGAGCAGCACAGTAAAGTTGACCTTATAGACTGGGGCATGTATGAGCCAGTCCCGAAGGCGTAACAGGGGCACAGCTGGTACCGCCCACCCTTGTCCGTGGTGTGGTGGTGGGTGTAGCACACATCTTAAAAGGTCTTTAATAAAAAAAACTTGGGAGCCAGGTGTTGGATTCAATTTTGAAAGATCCGAGAGACAGAACAAGCCACAGCTAACCTCACCTCGCCAACTTCTTAGCTGATCCTGTTTCCTCAGACTGGAAGCCTCTGAGTCCTCATCCTAATGGATCTCAGGCGAAATGCTGCTAAAAGCCTGAAAGCCTAAAAGTCTTCAGTTCCTGGTCCTCAGGCCTTATATACCTTTCTGCTTCCTGCCATCACTTCCTGGAATTAAAGATGTGTGTCACCATGCCTGGCTGTTTCTAGTGTGGCCTTGAACTCACAGAGATCTGGATGGATCTCTGCCTCCCAAGTGATAGGATTAAAGGTGTGTGTGCCATCATTTTCTGGCCTCTATGTCTATCTAGTGGCGGTTCTGTTCTCCGACCCTAGATAAGTTTATTAGGGTGCACAATATATTGGGGGACACAATGCCACCACAGAGGTGACAAGGGAAAGGTGCCCCCTCCCCTTGCCACTATCACCTCCAGCTGGAGAGGGGGCTGACCCTCCCCCACGCTAGCTGCAGCCCTCTGAAAAGAGGGTCCTATACCTCCCCTGGAGCCAATCCTGTTGGCAGAAGTGTGGGTGAGCCAGCCCCAAAGTATTGAGCTTTGGAGAGGTGTCCCCATTACTCATCTACTCATGTGTGGAGTAAGACCATAGGACCAGTGCTGCAGCCAGCTAGCAATGAGAGTCAGTAAAACCTAGTATGAGTTCTACTACTCCCAGCTTAAGGGACTGTGAACTTGAGGGAGTTATAGGCAGTTCCATAAACAGTGTTTTTTATAAGGAGAACAAACAATAACAACATATATATATATATATATATATATATATATATACACATCTCATTTGTTAGAAAAGCGCACATGTATGAACAAGGAGCATGCCTCTCCCACTGCAGATATTCAATGTTTTCCATCCTCACTTAGTCTTTGTGCCTCTTGTCACTAACACAATGCTGTGCTCGGTTATCCCATGATAGGGATAAGCGCTGAGAGAGGAGGAAAGGCAGACAGCCTTCTCTCACCATCCCTTCTGTTCTCAGGATTCTAGATCCATAGGCTGGGAGATTCATAGAACACCTTACAGGACTATAGTTGTCCAGAATTGACCTACATTCCTCACACGAGGATTCTCAGAATGAATGGAAGGCAGATGCTGCTGTCTATAGCTGAGGCAATGTCTGCTAGTTGAATTAAGCAGGGTGAATGAACACACAGGTCACACTGTAAATAAAACCAGAGACATTTCCTCATTTCCTTTATTGTGAAAGAAGCCACACACCTGAGGAAAACTCACAGACTAGACATGACAGGGATGTCTCTGCACTGGTGACTCCTCTTTCCTCCCTATGACCTTATCAGAAGGGACGGCAAACATTGAGTATGAGGCTTACCTGGGAGCATCCCTCCAGAAATGTTGGCAACCAGGTGAGGCTGAATGCTACCTTCCTCACTGGCTTGGATGACCAAGATACAATAGGTGGAGCTTTTGGTTACTTCTCAAATCCTAAGTGAACGGGTGTATGACCCCCTGGGTACTTAAGAAGAAGGCCTGCAAGGCCACATGGGGACTGAATGGAGTCTGCCATCAGGACGGGTTAGTAACTCCTGATCACCTAAGATCAGCTCCTTAAAAGAAATTGACATTTCCCCAGAGCTACAGGACAGAGCTTATCTTTTGCCCTCTCCTTGTCTGCCTTTGAAGGAAAAAGAAAAGGTAATTTGATCTAGGTAAGTACTCTCAGGATCATCAACACTGTCATTATCATCATTGTAAGAAATCAAATTATTATTTTAATATATCCAGGCTCATTACCATCTGTAACTCCAGTTTCAGGGGGAATCTGACACCCTCTTCTGTCCTCCACACGTGAGGGACATATACGGTGCAAAGAATGCATGCATGCCAAATACCCATACATATAAAGTAAGAAAAAAATTGAAAATATTCAAAACCTCCTACTATGTGCCAGGACCTGAGATCCTATGACTACAAAGTCATTCCCTGTCAATACTTACCCTCTCATTAATTTCCTTTTCAGAAAACATAAAAGACAACTCTCCTTAATTGATGAATCATCACTCTTATCAGCATTGTTGAAGAAGATTGGCAAAGTCCTTGCCCTGACTTTTTGTAATAGTCTTCATGGAGAAAAGCTCATGGGATGGTGGGTAGTGTCTTGGAAGACTTCCAGAGCAGAGAGTCATAGGAAACTATGAGGTTATGAAAGATTTGTTTTCTGTTCCTATTGCCTACCTTTCTGGAAATACTGTCAATTTCTGGTGCAGAATTTCGTTTCCCATAGCAACATCCCAAGTAAGTAATAAAGAGCTGAAGGAGGCACATGCTCATACCCTAACATTAAATTATCCACAGGACTCTTGGAGCGTGCTCATCAGGAACATAGCATTAGCTGCTGGTTGATTAAAAATTCTCTGGCACGCATTGTTAGAGTGGGTGTGTTGATTTTGGAAGGGATATTTAAAATTTTTTATTTTGCCCTAAATGTTTAAAAAAATGTGTTATTTACATATACCAAGCTATTTATGAGTTTGGAATGGGAAAATACATGAATTTTTAAAAAGTTTACTAAAACAATTTTCTGCCCTCTAGCTCTCTCAGAATGAAGTTCAAATTCATCAGAAAAGCTTGCAAGAGCTTACATGGCTAGGCTCATCTGTCTTCTCAGCCTTCCCCTTTACCATTCTTCCATTACCTTCTCTTCATTGGAAAGCCTCCATCTCCATCATCCCTCATAGTCTTCATTCTCTCTTTGCCCTGGGACAACGCTTGTATTATTTTGTTCCTTTGCCTTTCACCGGCTCTCTTCCACCATCATTCACCCCCTCCCACATGTCCTCCCACCCAGCACTTACTCTTTAGTTAAGGTGGAACTTCTTTCAGAGATCCTGCTTTGACTAGACATCTCCCTCAGACCCACAGCACTATGGTTTCCATGTCCTCCCATACCCTCCATCAGAGTACTAGTGCTTTGTAACTCTAAAGTTTTGTTTAAATAATCTCTTTCCCCACTATGCTGAGAACTTTTTGACAAAGTTGCATTTGTCATGTTCACAACTTTAATCACAAGCACAGCACTTAACTGTCATGTAAGTGGTAACTGAATTAATGAGCAAATCAAAATCATCAATTAAATTTTTATTAAGAATAATTGCATCAGTCAGCTCTTGCTCCATAACAAGCTCTCTAGAATAGTATCGTAAAATAGTATGTTTTCATCCTCACACTTATTGCTTTATAGGTGGCTTCCACCTATGTGTCTGTCAAAGGGCAGGTGGAGCTCTGATCCACATTCCTCTCATTCATGTGGGATTAACAGGTCACCTGTGCAGGGATTAAAACAATAATGACAGAAATACAAGCAACAAGAGGCCAATCATGCAAAGACAGTGCAATTCAAGGATATTTAAAACCTTTGTTTTTCATGTCCATTAGTATTCCATTATTTCTTTATATTTATCCTACACATGGCCAAACCAAACCTTAAAAACAGGTAAGAATTACACTCTATTCAGAAGTAGTGGGTAAGGAGATCTGGCATCTGTTTAACCATAAACAAAGGATCAACCAACACTGGTCTAGCTAACATTGACTTCATAGATGTTCTCTTTTCCTCCTAGGAAATATATCAAGCAAAATTCACCTTTGATGCACAATGCTATGCTGCTTATGAAATTCATTATTTAGAAAATGAGTTCATAGCACCTGGCACTGACAACATTCAATTAAGGTAAAGCACATATGCAAATGATTTTCCAACAAAACCCTACGTATGTCCTTAATGAAGACTACATGTCACTATAGAGATAGGAAGGATTTTAAATTTAGGGAGACCTGGATGTTGTCATTTGTTCATAATATGATTGGGACAGGTGTCTAGACTCTTCAAGTCTACTTTGTTCCCTGTGATAAAAGTGTATGATGGCAGTATCTACCTCACAGGGCAGTTGTAAAGTAAAATGGTACATAATCTTTGTACTACTTATAGGCACACTTTGTTTGTATCTGTGCAGATTTATATAAATTGGCAACTTGAAATGATCTTGAATCACCTTGGAGACAAATCTCTGGGCAGGTCCATGAAGGATTTTCTAGACTAGGTTAATTGGAGTGAGAAGAACTACCCTGAATGGGGGTGACATTATTCCCTGGCTGAGGTCCAGGACTGCATTAAAATATGAGGAAAACCAGCTGAACATCCATATTCATTGTTCTGCTTCCTACTGTGGATGCGATGTGATTGGCTGGCTCAATTTTCAGTCACCATGCCTTCTCCACCATGATTACCTGTATCTCCCCCCCCCCCACCTCCAAACTGTAAACCTGGTAAACTCATATTCTTTAAAGTGGTTCGTCAGGTATTTTGTGGGAGCTATGAGAAAAATTAACTCACACAGCATCCTTCTACTCTTTAAACCCGGTTAAGGCCAAACTGAAGTGCAAAGCCCTAACACTTGCTAGAACTCTAGCTTTGTTGGCTGCTTTATTTGATCATTCTTCTTGGGACTACTTTAATGCACAGTTCATAGGATAGAATCTTCAAGGAAGGAAGTGTGAGTTAGCTCTCATTTCCTAGGGCTAATTATCTTACAGATCTAATGTGGGTTACTTTTCTCCTAGGTGAATCACCTTGTCACTTAACACAACACAAAAGCTTCTAAAATGATACTATTGGTTGATGGCTTCGTGTACTTACTCTGCCATCTCTCCATGGGTGGATCCACTCACCACAAATGTTTGGCCTCCATCTCATATACGTGATGACATGCGTAGACTACTATGGAGATTGTTTCTTGTGCATCAAGTGACTATAAATGGGTGTCAGGCTGGCATCAATTACTAAGCACTGACTAGTCCTCATTCCCTAAGTCTTAACCTTTTCCTTACCTGCTTATCTCAACCAAAGGCTTCACATCTACCCAGCCAACAAAGTTAAAAATCTCAGAACTGCATTCAGTTTATCCAATCCCTCATCCTAATCCATTCACTAATAATATGTCAGTAAAGGTGTTTAGGGGATTGGAGAGATGGTTCAGTGGTTAAGTCCTTGCTACTTTTTTTGAGGAAATCCTAGCTCCAGGGCATCCCACATCTGCTTCTGTCACTGACAGAATACACACACATGTAGCATAAACACCAACAACACAAAAATAATAAAAAAATTTCATTCTTGGTCTGGTGATATAGCTCGTTGGATAAGAGTCCTTCTAGATGACTTGATTCAGTTCCCAACACCCACACTGAGTGGCTCACAACCTCCTGTAAAGCCAACTCCAACTCCAGAGGATAAAATGCCCTCCTCTGGCCCTGGCAGGCACCTACATACATAGTGGACACACACACACACACACACACACACACACACACACACACACACACACACAAAGTTAAAAAACAAATCTTACAAAAAGATGTTTGGGGCAATAGGGCAACATAAAACCCCCAACACAAATGAGCTTTAAAAGGTTGATGTTATCAGCTTGATGTAACATGGCATCCAGAATGGAGCAGACTCTAGGTATAAAGTTCTCGAAAATCTTCCATTTTCTTAGCTTCCCTGGCTCCATCTTCCCAGAGTCAGCTTTGTTCCCACACTAGTCACACGTCACCTGTAACAACTCCAGGCACTGTTATCTGTAAGACAGACAATGTAAAATTAACAATTGCTGCAGGATTATCTTCTCAAGAATGAAGAGCCTCTCGATAGATGTCGCCTGGTTTTCTCTTGGCTGAAAGGTTCATTCTTAACCCATTCACCAGCACGGAGGCTGGGCTTATCATGCATAATGTGGACCACCACACTGATAGTTCCTCATCCCATGTATCTGACAACACGTAGTAATGAGCCCTACATATTCTGCTTTCTCAATACCTCGAGATTTCTGCCTTAATTAAGACATTAAGTGCCTCTCACGAGGATCATTCATTTTGTTCCCCTAATTTTCATGTTCTGTGCGCCACTACTCATCCTAATCCTTAAATAAAATTTATTGAAGATAGCTTTTTAAGAGGGCTCGCCTGATGCCCCACACACCCTAGAAAATGGTCACGTTTTCTCTCAGTGTGCAGCCTAGACTACAACTGGGCATTCATACTCTTCCCAAGGTAGTCATACTTCCTTCCCCACTGCGACGTTCTTCTAATCCTAATGATTGATGGTGGGTTTTTATTGATCATGTTAGCAAGGCATTATGCTAAATTTTCTCTGCACATTATATCAGTTGCTCTGTGACAGCTCTCTGTGAGACAGATATTATTGTCATGACAAATGAAGCTGAATTTCACGCAGGTCAAGTCGTTTTCTCAAGACCACCTTGAAGTTGTCTGAGCTCTTGCTGTGAGCTGAACCTAAGAACTAGGATTCTTCAAAGCTCTTGCTTCTAACCACTTTATCACACATCTTTTGTCTTCCTCCATCTGAATTTTTCCTATCTAGAAATATTTGATCCAGTTAATTGCTAATGAATCCTACAAATATTTTTCGAAAGCTTCTTCTACACCAGGGTCTGTACTACCTACAAGAGATCCAATGACAAGGAAGATCTCACAAGACGTTCTACTTTCTTTTTAAAAATTATCATTCTGTGCTAGTTTCATACATGAATATAATGTATCTAGATCATATTTACCCCCTACTTTCTCTCTGTAACCTCTGAATAAGCTCTACCATCCTCCTTGCAATTTCATGCCAGGGACTTCCTCCCCCTTTTCTTCCTTCTCCTCCTCTTTTCTTCTTCCTCCTTCTTACTAACCCACTGAGTCCACTTAGTGTTTCTAATATGTGCAAAAATGTAGGAAGCCATACACTGGAGTGTGGACAACCTACCTACCAGGGGCTACCACTGAAGAAAACTTAAGTCTCTTTCACCCAGCAACCATAAACTTCCAAAGGCGCTTCAGCTAGGCAGTAGGACCTTGTGAGCTCCTCCCATGTTCACGTTGCAGTGTTGACTGGCTTGATCTTGTGTAGGTTTTGTGCCAGGAACCACAGATACTTCCATCTGGATTCTATTTCTAAGACATGTTGTACATGGTAAATATGTCTGGAGCAAACCCAGCAAGGCCATGTCTTCCTTGTTTGCTAAAGTTTTCGTTGTCCAGACTATTTACCTCTCTACAACTGCCTTCAGAGTTCTACCCTATCTTTTTATGTCTCTATCACTACATACAGCAGTCATAATCCTTTATCTGTCCCCAGGACCCCTCAGACAATTGCCATACACATCTATCTCTCATACTACCTTCTGGTAGAGACCAGTTATTTCTTTGATGAGTGCATTCTATACAGACTTATAGTATAATAGATAATAATAATAGCATGCTGTCAATGTATTTTTTGAGATGACACTCTGGACAAGATTGTGCTAAAAACCACAAGGAAGTAACTATGAAGATACTGAAAACATATTTGCCACTCTCAAAGATTCTGCATTCAAGTGTTGTAAACATATAATTTCTAGGTCCAGGCTTCCATATAAGCATAACATTGATTAAGTTAACCGAACTCATGCATTCTGCAGACTTATACTTTGACCAGGTATTGATCACAGACTGAGGTCTACAAGTCTTGTGTGCATATGTTCATGTGAATTAGGATGTTGCTGCTCTACTCCTGATAATTCTTTTGCTAATAGGAAGGCCTGACAAAATACACCTGGTTTCTCTCCATCGGTATACTCGTCCTTCCCAACAACACATGTTCATTAAGAAACCACCAGAGTCCCTTCATCCACGAGAACATGATTGATTACTACAAAGTGACATCATTGCCTACTAGAGTTGGAAGTCACTTGGGAAATGATTTCACCCAAACTTCTCAGCTTATTAGAGAAGTTTAGCAATATTAAGCTAATTGATTTGAAATTGTCCAGTCAAAACTGATAAGATTCATAAATCTGAATGGAATGCAAGAATCTTACTGTCCTGTGTTGATCTAATGCTATATCAAAAATTAAGGGGATTCTGTTTTTCCATCTGTCCAGTGCAATGGCAGTTTTTCTGAATGCTCGGGGCTTCTGATTGTAAAGTCTAAAGAATGATGCCTTAAAAACATCCCATTGTTGCAAAAATAATAGTCTTGGCTCCAAGACAGGTCAGTTTCTGGATTTACTAATTCAGCTCATTAAGTTTAGTCTGTGTCTATAATGAAAAATGTTGCCTCTTGATTTACTTAGCTTGCAAGACTGTATTTCTTTTTATACACAGAGTTCTGGGACAGTCCCTGAGTCAGCTCTCAGCTACCCTTCTTTCATGATGATTTAGGAAATAGTAGAGAAAGGAAGCTTGAAAGAAAGGGGGATGAGTTGGCTAAAAGCCTTCCAAACACAGGAAAGGATGCCTTTGGTTTCATAGGACAAGCCAGACATCAAAGGGCTGAAAGGAAGGCATGAGTTAGGAGTCAGGAGATGGAAATAAGAGTGTTTGGGGGAGGGGCATCTTGTTTGGAATTATAACAAAAAACTGAGATGGAATAAATAGAGAAATCACAGGAGAGGAATTAAGATGAGGGATATAGTGCAGATGTGAACATTTTAGCAGCAGTAGGATGTCACCTGCAGAGTGAGGCTATGGGGGTAGAGAGGAAGACATGAAGGAAAGGGAAGATACGTGTAATAGAACCCATCAAAAGGAACAGTGATTTTAAGCTTATTTTTAGAGTTCTAGCAGCTGACAGAATTTAAAACATAACAATAGTGCTGTGGAAAGCACAGGGAGGATATAGTGAGAAGAAAGGAAAACAAGAAATCAGGAAATACAGTTTGAAGCCCAGAACAGTGGGGGCCAACATCGGAATAAAATCAGAAGTTGTATGAATATATTCTCTTGCCAAATGGTGAGATAAAATAGCAATTATCCATTCCACCTTAAGCATCTCTGCACCATCAAATCCTTATCATATGCATACATGGCTTTAAAGTCAGAAAAAAAATCCCATATCTCAACAACAAACTCATTAGCACGAATTGGGGATATACCCATGTAAGCTATAGCCTGAGAGTCAGATGAATAAGGCAGAGCAAAGTGTTAAGTACGACAATGGAGGGACTTTTCTGGTTGAGAAAAAAGCAAGAAGGATATGGGAGATTTCCCAAGGAAGCGAAGCAGTAGGCAGATATTGAAAAATTGAGCATCTACCAGAAACGAGACAGCAAGGGCTCTAGAGGCAGAGATCCCAGTGCCCACAGCTATATGGAGGATGGAATACAGTGACATTGTTGAGCAAGCACAGGATGGGCGATATTGGTGGAGTTGGTGCTGAGTTATAAGACTGCGGTGAGAAGTCAAGAAGGGTTCATATGTCTTGAACCTTTCAAAGGATTGCATCATCTTTGATAGACCAGAGGCCACAAACTCAAATTCACTGAGCAATGAGGCAGATGGACAGAACTAGGTTGGAGGAAAGGAGACAAGAGTGCTAACATGTCCTCTTGTATGCAGTTGTCACAGGAATCTGGCACAGCACCAGGTTGTCATCTGATTGCTACACCACAGCATCTGATATTCAATAGCTCCCCAAATAAAGTGAGCAATCAAACATTTGATGTAAAACGTCTTCACTTGAGAGCACTGGAAATTTTATGAGTTAGGTCATACTGTGCTATGACAACTAAGAAATGCTAATATTCATAATGTAATAATATAAAACAGGCTTATGTCCCACTCAGATAGCCCAATGTGAGCGGAACAAGTCTGCTTTCATGTACTTATGTCCAGAGGGACTTGTGGCCATCAGGGTCATTAAACTTGCATCAGGAGCACTCATTGTCTCTGAAAAGCATTGGCTTGGGCACCCATTGGTTGGGATGAAGCGCTTGCCTTCAGCCTAACTTGAAGGAAGACTGGGAGGGGTCACAGCACACAGTGGGATTCCATAAAACCTCACTTGTCTGCGACTGTAACTCATTTAAAAAATCTGTTTAAAGATAATGTAAGGGCCCATGTGTGATAGTTGGATTCAGCAGAGAGATGGTAGTTTAAGATCTCTTCCAATGTTCAAGACCTAAGGTTTTAAAAATCATTACAGTTGCAGATGCAATGCTGAGGATTGGCCAGAAGGGGGCGATACTAGATGTAGCAGATCTTGTGAAATTGCTTTGGGAAAGCCGTATTGGGGATCCACAACACGATAGAAAGTGGTCAGTCTAAAGTTCATGAGTCTTTTGCCCTACAAAAGCTTCTCAGTTTCAAGAGGTCCCATTTACTAATTGTTGTGCTCAGTGTTTGTGCTGCTGGTGTTATATTTAGGAAGTGATCTCCTGTGCCGATGTGTTCAAGTGTACTTCCTATTTTCTCTTCTATTAAGTTTAGTGTAACTGGATTTATGCTGAGGTCTTTGATCCACTTAGACAGCCTACAGAATGGGAAAAGACCTTTACCAACCCCACATCTGACAGAGGACTGATCTTCAAAGTATATAAAGAACTCAAGAAACTAGACATCAAAATACTGAACAATCCAATTAAAAAATGGGCTAAAGAGCTAAACAGAGAATTCTGAAAAGAAGAATCACAAATGGCTGAAAGACATTTAAAGAAATGCTCTACATCCCTAATCATCAGAGAAATGCAAATCAAAACGACTCTGAGATACCACCTTATACCTGTCAGAATGGCAATGATCAAAAACACTAATGACAGTCTATGTTGGAGAGGATGCAGAGCAAAGGGAACACTCCTCCACTGTTGGTGAGAATGCACACTTGTACAACCACTGTGGAAATCAGTATGGCAGTTTCTCAGAAAATTGGGAATCGATCTACCTCAAGACCCAGTCATACCACTCTTGGGCATATACCCAAGGAATGCTCAATCATACCACAAAGAAACATGCTCAACTATGTTCATAGCAGCACTATTTGTAATAGCCAGAACTTGGAAACAGCCTAGATGCCCGTCAACTGAAGAACGGATTAAGAAAATGTGATACATATACACAATGGAGTACTACTCAGCAGAGAAAAACAATGACAGCATGAAATTTGCAGGCAAATGGATAGAACTAGAAAATATCATCCTGAGTGAGGTAACCCAAACCCAGAAGGAAAAACATGGTATGTACTTACTCATAAGTGGATTCTAGATATAAAGCAATGAACAATCAGACTGCAACCCACAGAACCAAGGAGGCTATATGGCAGGGGGGACCCTAGGATGACTGTGGCTTAGAATAAGTTTTGGTTTTACTCAAAAAAATAAACAAAAAACAACAACAAAAAATAAAGTTCATGAGTTCCCACTAGCTTGGTTTGGTTGTCTCTCTAGGTTTCCCCATCATGATCCTGATGCCCTTTTCTCATAGAAACCCTCTTCCATGGGGTTGGACTGGGCCCTCTGCATAAGTGAGACAGTTGTGTAGCATGGTCTATTTAAGGGGCCCCTGACAGTGGGATCAGGATCTATCTCTGGTGCATGAGCTGGCTCTTTGGAGCCTACTGCCTTTGGTGGGACACCTTGCACAGCCTTGATGCAGAGGGAGGGGCTTGGCCCTACCTCAGCTGAATGCCTTAACTTGTCAGAGGAGAGAATGGGGGGGGGCAGGTTTGGAGGAGGCCTGGGGGCGGGCAGCAGAAGAGAGGAGAGGGGGATATGTGGTTGGTGTGTAAAATGAATAAAAAAATTTCTTAATTAAAAAAAGGAAGAAAGTGGGGCAGGGGAGCCAGGATTTGCCTGAGTGGTGCATTCTCTCTTGGTTTAGAGTGAAGAGGACACCCACAGAGTTTATGGGAATTGACCAAGATGCCCAGGTCAACAGGCAGCCAGCCACTGCTGCTCAGAACTGACTCAGCGTGGCTTTATTTATTTATTTATTTTTAAATATTAGTAGAAAAGTAGAAAAGAAAAGTAATGGAAATGTCAAACCTTTGACTTTGAGAATTGGGCTTTGGGGAGCTTATTTAATACAAACACCCAGTGCCATCGGATTTTGTTCATAACTGATTTTAAATGCGAACCTCCTCGAAGATATTACTTTCTTCTTAACGTATAAGACCTGCCAATGGGTAAACATCAAACAGATAATGTATTCATTCTTTAACCTTGATTTAGACTCTTTTCCCATTACCTTCTGGGAAATCCTCAGCTTAAGCAAGAAATATTTTTATCTTTCTCACCTCTAAACGTGCCCTAGTGCTGGAACAGTAAGCATTCTAATCAGCGTGGTTCCCAACCATCTGCGATGAGATTCTGTGTGAGAATTCATCTAAGTCTCAAATGCTCAGAAGTAGTTAATCCACTTGAGCCTAGAGCAGAAAGGAAAAATCTTAAAAGGAAAGAAGCAGTGTGTGTGTGTGTGTGTGTGTGTGTGTGTGTGTGTGTGTGCGCGCGCGTGCGTGCCTAATGGAACAGTGCCTTTTTTGCTCAGACAACTAGAACATATATGACAATGGGTATCAAAAAAATTAGTGTTATGTGACATATTTGAATAAACTCTACACAGAATATAGAAGACTCAGGTTTAGCCGTATTTCAAAGATTTATTTATTTTTATTTTATGTGTCTGGGCATTTTATATGCATGTATGTCTATACCATGTGCTAGCCTGGTGCCCTCAGGGCTAGAAGAGGCATCAGAGTCCCTGGAGCAGAAGTTACAGATGATTGTTAGCAGTCATGCAGGTACTGGGGATTGAACCAAGGTCCTCTGGGAAAGTACCAAGTGCTCTTAATCACTGAGTCAGCTCTCTAGCCTCTAGGACTTCCAATTTTAGATGATTGTTTCAATAATGTTCTATGTAGCCACATGCTGGTTAATCTTTCTCTATTTTATAAATATGAAAATAGACTCGTGAATATACCAAACACAAGCTAACTGAGAGCTTTTGTTATTTAAACTCAGAGTCAGATTTTTCTCTTTCTAATACCACTTCTAAGAGTCTTACACTGGATTCAACAAATATTTGTAAAATATTTGCCAGGGACCTCAGATTTTGATGCATCTAACCTCATACTTAAAATATCCCCTTGTGGTCTGAGCTATTATTCTGGTTAATGACAGCAAAGGAAGCTGGAATGTTCTGGGTTTCATTCTATGGCCAGCAGAGACCAAGAGCAAGGGCTCACATACCACAGCTCTTCATTGTATCATTCTTTCCACGCCCTGCCAAACTCTTCCTAGCAGTGCAAACTCCCCAGGTTTCTTGATCTTTGTCCCTTTGTTTAGAGGGCCAGACAAAAGAGTTATTGGAAGACAAAAACGCTTGGTCACCAAACCATTTGGAGACATAGATTTTGTAAGTGTGTTTATCCCTCTAATATAAGACAGATTTCAACACAAGAGTTGTGATCATGATATCCTGAGGGATTATGATTTTGACTAGGAGATGTCTTTTTAGGAAAGATTCAGCAAATATCTGAGTTTTCTATGCATGCTAGACAATGTGGCCTAGGTTAGCACAGAAGTTAATCAGAGGAAAGTCTGAGTGATTTAGATGATAAAATTAGCAGACAGCCTGAGTATAGCCACTAGTACTATGTTCAAGGGAAAAGCAGACTTATGAATACACACATAACTGGACAAAACCTGTAGAATTAAATTTTCAGTGCTACAAAAATGGTTCAGTTAGAGTCATATGAAATCAGTGGATGTACTAATGTACTAATTATACTGTAAATGCAAAATTGTTAGAAATGTGGGCTTTCAGAGTTATTTCAGTCAGTAAAGTGCTTGCATGGAGATGTTAGTTCTATACCAAGCTTGCATGTAAAGAGTCAGTTCTCATGGCATGTGCTAGAATCCCAGCACATTGTCTAGCATGCATGGTTACAGTATGTGGCTTTATGGGTGTGTGATCCATTGTACAATCCATTTGATTTTGCTCTAATGGTTGTATTTGTGTAAAGAATAGAAAACTCAGATATTTGCTGAGAGGCTGAGATAGATAGATTCATCAGCCAGCCTAGTCTGATCAGTGACTTCCAGGTCCCTGTAGAAGACCTAATTTCCAAAAGCAAGATGGATGGCTCCTGAAGAAGGACACCTGAGATTGACCTCTGGCCTTCCCATCCACATGTATGTGCATACACGTGTACACAACACACACACACACATACACACACACACACACACACACACACACACACAAGAACACATAGGCATACACACCCCCATGTGTACACATACAAAATAAATACATAAATATTAGAGATGGGAAATAATTTAATAGAAAAATAAAATGAGTTAAATGATTATCAGTTTAAGGAGTAAGAGAGAAAAGGCACTAAGAACAGACAGTAAAACAGTAGAAAAGAATAACTTGTGGGTAACACTTTGAATACACAGTGGTCACAGTAAAAAGTTGTGGAATTGTACCTCATGAAAACCACCAGGGGAATGACCAAATCCATGGACAGGAAACCACAGTCAGCACATATTTCTAGGAAAGAGAAGGAACATCTAGGAATACTAATATTTGAGAAATGAGAATTCATGATAAATAGCAATAATAGGAATGATGGTGCCTACTGCTTCCGCTAAAACAGCCTTGTGATTGGCACATAACGGCTGTCAATCAATATTTCTTGAATGAATAAATAAACATACACAAAGAAGAAGAGGACAGTTTCAATGTTTTCCCAGCAGAAATAAAATATTGGAGAGCCAGAGAATATAGAGATTATTTGAAGGAGTAAGTTAACATATTGTAAGATTGCACACTCAGCTGATAGAGAATAACAAGGTTTTTATTATATATTGATAGACTTCACAAAAATAGCCATCTGTTAACTATGAAATTCAAATGATGATGTTGTATAAGGCCAGTAGTCTCCCCATTTTATTGGGTCTGAGAACCACCTAGTGAGCTTTTTAAATCATAGGACATTAGGCTCAGTCCCTGGAGTATCCAAGTCAACACATCTGGGTCTGAGGTTAGGGATCTGCATTTCTAACAAGTTCTCAGGGGAATGAAGGTGGTACCTATTTTGGGACAATTCATTTAAGAAGTTTTTTTTTTTAATCTCCTCCCAGATCTTCCCCATTTCTCTACTTATCCAACTTCATGTTTTCTACTTTTTCTCTCTCTCAATAATAAATAAATAAAACAAAAACCAAAGGTCAAAATAAAACACAAAGACAAAAAATTAGCAAATAGCAAAACAAAGCACAAAGTGGATTTAAAAAAAAAAGAGTCCATTTTGTGTTTGTCAACTATTCCTGGGCTCTGGAGTGTGGTTGATATACCAGTGACACCCCATTGAGAAAAATGATTTCCTCTTTACCAGCAGGTACCAACTAACTAGCAATTGTAAGTAACTATTTGGTTAAGTGTGAGACTTTTTGTCCACTTCCCCTTCTCCATGCAGGGATTTTTGTGTGGTTTGAACTTGTGAAGGTCCTGCACATGCTGCCCTAGTTTGTTTATCAGTCTGTTGTGTCTGCAAGACACTGTTTCTTTGGAGTCATCTACCACCTCTGGCTGTTAGCATCTTTTTACCTCCCTTTCTTTGTAGATCCCTTAGCTTTGGTGGGGGGGGTTGGTAATGACATCCTATTTAGGAATGAGTGTTCCAAAGTCTCTCACTCTCTACACATTGCCCAGCTGTGGGTCTCTTTAATAATTACCATCTACTGTAAGAAGAAGCTTCTTAGATGAAGATTGAGCAATGCTCTGTGCTATGGAATAATCCTTCTGTACACCATGTGAATATATGTCACTATGATTGATGTTCATAATAATAAATAAGATGACTGTTTAATAGCTGAATGGGATAAAGTTAGGCAGGAAAGCCAAACTTAGAATGATGGGATGAAGAAGGGTAGAGTCAGAGGAGTCACCAGCCAGATGGAGAATGAATGAGTCATGAGTTGGACACACAAAATGGGATAGAGGTAAAAGCCACAAGCCTTGGGGAAGCACATAGATGAATAGAAATGGGTTAAGTTATAAGAGTTAGTAACAAGCCTGAGCTATTGGCCAAGCATTTATAATTTATATTAAGTCTCCTAGTCAGTTATTTGGGAAGTGGCTGCTGGTTATTTGGGAGCTGGTGGTCAGGATAGGAAAACTCTGCCTACAACTCTGCTCTGTGGGTATATCTCACAGGCAGGTCAGTGTGCTAGGCTGAAGTGTTTGTGGCTGGGTGAGAGTGATAATACTTTTCTCTTCAGTATCATGCAAAATACCTTCCAGCACTGTGAATGCTAGGATGAAGCTTCTGTCTGGGCACTGGTTTGATTTCTCCAAATTTGATGATATAAGAAAGTGGTATCAAAAAGCAGTGTCTTCACCAATAGGGCCTTCCCACCAAGTTGTGCAAAGTAAGGAATAGCCATGGCAATAGCCTGTGATGTTAGAGGAAGGGGTTTATGGGAATTCTCTGGCCAGTGACTCGGGAAGATGTAGCTCATTTCTGGCACTTTATGTTTTACTTGATAGTAAAAGATGTTTAGTCAGGACAGTGTCACCCCATTATAAGATCGTTCCATTTAAATTTTTTTCCAATATGTACATATTTTAGGAAGCTTACACAGTATTGGGTTTCCATGTGGCTTTTCACAAGACCCTTAATTTTAGTTGTCCCCCTCTCTGGGGGCAATTCTTTGACAACAATTCATAATATTTCAAAATCAGTAAAGAATAAATATCTTTTAAAATAAATAATCAAAACTGTATCTCAATTTTTTAAAGCTTTCTGTTAACTACTCACAAATTAGGAAATGTATCATATTAAAAATTGTTAACTATTTTGAAATAAGCTGTGAAAATGCTAAATCAAAACTGAAGAGATTAAGTTAATACGATATTTAGAAGGAAATATTGTTTATTTATAAGAACAAGCAATTTGGGAATTAAGTAAATTTTGGCATCAGCTAAAGAAACTAAATTCAAATAAACAAACTCATTTTACTTCTGGTTATGAAGAATTAGATTGCAGCAGTCCAAAACTCTTGCTCAGAACATAAAGAAGAAATGGATAAATCATAAACATAACTAATTTGAATGCAACACAAAGCCACTGTGGGAGCAGGAACTCAGGCCCTTGTAGCAAGGGGAATGAATCAGAATGAACCCTTCTCTAATACCTGCTCCTGCAAAGCATCACAGAGTTCTGAGCATTTCAAACAGAGGAGCAGAGAAACTGAACACAAAGAAGACACCAAGGAGAAGGGAAAACGATCTTAATTTTGGCATGCTCTCTTCACTGTAGAAAATAAAATGAGCCTCGTGGAGACTAAGATAATTGAGAATTAATGATGCCATGGATTAGAAAGTACAAAATAAAGGGCCAGGCTGTCTCAGCAATTTACCTTTCAAGACATTGACTGGGCGGGGGGATATGCCTTAGTAATTGAGAGTCCATACAACTCTTGCAAAGGAGCAGAGTTCAGTTCCCAGCATCTACCTTCCAGGGGGGTGGTGGTGGTCTCACAATTACCTGTGACTCCAGTTCCAGGAGATCCAACATCATTTTCTGGCCTCAGTATGTACCTCTACTCATCTGCACACAAACACACATGTACCCATAATTAAAAATTTAAATGACTCTTTCAAAGAGACATTTAATTCTTTTCTTTTAAAATTGGAATATGTTAATTATACATAGTGATGGATTTCATACCGTATCCTTTTACCAGATTCACACTCACCCTCAATTTTCTCTCCATTCCTTTCTCCCTGATACCATTATTTTCATCCATTCCCCAAGATGGTCTCACTTCTTCCTTCATGTGTTATGCTCATATCATTTTATATATCTATATAAAATCTAGGAATGAAAATGAACAAACAGGTGATATTTGTCATTATAAGTCTCACTAGTTATTAATATCATAATTAATATGATGATCTCTCACTGGCATCCATTTTTCTGAAGGTGGTATAATTTTGTTTTGCTTCATGGCTGAATAAAATCTCATCATGCTATTCTGCTATACTCACAGATCAGTGCCTTATACAAATTGTCAGAGGCTTCCTTTGGCAGCAGATAGGAACACATGCAGAGAACCACAGCCAAACATTACTTGGAGAGGGAGTCTAAATGGGAGGTCTCCATTAAATCCTTCCTGTCTGAACTCAGGGAATCCCATGGAGGAGGAGATTGAAAGATTGTCAGAGTCATAGGAGATGGAGGACACAGGAGAACAGGACCCCCTGAACCAATTAAGCAAGGCACATATGAACTCACAGAGACTGAAGCAGCAAGCATGAGGCCTACACAGACCTGTACCAAGTCTTCTTTGTATCTATTATAGTTACTAGTTTAGTATTTTTGTGGGACACTTGACTCTTGTGCTTACTCTTGGGACTCTTTTCCTCCTTTTGGGTTTCTGTGTCCAACTTTGATATGATAGTTTTTGCTTCATCTTATTCTGCAAAATTCTGCAAAAATCATCCAGATAGTCTTCCACTGTTGCTGGAGCAATCTACATTCCAACCAGCAAGGTACAAGGAATTCTTTTTTTCTTCCTCTCCTTGCTAGCATTAGTTTCTTAATCATAGCCATTTGGACTGGGGTGAGTTGGAATCTGGCTGTTGTTTTAGTCTCCCTGAAGGATTTTTCAACATCTTTTCATTTGCCCATTGACATCTATACCTTCTATTTTAAGAGCTACCTATTCATTCATTAACCAATTTTTATTGATCAGATTTCTTAGATTATTACCTTTCTAGTCTTTTGAGATCTTTTTGTGTTCTAGATATTAATCAGATAGACATACAGCTAACATTCCTTAAGCTGTCTAATCCTTTGCTGTGCAGAAGCATTTTAGTTTTACAAAATCCCATTTATCAATTCTTGTTTTTATTTTCTGAACTGTCAGGGTCCTTGTCAGAGAGTCCTTGCTTATGCCTAGATTTTGAAGCATTTTTCCTACATTTTACTCTAGCCGTGTCAGGGTTTCTGGTCTGACATTAAAGATCTTTGTTTGATTTTTGTATCAAGAAATAAGGGCTTAGTTTAATTCTTCCATAGGTGAATTTCCAGTTTTTCCAGAACAATTGTTGAAAATGATACCTTTTCTCAAAAGCATTTTTTGGCATCTTTGTCAAAATCAGGTGTCTGCAGCTGTGACATCTACTCTCTCAGGTGTACTGATACTTCCAGCATTCTTCTTATTCCTCAAAATTACTTTGGCCATCTAGGGTCTTTTGTGCTTCTGTATGAATTTTAGGACTTATTTTCAATTTCTCTGAAGAATGACATTAGAGTTTTAATGGGGCTTGCATTGAATTAATAAATTTATTTGGTATATGGAACTTTGCCCCAATATTAATTCTGATGATTCATGAACAAGAATGTCTTCCTATCTGTACTGTATTTTTCAATTTCTTTCTTTAATTTTTAATTTTTTTATTACAGATATTTTTAATTCCCTGGAAATGCTTATTTCAAGGTTTTTTTTCAAAGTGAGAAAGAATGGGGTTGTTTTCCTTATATTTTTTCAACATGTTTTTATTGGTGCATAGAAAAGCTACTAATTCTTATAGATGATCATATATATATATATATATATATATATGTATATCCATATATTAAATAGAAACATTTCCAGTGAGATCCTGAGGGCCTTTTAAGTATATGATCAGGCCATCTGCAAATAGAAAAAAGGTTGACTTTCACCTTCTTGTTATATCTTTTTATTCCTTTCTGCTGTCTTATTGTTCTTTGAGCACTGTGTTGAAAATCAGTGAAGACAGTTAATACTCTTCTCGACCCATATTTCGAAGAAATGCTTCAGTTTTTCCCCCATTAAGCACAGAGTTGGCTATGCATTTGCTGTGTTGTATATCCTTTATTATCTTGAGGTACATTCTTTTTTATTCCTAGTTTCATCAAGATTTTCATTATAAGATGTTGCACTTTCTCAAATGCTTCAATTAAAAAAGGCATGGAATATTGGATTGCATTAGAAACAGGACCCAACTATTTCTCACATTCAGGCAATAAGCTTCACTAGGAAAGACTCAGAATTAGGGTGAAAGAATGAAAAAATTGCATTCTAAGCAAATGGAACTAGAACAAAATTAAGTGTGGCTATACTAATATCTGGCAAATTGTGCTATGAACAAAAGTTCATCAGAAGAAATAAAAATGGTTGCTTCATATCAATTAGTTGAACAATCAATTCTTCAGAAGGATATAATAATTTTAAACATATACACAATAGACACTGGAGCAGCTGATTTCTTAAAACAAAAATTACAGTTACGGATACAAGTTTACCCCAACATAATAGTAATGGGTGGCTTCAATACCCTGACCTTACCAACAGATAAGGAGATAAAATAAACATGAAAAATAAACATCATAGTAAAATTGCATGGTAGATAAAATGAAATTGGCAGACACAAATATAGCACTCAAATTCCAAATATTCATTCTTTTCAGAAGATCATAAAGTAAAGCACAATGTAGGACATATGGAACACACTTCCACAAAATTTAAATAATTTTACATTCTATCTGAGAACAATGAAATACAACTAGAAATCAAGAGAAAGGGAAACTCAGAAAAATGTTCAAACCTCAGGAGACTAATCAACACACTATTGAACAGTGAATTAGTCATTAAAGAAATCAAGAAGGAAATTAAAAATTCCTAGAAGAAAAATGATAATGAAAACACAGCATACCCAAACTGATGGGATACACTAAGAGCAATTCTAAGAGAGAAGTTTGTGGTTATAAGTATGCACATTAAAAATTGAATACATAGGATAAACAGGTAAGCCAGTGAGGAAGGTAGGGAATCTTTGAACCTTCCCTCTCCCTTCTCTCCTCCAAATCAATTCCCCTAGTTCCACCCACTGGTCTGTAGCAGACTACCTTCCTGTTAGCACTAGTTTCATTGCATCCCATAATTTTAGAATCTCAAACAGGAATGTCAGAGGCAAACCTCACCAAGAGAATACAAAATATGGAAGAGAGAATCTCAAGCATTGAAGACACAATGGAAGAAATGATTACCTCAGTCAAAGAAAATGTTAAATCTAAAAAATTTCAGTCACAAAACATCCAGGAAATCTGGAATGTTATGAAAAGAACAAATCTATGAATAATAGGAATAAATAAAGGAGAAGAAATCCATGTCAAAGGCACAGAAAATATCCTAAATAAAATCATAAAAGAAAAACTTCCTAACATAAAGAAGGAGGTGCCTACCGAGGTACAAGTAGCATCCAGAACACCAAACAGACTGGACCAGAAAAGAATCTATTTTCAGTAAAAAAAAAAATAATAAATTAAATACATAAAAATAATTTTAAATGGCATGTATTCATTGTTCATGGTTATAGGTATCAGAAAGACGTGTATTTTGTTTAATTTTATCATATACTTTGAACATAATCACATTCTATGCCTTCTCCTTTTGAGAAAAAATAAATTTTACATTTTAATTTGTTAAAAACAAATTTAGAGATCTCATATTAGTAATTTAACAGCACACATGAAAGCTCTAGAAAAAGACAAAATCACACCCCAAAGGAGACTACCACAAGAAATTATCAAACTCAGGGCTGAAAACAATAGAATAGACACAAACAAATAAAATAAACCTACAAAATATCCATGAAACCAAGTTAGCTTTTTGAGAAAATCAGTAAGATTAACAAACCCTTAACCAAATTAACTAAGAGGCAGAGAGACCAGATCCAAATAAACTAGAGACAAAAAGGATGAAATAACAATAGACACCAAGGAAATCCAGAGAGTCAGAAGAAGATACTTTACCCTGTCCTCCAACAAATTGGAAAATCTAAAAGCAATTTAAACAGGCCTATAACTCCTTGTAAAACAGAAGCAGTAATTAAGTCATCTAACAACAAACAAACAAACAAACAAACAAACCAGATCCAGGTGGTTCTGTTTCTGTTTTGTGGAATAATTTGAGAAGTATTAGCATTAGTTATTTTTTAAAAGTCTGGTAGAATTCTGTGTTAGAACCACCTGGATCTGGTTTGTAGAATTCTACCAGACTTTTAAAAAATAACTAATGCTAATACTTCTCAAATTATTCCACAAAACAGAAACAAAAAGAACATAGCTAAATTATTTGTATGAGACCATAGTTACCCTGAAAGCTAAAGCATATAAAAACCCAACAAAGAAAATTGCAGACAAATTTCCCTTAGGAACATAGATGCAAAATTCTCAATAAAATTCTTGCAACTGAATCTGAGAATACATCAAAAAGAACATTTCACCATGATCAAGTAGGCCTCATCCCAGAGATTCAGGGATGATTCAACATAGGTAAACAGATAAATGTAATCCACTAAATAAACAAACAGAAAGACAAACACCATATAATCAACTCATTAGATGCAGAAAAGACCTTTGACAGAATCCAACACCCTTTCATAATAAAAGTCATGGAGATACTAGGTATACAAGAGACATACCTCAACATAATAAAGGCAGTTTATAGGAAGGCCATAACCAACATCAACTTAAATGGAAAGAAACCCAAGCATTTCTATTAAAATAAGAAATAATACAAGGTTTTCCACCCTCTCCATTATTATTCAATGTAGTACTTTGATTTCTTAGCTACAGTAATAAAGAATCTGAAGGAGATCAAATGGATACAACTAGGAAAGGAAGAAGTCCAAGTATCTTTATTTGCAGATGATATGATAGTATGCGGTAGTTACCCAAAAAATTCCTCTGGGAAATTCCTACAGTTCATAGACACTTTCAGCAAAGTAGCAGAATGTAAAAGTAATGCACAAAAATCAGTAGCCTTACTATATAGAAATTAAAAATAGATTGAGAAAGAAATCAAGGAGACATTGCATTTCACAATATCCTCAGAAATATAAAATACCTTGGGGTAACTCTTAACTATGTAAGTGTAAGACATGTTTAAAAATTTTAAGACATTGAAGAAAGAAATTGAAGAAAATATCAGAAGATGGAAAGATCTCTCATTCTCATAGACTAGTATGATTAATAGTGTTAAAATAGCCATCCTACAAAAAGCAATCTACAGATTCAATGCAATCTCTACCAAAGTTCGAGCACAACTCCTCACAGAACTTGAAAGGACAATTCTCAGCTTCATATGGAAAAACAAAAACCCATGGTAGCTAAAATAATTCTGAATAATAAAATAACTGCAGGAGGTATCACTACATACAATTTCAAGTCATAATACAGAGCAATATTAATAAATATAGCATGGTATTGAAACAAAACCAGACATGTATATCAAAGGAATAGAATCAAAGACCCAGATATAAAACCGCATACATATGGACACCTGATTTTTTTGATAAAGGAGCAAGAAACACACACTGTAAAAAAGGTAGCATATTCAATAAATATTGCTAGTCAAAATGGATGGTTGCATACAAAAGAATGCAATTAGATCCATACTTATCACTCTTCACAAAGCTCAACTGAAAATGGATCAAATATCTCAACAGAAGACCAAATACACTAAATGTGATAGAAAAAATGGGGAATAGCTTTGAACTCATTGGCAGAGGAAAAGACTTTCTGACAGAACACCATTAGCAGAGGCACTAAGATCAACAATTAATAAATGGGACCTCCTGAAACTGAAAAGTTTTATATAGCAAAGCTCACAATTATTCAGACAATAATTTCCCATTATTCAGGCTATGGAAAGGAAAAAGATTTTTACTAGCTACATGAATAATGGAGGGCTGATAGAGGGCCAATATCCAACGTATAAAAAGAACTCAAAAGACTGGATATCAAGAAGACACTTTTTCTAATTTAAACTTGGGAATAGATCTAAACAGAGAATTCTCAAAAGAGGAAACTCAAATGCCTGAGAAGTACCTAAAGAAATATTCAAAATATTTAGTCAACAGGGGCATACAAATCAAAATTGTTTTGAGATTTCATCTTACATCCATCAGAATGGTTAAAATCAGTAGCACAAGTGACAGTTCATTCTGGTGAAGATGTGGAGTAATGGAAACACTTATCCATTGCTGGTGGGGGTGCAAGCTTGTACAGCTTCTATGAAAATCAATGTGGCAGTATATCAAAGATGAGAATTGAACTACCTCAAGATCCATTTGTACCACTCTTGGGGATATACCCAGAGGATGCTTCATCTTATTACAGAAATACTTGCTCAATTATGTCCATTGTTATTTTATTCATAATAGTCAGAAATTGGAAACAATCTAGATGTTTGTCAATGAATGAATGCATAAGAAAATTTACACATAAAAAATTAAAAAAAATAAAATTTACACAATGGAATATTTCTCAGCCATTAAAAAATGAAATCATGACATTCTCAGGTAAATGTTTGGAAATAGAAAAAAATTATTCTGAGTGAGGTAATCTATACCAGAAAGACAAACATGCTTTATAGGCACTTACTATGTGTATATATTAGCTGTTAAATCACTGATAAGCAAGCCACAATCCATATAGCCACAGAGGTTAGGTATTGAGTAAGGGACTAGGGGGGAAGGATGGCTCTCCCTAGGAAGGGGAAATAAAATAAATAATTATAGCCGGGCGGTGGTGGCGCACGCCTTTAATCCCAGCACTCGGGAGGCAGAGCCAGGCGGATCTCTGTGAGTTTGAGGCCAGCCTGGACTACCAAGTGAGTTCCAGGAAAGGCGCAAAGCTACACAGAGAAACCCTGTCTTGAAAAACCAAAAATAAATAAATAAATAAATAAATAATTATGAATTGATGAAAGGGAACTTGCATGGGAGGAACAAACAGGGAGGGAAAGAGGAAAGGTGGGTGATGGAGGAACTACTGGGAGGGATTGCTAAAACTAGGAGCCGTTTGAGGGGTTGTATGGCAACCTACTCCAGTAGAAGCTTTCCAAAAAAAATACATACATACATGAAGCTTATCTAAATGATACTGTCAAAAACAGGGAAGACAGAGACCCAACAGGACATCTCTAGTCATCAAATAAAGTTTCCAGTACCAGGAATTAGTCACATATATTAGAGTTTTGGGCCAAAAGGGTAGCATAGGAACCCTTAAACAACCCAGGATATTGCCAAAGCTATTGGTTGCTCTCCATAAACAGACAGTAAGGCCTTATTGCTGAAGACAACACCTGCACAACTCATTGAACATGGAAACATCAGGCTGTGCTTACCTAGAGCCTTCAACTCTACAGATTAGTGTTCATGTACTGGAACATATTCTGCATGCTACCACAGGAGAAATATTAACACTAATACAGCTATGAGTCCTTTGATCTATTATGGCTCTCTGAGTGCAAGATACACTGGTACAATAGTAGCACAAGGCTTGTGGAAGAAACAAAATAATGTTTGGGTGGCTAATAACCTGAGACTAGATAGCCCACAAACCTAGAGTAAACCTAAATACTATTGTTCTAAAAAAATGTTGCAATAAAATGACTCCTAATGACATTATGCTCAGCTATCATCAGAGAAGCTTCCTCCTGCAGCAGATGGGAACAAATACAGAGAACCACAGAAAATATTCAGAGAGTGAGAAATCTTGGAACATTCAACCCTAAATGGCATGTCCCCATCAACTCCCTCCCCTCAGGGAACTCTGTGGAAGAGGAGGCAGAAGGAATTTAAGAACCAGAGTCAATTGAAAACACCAAGAAAGCAAGGCCTTCTAAATCAACAGTTTTAACACACATATGAACTCACAGAGACTAAGGTGGCATGCACAGGACCTGAATGGGTCTCTACCAGATGGATTCCTCTGGAAAAGTGGACATCCCCCATTCCTAACCCAGAAATCATCTCCAATTGATAACCACTTACAAATTGAAAATTAGTTTTCTCAATAAGCATCTCACTGGGGTAACAAACCACTCATAACTATAAGTTCTATGCCCAGTAGTAGATAGCCAACACTGAATGAACTCAATGGCATATTTGGAGTTTCTTGTCTCATAATGTCTTGTCAGGGGTTTGGTTTTTACCTTATTTTATTTTTTACCCTACAAGTTCTTTTCACACACACACACACACACACACACACACACACACACACACACACACACATATATATATAATGGCTTGTGGTTTTGTGTTTGTATGGGATTTGTGAGTGAGCAAATGAAAGAATCTCTGCATCTATATCTGTTTCTTGTGGCTTTTCTTGTTTTTTTTCTCCTTTTGTTTGTTTTGTTGTATTCTAATTTCTTTTTTTTTTTTTTTTTTTTTTACTTATTATCCCTTAGATGTCTCCCCTGGCCAAGAAAAGACAAAAAAGGGGTGGATCCCAGATGGGAGGGGAGTTGGGGAAGAACTGTGAGAAGTAGAGGGAGGAGAAACCTTAATCAGAGTATATTGTATGGTGTTATGGGATGTCTTTCTGTATGCTGTGAATATGTGTTACTCTCATTGGTTGAAAATTAAGCTGTTTGGCCAATGGAGAGTCAGAATAAAGTTAGGAGGTGCAGTCAAACTGGAGATGAAGATGAAGAGGGTGGAGTCAGGCAGAAGCTGTGAGCCACCACCAGGAGAATCAAGATGTGAGAGAACAGGTAATGCCATGAAGCCATGTGGCAAAACATAGATTAATAGAAATGGGTTGAATTAAGTTATAAGAGCTAGTTAAGTTAATAATGAGCCCGAGTCATAGGCCACACAGCTTTTAATTAATATAAGTCTCTCTGTGTTACCAAGCAGTCATGGGACTGTGTAGGACACAGGGAAACTTACGTCTACATTTGTCATTCCAATGT
The DNA here is from genome assembly GCF_007827085.1 of Peromyscus californicus insignis. Taxonomy (NCBI): domain Eukaryota; kingdom Metazoa; phylum Chordata; class Mammalia; order Rodentia; family Cricetidae; genus Peromyscus; species Peromyscus californicus. Next base: position 33,321,152 of record NW_026294503.1, read on the forward strand.
GGGGTAAGAATTTTCACCTAAAACCTGAGAAAGCTTTAAAAAAAAGAGTTCTACAATGGAGCCAAAAGCGGTTTCCTAGTTTGTGTCTCTCATGTGGGCTGCAGCACAGAGACGCTGCAGCATTTGAGCTTGAGCACAGGATGGTGAATTCCCACTGCTGTCCACAGAGGCATCTCCAAGCCCTGTGGTGGATTTATCTTTTGCTAGTACAGACAAGAAAAAAATGGTTTCTGGGCTACACGCTATTTGATGGAGGCATAGACCCACGGCTTTCCAGAGTTGGTGGTAAGAATGGCTCCCAGAGCTGGCAGTAAAGGTAACTCCACCATGTTGGAGAAATCAGACAGACTGGAATCAACAGCCACAGCTGCTGTGCAGCTTAGCAGTTTAAAATCTCACCCAGTCAGAAAAGGATTACAGGTACACAATAAGACAGATTCAGCTGGAATAAACTTCTAAGTCATTGACAGTGTGTGTAAGATGTACATAGGCTTAGAAGAGAGAGGAAAAGGAGTATAGACAGTTACATAAAAAAATAGATAGTTTTAAAAACTAAAGTCTTTAAAGAGACAGTAAAAGTAATATAAAAAATATAATAAGCCATGTTATGATGGAAATTACACAAAGAGTCTGGATACTGCATATTGTGTTGTCTCTGGGATTTTTAACTGCAGAGGGACCTTTGATTGTAGAGGCTACTAAGTTAAACCAATATATATATTTTAAAGGTATCATGACTTAAAAATTTAGACCTAAGGATATGTTGCTTTGGAAAGGAGGCTCTGCTTTTGTTTCCACAAGAAGCAAGAGGCTGTGGATTTGTTCTAGGTTAAGATGGATCAGATTTGATCAAGCAAGACCTCTTGAACCTTGACAAATGGTATCTGTCAACAAAGGTTATAGCCTGTCTTCCTAGGACTTGATTCTTATCTCCAATTTTCTGAGGATCCCCATAAGATTGTCAGAGCCCCCAATCAGCAGAAAGTAGTATAAACAAGCTATGCCCAAATTCCCAAAATATTGTTTATAAATGTTTATTTTTACTTAAAGGGGTTAATTATAAATGCAATCTCTAAAGAAGAAAAGGGGATATAGATATGATAGGATGAAAAGGTTGATTATTGAATCTGCTTTTAAAGAGCAACAACTTTTTGAAATGTTTTACATTGCTATGGATTTTAGTTTATTGATACAAATTTAAAGTTAATTTTCTTATACTGTATGTGTATTTCTACTCTTGTTTAAGGTATTATGTTAATGCAACTAATTTAAAATTATATAATTAAGAACTACAGATTAATAATTGTCTATAATCAAATTTATACTCATGTTAGTTAAGTTTTTTAGGTATACAAAGATATATTTCAATTAGGTAGGTAATCTTCAAACACTTCAAAGACATTCAGAATATGGCATTTAAAATGTTTTAGGAACTTAGACTTTTCTGGACAGTGAGATACATCTGACTCTGTTAGCACAAATTACTTCAAAGAGGGTGATGGACATTGAAGAAACTCATTATGGAGTTTGCCTTCTTTGTGGCAGAAGTTAGCCACTGGGCAAAAAAAGTGCCCTTGCCTCGACTGCTTGACAGGATGCTGTGTAAATTGGACATGCAAAACTCATAGGAAGGTAACCACTAAACTTTGCCAAAACAAGGAGAGATGGTTCTTCAGGTTCCTGCTTTGCAGAGGAGATTGCCAAACATTCTGCAGGACACAGGGAGAAGCAATTAATGAACTTTGCCAATAGGTGAGACAATCCTTCAAATTTCCTGCTTCACTAAAAACTCTACCAGAGACTCTAGGTCTGTAGGCTGAAGATGGATGCCCCAACATTGCAGAGGAACTTTGGGTGACTTTTTCAGGCAACCAGATGTCTCTTATTATTTCTAGAGTTTTAGAAGTTGCTTATAATGCACCTCCTATTTATTCAGGTAATATTATATCCTTCTGGGGTCTTTGATGGAGTTGAAGACTGGATAGTTGAAATTATGGTTTTCCTTAATTATGATACAGGGTAAATTAAGATATAAAACTTTAGACTCACAAACATAGGATGATAGAATATTTTCTTTCATTTTAACAAATACAAATAGACTAGATAGTCTAACTGTAATTCTTGCTTGATAACTGTTTCATTATATATAATTTTACTATGTTAAAATTAAAACCTTTTTTGATTAGAATGAAAAGGGAAAGTGCTATGGGATATATTTCTGTATGCTGTGAATATGTGTTGCTCTCATTGGTTGATAATAAAGTTGTCTGGCCAATGGTGAAGCAGAATAAAGTTAGGAGGTGCAGTCAAACTGGAGATGAAGATGAAGAAGGGTGGAGTCAGGCAGAAGCTGGGAGCCACCACCAGGAGAAGCAAGATCTGAGAGAACAGGTAATGCCATGAAGCCATGTGGCAAAACATAGATTAATAGAAATGGGTTGAATTAAGTTATAAGAGATAGTTAATAATGAGCCTGAGCCATAGACCATACAGTTTGTAATTGATAAAAGCCTCTGTATGTTTACTTGGGACTAAGTTGCTGAGGGACCAGGCAGGACACAGGAAAACTTTTCAGCTACAGTATGGAAGCAAATCTGTTTTCAATAAAATAAAAATAATGAAGTTAAATGAAACCAGGCATTAGCATTGTCCTGAATATCAACTCCATGGGGTATTTCCTGCACTTTTTACACTTAGTATTTTGGTATACTAAAGTACATACAGTGTTAATATCAACTTGCTTCTCTATTTATATATTGTTAGAAAATAAAGGTAGAGACAAAAAATTGAAGAGATCTTAGGTAAATAATTTAATGGTACACCTCAAAGCACTAGAAAAACAACAGCCAGTCCCCAAACCAGCATATAAAAAGTAAAATAAATAAATAAATAAACAACAAGTTAAGAAATCAATGAGAGGGAAATGAAAAGAACAAAAAAGAGAAGCAATGAAACAGAGTAGTTCTTAGAAAATAGATACAAATTAACCAACCCATAGTTAAACTAAGAAAGAAAAGAGCCAATTGAATAGAATTAGGGCCAGAAAAGGAGACATTACAACAGATACTAATGGAATTCAGAAGCTCATTAGGGGAAACTTTGAAAACCTTTATTTCAATAAATGGGATTTTAAAAATTTTTTTAAATTTATTCTTCTTTCATACAATACATCCTGACTACAGCTTTCCCTTTCTCCCCTTCTCCCAGTTTCCCCTCACCTCCTCTCTCCCTCATATCCACTCCCCCACCCTTCCCCCAGCAAAAAGCAGGCCTCCTAGGGACCTCAGTTGAACATGGCACAACCAAATACAGTAAGACCAGGCACAAACTTCACATCAAGGCTGGGTGAGGCAACTCAGTAGTGGGGAAAAGATCCCAAAAGCAGGCAAAAGAGAAATTGGAATTTTTGAAAGCTGATTTCTTTTTATTCATTGAGAACTTAATATGTGAGTACAATGTATTTTGATAAAATCCATTGCTCACTCCCCACTTCAAGTCCTCCCAGGACCTCCACCCATTCTAAAAATAGATAACTGAAATTTCTATCTTCATTGGAATTATTCCACATTATTGAGGAATAATGCTTCCTCCAGATACCACTGATAAGCTTCTCATGTTTCTGTGCTCAGTATTATAACAACATGCATAAGGGGAATAGTTGATACATTAAAAACAGAAGAAATGGGAATTTTAAAAGTGGATAAAATTTTAGACACATATGAGCTACCAAAATTAAACCAAGAGGATTTACAACTGAAACATATCTCTAACTATCAAGAAATGAGATTGAAAGGATAATAACATCTCCCAATTAAACGTATCTTAGTGATCAAAGTCAGACCAAGCGCCAGCATTGAGAGAGGAGTTGGGCACATTCCTGTCCCTAGCTGTGGAGCTGTTGGCAATGGTGAGCTGCTGGGAGAGGAAGAGTCAATTTATCGTAAGGGTGTATCCCCTGATATGACCGTGCCCCTGTGGAAGACTACACATCCAGACTATTTGGGCAGCACAAATTGGTCTTGACAGATTTATTTTAAAAAGAACACAGATTTGAGGGGTAGGGAACCGTGGTGGCTCTGGAAAGAGTCTGTAGTTCCCATTCTAAACAGCTGCAGTTTAAAATGTAAATACACCACCTAGACTATCAATTTTATGATTTTGAGGGGAAATGTGGAATTACATATGTTGCATATATGCTGGATACTTTTTTATATCAACTTGGCACAAGCTGAAGACATCTGAGAAGAGGAGGCCTCAATTGAGAAAACGCCTCCATAAGATCAGCCTATAGGCAAATCTTTAGGGCATTTTCTTAATTAGTGATTGATGAAAGAGAGCCCAGCCTATTGTGAATTTGCCATCCCTGGACTGGTGGTTCTGGGTTCCATAGGAAAGCAGAGCAAGGAAGCCATGAAGAGCAAGCTAGTAAGCAGCACCCCTTCATGGCCTTTGCATCAGCTCCTATCTCCAAGTTCCTGCCCTGCCTGAGTTCCTGTCCTGGCTTTTTTCAGTGATGAACAGTGACGAGGAAGCATAAGCCAAATAAACCATTTCCTCCCCAAGTTGTTTTGGTCACAGCAATAGTAACCCTAACTAGGATAGAAGTTGGTACCAGGATAATGGGATATTGGGGTGACACACCTGATCAAAATGTTTTGGGAAGAATTGAAGAAGGACTTTGGAACTTTGGGCTGGAAAAGCCACTGAATGTTGAGAGCTCAGTGAGCTTTTCTGTAGGAACTTGGAAGATAAGAATGTTGATAGTAGTGCAGATGATAGAGGCCTGGCTTGTAAAGTTCCAGAGGGAAGTAAAGATTTTATAGGCCAATGTGTGAAGAATCTGTAGTGTCTGGTAAGCTGAGACTAAGAAGAGATCAATATCATTGAGGTGAAGTCTTCTGGGAGGTGTTTTCTTAAGGTGACCACACAGAAGCTGTGTTCCAGAAGGGGCCAAGATTGTACCTTGTGCTGGCAGCTGAACATGGTAGTGTGACAGTCACCTAGGTGGTACTGATTTTGAAGGAATGAAAGTGTCATGGAGAGCAGTTGAGGCTTGGCACTATGTGGCAGTGCTGGAGTCCCTGAAGAGAGCCCAGGAGAAGCTATTGGTGAAAGTGCAGCCCAGTGGCTCCAAGGGACCCCAGAAGTTGTACAGATTCCAGAGTACCATGGGATGACCACCAAGAACAAGGGCAGCAGAGGAGTGGAGCTAGAATGAGGCTAGTAGACAACCTATGTGTGCTGCCTAAGGCAGAGCCAGAGAAGTGACCTCCATCCCTTAGGAGGAGTCGAGAAGATCGTGAGCAGATTCCAGATACCAGACATTGAGTTATTTGGAGTTTGGTTTTGCTTTGCTTTGATTCTGCCTGTGCCCTGGTTCTTTCCTCTTGAAGTAAGAAAGCATTTAGCTTATTTTTTTATTTCATAGAAGTCCACAGTTGAGAGAGATTATAATTTAAAAGACTTTGAATTTTAAAAGAGACTGGATGTTTTAAAGAGACTGAATTTTTAAGTGTTTGAATTTTTAAAGGCTGTGGAATGTTTAAGTTTTTATGCTTTATACTGTGATGTCTTTACTAGTATATGATTTGGGGGAAAGGTTGTGGCTTAAAAGTGATGTGTTTGTGTATCAAGTTGACAAGGGATCAGTTGTGCTGACTAGTTTTATGTCAATTTGGTACAAGCTAGAGTCATCAGAGAGGAGGGGAGTCTCAGTTGAGAAAATGCCTCCAAAAGATCAGGTAAGCCTGTAGGGCATTGTCTTACTTTGATGAGTGTTTGATGAGGGGAGAGCCCAGGCCATTGTGGGTGGTACCATACCTGGGCTGGTGGTTCTGGGTTATGTAAGAAAGCAAGCTGAGCAAACCGTGAAGAGTAAGCCAGTAAACAGCACTCCTTTACATCCTCTGCGTCAGAGCTTGTCTCCATATTTCTCCCACTTTGAAAATTTTACACAAACTAAGTATCTCCAATAGCATCAAAAGATAATCTAAACATGTTGTGTGTTTTCGTATTAGTACAATTGAGTATTGCAGTAATCTAGAGAGTGAATATAATTCAAAGACGTATTAAATAAAAATTTAAAAAGAGACTTCTAAAATTTATGTTGTAATACAAAATGCTAGTGCTTATCTCCATATAATTTAAAATTTAACTGGAATACAATTTTAGTTTGAAAGATATGTATCTATATCTATATATCTATATTATATAATCTATATATTAAGGAAGCATGTCTTGGTGCACAGATAATCATCTCGAACCAGACCCAGATTCAATACCAAGTGACAACGAAGTTCACTTGTACAGGACAGTCTGTCATTTCACTTGCTGTCATACTTCCCAGCAAATTTCCATGTTCTCTCATGTGCAGCTCCCAACTTTCCATGTCTGTCTGTCTGTGAATAAAGGGCGGCGAGGGTCAATACAGAATATTCAAATAGACAGGAGAGCATTAGAAGGGAGCAAGAAGTATTCAGAAGGGGAGATGGAACAAAAGGTCATGTGTTACGGAAGCTGAAGAAGGCCCCTGAGGATTTGAGGAGGTCACACGGGAGGGAGGAATATAAACGGCAGAAAAGGAGTGGAGAGAAACAACAAAAACAGCTTATGTTTGAAAAGTGTCAGAGCAATCTCAGTTTTTTTAAGTCTTGATAGTTTTTTAATTAAAATTATTGCATTTATTGGCTCTCTCTCTCTCTCTCTCTCTCTCTCTCTCTCTCTCTCTCTGTGTGTGTGTGTGTGTGTGTGTGTGTGTGTGTGTGTGTGTGTGTGTGTGCAAACACACACATGCATGTACATGCCACAGCACACATGTGGAGGTCAGAGGACAACTTGCAAGAGTTAATTCTTTCCTCCCACCATGTGGGTCTCAAGGATTAAACTCAAGTAATCAGGCTTGGCATATTTTTACTCCCTGAACCATCTCTCTAGTCCATTATATATATTTACTTTTTCAGTCTCAGTGAAGTAGCAATTGTACCTTTTTCACAATGATTTAGTTATTTAGATGTGGACTGTATAACTGTGACAGTGTAACAGTGTGACAGCGTGATAGTGTGGCACTCTTGTCAGTTCAGGTGCATGAATTTTTATTTTTAAAATATTTTTCTTACTTTTGAAACTGTTCATTAAATGTACATCACATATCCAAAAAGACAGTCTGTCTAATCAATAATCTTAATCAATTTAATATCCATATGAAAACAAAATCAATTTTAAAAACCTGGCACCTACCTGTGACTATATAAAAATTCAGTCCAAATAAATTACAAATCTATATGGGAATCATGAAAGGTAAAATAACACACTTCACACAAGACATAGAATAATTTAGTAAAGTTGGACTGTGAATAGAATTCTTAAGGAGAATGTGAAAGTCAGCACTTTCACGGGAGACTAAAATACAGAATCATTAAAGTTGAGAGCATTGGTCTATGTCAATAAACACCATGCAAAAATAAAAAGGAAAATCATTAGTAGAGAGAAAGTATTTTCAAGGCATCTGGGTGAGAGAAACCCAATTCAAAATATATAGACGCGGATTGCAAATTGACAAATAAAAGACAAACAATCTAATAAAAGTGTCAGTGCACCTGAAAGTGCTCTGAAGAAAATACATTAAGCATCAGAGTGCTCAATAAATGATCCATTGACTACCTGCATCAAAGCAAAGGGTACCAACCCCTCAACATCAGGAGTGATGACATCATCATGTCTAAGGATAGCCATATTGTTAAGGATGTTACAACATCACAACTCTTATTTTGCTCTGGAAAATTATTTGACAGTACCTACGCAGACATAAACTATGACAACACTGCTGCTTCTGGCCAGATATTCAGCTAAGCACACCAATGTACAGCAAAAGCCATGCACAAGAATACCCACAGTAACCTTTTATGACAATGAGTATTAATCGTAGAATGGAAAAATAAATCACAGCTTGCGTATCCTTGCTATTCATAGAGATTAATTCTAGAACACTCCATGGATACCAAAATTCAGTTACTTAAGTTTCATGTGAAAAGTGATATACTGTTTGCCATAGAACCTACACATCCTCTCATATAACCCACAGCCTATGGGATGCAAACAGCTGAATATAGCTATGAATACAAGCCCACTCAAAATGCTGAACTTACTTAAATCAGTAATGAGGTTTTGTTTTTTTGTAACTCAATCGCATGGTTCTTGAGCATGAACTTTGTAGATGACAGCATTGCGTCACCATGTCAAAAGCTGGGTAACTTACTTTGCCTAATACAATGCAAATATTTGCTCTGATGCATGTTTTAGGAAATACTAACACACAGAAGTCTGCATATGATCAAAGCAGACGTAAGATCTTCCAAATTTTTTAAGTTCACATTGACTGAATCCATAGATGGGGAAGCCATGGATGTGGAAGGCTGGTTATATTTATTATCATAAGGGATATTATATCTCAATAGAAATATTTTATATTGAGATATGTATAAAGACTTGGATTTAAACAATAATATTGCATATAGAAACCATACCTAAAGGAGTAAGTGCTCTATGATTGGTCAGTACTCTCTGTGTTGCTGGAAGGTGAGGTGGCAGTTGATTACTTTCCTATAGAACGAGAAGGTGTCTGAGCTGGAACACAGGGCGTCTCTGGGCTGATGATGGCTCGCTTCATTTCCTGCTCTGTATGTGGGAACATGCATGTGTTTCTCTCCTTAATTCATCAACCTTATGCATGAAATGCATGCACTTGTCTGTACATACAAAACAATTCGTCAGAACAAATTTCCAATACAGGGAAAAAGGACAAAACCTAAAAAAATACAGAGGCAGAAAGTGACAAAGACATCAGCAAAACAGTGTAAGGAAAAATGCAAAACATACAGTGGATCAATAGACTACACAGGGCTTCATTTTGGCAAGAGAGGGGGTCGTGACGGTGATGGTGGGAGTGGTGGAGAATAATCAAAAGGTAAGCCTGTAGCAATTCTACTCCAGAAATAAAGGGGAATTGAAAAGAAAAACAATGAACAGTTTTTTTCTCTTGAAATAAAAGGAAAAAATTTTAAATTACATTCTTGATCTTTTTTTTCCCAGTATTATTTCTGTACTTGTTGGAACATCAATTTTCAATAACATTTAAACCCTACCTGGGGTTTATTTTCATTAACCCGAAAGGTAATGGGCTGCTGTTCAGGACTCAACATTACGCATTTGCATAATAGGAAACATGAAATTCATTTCAGAACCACCAGAAAAATATCTCAACACATTTGTCTTTTTCAGCGTCATTACCAGTTATGACAGTGACAGCAGGAAAAAGCACTAATGCTAAAACAGTCACAGATATTTAACTCACAAGACATTTGCTTCTGCTCAACAATAGCTGTACCCTTAGCTTCTGGATTCCATTTGCAATGTGTTAATTCCATCAGTACTTACCAAGCTTCTAGGAAGGGTTGGCTATGAGGCAAGATTCCATGATGCAAGACTGCATGAAACAAGACTTCTTCCTTACAGGCTCTCCAATTTTATGGGACGAAGATAGAGATATACATGAGTCATTAGTCTATGGAGGACCACTACCAAATTATGCCTTGGGTCATATGGTGGCTTGGAGTAGTAAATAACTCTTCAAAGAAGCGAAGAGGGAACAGAGAAGATTCGACATTCTGAGCCTTGAAGCATACGTAGCTTTGACCGGATAGCAGCTGTGGACAGCTCTATGGTATACAGGAAGGCATAGTACCAATTACTGAATGCTCAAAGGACCACAATATGAAAAACACCAAGAAGGTCACATCAGATGGTGAATTGCATCCTTCAGGCAGAGGCAAGCCCCACAAAAACCTAGGTAGACAAGTGAGGACATTCCAGGGAGTTTTGACAGCTAACATTCTGTTCACTCTGCCCTTTGGTCCTTGGAGGGTGTCTCAATCACTAGACTGCATCAAGAATGTTCTTGATTATCTGGCTGTGCTGGACAGTGCAATGGGCTGGGCTTAATTTCTTTTGGAAGCACTGCCTGCTGGCCTAAAAGCCAAGGGTTCCGGGAACTCTTGCTGTGCCCTTTAACCTGCTTGGTTTTTCTTTCTACACCATTTGCTATTGTCTGTACTTAGGTTTTTTTTTTTTTTTTATAAGATTCACTGCAGTGGGCTATGCATATTTTCATAGAGGTTTCTTCACTAGACTTTGGGATGTCTGACAATGGTGCAGTCAGCCTTCTTCATTGTAACCTAGAGCACTGGAGAGTTATATGCTTTTAAGGGGTGATTTTTTTTAATTACACGCACCTCTCAATTTGTTACAATTTTTATTACATACACCTCTCAACCAAATAGCCAGTGTGCTTAAGCAACTGGTTTATCAAATAACCATTTGATAAATAGGCAAAATGTTTTTTATTGTGAAATATTATTTTACAGTATTTTTGTTTCAGGTTTTGAGTTTTTTTCAAACCACTGTATGGCTATCATGAAAGAAATTTATGCATATTTGAAATGGAAAGTCAGAGAAAGATTCACACTTACTGGACATATCCTATAAACTACACCAAGAACAGTATCTCTTTGTATCACTGTTAATTCTAAATGTCAAATTGGCTGGGGTATGAAGCCCAGTGGTTTGTTTAAATTTCAGTCTGGATGTCACTGTCAAGTTAGTTTTTGATGCAGTTAACATACAAATGAGTAGACTTTGAATAAAGCAAATTGTCCTACATAATGTGTGTGGGCCTCATCTAACCTGTGGAAGATCTTAAGGGACAAAGCTGAGGTTCCTCAAGAAGAAGAAAGCCTAGAGAGAGAGAAAATCCCCAAAGTCAAATCCTGGAAATCTTTCTGAGCTCTTTGACATACTTTGTTTTTTTCTGTGAAGAGATGGTGGAGGGGACACCACGATCAGACTATATTATATGAATTTTCATTTTTTTTTAAAAAAGTCTGATTTCAGAGTGCCTTGACTAAAGACTACAACATTGAAACATCAACTCTCAGATCTTCTATACATATTCTCTCTGTTAAAAAGGAGAGTTGATGTCAAATCTGCATCACATGTCCACTGTGAAGTCAAGATTATTCTCTCTTATTACACAAAGTTACTTAAGATCTGAAAAGATAAGTACTTGACAGAGTGAAGAAAACACATGACAATGTCCCAAATATCTATTTCTGCTAGTGTGACCAACAGTTTCTGCTTGCCCAAGACTGTCTTTTTATTGCCATATAGTAAATGTTCAGTCCCAGGGCAACCAGACAGTTAATCACCATTGTACCCACATTCTCCAACCTCGTCTGGAGAGGATTGGAATGGCTGCACCTTGACCACATAGTTTGTCCAGGGTAATCCCATGTGGGCAGCAGTGGCTGGGACATTGCTTCTGATGGGAGTGTTCCATTTCCTAAGTCTGTGCTCCAGCTTCTTCTTCCACTGCAGTGATGATGCTCACAGTCATGTTGAGATAGCAGAAGGATGCTTGCCCTAGAACACCTCCCAGACTTCCAGGTGACTAGCTGCTAGGCCTTGGAGATTGCGGGCATGTCTGTTGCTTCAAACGCTTCCTGATCTATCTTGAGTCTGTTTGTGGTTTCATAGTTACCCTGTAATTAAGACAAGACAGATTTCATTAGCTCAAGTGGGTTTGTTTAGGAAGGAATTTTGTATATTTTTCACCAGGAGAAAGCAGCAAGAGGAAGAAGAGACCCAACATGCTAGGGAAAGGGTCTTGAGGGATGTTCAGTTACAGAGAAATCATAGGTTTGTTCAGAAGTGAGGGGTTTCTTCTTCTCTGAGCTTTTGGGGAGCCAGGGAGAGAAAATGAGATCATTTAAAGGTGGAGAAGATGTCCATAAGTGCTCACCAAAAGAGTACCAGAAGGGATTTTGAGGTTACCCTGTTGACTCATTTTCCCCATCCTTAAAGCCTCGAGTTTGCCACTTATACAGTTCAGGTAGAGGCCATGACTCCTTCAGCATCAACATTTCCCAACTGTGCAATCCTTCTGGGTACCATCGCAGACACATGCTCAGGTTTCCTTTATCACCAGACAAAGGAGAAAGGCTAAGATAAACTCAAGGAGCAAGCACCATAAAGAAGATGCTAACAAGTCTGTTAGAGCTTTTTAATCAGCAGGATTCATTACGGTAAATGTGAATGGCTTCGTAGAGTTCCTCATTTCCTGCTTAGCTCATTAACTATATTTGCGCCACAAATGACTTGACTTTTAGTTTGTTGACAAGAACAGACAAGGGTAATTAAATAATTATAGAGAGTAAATGCATTTCACTCTGCATCAGTTAGACAGGAGACAAAAATGAAATGACGAAAATGATCCCAACCTCAGCATGTTCCCTGTGTCCTCTTCATTGACAGTCAAAGGACACAGAGTCCATGCTTCCCACAGGATTCCACACCTCAGTATGGTGCCAGGACCTACATGTCGGGTCTCTCAGCATCCCCCAATTTCAGCAACCCCCAATTTTAGCACGCAGCTTTCTTCACTTGTAAAGTCACATTTTAATGTCTTCTTTTCTAAAAATTGGGAGTTTTCATGTTGCATGCTTTAACGTTCACACACAGATTTGTTTATGCTGAATTCCTGGATGTTAGAATTGGACAGTGTCTTTGGACATGAGCCAACAGACTCAGAAAGATGAGCTAATTTGTGTAAAGTCCAGTACCCCCTTATTGGCTCACACAGGATGAGAGCACAGATCTATGCAAAGGACCCAAAAGGGAAGAGGCAATTGCTGCATGCTCTCTACCCTTCACAAAGCCAATGCTAGATGCCAACTGTGAACTGACTCTTTAGGCCAGGAAAAGAAATTCAATTCTGCCTAAAATATCCATTGAAAGTAAAAGTACATGTGGAGTGGTACAGTTTTAATCTTAAATGTCCCTCTAAGGCCCATGAGTTAAAATTTTAGTCGTCTGGGAACTCATGAAATTTAGACCAACACCTGTGGAGCCTCCACGGGACTGGACTAGGCTCTCTGCATAAGTGAGACAGTTGTGTAGCTTGATCTGCTTAAGGGGCCTCTGACAGTGGGATCAGGATCCATTCCTTGGTGCATGAGCTGGCTTTTTGGAGCCCACTACCTATGGTGGGTCACCTTGCACAGCCTTGAGGTAGGAAGAGGGCCTTGGACCTGTCTCTACTAAATGTACCAGGCTCTGTTGACTCCCCCTGGGAGGCCTTACCTTCTTGTAGGAATGGGGGGTGGTTTGCAGGGGGAGGCTGGAGGAGTGGGAAGAGGGAAGAGGGGAATCTGTGATTCGTATGTAAAATGAATGAAAAATTTCTTAATAAAAAAAAACTTTAGTTCTCAAGGTGGCACTAGGTGAGAGTGGAGCCATTAAGAGGTAGGGACTGGTGAGAAGGTCTTAGGTCATTGGAGTCATTGAGGATATTCTTTTGGAGGGGATTGAGGGACAGTCAGCACCTTCTTTCTCTTTTACTGCCTAATGTGATTTGATTCAGCACCATTTTCCCAATTGTGGTGTGCCTTGCCACAGGCCCAAAGCAATGGACCGACTGATGGTGATCTAGAGCAGTGGTTCTCAACCTTCCTAATGTTGCGACCCCTTAATACAGTTCCTCATGGTGTCGTGACCCCAACCATAAAATTATTTCATTGCTACTTCGTAACTGCCATTTGCTATTGATATGAATTATAATGTAAATATCTGATATGCAGGATATCTGATATCCAACTCCTAAAGGAGTCCTGACCCATAGGTTGAGAACTGCTGATCTAGAACTTTTCTAGTCACAGTGAACCAAATTATCTTGATAAGCTGACTGTCTCAGGTTTCTTGTTATAGTGACAGAGTAGGGAGAGGAATACTGTATTACAAGCAAAGAAGGAAACTTCAAATCACATGAACACTGAACCCCATCCCAAGACTTCTTACCTTTAGTCAAGGTTGGTTATGATTCAAACTCCCCTAGTTTTCTTATTCTTAAAATTGAGTATATCAACTCTTACAAAATCATAGAGAGCTAACTCTCCCTAAAAACCCCAACTATAAAGAAAATGTTGCAGAACTTTTAATATACTTATGTGGCTTTCACAGATAGTCATGCAAACTAAATATAATTTATATGCATATAAACTTGTTGAAAATTTCAACCAATACTAGTATGCTGTCAGAAATACTATTTTCCTCTATTGCGACAAGTCACTACATATACTAGGGCTCAAAACGTATTTGGTGACCTGCAACACTTGCTTTTGAACATACACATGTATAATCTCATAACTATTCACTTTTGGCCAGTGTTATAGGCTCAATATTGATGTCTTCTCTGATTTACATGAGAAACTCAATACTCAATGTGATATTATTAAGGCACAAGCCTTTGGGAAGTGATCAAGGCATGAGACTTTCTTCTCATGAATGAGATTGCAGCCTTTAGAAGAGAAGTAAAGGTTGGACTGGAGAGAGGAGTCAGTGCTTCAAAAACTTCTGCTCTTCCAGAAGACCTAGATTCAGTTCCCAGTGACAACTTATGGGAACTAGAACTTGCAACTACGTGTGACTATAACTTGCAACTACATGTGACTCTACCTCGAGGGTATCCAACACTGTCTTCTGTCCTCTGAGGGCACCTGTGTGCTCGTGACATACACTCACATAGACACATACACATAAATGAAAATAAATCTTTTTAAAAATATAAGAAGTTGAAAGGAAACCCCCATGTTCTTTTGACATATGAAGACACAGAGAAGGTGTTATCTGGGAGGAATGGGCCTTCACCAGATGCTTAATCTGCTGGTTTCTTGACCTTGGATCTCTGGAGCTGAAGACAATCCATGTCTATTGTTTATAAATTACCTCAAACAAAGTAGCTTCAGTACAACAGAGAGAACAATCAACAAATGCAGAGACAGCTAGAAAATGCGAGGAAACACTTGTCAACTCTTCTTTTGACAAAGGATTAATATCCAGAATATACAAGAAACTCAACAAAACCCAACTTCCCCAATTAAAAGTTGAGTGAATGATCTGTGTAGACACTTGTCAACAGAAGATGTAAGTATAGAACAGATACATGACAAAACTTTGGAGGATCCCACTTTGGGCTGGGCAAACACCAGTGAAAGCCAGTCACCCTAGAGATATACTCACTTAGGACCAGTAAATGTCTCCTTTGAGATACAATAAAGGGGCTGTGACTGGTGCAATGTGGGGCTTGAGATAATGGAACTGGAAGCTGTGCTGATGGTGAAGTTATGTGTGTGCAAGCATGACAAACCCCCCCTCCCAGCTTTGTAAAGAGCCGTGCTGATACTCTTTGTGGATTCATCCTGGAGGTGTCTCTCCTCTGTACATCTACCTCAAACCATGGCCAGTACTTCAATATTAAACCCCAGGAAAAGTTTCTCCAGAACAGTCTGCTACTGGCAGGTGGTCTTTGTCATAGATAGGCTGGGATAAGCAGGCTTTTAAATACAAATCAGACAAGAACTTGGGTCTCCCAGCCAGAGAAGCTGCAATCTCTGAGGGGATGATTGAATAATCCTAGAGAGCCACTGCTAAGGGCCCCCAGTTCCAGAAGTTCTGAGCTGCAAGTTGAGGCCTGATACCCAAAGCTCTGAGAGGTAGCTGAAGAGAGCCAGAAAGCATCTGAGGGAGGAAGCCACAAGAAGAGAACAGCAGAAGAACAGAAAAGGTAAAGTTCAGGTTATAAAGATGTGAGCTGGGAAGAGCTGAAGGCAGCAGCTCAGACTAGGAGGAACGTAGACCTCAGTTGCTTAGGTGAACTCAAGTGACATACTAAGGGTTGGAGTTGAGGGTCTCATCCCCTAACTCCAAGGAGCTATAACTCTAGTTGTTGGTGCTGTTTCTCTAACCCTAGAACATTCTAGCAGTGGTTCTCAATCTGTAGGTCATGGCCTCTTTCGGGGTCGAAGAACCCTTTCACAGGGACTGTATATCAGATATCTTGCATATCAGCTATTTATATTATGATTCAAAACAGTATAAAATTACTGTTATGAAATAGCAACAAAATAATTTTATGGTTGGGGGTCACCACAACGTGAAGAACTGAATTAGAGGTTCACAGCATTAGAAAGGTTGAGGACCACTGCCTTAGAGCGTAGAACCTCTAACTTGCAAAGGTTGCAGCCATAGCCTTCAGGTCTCAAGGCTTAGCACCATAAACCCCTGGATCTGGAAGCTCAACCTGTGAGACTCTGGAGCTCAAGACTGCTGATGCTAAAGAATCTTCCTCTTTCCTATCCACAATTTCATCTGGATAGAGCAAAAGAACCCAGGAGTAGCCTTTGTCTCAAATTCAGACTCTAGTTAGGGCCCTTCTGCTAGGGTGCACGTGGATACTTTCTTGTCATGCCCTCCTGCAGCTCTTTATTGCTACACACTGGTAGAGTGGGGGAAAGAGGGGGTGGGAGTGAAATCTGCTGTCTTGTTATATGGATATTAATCATTTAGGTGCAAGGTCCAACCTTAAGACATTGTTCTAATTAAACTACTTCCAATTACTCCCTTAGATGCTCCTTCTATTTATACAGCCAATATTAGCCACTTTTTTTCTCAACATAACCCAATTGCCTGACAGACACAACTTAAGGGAGGAAAGATTTACTTTTGGCTCATGGCTTCAGAAGGCCTCTGTACATGAGTGCATCATGGTAGCAATGGCATGGCAGAGTTCAAGGAGGTGGGAGCTTGTGACAGAAGCTTCTTGTGATGGAGTGGCTGGAACCAGGAATCAAAGGTCAATCCCTACTTCCTCAGCCTGGTCCTATAGAGTTGAGGCATGTATCATGTGAACATGTCTTGCTAAGTGTTGTTCTTACCTGACTTTTAGATCATAAGCTACGAACCAGGATCTATGCATCCATCCAACTGGCTTTTGTTTCTTTCCTGTTTGATGTATAGCTTTGAAAATAAGAAGCAAACTATGAAATTTCCCAAGTATTTAATAGCAGACTGTTTAAGAAGAGTTAAAGATTCATAGCTGGCAACACAGATAGCATTTGGAATAGACCAAACAGATTCCAAATTCTGGCTCCCTCCCACATGCTCAAAGAATAGATAAGAACATCACTTTCCTTCAATAAAAACTGAAGCAACAGTGTTAACTTCTTGGCTACTGTGAGAATAAACTGCATTCATTAGACCATTTCTAAATACCTAATCTGCATTAGTATTTAAACTATTTAACAACCCATAAGCTACAGGCACTGACCAAATGTGAGCAGACACTGTCTACAAGGAAAAGAAAACAAACAGGTAAATCTCTACCAAATGCATCTCTGGTCTGATTAAACATAGGGATAAGATGCTGGGCAAAGACATTGAATGGGCCGTTGCCTGTTGCCTGAGTGCTGTGTCTCGCCAAATGCAAATGTTGAATCCTACCCCAAGGTGAAGCATTTGGAAGTGGGGCCTGTGAAAGATGACTGGTCATAAGGTAGAGTCCTGGAGCATGGCATTAGTGTTTGATTACAGAATTCCCAGACAACTGTGTGGCCTTTTCATGAGGATGTGGTGAGAAGATGCTGTCTCTAAGCTAAGAGACAAACAGAACATCATCAAGCAAACAAATCTCTGACACAAGATTTTGGGCTTCCAGACCTATGAAATCCCTTTGTTTTTAACCTTCCCTACCCATGGTGTTTGGATACAGCAGGCCAAAAATACTAAGATGTTCAAGGTGCTGCCATGGCAGAAGTAAACAGGATGAAGCCTCATGGACATCATGCTCTTTCTTACACTGTAGGGAAACAAATCTTTAGTATTGCTTTGTAATGCCAAAAGTCATTTTATTTGATATTAATGGGGAGGGGTACACAATTATGAAAAAATTGGAAGTGCTTGTTTAGGTTTAGGAATAAAAGCAAACTGATTAAGAGACATCTGTCTCAGTCTGGTCTTTTCTTGTAGGAGGGCGCACTGGTTGAGCATTCCACCCTCCAGATGTATGCACTGTCTGACTGTTCCCAAACACATAAGTATTGTCAATCATTTTAAATGATAATTATCTCTTACTTCCTGCCACTACATACAGACTCCCATGTGTCTTCTTTGAAGTGCTAAACAGGCAATACTATCTTTATTTTATTGGGGATGAAAACTGATGGTCCAAGAAGATCTGTGTGAATGTCAAGGTGATGTGGCACAGACTCCTTTCTCAGTGACCTCCCCTGAAAGCTGCAGGGATGCCTCAGTCCTGATCCAGTTCTCATCACATGAGGACAGAGGACAAAGACTTTTTACCTGAATAGGGTATCATTGTGTGATGAAGTAATAATCCCTGCGTTACCAAGAAGTGATAACATACTGCAAAAAGCTTTAAGGAAATGAATATTTTTGCAGTTTGGCATGACTGGAGGTATGGTTTTGACATGTAAGACCATAAGAGAATTCCTTATGTTTGGCAGATATGTAACTGTAGTGTGGTGATATTTATTAAACATAGGAATCTTGATGTCTCTTTTGGATGTACAATGATTTGCAACTGATACTACTGCAAGAGGAAAGAAGGTATGTGATGCTACTGACATGGATTCCTTTGACAGACATATGACCTTAAGTGAAGGGCTACTAGCAGGAAAATGGAAGGCAGTTCCTAGAGCTGCATGCTCACCCAACACAGGTGATTAGTTTATAGACAGATGCAAAAGACATGCATGCATGTTGACAGAGAATCAGGAACCCCAAAGCTCAGTATAAAGATGTACTGAGTGGTGTAAGCACAACCCAAAACAATGTGCTCACAAGATTCAGTGTTTGGTTCCACTTCATTTTATCTGACAGAAATCTTCACATTTCAATTCAATCTCCTTTCTTATACTTAAACCTGCCTCTGTCTGTCTTAGTTATGGAGACCAATTTCCCATTTCTAACACCCCTCCTAAGTTGTCTTGGCCTTCTTCTCTATCCAGCCCTTGTTTTTATGACTTCAGGCACTCTGGGACACTAAGAGGTTGTGTTATGGAGTCATCCAGAAATTTCTTTGTTTTGTTTCCTGGCGTTTGCATAGACACACATACTTGATTATAATTTACTATATTTGTAGTGAGATTGCAGGTGAGTTGCAATATGAATGTATTCCAGGGTCTACACCAGAAGTCAACTGCAGATTCTAATCCATCAAGTATAGCCAAAGTTCAGGAGCAAACCAAAATCCATCAAAAGCCAAGTTTAGCTGGAGGCCTTGTAGTAGATAGTCGCTGAAAAAATGGGGATTGGAAACAAAGTCAGGAAGAATCCAAAGCCAGTGCAGCATGGCTGGAGGTGTGGTTGTGACATTTAAGGCCATTTTCTGGCCAGGTGTGGTGGCTCAGAGCTATAATCCCAACATCCAGGAGGCCAAGAAAGATGGACTGCCATGAGCTAGAAGCCAGATTGTACTAGTTATTCAGGTCCTATGTAGTTGCCTTCATTGGTAAGACTCTAATAAAAGACCACTTGCAAAAGGTTAGAGTCATATGTTCCAGCTCACATGATGGACCTAATTAGACCTTGTACTTCCTTGCTGAGACCAATGGTAAATGGTCTTAGTACCTTGTGAGCCCCATTGTTAACAGACTCCTTTCATCACTGAAATGATTAAATGATGGCAACACTCCAGCTTCTGGCCAGATCATATAACATTATCATCTGGATTAGCAAGTAATAAGGTTAACAAGTAATAAGGTTAATAAGGTTAATTAACAATTAACAAGTATTAACTAATAATCACAAGTTCTTTTATCTTCATACATTATTTTACATACTGCCAACTCTCAAAAGCAGCATGAGGCTGCTTTTAGCAAACATGTCAGCTACTAGCATTCTATCACTGTGAGATGAGCATGAACACAACACGTGATAGGAGAACATCAGAAACAGAGGGGAGAGGGATGTGGGCTTCAGCTGGGAGCTTTCTAGCAGCACCCACAGAAACAATGAGTAGCACTGTCAATTAAAGTGGAGCCTGTCACAATCCATGGGAAAGGGAATTGAGTGGAATAACCATCATAGGTAGAGACCAACTACTCTCTGCAACCATCATGTCACTCTTGTGTTTTAGAAAAGAGGAAGACATTTACAGGAGGTTACAGGAGCTAATAGGAAGAGCTGGATGGGGTCTGAGAGAAATGCATCCTGAAGCCAGTGTGATTTCTTCTAGACTGGGCTGCCTCTCCATGGAAACATAATCAGATCCCAAACAAAGATGTACTGACAAAGGGCATGCAAGCATCCAAACTGATTCCATCACATCTACTTTCAAAAGCTCATTGGATATTTCACTGAAAATATTCATTCCTCTGACACATGTGAAAAGAATGTAAAAATGATGGTCAATGAGAAGCTCAGCACAAAAGGAAGATGAACCAACCAATGAACCAACTCCTAAAGTAGACACCTGGAGTATGGCTCTTTAGATGATGTCAAGTATGGTGTTGAAAGTGAGGGTCTCGTGGAACTCTGTCTTCCAGGCATGACCTAACTATTGCCATCTAGAGATTGTTAGTTGTGAATACCCTCATAATATCATAATATCATACCCTCATAATATCAGTCCTGACACAGTCTTAATAACATTCCCTGAAAGACAGGAGCACACCTTTCAGACTCTCTTACCTGAGATTCTAGCCATTCACTCCTTTTCCCCCTCCCCCATTTACCTATAATCCTGCCCCAGCTACATGTAGTCTTAGACATAGAAAATTGGGGGGAGTTGGAGAGTTTTCAGTAAAGCAGGGTATAGGCAGGACTAACGGGAGAGTTGAGAGAACAGGAAGGTGGGAGGAGTCACTGCCAGCCGCCGCCATGACAAGCAGCATGTGAAGATGCCGGTAAGCCACAAGCCACGTGGCAAGGTATAGATTTATGGAAATGGATTAATTTAAGCTATAAGAACAGTTAGCAAGAAGCCTGCCATGGCCATACAGTTTGTAAGCAATATAAGTCTCTGTGTTTACTTCGTTGGGTCTGAGCGGTTGTGGGACTGGCGGGTGACAGAGATTTGTCCTAACTGTGGGCAAGGCAGGAAAACTCAAGCTACAAATGGTGCCCAACGTGTTGGCAAGAGTTTCCATCCAAAACCTGAGTAAAAAGATTCTAAAATGGAGCTAAAAACAGTTCCTAGTTGTTTCTTTCAAGCTAGCGGCAGCCTGCATGTTTGGGCTACTATGATGGGTTTTGGCGTGTGTGCTCAACCTGCCATATAGCAGGAATGAGGCCTCTGCAAGTGGCACATTAAGCTGCATGGTGGATTTAGCTTTTGCTAGTACAAAACAAAAAGAGGTTTCTGGGCTACATGCTGCTTTGATAGAAGCATAAACCCATTATTTCTGAGAGTTGATGGCTCCAAGAGCTGGCAGAAAACATACCACTGCCATGTTGGGAAGCTGAAGTGGGTGGAGCCAGCAGTCACAGCACCGTTTCAGTCTTAGAATGCTGCAGTTTAAAGCAATAGGCTCAAGGTAATATAAAAAATAAGCCACGTAAAGATGGATACCACACAGAGAATCTGGATTATGTTCTCTTTGATATTTGTAACTGAAGAAAAACATTTGATTGCAAAAGCTGTTGAGTTATGCCAAAATGTATATTTTAAAGATACCTTGACTTCAAAATTTGGATGTAAGAATATGTTGCTTTGGAAAGGAGGCTCTGCTTTTGTTTCCACAGAAAGTCAGAGGCTATGGATTTGTTCCAGATTAAGATACATCAGGTTTGACCAGGCAAGACCCCCTGAAAGGTCTCCGATGACACCAAGGCCCAGATGATCTAACATCCAGAATCATTTCAAGGCAACTGGCTCAGACAATACAGCCTCATCGACTACTCCATAATCCTAAAATTTTCTTTGTGTCCCCATAAAATACAGCATCCCCCTTCAGCAGGAAGTAGTAAGAGAAACTATGCCCAAATTCCCAAATATACCAAGCTGGCTTTGGAGATGTGTAAAAGTTAAAACCTTCCTCTTTAAAAAAAAAAAAAAGAAAGAAAGAAAGAAAAGAAAAGGGGAAGTGCTGTGGGATGGTCTGTATGTCAAATGCTCTGATTGGTCAATAAATAAAACACTGATTGGCCAGTGACCAGGCAGGAAGTATAGGCGGGACTAACAGGAGAGTTGAGAGAACAGGAAGGTGGGAGGAGTCATTGCCAGCCACCACCATGACAAGCAGCATGTGAAGACTCTGGTAAGCCACGAGCCATGTGGCAAGTTACAGATTTATGGAAATGGATTAATTTAAGCTATAAGAACAGTTAGCAAGAAGCCTGCCATGGCCATACAGCTTGTAAATAATATAAGCGTCTGTGTGTTTATATTATAAGTGGGCTGTCAGACTGCTGGGGCTTGGTGGGAGCTGGAGAGAAATTCTCCAGCCACAGCAGGGTACTCCAGCAATGCAGCCTTCATGATTTCTCATGCATGCTGAATTAATGCAGCTGTTTTAGGGTCACTCATACTCTTGTGATAAGCCCAAAACCAATGATCCCATAAGAAACACCAAGAAACTCTAATTGGCTGTCAAAGCTAGACTTGGATAGTATTGTTTCTTTGGTTTGTCATTGGCCTATGAACCTGGGCTGAATAGAAATAGACTCCCTGGGAAAAGTCCCAGTTGATGATGCTACAGAGAGACAGAATAAAGGGAAAAAGAAGATAAAAAAAAGGAGGGGAGAGGAAATAAGACACGAAGAGAGAGGCTATAAAGGAAACTGTCTGGCTATGTCTAACATGGTGTTATTGCTAGACATGCTTACTGAGACCATGTTGGTCCCCATTTTCTTGATTGTTTTAAAGGTTCTGGCATCAGAGATACAGGATAGAGTTCAAAGACCTATCTCCTCAAAGAAGCTTTTTCTTTGTACCAAATGGAGACCATTACAGAAAACCACAACAGGGCATAGTGTGGAGATCAATAGTTCGTATGGAGCCCAGCCCCAATGAATACATCTCCTGTACCCAAAGCTCAGGGAGCATCACAGAAAAGAAAGTAGAAAGATTCTAAAAGCCAGAGGACCAGAAAGTCTGTTGTGAGAGTGTGTCTCCTAGAAATTACAGGGAAGTTGCACTCATGATATATCAGTAATAGGTATCTGAAGTGCCCAAATAGGACCTGAACAATGATAATAGCAATAGCCATGCTAACTCAGAAGGGAGAAATCTCATGGGGTCCCACCCCTACAGACAAAGAACTACGGGCAATTAATGACTACTGAGAGAAGATAATTAGCCTCTCCAAGGGATGAGTCAACTAATTGGTTATCCAATACAAAGTCGTCAGCCTGAAATCATATACACACAAATCACACTAAATGGACTCAAAGGAGTATATTATGCATCTCTCTCTCTCTCTCTCTCTCTCTCTCTCTCTCTCTCTCTCTCTCTCTCTCCGTGTGTGTGTGTGTGTGTGTGTGTGTGTGTGTGTGTGTGTGTGTGTATGTGTAAAAAACAGTAAAAAAGAAGTCATCAACTTGGGAAGGAATGAGGAATCATGGGCAAAGTTGGAGGAAGAACAAGAACAGGGAAGGGAAGTGATATAGTTATATTTTAATTAATTTTTTAATAGAATAAGATGAAAAAGACCTATTTTATCATGGTTCATTGAGTGGTTTAAAGTGGGAGAAAAAAGTTAAGTATATTATCCTGACTTTGCCAGGTCTTTAAAAAATGCATTAGAAGTCCTTTCCCATCCACTCACTTGGAGGCAGTGTAGTGACTGGGCAGAAACTGGAGTATATGTGCACAGGATATCCTGCCCCTCCCTTCTCAAAGCTGCTGGAGCATGCTGGAGCATCTGGCCCACTGTGGGAGGGGGGGGAGAACAGCTGCAAGTGAGCAAACACAACTTTTATAAGAAACAGACCTGGTGCTTATGTGGCATGGTGTGAGGGGGATGGATAACCTGTATTCATTTGCTGCTTGAGAAAGTGTGCTCAGAATGGTCAACACACTTAGTGCTTTTAATAATGGATTAGAAGCTAAGTGGAGAATGTGTAGCTCCTGAAGCTCCAAAGGAAACAGCTGGCATTCTGCCTGCTGTGATGGCAACCAGTATTTTACCTTGCTGATCTCCTTTGGAAAGATTCAGAAGGTGGCTGGAAAGCTATGCATTGCTGGAGTCCTGCATGTAGTCCTCAGGGATGGGTTATCCTCTTCCCTGAGGCAGCCAGGATGCTCCTAGGGTATACCACTCTTCCTAGGGCCACCACTGTCACTGAGGACAGGGTATCAAACTGTATCTGGAGTAGACAAAGCAATCTTTCAATTTCACAATTTTCAAAAGTGACCTTGTGCAAACTATTTAAACACTTTAACCCTAAGATGAATCCAAAATCAGTAGTAGTAGCATAAAATATTAAACAGAGAGCAATGTAACTTGCTGGACACCTGGATTACCACCTTCCATTTACTACTTATAATTATCCCTTGCTCTTAAGCTTTGAAGATGAAGAGAGACTGAAATTATGAGGAAGCCAAGAACTTAGCCACCACCGTATAGTTAGCAAATGCCCTGGCCAGAACTTGTACCTTTGTTTCAGCCATGATGGTCTAATCTTGCCTCTTTATGGGAGGTAGTGGTAGATTCAATGGAAGCTAAATGATCAAGGAACATCCTCACTAGGAAACTTCCAGGGTGCAATGGTGGGTCATTATTACAGGCTGGACATGAAATGCTCCCAGGCTCATCTGTTGAAGGCTTGAGCTCTTATAGCAGCACTATTGAGTGATAGTTGGGTCTTGACGGTGCAAAACATGTCAATAGATTAATCCATTGATAAGTTTATTGATGAATGGGTTATTAGGAGTAGGGGGCCTAAGTGGATAAAAATAGATAGCTTGGCATGTAGGAACGTGCCTTTGAAAAGTATATCTTGTCCCTCCCAACACTCATTTCTAGCCACAACATGGTGATAAGGCTCATACTTTCACCACACCATACCATACCAATCTGCCTTACCTAAAGCCAAAGCAATGGGCATAACTCTGGGCTGACACCTTTGAAATGGAACTAAAATAAGCTGTTTCTCCTCCTAAGTTGTTTCCCCTGTAACTGTCACAATAACACAAAGCTAATCAACACAGCATTCCTGTGTGAAGAACAGAAGGGAAATGGAAAGTTCTCGTGGGCCCCCATGCTGGGTCTTTCTAGTTACTGATGTAACTCATTTTTTCTTCACCATGCACCTTCTCCAAATGTGAGCACAACACTTGTGGCCTTCCCTAGCCACCTCAGGCCATTTGCTTCCTAACTAGGTGCAAGCTGATCTGTGTCTTCATCACTCACTCCTACAGATTAATCGCACTCTTTAAACGGTGAAGTGCCTTTCCTCGTTTGGCTGCCTGGTGACACTCTCCTGTTTCCTCTCTGTATCAACGCTCTCAGACTTCATTACTATTCTTTGTCATCTCTGAAAGAAGCACCACTGAATGATTTGGAAAGAAGTGGGTAAAGCAGTGTGTACCTGCTGATAGATGGCTAAGCATCGCTCTCTTTCAGTCTTGTTATCTGGTAGAGGAAGAAATATCAGGTGGTCTCTCTCTCTCTTTCTCTCTCTCTCTTTTCATGGCAGTCTTATTTTTTTAACCACCAATTAGATATTTATCAATAGCACACAGCAAAGCTTCCTTCACCAAGATATTGAGTGATACTGCTCAGACCCCGCAATGATCTCAGATTTCCTAATATTTGGTAAAATGTTTAAATTAGTATATACTTGAATAAAAATGTCTATGTAATCATGTGGAATAAAAAATAAATTTATTTTATAATAGTCTTTTAATCTAAGAAATTACTACTAAAACTGGAAGGCATATTTAAGGAAATTTAAATATAATCCTATTTTCCTCCTAAACAGGTTTGATAATAAACATATCCATAGTAACATATATTACCCATGTCAGATGTTATTGTGAACTCATTGACTATGCAAAACCTAGGAATTGTAGATGAGTTGGCCCCTCTTTAGTCTCTACTGCACCCATTCACAGGTGCATGAAGAAGAGCAAGCCTGGAAATGGAGATCCCACACTTAACTGAGAAGTTCCCTCTCTTCTAAAAAGTGTAACCTTTCATTTGGAACAAATAAACTTTAAATTTTGATTCCATATTTTCATGTGATCCTATGGGATGGGAGAAAACATCTGCTAACATGCTCTTTCCATTACATGAAGAAGTTTGAAAACAAATGTTAACTACATAGAAGGTTACTTAATTTCACTATTAGCCCATTTATCTATTCAAATATGAAATAAAAAGATAGTTTCTTTTCCTGGCTGAACACAGTGGGCCACAAAATAAAAATACAAGAATATGGGAAAGGGATTTGGAGGGAGGAGAAAGGATTGATAGAGTGGGAGTCAGACAAAAGGAGGTGGAGGTGTGAGTAGTTAGAATACATTTGAATGAAATTACCAAAGAATGAATGTAACAAATGAAAAATCAAAAATTGAAACAATCAATAGTGTGAATATTGTTATAAAGTTCCAGGAACTTCCACATCGGGGATACATATGAACTTTGCGATAATATGATAAACATAAGATTTTGTGAAATAGTTCTGTAGTACAAAAAATGTTAATCAATTGATAAAAATATCTGTGAGGCAGAAATTCTTTCAAATTTTGTTGTAGAACTACATAATTAGGTGTTCTTCAAATGAGAAAAATAGACCTCTAATACATTTCCTTGTATAGTGGACAACAATTAAAACAGAAACCTACAAATGGTCGAAGTGCGAAGAACAAGTGTCAATGAGTGCTCAGCAATAAATGTGACATCTGTATCACAGTCCTTATCCCCAAGGCTCCAGAACCATCACAGAAGAGGGAACAGAAAGATTATAAGAGTCAGAGGTCACAGGACTGGTGCCAAAGAGTGTCTTCTGGACATAAGAGGACCTCTGTACTCATGAACTCACAACAGCTGTGGTTGCCTTCCGGAGACCTTCAAAAGATCAAGTTAGACAATATTCTAGTATAGAGGGGGGAGGTCTTATGAGCCCCACATCTAACTGATAAACTACTGACAGTTGGTGGCCACTGGGAGAGGGACGGGGAGGGGGAGGGGGAGGGGGAGGGGGAGGGGGAGGGAGAGGGAGAGTCAGTTTTATTTAAGGATATGGCTCCTGGTAGGCCAACAATGCTCTAGTGGGTGATCCCACTA
Organism: Peromyscus californicus insignis; assembly: GCF_007827085.1. NCBI lineage: Eukaryota > Metazoa > Chordata > Mammalia > Rodentia > Cricetidae > Peromyscus > Peromyscus californicus. The sequence goes on from NW_026294503.1 coordinate 33,348,289, forward strand.
TATTTGTTCATACATGTGCAGCACAAATTAGACACAGTGATGCATTTCAAAAAAAAAAAAGGATGTAAAATTGGGAAGGCACATGGCAGGGTGGAGGATCTGGGAAGAGTCAGCAGGAGGAGTGGAGGCTTGAAGATGATTAAAATACAATGTATATACATTTATGAATTCCCAAATAATTTAAAATGAGAAAGAATATATACATTTAGTATATATACAATTGAGAATGTGTACACACACACACACACACACACACACACACACACACACACACACACACACTTTCCTTCATTGTTACTTAAAATTGGTCCAATTTAGAAACCTATGGAACTTTGAAGAACTACTTTCTAAATAAACCTAAGTGTCTTGGAATACTTTAGAACGATTATTCTATGCGAACTCTCCAAATTGTGGTATCATTTTGTTCAAAACTTTGAAGCAATTGAAGCTTGAAAGCAAATTAAAATTACTGAAAAACAAGGTCTGCAAACAGAGAGATGTGAAAATGCATCTTGACAAAGGAACAGAAAGAGCCAGAAAAATTAAATAGTAAGTGCTCAAAGGGCATACTGTATTCTACTTCTAAAATGTAATATTATTCAATCTGGAGAAATTTTTCTAATGTAATCCTATTTTTAATTGAGTGAAATTACATTGTCTACAAAGATAAAATTAGAGTTAAAATATAGAATTTCGTAGCTTCTAAACATAGAAAAATATTCAAGCATTGAAAGCAAACAAAATTTTTGACATTTCATCTTATAAAATGTATGCACTATAGAAAAAACACTGTATTGAGGGGAAATGTCTCTATTGGTGAAAACATGCCAACAACTTTTACATATTTCATTATAAAAGTAGAATAAAGAATTTTTTAATCTGTCAAAATTTACCCTTTAACTACTGGGCATCTTTTTATTTATAGCAAGAGTTTTCTCCACTGAGATTATAATGGTCTCCAAAAAACATCCATTTTTTTTGCTACTCAAAATTGCTCATTTACTACTCAGTTCCTATATCATTGAAAAAGATTTCAGGCAATTTCATGGTTAAAAAAACAACTTAAGAATATTAAGGCTGTTAAGAGCTGGGATGATGGTGCTGTAGGTAAATAGATATGCCCTACAAGTTGGAGAAGCTGAATTTGGACCACCAGAGCCCATGTAAATGCCAAGTGGGCATGGTGGCCTGCATGCAATCCCAAAGCAAAGGAGTTGGAGATGGGGAATTCCTGGAGCAAGCTTGACAGACAGACTAGCCAATATTGAGATTTGTGTTCAGAGTCTCCCTGCCTCATATACATGGTGAAGAGCTATTAGAAGACACTTGAAATCACCTTGGGCATACACACCCATCCATCTACCCACCCAAACACACACACACACACACACACACACACACACACACACACACGCACACACACACACACACACACACACCACACACACACACGCAAGCACGCGCAAACATGCATACACATACCCATGAACACTACACATGTATTTTCATGCAAAAAATAATAGGATGTTGATGCCTATGAACCACAATGGCAATCAGCATGGTGTGATAACCCTAAGGGTGCACTGGTAGTATGCACACCTTAACAGTAACCAGCAGTTCTCTAATTGTACTTAAAGTCCACTCAATAAGAGAATAAGAGGGAAATCATGTGTGGTACTGGAAACCCAGCCAATTACCCAAGCGTAGTGAAATCATGGGACTTGGAGGGGAACTTACAATCACTACCTCATCAAACTAGTAACAATCCCTAACTACCTCTGAATATTTGTCCTTCTACCCACAGATAAGAGTAGGCGTCACCTCTCATCAAGGAAACTTCTCTTTGCAACAGGCATAGATCATTACAGAAAACACAACTGACCAAAATGCAGAGTTGTGGAGCCCAGTCCGGGTGGATACATATAAAACAATTCCCATTTCTAAGGCTCAGAGAACATTGCAGAAGAGGTGATAGAAACATTGTCAGAGGAAGAGGATCAGGGAGTTTGGAGTGAGATTGTGTCTCCTGGTAGTGAGAAGCTGTACCCACAATGGCCCAAGAACATGACTGCCTGAACAGGAGCTGAACAAGGACAACAATAAACATGACAAAGTGGATGAGGGGAAGCCCTAGAGGCCTCAACCCTACACAAAGAAATACAGGCAACTATGATAGGCTGAGAGTGGGAGAAAGAGTCTTGCCCAAGGAAGAGCATACCAATTGGTTTTCCTATACCACACAGTCAGTCCCAAAAACATGCATACAAATGCATTATTCAGATGAGGCAGATTATATTCATATATATATTATATATATGTGCATGTAACTATATACATGTAACAAGCAATTAATGAAAAAAGAAGCTGCAAATTTGAAAGAGAACAAGGAGGGCTATACAGGAGGGCTTGAAGGGAGGAAAGGGAAAGGAAGAATTACGTAATTATATTATAATCTCAAAAATAAAAGAAAGGAAAATAAATTCTCCAGGAAATATCAGTGATTCTGAGTAAAATCAGATATGAGGATGCATATTAAGAAAGAGGGAACTCATGCTTGTACTGGAAACCCTCTATCTGCCTGAGGCTTGTGAAAAAGTCTTCTTTACAGCAAATAGAGACCAGAAAATCACAAATGGATACAATGCAGAGGTAACACATTACGGGAAACCCAGCCCCAATGGATACGTACTTCTCTATTATGATTCTGCATCTATGACTCACAGAATATCCCTAAAGAATGAGATGAAAAGATTCTAAGAGTCAGAATAGCAGTAAGTCTGTAATGAAACAGTTTATCCCAGAAATAACTATATAAACAGGAGTTGAACAATGGTAATAGCCATGGACATGTTAACCTGGAAGAGGGGAATTTCTCAGAGTCCTACCCCTAAACAAAGAACTACAGGCAACTATTGGCTGTGGAAAAAGGAGCATTAGCCTGTCCCAGGGATGAGGTCCGTTAGTGTATGTCCTACACTAAGTGGTCATCCCTGAAACCATATGCACACAAACAACTAAAATAGACTCAGCAGTTTTATTTATGCATATACATGCATGTATATGCATAAATATATATGTGTATATATGTGCATGTATGTATATAGGTATGTAACAATAATAATCAAAGAAAAAGAGAGAATGGTGAGGCATGGGAGAGGCTTAAGGGAGAAAAGAGGGGGGAAAAGGATGTAGTTATATTTTAATTAAAATATGTTTAAATATAAGTCATTATTCTATTTATAATATTTAGATAATAAATATAGATTTATATTTAATATTTATCTTAAAATACAAGTATATATGCTACTTAAACATTTTTTAGAGTTTTATTTCTGAAAATAGTTCTGATTCAAACTCTTCCATAGGTCCATGAAGATGACCAAATATCTCTTTACATACTTATTATACATACATGTGATATATGTGTGTATATGAGTACTTGCCTTTGTGCATGCATAAAAGAATGATTTCATTCCTGAAAATGTTATGATTTGGATGACATTATGATTTGAAAGTAAAATGTCTGTCACAGGCTCCTAGGTTGGAACATCTGTCCCCAGCTGATGGTACCGTTTTAGGAAGCTGTAGACTGTTGGGGACATGATGCCGAGCTGATGAACGCAGGCTGACCAGGGCTTTTTTCATGTTTCTGCTTCCTGCTGCACCAGGATGTGAGAAGTGGCAGCTACAAGCTCCAGCCACTCCACCATGCCTTTCTTCCACGGCAGACTACTGTAGTCTCTGGATCTGTGAGTCAGAAAACTTTCCACTTAGGTTTCTTCCGTTGGTTGTCTCGTCCTGGTTATCAGAAGGATAACAAGGACAGATGATGAAACACATGAGTATCAACCATAACATAAAAATATTTGTCCTCCATATTGCGCAGCCTTGGTGCAGGGAGGAGGAGCTTTGACCTGCCTCAACTGAATATACCAGGTTCTGCTGACTCCCCATGGGAGACCTTGCCTTGGAGGAGGTGGGAATGAGGGGTGGGTTGGGGGGAGGCTCAGGGGTGGGAGGAGGGAGGACAGGGAAATCTGTGGTTGGTATGCAAAATGAATAGAAAATATCTTTATATATATATATATATATGTGTATGAAAAAATGTGTCCTCTGGAAATATTTCTAAGACTAGGGAGCCTGAAATGTCATGTCTCCTGACGTCCTTTTATTAGAGTCAAGAGCAAGAGTGCTACCAAGGCAAACAGGCTTGTGTTTCTTCAGCAAAAGATAACCCTGCAGTGGGTCAAGTTCTCCCCTCTTATTAATTCATTAACTTATCTTCAGAGCCTTCCTTTTGTGGCACTAATTATGCAACAAAATTATTATACAGGCATTAGTATAAAGGTAACTGATGGGACAAAAACCAGCCTCTGTGAGATAACAGAAAGTTGAAGAGCTAGCATAAATAACAGTCTACATACTGGATCACCATGGCTTGATAATCAGATAAAGAATATCAAATATTGTTGGAAGGTTGTCTCTATTTCCGAGACTCTTTGCTTATTATGGGAATGAAGCCAATGAGTAACCGTGAGATCTTACACAGAATCTGGATTCTCAGCATGTCAGAAAAGAGATACCAGTGTGTTAACAAGCCTAAGAAGAAATTCTGATGCTTAGATTATGAGCCAAAATTATCAGAAGCATCACAGTGTGTTTTATTTAAAGAATTGTGTTTTGCATGACTCTTGAAAAAGGCATGGAAGCAGTCACCCATCTGGTGACTATGAGCATCTTCCATACCCAGTTGTGATTTCCATATACCATTTCTTTTTATCATTTTTCTGTGTATACAGTGTGTGTGTGTGTGTGTGTGTGTGTGTGTGTGTGTGTGTGTGTGTGTGTGTGTGTTCATGTGAGAGTAGTTGTGTTTGTGCATATTTGTGTGAGGAGGCCAAAGGTTAACTTCAGGCATCAGTCCTCCAGTGCACACCACCTTGTTTTCAGATAAAGGTTCTCTCACAGGTCTAAAACTCACAGATTGAGATAAGCTTGCTAAGATCTGCCTGTTTCTGCCTCTCAAGTGCTGGTATTACAAGTATGCATTGTCATGTCAAGCTTCTAAATTTTTATTGAAATTTTCATATATATTATGTATTTTTTTATTAACACTGCCTCCCATTCCCTTCCAATTCCTCACTTATCCCCCAACTTTCTTTCCAACTTCACATATTCTCTCTCTCTCTCTCTCTCTCTCTCTCTCTCTCTCTCTCTCTCTCTCTCTCTCTCTCTCTTTCTCTCTCTAAGTCCACTTAGTGTAGCCTTTAAGAACATGGATGTAAGAGCATGAGCAGCCTTTCAGGGGCTACATCTCTGAAGAAAGTGTATTCCCCTTCTGCAGCAGCTTTGGGTACCAGGAATCAGACTCAGGTCATTTTATATGTGCAGAAGCACTTTAGAAAAAGCCTTCTCTCTAGCCTGCAAGTGTCATTTCTTACCGAAAGGAAATAAAACTCCTTGAAAATGTTCCAGATAAGCTATGTGCATATTTCAAATGAGGGAACAAGAAAATCTTACTAGGCATGTCCAAGTGACAGAAAACATAACTGATGAGGGCTATCACTAGCCAAAGATCAAGCAGTCTAAGCAATGGATAAGAAACCTGAGAGGAAAGACATTATTCACTGTTTAAACCATTCAGGACAATGCAAGGAAGCTATGCTGACAGATGCCAAGAAAGCAGATTGTTATATAAGATGGAGGCAACTCTCTCAGAGAAGTCCACAGGTGCACTCTCTAGTGTGTCTTTGTTTCTTCTCTCTCTCTCTCTCTCTCTCTCTCTCTCTCTCTCTCTCTCTCTCTCTCTCTCTCTCTCTCTCTCTCTCTCTCTCTCTCTCTCTCCCTTCCTGGCTCCCTCCCTCTCTTCTTCCTTTCCTTCCTGCCACCCTCCCTCTCTTCCTCCCTTTGTCCCTTTCTTCATTCTTTCTATTTTTTTCTTTCCCACCCACTGCCTCTTCTCTTAACCCTCATGCCAGAAATCTACATTAAAAATGTCTTTTAATAAATCCAAACTCTGTTTCAAAACAATAGCAACAAATGTTAAAGGAAAAGAATCCATCATTTTTCCTTTTCCTTATAATTTTGTCATCAGTGAGCTACCAAATATCTAATGAAAGTTTTCAATATAAAATTATTTGGGGTAAAACATGAAGAATCAATGCTACAATAGAATTCCATTGCTTTTAAAGTTCTACAGTGTACTACTCATGAAGTAGTCTTTATCAAACTGTGACATTTGAATCTGGTCAAGCTTTCATATATAACTATACTTTATAGAAGGCACAATGACAGAGGGGAGATTTAGTGGGCATCCTGGGAATGTAGCCAGCAAATGACTAGTAAGAGAGCTTCAACAGGATAATTCTGGTGCCCTCTAATATGACTTGTCAGGCTGGGTAGAAGTGGGGATAGGTGATGGAGGATACACTTATACAACTTAAGAGATACCAACCAACTGAAGTGAGTGGGCATTATTTATATGCTGGTGTTTTAAAATGATTGTTTTATTTATTTATTCATTCATGGCTTTGTGTGTGTGCTAAGCAATTTTCTATCACTAACCTTTACCTACCCTATAACTAATAATTGTTATAATTATCTATAATCAAGAATATATTAATACATATGTGTATACAAGTATTTATTTGTATATTCTCAAAACTGGAAATAACTATATTTGATGATATAACATAATTCTGTTTTTTTTTTTAGGTATCAGTGGTGTTTTTTTATTACCCCTTAGCAGGAGGGGCTCATGAAGCCTCAGTCCTCCTTGAGGAACTACTGGCAATTAGTGGATGCTGGGAGAAAGGGAGTCATTTGATTCAGTGGAATAGCCACTGGCATCTTGCCCATACTCCAGTACATAACTCCATACCCATGCTTATGTAAGAAACACTAATTAAATTCAGTGGGTCACAGAATAAAACAACAACAAGAGGCATGATAGTGGTGGGAGGCCCTTGTTGGGATGAATAAGGGGTGCAGTGGGATTGGGAGGGAGATGAGAGCGGTTAATGGGAGGTGAAAATGACCAAAATTAATTATATACACATGTAAAATATTTTAAAAACCAAAATTATAAATGAAACCTAAAAAATTAATCCTTAGCAAAACACACTACAAAATACAAAATGAAAATATATAGCTAGTCAAATACTTAAGCCATCACTTTTGAAAATAGCAAGAACATATCAAACCAGAGCATTATTGGGAAAATACAGATTCTAAGCTTTTGAAGTAAGTTAGTACTCAGATTTCTAGACAAATTCCATCATTCAATGTGTGTGTGTGTGTGTGTGTGTGTGTGTGTGTGTGTGTGTGTGTGTGTACATATGCACATGTGTAAGTTTGGTTATTACCTTAAAGAATAGATGAGCTATATGGATGTTCTGGATGACACATACAATCATATGAATTTGAACTTTCTCTCCTAAATTCTACTTCTGGAAAAACAAAACAAAACAAAACAAGACAAAAACAAACCACAGACCTAATCTAGCCCTAAGTGACTTCCCCGACTCGACATGCCTTCATTCTGAGCCAATGTCTTACCACCCAGGAGACATCAGTTACAACGTGGAATCTGTGTGACATTTTCTTTGCTGCTACAATCATAACCAAGTGAACTCTTTATGCTCATTCATGGTTGTGCTCTGCAGAATCCACACGAGTCATTAAATCCCTCTTCATGGATGGAGAAGCTGCACATGCTGTTCAGAATTGCTCCAACTGGACCCCACTTTCTTAATTCTCTGAGCATCCAACAATCTTGAGGTTGAGATAACTACCATGATCCACCACAAATATTGCCCAACATCCCTCTTCACTTTGATCAAAGCAAACTCTCTGATGGGATGCTACTCCTCAAGGTCTTTCCTGGTTTATTCTAATCTTTCTTTTTGTCTGATAGGATTGCCATGAAAAATGAAATAGTCTCACAGTGAAGAAGATAGGAATAAAGAAGGAAGGCAGGAGGGAGGGAGGAAAGGAGAGAAGAAGGGAGAGAGTGAAGGAATGAGGGAATGAGGGAAGGAAGGAGGAAGGGAGGGAAGGACACAGGGAGGGATGGAGGGAAGGAGGGAGAAAAGAAGCAAAGGAAGGAAGGAGAGCAGAGGAGAGAACAAGGAAAAATAAACACGTTGAACATTGAGGAAGACTCCTTTATAAATATTCCCATTTTCAAGTATTGGCAGAGATCTGTGATGGGGGCAAGACTATCCCCTTTTATAGGTGGTAGAATTGAAACTTAGTAACAAGTACATTACTGCATACCTACAGCCACAGTGGTTGCAGTCAGATTTGAATATAGAATTCTCTATTTCAAATTCAGACTGTGGCATTCTACCACTAGTTTTCCCTCAGGCTCAGTCCATACCCTGCATCTCACACCCACACCAGGGCATCGTGAGAGTGTGGCCTCTCCATCCTTCTGAAATTGTGGTCCTGTTTCCAGCATCCCTTCCACTGCTCCCATCAGTTCTGTTTTCAGAGACAGATCTGTCAAAGGCACCATGTTGCTTGGATGATAGCTGAGAGGACTTCTGTTGGCTTCCATCTGGGTACCAAGCAGTTACAGATGGGGAGACTTGCTGCAACCTTGAAGATTAAAATAAGAAGGTTTCTTCTCTCAAGGTTAATGATTAAAAAGAGAGAGAGAGAGAGAAAGCCAAGACTGCCAGTCAGACCATACATCACGGCCATTTAAGATGTGGGCTGTGCTTACCTAATGGGCTCTGCACCTGCTCCTAATTCATGACCCCTCACTCTTTTCCCTCCATATCCATGAGACAGTAATTTCTATTTATCAGATGCGTAATCACACCATTAAAGCTGAAGATTTAAGGAAAACACTGTTGGACTGCACTACAACAAGCTATTCCTCTCACAGACAGTCAGACACACATACACAGATAGACAGATACAAACAGACAGACACAGAGACAGGTATGATTATATATATATACATAGAGGGAGAAAGAGAGAGAGAGAAGAAGGGGACTTAGAAGAGACATAAAAGCTATTGATATTCAAAATCATAAAGTTTGTTTAAAGTTTTAAATAATACCCAGATGTAAAACCTGAACCTGGGAGATCCACATGGCTTTCACGCTATTAACAGCAAGTACATGACAAGCAGCTCTTTGAATAAAAAGAACTCTGGTTTTTGAGAAACAAGAATTTCCATTCTATATTGGGTAGTGATCTTTTTTATGCTAACAGCTAGGAACTCTATTTCAACTCAGTTTTCAAATTTATGGATCAGACATAATTCTTATACACTGCTCCATTATTGATATAAAACAAATGAGATCATAAAGGTGTCTGTAAATATACTGGGTAAGGCTCTTCAAGTTGTAAGTTATGTTTATATGCCCAAAAGAAAGCAGAACAAATGGAAAAACAACAGCTTTTCTCGTGTCCACTAGAAAACAGAGGTCACAGGAAATCCAGTGCTCCCCAAGTGAAAACACAGAACAGCTGGTGCAAAGAATCAGTGTGCTGGGGTAGAATCTGGGTACAGGAGACACCATTGGAGACAATTAAGATCACATGATCTGTAATTATTAGATTACTTAGGGCTTAGTGAGGACAAGCCTGAAAGTAAAAAACAACAGAAGTGACAAGAGAATGAGAGATAAGCCACAGGCTAGAAGAGTGTAGTTGCTGAAGATGCACCTACTAAAGAGAGATCCAAAATATGCCAAGAAAACTCAACAGAACAATTGATTAGCTCAATTAAAAATGAACAAAATGCATGACCAAAGAAAACGCACTGATGGCAAAGGAGTATATGCTTACTACTTACTGACGGTAGGGAAGCAAACACGAGAGCATCCTTGAGATAACACTGAAGAAATGTTGAGGCTGCCAAAGCCAAGAGCAGCAGCCAGTGCTGGGGAGGTGAGTAATAGGAACACACAGCCACCACCAGTGAATGCAGCCTTTTTGGAAGACAGCTAGCTGGGTGGTTTCTTAAAAAGTTAAGTAGACTCTTACCAACTGACAGAACAATCCCGCTTCCCTGTATTCACCCAAGGAACTAAAAACTTGCATCCACACAAAAGCCTGCACATGGATGTTTATGGCCACTCTGAAATTGTCTATGTAGGGGACAGTACCGAAGACACCTTCAGAAGGTGAATGGAAAAATAAAACATGAAGCATCAGAATGATGGACTACTTTTTAGGGTCAGAAAGCAATGATCTGCCAAGACATGGGGCAGACATGAGAAGATCTTGACTACAGATTAGTAAATGAAGCCTCCCATAAAAAAAGATGCACATTGTATGATTTCAACCACATGACATTCTAAAAAGGATTCAGTGATGAAGATAGCAAAAGGATTATATTATCTAAAGGTTAAGGAGGAAGATGTGATCAATAGGTGTGACTCAACAGATTTTCAGGGCTGTGAATGAATTCTGTGTGATGTTATAAAGGAACACACATGCTATTAATATCTATCAAAACACAAATAGAATACCAATGTAGACTATAGACTTTGGAAAATAAGAATGTATTCATGTAGGTTCAACAATGCTGATAAATGTGCCATTCTAGTGGGATGTTAATGGTAAAGGGTCCCCTACCCATACCACAGCATTAGTTATGTGGGAACTCTCTACTTTCTGCTCAGCTTTGCAAAGAACCTAAAATTGTGCTAAAAATTTAAAATACTAAAAATATCTCAGCTGGGGCTGAAGAGATGACTCAGTGGTTAAGGACACTTCCTGTTCTTCTAGAGGACACACATTTGATTCCCAGCACCCATGTCAAGCTGCTTACAACTTCTTGTAACTCCAACTCCAGGGAATGACATGCCCTCTTTTGGCCTCTGCAGGTACTACACACACAAGAGGCACACATTGACAGACACACTACTGAGTAGCGATTTCCTTTGAGATAAAACTTTCCATTCCTTAGGGAAATTACTTAAAGCATGGTATGTTCTAAAGGGAAGTGAAACATTACATCCTGCATGGAAGCTCTTAAGCTCAGGAAGGAAACTACTTAAAATGTTCAGGAAGTCACTGAAACCTATCAGATCCCTAGGCCCTTCCCTCTTCAAGAATATAAGTGGTGAGAACTGCTGAGAGACACTCTCAAACTAGCCTACCTTCCAGAAAGAGGCTTTGACAAAGAAACTACCTGGAGAAGACAATTTCTAACCTGTTCAACTAATCGCAAATTATGCAGTGTGTTCCAGGTTGCCAGCCTTCATGAGTCATCTCTTGTGCTGGTGGGTTTTGGGCGATGCAGCTGTCTTTGAACCATTTCTGCTCCTGTAAGTAACCCTTCACATACACTCTTGTAAGTAATACTAACAAAACTAATTTGTTTGCCAGGAAGATTTTGGTGGTATCCTCATTTTAGTCTGTCATTTGTTCCCTGTCTGGAGTGAATAGATGTTTGCTCATGTCTACCAAGAAATAGTGTCACACAACACAAACACATCATAAATTAAAAAAAAATTTTTTTTAAATCCCAGCAAGCTTAGTCTTAGGGGACCCCATGTTTCATGGATGTTTACCAATTAGAGCATTGCTAAGCTCTCACAGTGAAGACTGGAAAATAATCTCTTGGGCCCTGGCAGCAGGAGAAAAAGTAGTTGATTCTTAAATGTCCTCAGAACATTCTGATTTTAAGAAGGTTTACCCCAAAGGAAAACCATTTTATCAGAGTCTAATTTGCTGAATTTCATCAGAGCTTAACTGAGCTGGGAGAATGGAAATACTGAATTGACTAAGTGGAAACAAATTAATACAACATGAAGGACTTGTGAGGGTCACAGCCTGGGAGTACTAATCATAGGCCTATAGAATGCTTCCTTTCTCCCACACAGTACCCCCACATCTGTTAGGCTCCTGTTGATAGGGAGATGAGATCATACGTGCAGATAGAGGCTGAGATGATAAATGTCACACAAATCAGCATTTTAAATTCCACTGAGAGTCTGGACACTGAGGTGAAAAGATGAGGAATGTAGGATCCAATTTCCAAGATGCTCATAGATGTCAGAGACTATGGTACACAAATAACTGTAATACCATACAATATAGTGCACTATAGAGCTTACCTGATATGGAGAGCTGTGCCAAGCACCCTTCATGTGTCTACTGCTTTGCACAGCCTCCTTGTGGCATTGGTATTAATATTATTTCCATTTACCGATAAGCAAACTGGTTCAGAGAAGGCCCAAGGTCACAGAGTTAGTCAGTGGTAGGGCTGGAGTTCTAGTCTATGAAGTTTAACTCTCTGACCAGGGTCCTTCATGACCACCAACATTTCTAATAGAGATAAGCTGATAGCTAAGTGTAGAAGACAGGTAAAGAAAAATAGATCCCAGAGCCCATGGAGGAGAAGTTAAGCTGATCTCACAGGATGAATAGATGCTTATCAAGTTGCTTTTTTAAAATCTTCTTTTTAATTCTTTTTTAAAATTTCTTTCTCATGCATTGCATCCTGACCACAGTTTCCCCTCCCTCCACTCCTCACAGTCCCTCCCCAACCTCCCTTCTCCCCCAAATACACTCCTCCTCCATTTCTCTTCAGGAGAGAGAGAGAGGAAGAGAGAGAGAGAGAGAGAGAGAGAGAGAGAGAGAGAGAGAGAGAGAGAGAGAGAGAGAGAGAGAGAGAGATCAGGTCTCCAAGGAATATCCTCAAAACATGGCCTAACAAGTTGCAATAAGACTTGGCACAAACCCTCATGTTAAGACTGGTTGAGGCAACCCAGCAGGAGGAATAAGGTTCCAAGAGTCTGTCTAAAGAGTCAGAGACACCCTCCACCCAACACACTCCCACCGTTGAGAGTCCCCTAAAAATACCAAACTACATAACCATAAGGTATATGCAAAGGACCTAGTTCAGACCCATACAGGGTCCTTGTTTGTCTTTTCACTCTCTGTGAGCCCCTATGAGCCCTGCTTAGTTGATTCTGTGGGCTGTTGTCACATGGTGTCCTCGAGCTCTCCTGCTCCAACTATCCTTCCTATCCCTCTTCTGTGGGGTTCCCTGACTCCACCTAGTATTTGGCTGTGGGTCTCTCATCCGCTCCCATGAGTTTCTGGATGATGCCCCTCTGGTGACAATTGAGCTAGGCACCAAACCTTTGGGGATTATTTTAGAGTTTTCATTTACTCAAAGAATATTGGTATTAAAATACTTAACATTTTCTCTGTGCTAAATAACAACTTAACAGGAATGAGACAGAGTATAAGGTATGATAGGAGGGTCAGAATTGAAGTTGACCCATTCTGTGAATGCCCATGTGCTCAACTGGTATTTGCCACAAGGAACTTCTGAAGTATCTCAGAACAGGCCATTACATGGTTCACCCCAAAGTTCACAAGGAGCCTTGCCAAGGAATCCCATCCCTATTCCATTTTCTATCTCAAAATCAGCTGCCATACTGAACAGAGACACAGAAAGAGAATTCTCACTCAAGAAGACATCCCAAATGGAAAGAGACTTGACAAATAAATGATCCAGATCAAGGCACACAAGTTCTCCACTTAAGATACACAGGTTGTGGAAGTCCACAAGTTAAAATTACTTCTATTTAAAACAAACTCTAATTCAACAAGAAAATTAAAATTATCCTCTTCTTAATTTCACATTTTGTTTTATCTCCAAGCTGCATCTGCAAGGTAGGAAGAATAACCACACTCTCTCCTCAAACCCACTGTGGGAACAGAAGTACTGCTGAGTGAATGGAATGTTGCCTTTCCTTGAGGCTTTGTTCAGTCAGTGATTGGGCCCATGACAGCTCTACCTTTTGAGCAGAGTTAGGCTTGTACCAGGTGATCTACCAGCAGGTAGGGTACCCCATACCTGAGATCCAATACATATCTAGGAACATAGATCCCAAGAACAGAACTCCACACACCCTGTGATGAGAGCTGCACTAACTGGATCACCCAAGTAGAGACTGAGGACAAGATGGTACAATTGGTATCCTGGTATCTAGTTGTCTCCCTGAACCCCGCCTAGGTTTTGTATCCTGTAGTTCAGTTACCAAGGGCTGACCACAGTGCAAATGGATTCAATTAAAAATGTCATAAGTAACAAGTTCCTAAGTATTAGATCATGAACCATTCTAAGTATCATGATTAAATCTCATTTGGTCCTGCTTCACTGTACTTAAGGAACCAACCCTCCATTCTGCGTCTCCACAGTGTATATGCTACCTTCTCATTAATCATTTAATGGCTACCTTGATTTTCCAATCAACTGTCGTGGCATGACAGTTCTGTGTTCTCGTAAACTTTATTTTATTTAACAGTAGTTCCATATCCCAAGAGTAGAAGCTGTAAAGTTTTTATTTTAAGGAAAAAGCAAAAAGATCTTGACTCAACCAGGGAAAAAATTGTGCTGAGTTTGCTGAGATCTGTATTAAGAATGAGTCATCTATCTGAAATCCTGGAGAAAAAAGAAACTCATGCATATTTTTCTGTCACACCACAATCTGTAAACTTACAACCACAGAACGTGATAAGTTTTTGGTTAAGATGCAAAAGGCATTACATTTTAGGGTTTAATGGTATCTATAGTTTCATATTTTCATTGGTGTCCTCGAATAAATAACCTAGAGATGAGGGGTGACTGATGTGACAGAATAGGCTTAAAGGTCCAGAAACGCTGAATGAGGACACTAGAACTGAGGGGCTGCATATTAACCTCATTCTTCCTCTAGCAGTGGCACTGACCTGCTGACCGGTGTAGAGCTGAATCAATCTTGTGTAGGTCCAATCTCTAAGCGGGGCAAGGAATTAAGTGGGCTTTGAAAGCCACTTACTATTTTTTTCCCCTCTGGAAAGTAAGCAGTTTTAAAATAAAAATGTTTCCAAAATGAAGGTTTTGTATTCTATGAACATTCCAAAGCATCCATACTGCACAGTGTGTGGCCCCCAGGAATGAAGAACCTCTATATCATGTAAGGAGGGGACAGAGATTTCTAATTTGCAACATCAGATTACACCTGCAGTAGATGGTGTTGAGTTTCCAGGAGCATGTGGCCCACAGATGCCTGGGCCTTTGAATTGCTTTAAAAAGAGGTACCATTTCCATGGGATCTAAACTTCTGCAGGGGAAAGTAAAACAGGGTTGCATCATGAGACACACTCTGCCTTTAATGCACAGCCTTCTTTCTTTTCTCTTCTCTTGTCCGTGACATGTCCGCACTGGAGTGTTTCTTTCCTCACACCGAAGTAACAGACTCACGAATTAACCTTCAGGAAAGAAGGTATGCTGCATTCTATCCAGTGTTAGGTGCCTGGCATAGTGACTATCAATGAATTACTCTGTAAGTAACTGTATGGATAATCTACTCTTCAGATCTCGGAGCAAATTCACTGTTCTGGATAACAGGAATAGATAACGACCTATGTTGCCCTTTTGGAGGCAGATCCAAGTAGACTTTTTCTTTTTCTTTCTACATGAAAATTTCATCTTTCAAAATATGTCCCATGTTGTGCTTAGGGAGGAAAGAAAGAAAGAGAAAAGAAAGAAAACACAAAGCAGAGAAGGTCAGAAGACAGCTCGGTGAGGGACTGAGCATGCCATTCTCAGGGATTTCAGTGACTAGATTCCTATTTTGTGTCAAGCACCTCTGTGACCTGCCCACTAAAAGTTGTGAACAAGGGTAACTCTCTGACCTCCTCCTGCCTGGATTCCCCTGAATACTTATAATAAAAATTTTAATAGACTAATATTTCTTATAAACCACAGAAATAATTGAGGTGAAGTCCATCCAGGGTTGTACTTGTTGGGGTAAAGGCAGCCATGCCAGAGCAGACAACTGTAGATGAATTTCTGAATAGTCTTATTAAATAAGAAACACAGAGCCAAATACAGGGATGCAAGCCGTAGACATCAGAGTAATAGCCGCCAACTAACCTTAGCTCACCACGTCGCCGTAGCTTCCCAAGAGAGCCTCTTCCTGTCTAATCTGTGACTTTATTGCCTTGCTGCTCTGCCTTCTCATTGGCTCTTAACCCAGCCACCTGACTTCCTCGTCACCATCTGTCTATACAGACCTCCAGGTCTCTATGGTACTGGGATTAAAGTCATGTGTCACCATGCTTGGCTGTGTCCTTGAACACACAGAGACTCTGTCTGCCATGTGATTGGATTAAGGGTGTGTGCTACCACCACTTAACTTCTGTTTATGGCTGGCTATGACCTCTGATCTCCAAGCAAACTTTATTTATTAACATACAAATAAAATATCACATTTCAGCACAAATAAAATGTTATCACAGACAACGACGTCAGGGCAATGCAGGAGGGAAGTTCTATGAGAAATCATACTACCCTTTCATCCCTCAATTTTGATTCCTTTTCTCTTTTCTCCATTTCCCCTTCAAAGGTCGGGTAAATAGTACACCACTTGAGCCCTTTTGCAGCATATCTTTTTCTCATTTACTCTGAGTCCAGCCTCTCTTCACTGGTTCTTTTTCTTTCCTGAAGATCACTGCCATCTAGAATCATGTCTGGAGAATTTATGGATCATCTGCTTGTCAGTTATTTCTTCTAATGGACTTCTTCTCGTTTAGCATCTTAATCATGTGAAATAAATGGGATCTTAAATAGGGGAAATCATAATGGCACTTGATAATGAGGTGAACTTACATGGTCCTTAGATTCTCTGTCATCCCAATGTAATTCTTTACATTAAGGTGTGTTATGGTCCTTGAACAAGGAAGAGACCCTATACTGTATCTGACTTTATACCAATGGCCATAGGTACTTAAAGAATGGAAAGACAGGTAGATCTAATGACTGTGTGTCACTCCTGTCATCGAGAAGAGTGAATATGCTTTGGGGTATGAAGAGCATATTATTCATATTTATAGGTATCAATCAGTGTATTTTTTTTTTGCCAGTTAAAATGGGCAGTCTATTTCCTACACAATGATGGGCACAGAACAGCCTCAACTCAAATAAAAATTCAAGAGGAAGAAGTATAGTAAAATCTCAGTGCTACCAAACAGCATAACACATCCCACTTTAGTAGTAATTTAGTATAATTCTTAAAAATTAAAAATTCTTATAAGGCTTTTGGTATATATCATGCTTCCAAAACATACTTGATTTTTGTTAAAGTTCTTTGAGATACATTTTTCTTTTGGAATTTTCTTTATAAACAAAAACAAATCTGCAACCTGGAAAGGCTGGACTTGTGCAGTACAGTAGAATTCATTTAAGAGATGGAAGTGAGTTCAGCTGGCCTTACTCCCAGTGATCTGTTCTACTGTATAAGAAGATTCAGAATTCTTATCAATTATATAAAGTCACTACCTGGAAGCAACTACTGAATTAGTTTCCTTAGAAGAATTTCCTCCTTCCAAATTTCTCATTTTCCTGGAAAACAGTTTTAACTGAGCATTCTCCAAATTTCTCATTTTCCTGGAAAAACAGTTCTCAGTGAGCACTCTCTCTGACTTTGGCAATCCCTGATTCTCCTCTCGGCTACTTCCCTTCAACACCTTCTGCACTTTTATATTGACCATTTTATTTGATCCTTAGAAGCCCTCTGGGAGTGAGTGCAGCCAGCTGTTTGATTCTCATTTAATAAGGGGGGAGGTGAAAACAGAAGCAGGCTAATGCTGTCTCCAAAGATACATACTCCTAAACTGTAGAACCAAGGGGGTGGTGCACCTCATCCCATACGTAGGTCTATGATCAGGACAGGTCTTGTCATTTCTAGGGTGGTCAAGGAGCTCTGGGAACACTATCAGCTTATACAGGAATAGTGTTGTGATTTGATCACAAACTGAAAGTGTTTATAAAACAAAGACCCATGAACTTGATATCACAGAAACAAAACCAATGAACACACGCCCTTTGCTATATAAAGTGGTCCAAAACAGTGACTAGGGAGCATGTTCATCGAATGACAGTATAGGCTCTCACAGAACAGGAATAAAATGAAGATGATTTTAACAGAAATAGGTTACTAACTTAGTCACTATTCGATCATAGTGAAGAGACACTGTGACCATGACTCATGAAAGAAAGCATTTCATTGGGGGTTTGCTTACAGTCTCAGAAGTTTAGTTCATTATCATCATGGCAGGGAGCATGTCAGCAGGGAGTATAGCAGTGGACAGGCACAGTGCTAGATAAGAAGCTGAGAGCTACATCCTGATCTGCTAGCAAGGAGAGAGAACTGGACATAGCATGGGCTTTTGAAACCTCAAAGTCACATATAGTCTTTCAAATCTACCAAAAAACTCCACTCCTTGATGACTAATCATTCAAATATATGAACCTATGGGGGGTCATTCTTATTCAAAGCACCGCAGTTACCAATCCCAAATGGTCAGCCCTAAATACACACACATATGAACAACAGTAAGTGGACTCAGAGGTTGTGTATATGTATATGTGTATTTACACATCTACGTATACATATGTAACAATAGTAATTAAAGAAGAGATCATGAATTTGAGAGGGGTTGGGGCTTATGGGAGAAGATAGAGGGGAGGGAGAAGGAGAGGGGGAAATGGTGCAAATACAGTACTTTGTATGAAAGCCACAAAAATTTAAAAAATTAAGTTAAAAACAAAGAAATGAAACACAGGGAATGAAGAAACACATATTAATGAGTATATATAATCTCCCTAGAAGCTGAGAAGATTTAGCCCAATGAATTCATTAATAATCAAATTGAATGAAACCAAGCATACTTATAAACCCCCAACTATGCCAACTGAACCTAGAGTCTTATTCATACTAGGCAGCCACTGTGCCAGTGGAAAATGTCCCCAGTCATCATTTTTTTTTTTTCTATTTTTTTTATCCCTAAGTTGTCCAGGCTGGCCTTAAACTTACTCTGTAGCCCAAGAAGTCCTTGAACTTGTGATCTTCCTGCCTCAGATTCCCTAGTATCAAAGATTTATCAGTCTGCACATCAAACAGTGCTGGTTCAGAATGGGAAATCCAGATGAGAACATAAGCCTTCTGAAGAAGCAATTTTGCAATATCTATTAAAATTAAGTGTTCAGTATTTGGCTGACCCAGCAAGTCTACTCAGCTCATAAATTCTTTCATTTAATCAAAATTTATTTTAAAGAGCTATGTGCCAGGACTATTTGAAACGTAGATGTGAATAAGATAAAAGTCATTTCTTCTCTTTGGCTTCTGCTTTTAAGCATGGGAACATCTAACAAACATGAAAACACATGCTGTAATGCCAGTGATAATTGCCCTGGTGAAAACGAAGCAGAAAGGGAAGCAGAGGCATGTTCCTGTAGACAGCTAGTCAGGAAAGACCTCCTTGACAGTGACTTGGGGTCATGTGATATGGAAGAATTTCCAAGACCTAGAAATAGTGGCTGGAGAGGTTCTGAGAGAGAAGCACATTTGGTATGTTTGAGGCACATTGGGGTCAGTGGAGCTCCAGTAGAGTGAGATTTCCCTTAGATAAAAATAAGTACAAAAATGTATTTGTAAAACATTTTATTTGGTGGTTCTCTTTAGTTCTTTTTTACATTCCCATAACAAATGTCTTGAGTTAAGTTACTCTAAAAAGAAAAGACATTTATGTAGCCCACAGTTTGGGAGTCTGAAAATCTAAGACTGATTAGCCATGTTTAGTGAGGTTCACATGCTTTTTGTTACAATATGGCAGATGAGCATCACATGGAAAGAGTACATGCAAAAACAGGTATGTTATACTATTATTTTTATTTTGCAGTTAGGAAAACTGAAGCTCACAGCAATTCCAACACTTGAATCTCATCACCCTCTGATATATTCTCTGGAGGAGTCCCACCTCCTTAACTCTGATGTTCACATGTAGGTCCTTGGGAATAAGCTCAACTTTGAGAATCATTTCATAATGCCATGACCTCTTTCTCACTGTTGTATTTAACCTTCCCTAAGTTTTATGATAATTGGATAAGCTCATCGATGTGAAGTATTTTGCAGCATATAACATAGTATAAGTTGAAGGTTTCACTGTAAATATTTAATCTACCATAGGGGTGCCCAACTGTGGTAGAAATAACACTGGATTTGGTGGCTAGGGTAGGATTTATAGTTGACACTTGTCATTTATAAAAATCATTGTTTCCTTCCTCCCTCCTTGTCTCAGAGTTTCATTCCAGTAATAATTCAGCTAACACACTGTCCAAATCACGCAACCAGCTTTTTTTCTACACCAGCCATCACAATTCCTGCTTATTTTCATCTCTAGTTATTGATGATATGGCTAAATATTTTGAGCTCAATAATTTATTTGGCTCAAATCTTATTTCATTCTGATTTCATCTCCAATTTGTTTATTGTTACTATAATAAAATTATGACACTAACTAAAATTAGAAGCAATTTCACAGATAAAGAGCAGATTCCTCGAGAAGACGTCTCTACCTTCACAGAGCTGCTACAAATTTAGGGCCCCTAGACTAGTCGTGGCTCCTACCAACTAACTGTAACAGTCTAATAGGATTTTCCTTATCCTTCGGGTTCAATAATTCACTAAAATGACTTAAAGAACTTGAAAAAGGAATAGCCATGTGATTATAGTCTTGTTACAGCACATGAAGCTATAAATCAGGACCAACCACAAGAAGAGTCACATATAAGATCACGGAAGCTCTAAAATCAAATACTTCTACCATAGCATCTGTGTGTCTCAGCCAATATGCACCAATATATGTAGAACTACCTTATCCAAGAACACTTTTGCCCTTCAGCTTGTATCCTTGAAGCTCATGAGCTTCAGTGTCCAAAGATTTTTATTAAGGATCTATTATGTAAGCATGATTGATTGAGCCATTAGCCAAAGGTTGAACTTAATCTCCAGCCCCTTCCATGTTGGGCTGAATGTCAGGGTACATTGAACTATATTAATCACATATTTCAATACCATAATTCTCTACTCACAAATTTTGTTGCCATAAAGTGGACTCATTTCTTCCTTATGAATGCTATTTTATCTCTTGCCTAAAAATACCATTTTCTATACAAAAATCACAAAGATATTCATGTGTATCTTCTAATATTTTCAAGTACTACATTTTGGTGGTTGATCTAGCTTGGACTTATCATTCCTCATTACTGTTCTGGGCCCCTAGCATCTCCTGTGAAATTAATTTATTGGATTAGTTAACTGTTAAGATTATATCCAGCTTTAACTTCGGCAATACAAAATATCTACCACTTATGTATTGCTTTTTAAAAGCTGGGAATCATTCTAAGAATTTGACATTTTTCTGTCTATATAAATCAATTATGCATCCTTTGCAGGCAGGTAAAATAGAGTTTCTAAGTAATAGAGATCAATTTGAAGTCAAGAAACTTGGCTTCAAGATTTGCTTTTAACTGATCATTATGTTAATCTTCTGAACACTAATATTGTACACCGAAACTATTAGAGTCTTTATTCTTCAATTCCCCAGGGTTTAGCATGTACTCATACTTAGGGGAAACTCTTAATGAGGCCAGCTACCTTAAAGAAGAGTTTAGGAACTTAGGACTATATTTGGTATTGGTTGTGCGTACCTTTCCCCTTATAAGAATGCACTTGACATACTTGTCCCTTCATCTGCGTGGACTATGTACACACAACCCTCTCAAAACAATGCACCTAACAACCTCAGAGCCCTCCCAATCCCCCACGTGCATCTTTAAACAACAGTATAGATTTCCTCACCGCTAGTAACAATCTAATTTAGACAATTTTGATTCAAGCATATTCCCAAAGTATCTGTGTCTGAAAAACAGAAAGTTTGCTGCAGACTGAACTGGTTTTGGATGCATGCACAGTAAGGCAAAATGTATAATTTACATGGAAAATACTCTATTTACCATTTTGTGTATATACATATTTGGGTGTGTGTATGATTAAGCTCAGATGCCTTATGGGAAGGAATATAGGCAATAAGAAAAAATGAATATGTGACCTAGTCTGTCAGTCAAAAGACAGAGCCACCCAACTCTGACCCTTAATGACAGAACTGTTCCTTCTCTTGAACTCCATAAAAGGAAGCCCTAAACAATGCCTGGGTTTTGTTTCTTTATGAATGCTCCCACTGGTGTAGCTTCTGTCAATCTTGACAGTGTACAGTTCCTTGATATTGCTTTGCTCCAAATAATGTTGTCTCACTTCTTTTACAAATATGTATGAATCCATGTTTTTAATGCTCTTAGGCCAAGAACCTGCAAATACCTGGCTGAGAGCCAGGAATTAATAAAATGTAGTATTAATACACTTTTGATGACTTCAGCTAAGAATAAATATTCTTAGCTATCCTTGATGTTTATATCTCTTTATGGGTAATCATCAGCTCTTGGATCCAATTTCAAATACATTTATTTAAGAAATGAATGATGAACTATCCATTCAGAGACTATATATCCAGCATCCCATAGTCTGCAAGCAATGAACATTTTTTATATGTTAGTCCATTTTCTGGAGACATATGGACACTAGATTTGTCTGGTTGGCATTGCACTTGGCCAACCTATCCACAGATAATTTTCTCCTACCAGTCTCTCAATAAAAACAAAGCTAGGTGCCCTGCATGGAAAACCAAGAGGCAGTAAATTCATCAAAAACTCCAGGAGCTAAGAATAGTAATATTTGCCTAGAAGATTGAATTTAGAATTTGAATCCTATCTAATTTTCTACAGGAAACCCTAAGATGACCTGTCCTCTGAATCAGAAATCTGTTTTGTTTTTATATGATATCTCACCCACCACAGTGTAAATACATTATGGCATTCCTCTTCCTGAGGGAGAGTATCCTAGAGGATGGCTGGAGAGAAGCTTTGGAAGATATGAGAAACTTGATCAGCAGTAATTATGACAACATTCCTTTATCAAGCACTTGGTACATGTCCCATGTCATCTTAGAGGTTCAAATTCAGGATCACAGTCCCTCAGCTCATTGAATGAGGATTAGACTCATTATGTGGTTTAACTTGGTCTCAGAAGATGTAACCAGCCCAGAGCTAATGACTCCAGAAACTCATATGAACTGGGAATTCTTTACTCCATGCATGTTGACTTCAGAATGCCAGCTTCTTTCTCGGTTTAATGCTGTTCAGTGGTAGAACTTACAAGGGTGAAGCTATAAAGAAAGATAAAACACAGCCTAGTGTAGTCTATTTGAGAGTTGGTAGTTTAAGCATTTTGGGGTGAGAGGCTGTTTCTTGTTTTGTTTGTTTTTCTTACCAGCACTTCAGAAATCTCTTCTAATTGAAGTGAAGAACATGGGCTTTGGAATAGGCAGACAGATATGGAGATGAGGCAAGACACTTCAACCTTCAGACCTCAGTTTTCCCATGATAAAATAGAATCTGTTCCTTACAGTGCCTTTGTATTAATAATGGAATCTTATATACAGAGACTAAGGGATTAGAAAGAAGTAATAGATTGACGTTAAACATGGGTAGTGCTGAACTACACAGCTTCATAAAAGCTCCTTGTAAAAATCCCTGGGCTATGACCCTGGACAATTCCTCCCGCCTTTAATCCCACAAACTGGAGGAGATTATGACATTATTTCATGGGGTCGTCAGGGGTATAAAGTAGTGTCAAGCATAAGGCATTAACACCAAAAGTAGTTGCCATTTGTACTATTGCTGCCTTTAAAAATGGGGGGGTGGAGCAAGGCATGGTGGTGTTATTGCAGATCTCTGAGTTTATGACCAGCTGGTGTACAGAGTGAGTTCTGGGCCAGCTAGAGCTACATAGTTAGACCATGTCTCACATAGGTGCCTTTCATTTCCATCCCAGGCTCACCAACTAGTCCTGTCTTCCAGAATTGGTGCCAACCCTTGGTAGTTCTTCAGACCTTTGCCTGCTGTTAAAGGCTGAACAATTAACCCTTCCTTGATCCATTTAGATGTGAGCTCTCCTTGCTTAATTCCTAGTCAGCAGATGGCCATTAACTAATATGTTTTCTTCACCTTACGCTTTGTTGGGATGAGTGGTTTTGTGAGGCAACAAACCTCTAATTTAGTCCTAAGAGGACCAGATCTCAGCATCTTTTATTTTTATTTTTAAAGAGTTTTTACAAAGAACTCTATTGCAGGTTTGGAGATATTGATTTTATTTAAAACCGAATATGTATGAAAGCAGCCAGAGTGCTTCTGGCATAAATTACTTTGATATACTGAGTGCAAAGGCAAGAGCAATTTCTTTCTCTCTTTTAGCTTTCAGTGTTCAGCAGAGGGGTGTTGATTTATCGTTTTATTCATTTCAACTAGACATAGACTGCTTTTAACTCTAGAGAAGGGATGGTTGGTTCATGTTGGATGAACTTACAGGGAAAATAGGATGGAAGGAAGGAAGGAGGGAGGGAGGGAGGGAAGGAAGGAAGGAAGGAGGGGAGGAAGGAAGGAAGGAAGGAAGGAAGGAAGGAAGGAAGGGAAGGAAAGAAGGAAAGGTAAACACCCTCTTTTCTAGCCTCTCCTTGCCTTCTAACTAGATTGGCACATTGTGGAAGAAAATAAACAACAACAAATAATGGAAAAAATACCTGAAATAGAAATCAATAGATGGTTTTCTAGGTAGTTAACTTAAGGACAATTTTATATAGCAAACTATAATTACATAAAACATCAAGCCCTCCTCAGTGAGAAACAGGTAAAAGGTAATATTATAATCTAATTTTTATTTTTTCCAGGTTTTATGTATTTCTTTCTTATCCATGAAACAGACACTAAAAAGTTCATTTTCAAACACCAGAAGTCCTAATTACCTTCGCCACTAATTTGAGTAAGTTATAGGGGACCTGGGCATTTACCTCTAAGTTCTGCCTCCAGCACGATGAATCTGACGCAGCTTGTCCATTCCCACTACGTTCTGTGAATTCTTGAATATCCTTCTTGATTCCTATAAAATAAACATTTGAAATTCTGGATCAGGTGGAAATGTGATTACATATTGCTGGGCTTCTCAGAGTTTTAACAATGCAGCTTCTACGTGTGGATTTTTGATTGTCTACTATGATGCCCTTTTTGCAATCTTTTGTTGGGAGTTTAGTTTCTGTTGAGCATCACTCAGTCCCCATGCTCAGTGGAATACACTTGGGAACAGATCCAGCTTCTTCACAAAAGCTGACCAGGTCTTGTCCAGAGGAGACAAGACTCAACCACATCAATGCCGCGGCCTTTTTTGTCCCTTTCCCAGTTAGAGTTACAACCACACAGAATCCCCTCTCATCATCGAACACACTCTGATTTTCCCTCCTTGTTCTCCCCCTGCAGGTTTTTCTTCTTCAAAGGCCACTTCTTCATATAGTCCTCCTGGTAAGTTCTGATGTCTTTCAGAACCCATTTCTAAGTGCCTTCTTCAGCATCTTCTTCCTCAGGCAGAGTTCTGTTGGCTTCCTGAGATGCAGATGGCTCCCCGGGAGCCAGTTGGGCACAGGCACAAGGTCTGGCTGTCTAGAAGGGCAGATGGCATGCCACTTCAGTAGCGGAGCACTGCTAGGATTTTAACATTTTGTTGTCCACAAACTAAATGGCATCAGCTGTTTTGATCCCCATCAGCAAAGATATTTTCTGGGTTAAGAAAAATATTTTGGAAACATACTGAAGAAAGAGGCATTTGAGAGATCAATAACTAGATCGCAAATAGGTTATCTGCAAAAGAAGTTAGGCTGTTTCTTTGCTGCAAGATCTTTTGTAGCTGGACAGATTTTGCAGATTTGGGGTGACACACAGCTGATTTTCTGAAGGGAGGAGAGACTTAACACTAACTCCAATAGCTTCCAAATCACCTCTTTCCAGTGGCCAGTCATTCTCAGAAATGGAAATTAAACATAACTAATGCATAACAGTGTCAAACTGTTTGTCCATCGGGTGTACCTTCCAAGGGTGAGTCACTATCACCTCTACAGCAGCTCTTACTCACTGACACCAACTTGACGCCAACTGGCAAAGCAGTGTGAGGATCCTGTGCACAGAAATGAGATACTTAGGACCCAGAGAAACACCCAAGAGGAGGATAGAGAGAAGCTCGAAGAGAATGGACAGAAAAAGGGAGGAGGAAGAATGCGACTTTTCTGGAGATTGTGTGAGTTTCCATTTTCATCCCTACAGGAAATAATTGACCTAGTTAACAAATTTTTTTTTCCCCTCTAATTCAGCATGCTGTCAGACTATTGAATCTTTGTCCATCCAACAGATGAAACTGCTGTAAATGTATCTTGAATTACCTCTTGTAGGCCCAACTCAAGACCTATTTTGAATGAGATGTTTATGTTTTTATTTTTCAAACATCAGGAAATTCATGTTCTCGGCATGCATTTTCCATTAAATAGCTTTATCCTTATCTATTTCGCTCTTTCTATACTAAAAAAATTGATGTCCTTTTTTAAATTTCACTAATTTTTTTCAGATTATTTTGTTTCTTTCTGTATTACTTGTTTGTCTCTGGTGCAGACTTATGTTTTTGCTATCAATTCATCAAAATTTAGAGTCTAGATTTCATGCAATGCATATGCTTTTCTTTTATACAGGTTATAATATCTCTCTCTCTCTCTCTCTCTCTCTCTCTCTCTCTCTCTCTCTCTCTCTCTCTCTCTCCCTTGCTGCTCAATCTCTTTCTCAAAGCAATCACATGCCCTTAAAAATAAACTTTTGAATCATCTGATGTTTATTTTGGTAGAGAGTTTGAGATATTCTACTCCAAATCACTGCCATTGAACACAATCAATCAGACAATCACCTTTTTTTTCCATTTGACTTATAACTTCACTTTCATCAAATGTCAAATTCTGACATTTATTTTGGTATAACTTTCTGTTCCATCTCTTATGTTGTTTCCACTCTGCCTTGATGATGCTCTATTATGAGGCAAGGTCTTTCTAGCCTGATCAGTAGATTATTCTTGTTTTTATATATATTACCATAAAATTGTGTGAAATTGCATGCCCTTCTTTAAAGTAACTGTGAGAATTCTTTAGAGAATTTCTCAGAACTTGCAAACAAACAAAAAACACCCAAAAGGTAAGTGAAACACTGAAATATTTTTTTCTGTTTACTGGTAATTTTAGGTGGTATGGAGATATCTTTATTTTTGTGTTAAAATATTTTGACATACACTTTTTAATTGGTCTTGAATTTATTAATTATCACCTACCAAAACTAAGAAAAAAGATTTGGCAACAATTTTTACAAAGTAGTAAAAATTGTTGGCATATGTGTTTCCTAGAGGGTTAGGGAGAGAACTGTGATTACATAGCTTCAGGGTCTTACAAGCCTGATCTTAGAATATTGATATTTGCCTCATCCCAGCAATCCTGGTACACAGGATAATTGAGTTCTTAGTTATGGTATACCATTCAAAAGCAGTAGTACATATTGATCCACACTTTATAGACTTAATGTCAAGATTCAAATATCAATTTATGCTTAATATCTGTGGCTTTTTTTGGAAAAGTGAAATTAAAACATATCATCTAGAAGATTATTATGTTTTATAAAATCAAGTTTAATACTTAGCCATTTTTGTGACCTTGAACAATTCCCTTAATTATTTTGTCTTTTGCTGCATCAATAAAATAGGAGAGAATGCTTAGTAATAATGAATTCTTTCTTATAAATCAGGCTTAAATGACTAGTATTTGCAAGTGCTCTTCCTAATATAAATGTAGAATTTAAAAAGGTGCTAACCGAGCTGGTCACTGAGAAAGAAGAAAAGAAAAAAATGTGGGCGAGGTATTTAGTTTCACACCTATTCAGGAAGGCAACTTTTTGGAAATCACATGGAGTGTTTCTTCTTTTATTCCAGCCACCTAACATCACAGACCAATTCTGCTCTACTGCACAGCCAATATTCTGCTTCATTTGACCCAGTCACGTCTTCAATCTTGTTAAACTACAGAGCACAACAAAACCAACTCCAAGAAAGGTTAACTGAGGCCTTCGGATTGATTGAAAGTGCTTGTCAAGGGTGCTGTCCCTCACCATGTACAATGGGTTTTCATTAGAATTGTGTTGTCTGCTTTGGCGTAGTTGGAAACATTCACATGATGGATTAATCAATTTCTGAGCTAATGCATTCACATGTGGTAATGACTTGCTCAAATGCCTCTCTGGCTGACTGAATGGGCTTAAAGGAATTAAGTAGGACCACGAAGGAACCAAACTTTCAATTAAGGAAGAAAGTTGCAAAGTATTCTTTTCTAACCTAGGAAATGAACCAAGCCTAATAATTTCCTTTTATTTCCCCATGACAAATTACAAGGTTAAAAAAAAAAAGCTAAACCTATAAAAAATATAACATCATTTACATCTTCAATTTGTAGTACTGGTGGATGCATCATTAAGTATAAATGGGCTGCAATAAAAACACATTAATTAGTATAAAAACAGCAAAAAAACAAAATTTCAAGTTCATTTCTGTTCTCAGAAAGAAGGGCATATATTTATATATTTATGCATAATTAGAAATCACTAACTCATTCTTTCTATGGCAAATGCAACAGGAATATAGGGACAAAGAACTAAGCAGAGTGATCATTTCCATAAACCATGACTGCATCTCAGGCATGGGCAGCACTTCTCCTGGTTATTATACTCATAAAGTACCTATAAAAATGACTTCATGTAGCTCCACATTTATTGTCTGTCATTGTCCCATGGATCAAGTTGGGTTTACAAGCCAGGAGATGGTTTTCTTCCCATTTCAATTGCTATCCTTTTTGATGTCTTCTGGACTCTAGTGCTGATCAGCCTTTGGACACATTTTATAGCCCAGGGGTAATGACAAGTCTGTGATTGAACTGGGGAGCTGTGGAGAGCACACTGAGAACCTCACCTTGTGCCATTGTCACATCCTGTTAATAGTTCTGATCCCAGTGATTAAGTAGGCGTCAGCTGAGGGAAAAGTGGTTTTCACAGAAGGTGATATCTGGAGGACATTTCATTTGCAATTGTCATTGATTGGCCATCAAATGGTTTGCCAATTAGTATCTTTGATGGTGGATGTGCAAAATCTTGGGCTCATAAAGCTATGCATACAGAGTCCTATAGGTACTGTAAAGAAAATGCAATTGCTAAGTTAAAATTGTCTCTTTCTGGACTTCCTGCTCTTTGTAGATTATAAACAGCTTCTTTTTTATAGCAAGAGAAGGGGATTTGACTAAGTCAAATTCTAAAGGAAAAAGAACTTGAAGAGGATGGAGCCTTTCAAGAGAGCCTTTCCCCAGGGCAAAGCTTCATGGGTGGCACATGCAGCAGTGTTGGATAAGTCCTTCAAGGTTACTGAAGGCTGCATACTTATGTTTTCCTGATGAGAGGCACTCGACCTATTCCCTTGCCTATTCAAGGCTGAGACAACAGAAGCCAGGGTGCAGTGAGCTGTGGGAGATAGTGGTTGCCCACAGTAAAGGGATGCACTAAAATTTGTGCCCAAGTCCTAATGTCCCTGATTCAAATTTACTATCTCATTGGATGTTGTCTTTCCCTATGAACAGGGTAAATTTTTAAAGTGGGTAAAGCATTTCAAAATTTGGGATGTCAAGACATTGCAGTCTAAATTTGTGCCTGGATTGCAGTCATTTGAAGTCTTGACTGGGACTAGGGGACCCACTTCCAGTGAGACTCACGTTCATATTGACAAATTGTTGGCAGGAACTGAATGCTGGATGTTGGCAGGAGTCTTCGGGTCCTCTCTTTATGAGGATCCTTGAGTGTTCTCATAGCATGTCCACAAGCATCTGACAGAGTATGTAATTCCAAACAGAACAAGAGAAATGTTACTTGGAGTTTGGGATCTACCTTTGCAGCCACATTCTGTCATCTCCATAATACTCCTTTTGTCACAGCTCTATTTGAGAGCACATAGAAAAGATGGCGATAATTACTGGAGACTGGGTACCATGACCAGGTTCAGATGATAATGGAATCAGAAAGATCCACAAGTACACAAAAGTTAGTTCTATAGCTCAGAATGGGCTAGTGTTAGGGCATCTGGATTAAAGATCTGAATGAGGTATAGATGACTGAGACCAGAATTTGTGTGGCAGACTTTCATTAAAAACCCGGAAGATGGAATAGGTGCATTCATCTCAGATGTACAGAGTAGACATGTATTTCAAATAAGAAAATCCTGCAGAGTAGAGTTTAAAAGTTAATGTGCTGGTCATCAAGTATACAAAATATGGTAGCATACAGATGATGCCAATAACTGCCCTAATAGATGGTGTCAATTGAATTGAATTTGTAATTTAAGTGGAAATAAAAGGATAAAAGACATTGTGATAATGAGAAAGTAATAAAACCCTGGTTCCAAAATCCAAAACCGCTAGCAGTGGCATCTTTGGGGGGAAAAATAATAGCATGCAGATCAGCAAATGTTGGGTGAAATGTATCCCAGGAAGCTTACAAGCCTCATGTCCTCTGTCAGTAGAAAAGAAGGAAGGCCTGAGAATAAGTTGAGAACGATTTTGAGCAATAAATGTGGCTCTTGCAAAGAAGTTGTGATTTTTTTTTACTATTTTCTAGCTTAGGTGGCTGCCCTGTGATTCTTCCCAAACATCCAAACACGGGTCAGTATGTCAGCATCTCATCCAGTTTCATCTTTAAGTGCAGAATCACGTGGGTTTTTTCCTCCTAGCACTCATGCTAAGAAACAAATCTTCATCTGCATTGCAGCATAATTTATTCTTCATTAGCCTAAGCTAGGACTTGCTCAAGATTACATTCAATTTCAATGTTTACAGATTCATTTTCATAATATTTCCTCTGGGCTTATTATTTCCATTTGTAAAAATGAACTAAATCTTCTGAGTCAGAGTGAGCTGAGATCATTTGCAAGGGGCTATTGCTCTGCCTCACACTTGGGCAAGAGTTTCAGGTCCTTGGCAGTCTCTTGTTTTCATCAAGTTTTTTTCTGCCTTGGCTGTCTATGGCATTCCATGTATGACAGTCTTGAGTGCTATGGCAGCATTTTGGAAAAACAAGTGCTCTTTTGGTATGGCTCTGGTTCTTTATGGATGACTGTGTTTAGATCCTTTCAATGGCCTCTTTGCCAGGATACTGGCCCTTCTTAAGATCATCCTAACAGTAGCTAGAGGAAATCTCCATGTAAATGTTAATACAATTAGTAAAACTCTTCTGTGGAGATTTGGTGGTTACACAATATTTTATTCACCTCTGTATCCTTCCACTGCATTGATTGTAAATATCTAAGACATGATCAGCTGTGTAGTCTGTTTAGTCACTCATATATTGTCCAATAACATGCTCTAAAAGCGTGTTCATATTAGGCTTCTGGTTAGGATTCAGGGGTATAAAGATGCCACTGTCCAATTCTTGAGAGTCAGGTCATTGTTGCCTCTGTGTAGCATCTTGAAACCTCGTTTATTGGAAACAAAAGACTACCAAATTTATGTATTATATTAATATCATGTCTTAAAAGTTTTCTTGAAAACCACTTAGGAGAACCCATGTAGATTTCCTCTGATATAGGACATGAAGATATTCCTATTATTGATGGGCCAAACAGGACTAGGAAATTACCTATAAACTTGATCAGAACCAATCCAAATAGTCTTAAATATTCTTTCTCAAGTTCTTTACTGCACTATGATCTTTTATTAATTGGGTTTTTTTTTACTGTACTATGTAATCTTTTATTAATAAGAATTTTCAGTCTCAAAGAACAAAAAGCTTATTTGAAACTGACTTGTCTATACAGGGGGGTGTACCGTGTTTTGTGACTCATACACCCTGGATCCCCTTTGACTTCAGATATGCTTGCAGAGGTGCATGGCCATGTCCTGGGCTCTGTTTCCTTCTTTTGTATCTTGACTCTGCTTCTGTGCTGACCCCATTTTTTAAGAGCACTTGAGAGTCACCTGTAGGATCACTGAAAGTTCTTAGACTGTGAACTGGCTCATTTTATATCAACTTGACACAAGGTAGAGATGGTTTAGAAGAGGGAACTTCAATTGAGAAATGCCCCCACCAGACTGGCCTGTGGGTAAGTCTGTGGTGCATTTTCTTGACTGATGTGGATGTGGGAGGGCCTGGCTCACTGTGGGCAGTGCCATCCCTTGCCTGGTGACCCTGCGTGCTGTAAGAAAGCAGGCTGAACAAACCATGGAGAATGAGTTAGTAAGCAACACTCCTCTATGGCTTGTGCTTCAATCGGCCTCCAGAGTCCTGCCTTTGGTCTCTGCCCTGACATCCCTGGATGATGGACTGTAAGTCATAAGATGAAATAAACCCTTTCCTCCCCAAGGTGCTTTTGCTCACAGTGTTTTATCGCAGCAAGAGAAGGCTGCCTCTGTCTAGGTCAGAGTTCAGCATGGAAATAAATAATCATTCATATGCATCCACCTGAAGTTGCACCAGCTCATCTAATCTACCTGACTCAGTCGATATTGAGACACTTACTGTGATGCACTGGGAGGCTTTCAGATCCTCCTCTAGGACGAGACAAGAACCTCCTCAGACCACAGAGTATGTGTATGGATGAGGATAGGGCCATCTTATAGTAACAATGGGGTCAATGCCTCCCAGCATGGGAAAGACTCCTGGGAGGGCCATCAGTTTCCACCGAATACATTTATTCCATTTTAAAGATTTATTATTATTAATTTTTTTCATCCTGACTGCAGTTTCCCCTCCCTACTCTCCTCCCAGTCCCTCCTACCTCTCCTCTGCCCCCCATCCACCCTTCCCCCTTTTCTCTTCAGAAAAGGGCAGGCTTCCCATGGATATCAACCAAAACATGGCATATCAAGGTGTAGTAAGACTAGGCACCTCCCCTCATTTAAAGGCTGGACAAGGAACCCAGTATGAGAAGTAGGGTCCCAAAAGCTGGCTCCTTCTTCCACTGTTAGGAGTCCCAAAGAAGATCCAAAGTCCTACTCTATTTCTTCTCAGGGAGATTCAAGTGTCTCCCCTTGAGCCCTCCTTGTTACTGATCTTCTCTGGGTCTGTGGATTGTAACAGGGTTATCCTTTACTTTACAGCTAATATCCACTTATAAATGAGTACACACCACATTTGTCTTTCTGTGTATGAGTTACTTCACTCAGGATGACTTTTTTTCTAGTTCTATCCATTTGCCTGAAACATTTATTCCGTTTCACCACATTAAATATTCCCTCCAAAATGCAAATTGTCAAAGGAACTGGCAGGATGCATCTGGATAATTATGTTTAACTGAGACCCATTTTGGACTGAGTGACACTAGTGTATTAACATCCTGAGAAAACAGAAAAAATGTCTACTCACCCTAAGTAGGACACCACCACCAACAACAACAACAAAAAAAACACCAAAGAATGATTCTATCCAAGTTAAGTTTGGTGAGCCAATGGATTGATAGGTCTTATGTACAGAAATGTGGGTAAGAAGTTAATTACAGGAGTGTGGGTGATTCCATAGCAGCTGTATCATTATAAGTCCCACCCTGGGATGGGTAATTATCTCTTAAAAATTGTGTGATTAATTCCCATTTAGTTATTCTTCTACTTCCCATATACCATAGCAACACTTGAAGCCTAGGCAGACAAGCCTAGGGAATAGCTTAGTAATCTGGGACTCCACTTGGTTTGGGTTATACACACTTCCTTCTTCTAACAATGTACTCAGCAATCTATGTCCCTCACCTGCATGGAATAAGTACACACACCCATCTTCTAAGAACATATCTAACAACCTAAAATCCCCCATATTGAGCTGCATGTCCATCTCACTCAAAACTGAAATAAGTATATCTTCCCCTGACAGGCATCAGTGACTCCCCCTTAATGGACGGTTTCTATTCAAATATACTTCTGGATATATCTGGCTATGGGAATGAAGGATCCTGTCCAGCATGGACTAGTTGGTATTGGGTGCATGAGAAGTGTGTCCTCTGGATGAACTTTTTATTTACCATTTAATGTCTATGCATAATTTGGCATGCATTGGATTAAAATCAGGTACATTTGTGGTAAAGGTCATGAACAGTACAGAAAAGGTTATTTAGCCTGTATCTGTAATTCAAAACTGAGATCTATGTAAGCTATGTCCTTAAGTAGCCAGCCCCTCCTCACTTTCGACTCTATAAAAAAGAAGATCAAGGCAATAACCTGGGGCCCTAGAATACCTTCTCACTCAGTTGGCCTACAGACTCTCTGGGCAGCATGTCTGATCTGCACTATCACTTTGCTTCTGAATTAAGTTTCCTTGCCAGTTTGCAATCTTAGCATGCCTTTTTCAATTCCAGGGGCCTGGAAACCACAACCCAAGACACTGACCACCAGTAACAAAGCCAGATGTGTCTGGGATTACATACAGCTAGTTGAGGGGGGGGCAGACAGATGTGCATCAGAGGCAGAGAGCTGCTGGAATAATAGGCAAGAGTCAAACTCTCCGTCCATTCCTTCTATGAGGGAGTGTCAACACACTTGACCTAATGAAGGTGTGTTGAGGATGTATAGTCACAGCTTCTCCAATTAAGATGGCAATGGCCAGGTTATGCTTACAGGACATAACTGAACAACAGACCGTATGATGTGAGGTGGGGAGAAAACCAAAAAAAAAAAAAAATCTCATAAAATCTTAGAAGAGCTGGGGCTATTCAGCCCAAGGGAGTCTTTAGTGCATTGCATGAAGGTTAAAGGGGATAATAGTACATCACTTATCTGAAGACTCTTAAATCAAAGTAACAGCAGACGTCCTATACAGGACTCGGGAGGCCAGGAGAACAGTGAAAACTAGCTGCCCAGTAAAGGAACAAGAAGCCCTGTTAAAGCTGTGTGCCCCATCGCTGTATCTCTTTAAGCATAGTTTCATCAGACCCTCTGTCAAGGAGGATGCAGACAAAGCTCAGTCACCAGTGAGAGGGTGTGCTAATAATGCTCGTAGATGGCTCTGTGCGCTCATGTTTAAAGAGCTGCTAAATTTAGCACGGAGAACACTGGCAATTAATAGGAAATTATTTTGTGTATATATTACCTGGTGAAAGGAAAATCAGCAGATTGTTTCAGGAGGGTACAAGGGGAATGGAGTAGGAGATAAGAAACCTTGATCTATATAAACAAAGCAGGAATAAAGGAAGAATACAGTAAAGGAAAATGGACTCAACTTCGAATTTTGCAATTCTTGTTTAATATGCTGTTTTTTGTTTTCTTTTTCCCTATTCTGTTAGTAGAAACAAAAGGCATAGAGGTGAGTCTCAATGGTCCCATCTCTTCTCTGAGTGATTCTGACAAACGACTGTATGTTAAAAGTCACAACAAGCTGTCTCCCATGTTCATGTTCATTTTTAACTCAATACATCACAGATAATGTTTAACTCCAGACCACCTTGCTGGGACTGGGCTCACAGCTCTCTCGGTAGAGTGCTTATCTAGTATGCATTAAGCCTTTAGTTCAAGCCTGCTTAAACCTGCTGTATTAGTGTACTCCTGTAATCCAGCACATTGAAGGTTGAGGCAGGAAGAAGAGTTTAAGATCATCTTGGGCTCTACAGTGAGTTCAAGGCCAGCCTGGGATACGTGAGGTCCTATCTATTAGGCAACAACAGGGAGATCAAAGTACATTGCACACATGTATTAAGTTGTCATAATGAAACCCATTCTTTTGTTCATTTAATATACTAATAAACTTTTAAAATTAAGAAAATAGCATCTTTCTGTTATGTTAAGCCATTTTCCTTAGAGTTTTCTTTATCCTATAAGAAAACCTAAAACTAGACCTTTGTTTTAGCCTAAAGACCTGCACTCTTTGCCCCTTGAAGGTAAAATCCAGGACTGAATGCATTTTAAAAACTTAACGCATAAGTACAAGTTAATGCTATTTGAAGGAGGGCCTTGGGGAAAATAATTATCAGGAGACAGGGTCACATAGATGTCCCCATCTTGATGGCATTTGTGACTTTAAAGAAGATGAAGAGAGCTTCAAGGGAGCCTTTTTGCTTTGTCTCAACATACAATGCCTTTTGCTTTGGTATGATACGCCAAACAAGCTCTCACCAGATTCACCAGATACAGATTTCTGGCTTCAAAATCATGATCTGAAGAGACCTATTCTTCCTTCCTTCCTTCTTTCCTTCCTTCCTTCCTTCCTTCCTTCCTTCCTTCCTTCCTTCCTTCCTTCCTTCCCTCCTTTCTTCCTTTTTTTCTTTTCTTCTTTTTTTAAAATATATCACTTTGCCTCATTTATTTTTAGATAGTTGAAGAAAACCAGGAAGACAATGGGCTGTTCTCATGTAGATTTTGATGGAAACCCCTTTTCAGCATAACTGAAATACACTTCTTATTTCAATAATGCCCAAACTATCATGATAACTTGTGTGCGAGGCCCTTCAGTCAGCCTCTCTATAATATTCACATAGTACTCACAGACATTTGGCTGGTGGGCTGTTCTCATCTGTAACTCATTTGTTAGTCGGAGGTAATATTACCTATTTACCATGGATCCAGAGAGGATTCAATGTGGAAATTCCTGTAAGTTCTGAGGGGAGGTTCAATCTTTTAAAAAATTAATTCATGATAGGCCATAAAGTGATGAATTTTGTACGTATATGCCATTGCACTTCATTCTTATTCACTCTCCAACCCCACTGACTCCTCAATTGTCTGCAGGTTTCTTTGTGGCCCCTTTACCACCCTAGACAACCCCCTTCTGCTTTCCATGTCACATGTGTCCTATTACACTCTTCCCCAAGCTCTTTCCTCTCAGCCCCCTTTCCAGCTCTCTCTCTCTCTCTCTCTCTCTCTCTCTCTCTCTCTCTCTCTCTCTCTCTCTCACACACACACACACACACACAGACATTATGCATCACACAAACACACACACACACACACACACACATATATATATATATATGTATGTTTACATATATATCACACATGGGAGAAAACATACACATATCTGTCTTTCTGAGTCTGGCTTGTTTTACTTAGTATATTGTTCTCCAGTTCTGTTCATTTCTCGGAAAATGTCATAATTTTATTCTTAATAGTTTTATTTATGCTATTGTATTTGAGACATAGCTTGGTAGTTCTGGTTTTAGATTTTAGATGGCATTTTAAAGATTTGTTTATTTTCATTTTATGCATGAATGTTTTGCCTACATGTATATATGGACAACATGTGTGTGCCTGTGAATGTCAGAAAAAGGCATCAGACTCCATAGAACTATAGTTACATATGGTTGTGAGCCTCCACGTGGGTGTTGGGAACCAAACCCCAGTCTTTTGTAAGAGTGACAAATGCTCCTAATTGCTGAGGCATCTCTCTAGCCCACTTTGAAAAATGTTTCATTTGATGTTGAACATGTAATTTTCTTCTCTCTTAACTCCAGAGCTGCAATCCCCTGTTTCCTGAGACCGCAGTGTTCTTCCTTTCCATGAATTATTACCAAAGTCATATTATTTCCATGCCTTTCAGTAAAACCTCATAGGTCTTTCCTACTTCCACCTCCAATACAGGAATCTCAGATCTTCTTACATAAAAGGCAAGTAAGTTTCTTTATCTTTCTTATTAAATTCATCATGGCTTGTCTCCACAGACCCTAAAAGTTAAGATCTTAGAAATCTTGCTTGATGGATATTTAATACTTCAAGTATTCGGGCTGTTTTACTCATCTCTATTGTTTTCACTATATAACTCCTGCAAAAGGAAGGAACAATGTGAAAAAAAGACAGAAGGAAGGAGAGAAAGAATATCAAACTGTGGAAATCCATTCCCTTTTCTTGGTCACTCTCAAAAATCATGCAATGAAGAGAATTTTTTTTGATACCAGGACACAGGTAGTCTTACTTTTAGGCAAAGATCCACCCACATATGTGCTAGCAGCACATCTTAGAAGCAAAAGGGATGAAACCCCTTCAATGCCATCCCATTGTTTAGATACTTAGTGGATTATTCTGAATTGAGCTTCCTCTATTCTACTAACTGTGTTTTGTACTTAGGCTTAATGGTGAATTGTTTTATATGGCTACTTTTTGTCTATTTTGAGTTCCCTATGGGATAATGACCTCTGCAAATAACTCAGTGAGACTTTGAAAAAATGAGCTGAGATCATTATAGGCAATAGAGATGTGGAAGGACACCAGAGCAAATGAGACAAAAAAGTTCCATTGGTTTTAATTGGGGTGGATTGGCATATACAGGTGTGTGTGTGTGTGTGTGTGTGTGTGTGTGTGTGTTCTTGAATATGACATTTACTGAGTGCCTCCAAGCAGAATGTTAGACATTTTATATAAAAGTGCTCATATTACTTACTTTTATGTTGATAAAATACCATAAATAAAAAGCAACTTAAAGAAGAGACATTTTGGCTTATGTTTCCAGAGGATTAGATGTCCTCAATGGTAGGGAAGGTATAGTGGCACAAAAAGCTGAGTGGTTACATCTAAACCATATACAGTAAGAAAAAAAATAGTAGGAAGTGCAGAGTGGCTGTAAACCCTCAAAGCCCAACTGTAGTGACGTGTATTCTCAAGGCTGCACCTCCTGCAGTTCCATGATCTCCCCAAACATCATCTACTGGGAATCAAATATTCAAATATGTGAGTCTATGAGGAGCATTTTTCTTTCTTTAGATTTATTATTACTTTTAAGTGATGTGGTGTGTGTGTGGGGGGGCGCATTTGCCTGGGAAGGCCAGAGATGTTGGATCTCCTTGGATCTGTAATTAGAGGTGATTGTTAGCTGCCCATTATGGTGCTGATACTTCAACTCAAGTCACGTGAAAGAACATGCAATGTTCTTAACCTCTGAGCCACTCCATCCACCTACTGAACATTTTCTATTCAAACCACACTTGTACATTCATAGTCATCTTGTTATACAAAATGCATTCAGTACCACATGAAAAGTCTCCATAGTTCTTAACAGTCTCAACACTGTTCAAAAGTCCAAAGTCTCTTCTGAGACGAAAACCAATGCTTTAACTATGTCCTCCTGTAAAGATAAAAGTTTACATACTTATAACACACACTAGCACAGAATATACATTCCCACGCTGTCTTAGTTAGGGTTTCTATTGCTGTGAAGAGACACCATGACCATGGCAACTCTTATAAAGGAAAGCATTTAATTGGGATGGCTTACATTTTCAGAGGTTTAGTCCATTATCATCATGGTGCAACATGGTGGTTGGTATGCAGGCAGTCATGGTGTTAAAGAATTAGCTGAGAGTCCTCCATCTTGTCTCACAGGAAGTGGTCTGTCTCACTGGGAGTGGCTTGAGAATATATGAGACCTCCAAGTCCACATCCACAGTGACTCACTTCCTCCAACAAGACCACACCTCCAAAAAGTGTCACTCCGTTTGGGGGCCATTTTCTTTCAAACCATCACACACATCAAAAGGGAAGAGTGGAGGCATAGTAGGGTATACTGGATCAAAGAAATACCAAAATACAGAAGGGCAAACAACCAATTCTGTAGTTCCATGTCTGTCTAATACCTCGGGCTTTGGACTCAAAAGGCTGAGATGACTTTACTCCTCCAACTTTGCTGCTTATCACATGTGCTGTGGGATGTTCTGTATGTTAAATGTGTTGTTCTGATTTGTTAATAAAGAAAACACTGATTGGCCAGTAGCCAGGCAGGAAGTATAGGCAGGACAAGGAGAAAGGAGAATTCTGGAAAGTAGAAGGCTGAGGCAGAAAGACGCTGTCAACCGCAGTCATGAAAAGCAAGATGTAAGGTACCGGTAAGTCATGAGCCACATGGCAACTTATAGACTAATAGAAATGGGTTAATTTAAGATATAAGAACTAAATAACAAGAAGCCTGCTGCAGCCATACAGTTTGTAAGCAATATAAGTCTCTGTGTGTTTACTCAGTTGGGTCTAAGTGGCTGCGGGACTGGCGGGTGAGAGAGATTTGTCCAGACTGTGGGTCAGGAAGGACCAGAAAAACTCTAGCTACACACATGGATCTCTCTTTTGGTCTGGTACTATTCCTTGTAGGCAGCTCTCCATGGCACAACATTCATCTCTGGCATCTCCAAAAACTTTGGTGCTTTACTACAACCCAGACTTCACTGTCACAGTTTCACACATGGCCTTTCAGCCATGTTACATGTTGCCCAATCTTAGCTGCTCTTTGAAACTGTGGAGGAATAATCAATGCCTCCTCACTCTTGTAACGTGTATGTCTCCAAATCTTGTAGCATGTAGACAACCCTGCCAAGTTTGGCCACAAACCTGGAATGGGCGCACATCCCTGTAATCATAGTAGCAGAAGCTTTTATATACCTCATAAGAACAGAACATTCCTTGGGCTCTCTTTTACATGTTGTAGGATTAGCTAGATAGGGTCTTGTCCTGAGGACACTCTTTCTGTTCTAATACAGAGCAGGAGAAGGGAAACCTGACACTTGTTTCCTGAGCAATTGCAGCCTCTTCTTTTGTGCACGTCTTGGGAGTAACTTTAGGCTTTCTATTGCTCTCTTCCTCTCCAAGAGAGTTTGTATTTCCTTTGGTCCCACTCAGTCTGTTTAATTGTAGACCTACATAATAGTGATCAGTAGTAACCATGCCACCAACGCATTGCAATGATGTGTTAAAATTATTCCATTACTTTTTAACTCGGCCTCATGTAAATTCTCAGGACATGAGCAGAAAACAGTCAGAGCCTTTGGTAGTCTCTAGCCAGACTATTGGTAGACTGTCCATTCTGCTCTGAAACCTCATGAGCTATGCTTCCACATGAACATTACTGTCAGCACTACTGTCTTGCAGGCTCCTACTAGACTAGAACATAGCATCCAACCATGTTCATAGTCCAAAGCTCCAAAGTCTTACACATTCCTCCAGAAACTCATCATGGTCACGGTCTTCATAGCAACAATTCTACTCTTGGTACCAAGTTCTGTATTAGTTACTTCTTTGTTGCCATGATAAAATACCATGGCCAAAAGAAACTTAAAGTTTATTTCAGCTTATGGTTCCTGAGCCCTATATATCTAAATAGCAGGCAAGGCATGTTGAAAGAAACATAAGGCTAAGAGGGCCATCTCTACCACACACAGGAACCAGTTAAAGTAGGGAGTGGATAAGGTCATAAGCTCATATAGCCTGCCCATAGTGGTGCACTTCCTCATCAAGACTGCACCTTCTAAAGGTTCTATAACTTCCTTGAACAGAGTCATCAAGTGGGGATCAAGTGTTCAAATATATGAATCAATGGGGGACATTTTTCATTCAAATCACTATAGCTCTTACCTTCATAATCTCATAAGGCATAGCTGATATAGGTACACATGATGGGGAAGATGAGAGGAGATCAAAACAAAGACTTTTATTTGCCCAAGTTCACTCAGCCAAACAGGACTCAAACCCTAGCTATTTGGTTCCAAAGCCACATTCTTCATTGAGCAACCAAGACCATCTAGACCAGTAATTCTCAACCAACGGGTTGCAACCCCTTGGGGTGGAGGGTTAAATGACCTTTTCACAAGGGTTGCTTCAGACCATTGGAAAGCACAGATATTTACATTACAATTCAAAACTAGCAAATTTACAGTTATGAAGTAGCAACAAAAGTAATTTTATGGTTGGGGGTCACCACAACATGGAGAACTGTATTAAAGGGTTGCAGCCTTTAGAAGCTTGAGGACCACTGCTCTAGACTATACACTGCTTGGTCACAGAGTTCCCTTCCTTCTTTCTGGCTTCACTGGAAGTAAGGTATTCCTTTCATTTCCTTTTTCATACCCCACAATCCTATTTAGTCAAACTTGCAGCTCTGAAAATAACTTGGCCCTAGCAGCTTCATTATATGTGCAGCAGCCGAAGGCATCATGTTAGAAAATTACAAGTTCCAGCAAGAAAATGCCCAATGAATCATTTTGAGATCCAATCTACTGAAAGCTTTGCATGTTGACAGATCAAAGGGAAGCCCACAGACCAACATGGAGGAGGCACTTCTGTGATACAAGTACTGCTTCCATCTCTGCTTCTGCCCTGGTGTTTTAAGCCATTGATTAATTCACAGGATACATTTCTCTGTTCCCGAATGGATTAAAAAAAATCTGTGTCAAAAGAAAAAAGAAAGGAAGACACACTGGCCTAGTTCCCTTCAATTAAGAGTTTGCTAGCACATAGTTACAGAAATATCTCTTGCTTCTAGGAACTACATTCCCAGGAGGGGAGCTCTTCTAATGGATAAGGAATTCCACTGTGCAGGAACAGCCTGCCCTCCATAGCCCTCTTCTTTCCATCTTTCCATTTAGTTTCTATATTTATCTTAGCTAAGATGTGTGCTTCGTTTACAAGTGCCTGTAGCTCTTCAAGGCTTGTTACAGAGAGGAAAGACTAGTTCCACAGACCACTCATCCCTTCACCCATCCTGCAGAAGCAGCCTGCCTTGAACGCATCTACCTGACTCACATTTTTTTTTTTTTTGTTTTTTGTTTTTTGAGACAGGGTTTCTCTGTGTAGTTTTGCGCCTTTCCTGGAACTCGCTTTGTAGACCAGGCTGGCCTCGAACTCACAGAGATCCGCCTGGCTCTGCCTCCCGAGTGCTGGGATTAAAGGCGTGCGCCACCACCGCCCGGCCATGACTCACATTTTTAAATGGCCTGTGGGTGACCACTTGGGTATCATTTGCTCTTCAATTGTATCCATCATCAGAACATGAGAATTCACACACTTTCACAGGCTGGACTTTGGCCCTCCTCACACACACCTACTCTCTG
The DNA here is from genome assembly GCF_007827085.1 of Peromyscus californicus insignis. NCBI lineage: Eukaryota > Metazoa > Chordata > Mammalia > Rodentia > Cricetidae > Peromyscus > Peromyscus californicus. Next base: position 33,390,924 of record NW_026294503.1, read on the forward strand.
CTTCCCCATCCCTGTTCCCTTGTGTTTACACGTTTTGGGCTATGTAAATGACATTTGCAGCTGGTATTTTATATGTCATGTCCCACATACTGAGTCCTCTAAACTATGATTATTTCATTTGCCTAAATAGATTACATTTTCCTCTATTGTTTTATGTCATTTACCTGTTCGCAAACTTTAAAAATACTGGTTTTAGGTCAGGCGGTGGTGGCGCATGCCTTTGATCCCAGCAATCGGGAGTCAGAGGCAGGCGGATCTCTGTGAGTTTGAGGCCAGCCTGGGCTATAGAGTGAGTTCCAGGAAAGGCAGCAAAGCTACACAGAGAAACCTTGTCTCGAAAAACAAAACAAAACAAAATTACTGTTTTTTACTAATTCTTCCTTGGAGTCGTCCTTTGTTGTGGAAAACAAAAACAAAACCATTTTCTCAAAGTACTCATGCTTTAGATGGCTGTCAGTTTTACCTGTGGGAAAGAATCATTCCCACAGCTTCTGATGTCTCTGGTTTGCCTGGCTGCATCGTGGTCCAGCTTTCAACCTTACATCTTCTCTTCTCTGGGCACTGAGGACTCCTTTTGCCCCCCTCACATTAAGTCATTTTTCTTTTCTTGGGCCTGTGTGCTAGTTTGGATACAACACATTTTCTGTTAGTTCTCTGATATAGAAGCAGATGAATGAAATGCTGGGCAGATGTTCTGTGACAATTTTATTGAGACACCCCCCCCCCCCCCCCCCCCCGCACTTGATAGGAAATAATTCTGACATCAGGGTTGGAAACACATTGCTTCATTTCTTTCCAAATTTTATGTGGCTAGGAACAGTCCAGTTTCATCCTGTTCTTAACCCTGCCTATAAAAATTATTTTCTCCCTTCTCTTTGGAAGCCTATAAACCATCCTGACTTCAGAGTTGCTACATTCTTTACGCATTGCACCACAACAAATCCCCATAAACTTGAAGTTTACAACCACACCCATTTAATTATTTTTATTATTATTTCACAGTTGTACAGATCAGAATTCGGTCAGAGTAGGGACAGGGGTCTCTGCTCAAAGTATTACAAGGCTAAATGCAACAACTGTCAGTCTACGTCATCTGTTGTGGGTACAGCACCTTCCTTGGCTAGCTGTCAGCAAGGGCTGCCTCCATCCTGCTACATGAAGCCACGGATAGTCTGTGCTCTTTCTTTCTTTTTATTTTATTTTATTTTATTTTACAATATAATTTAATTCTACATATCAACCATGGATTCCCTTGTTCTCCCCCCTCCCATACCCCTCCCCTTCCCCCCAAGCTACCCCCCATTTCCATCTCCTCCAGGGTAAAGACTCCCCCAAGGACTGAGATCAACCTGGTAGACTCAGTCCAGGCAGGTCCAGTCCCCTCCTCAAAGGCAGAGCCAAACATCCCTGCATAAGCCCCAGGTTTCAAACAGCCAACTCATGCACTGAGCACAGGACCTGGTCCCACTGCCTGGGTGCCTCCCAAACAGATCAAGCCAATCAACTGTCTCACTTATCCAGAGGGCCTGATCCAGTTGGGGGCCCCTCAGCCATTGGTTCATAGTTCATGTGTTTCCATTCGTTTGGCTATTTGTCCCTGTGCTTTATCCAACCTTGGTTTCAACAATTCTCGCTCATATAAACCCTCCTCTTTCTCGCCAATTGGACCTGGCCGTGGATCTCTGCATCCAGTTCCCTCAGTCATTGGATGGGGTTTCTAGCATGACAATTAGGGTGTTTTTCCATCCCATCACCAGAGTAGGTCTTAAGACTCCAGTCTGATGCTAGGCGGTGTGGTACACGCCTTTAATCTGGGCAGAGGCAGGTGGATCTCTGTGAGTTTGAGGCCAGCTTGGGCTACAGAGTGAGTTCCAGGAAAGGCGCAAAGCTACACAGAGAAACCCTGTCTCAAAAAAACCAAAAAAAAAAAAAAAAAAAAAAAAAGAAAGAAAGAAAGAAAAGAAAAGAAATTACTCCAGTCTGTCATCCTTTACTGTAACCAGCCCAGAAAATATTTTACTTTTAAAAGGCTCATATGGTTAGATCCAACCCACAGGGGTAATAACTATATATATATATATATTGGTTTTTCGAGACAGGGTTTCTCTGTGTAGCTTTGCGCCTTTCCTGGAACTCACTTGGTAGCCCAGGCTGGCCTCGAACTCACAGAGATACAACTGGCTCTGCCTCCTGAGTGCTGGGATTAAAGGTGTGCACCACCACTGCCCAGCTAGCCATATTTTATAGTTAACCTGGGCAAAACTTAATCATGGGAGTTACATCCAGTAATGCAAAATGCACCATTTGTATTGGGGTTAACCAGATCATGGGCTCCTCCCATGATCCTGTCAGCTGAGATGTCAGGGTGGTGCGACCTGAGGTGTTTGCTCTCTGTGTCACAAAGACACACGTGTGTCTGTACACACCACCATTGTACAAACTGTAGGTCTACTCTCTCAGTCTGAGAACTGAAGTTATACACACATCATTTCTTATGGGTCTCACTGACTCTTTTGCTTCCACTCTACTTTTTTCTGTTCTTTTAAAACTTCTATGTTGTTCATCCCATTTCCTATGCTTTCTTTCCTGTTATGACTCTATTAGTCTTTTTGTTTTATATTCTAGAAAAGCCACTCAGCATTAACTTCCAGTTTTATTGTGTTTTATTTATTTGTGTAATTACATTTCTAGTTTATAAGACTTATGGTATTATCTAGTTTTTTTTATGAGAAGTAATTTTTTTATGTATACGGTCTCTTCTAGTCTCTCCAGTAACTACTTTTCTTTTTCATCTTTCTTCTCTGAATTTATTTTACTTGGCTAGTTCTCTTCTCTGTCTTTGGTATGGACTACTTTTCAAATGTCTAGGAATTCTTGATAATTCCTGTTGACTACATTTCATACTATAGTCATATATAGTTACTGCAGAAGACAGAAGTGTCACTGTGACAGATCAATTGAATGGTATTTCCATAACATTAGATCTTCAAATAGAATGGGGGCAAGGCATAGTATCTAATCACTCAATGAAAAATATTATGTTTTTACTGACTGAGAGCAATATAATGCCCAGCCATGCAACTCTGAAATGCCAAAGGCTCTGCATTTTCATGTCACCAAAGGTTTCCCTTCATATCATCAAAATTGATGCAGTAATCTCTTGAAATGAGACTAGTTATTAAAATTTTAACATCAGATACGCATCAAAATGAAAAGTAGCAAAAGTATATTGGGAGATATAATGAATCCTGAGAACTCTTCAGTGCTGGGGATGGTGTCATATCTATTTCAAACTGTTGGATTAGGAGTGAAAACCCAGAACAAAGTAAGAAATGCTTATTAAGTTTTCTTACAGTTGAATTTGAAATAAATTTTAAAAATTAAGTGAGAAACTTAACAATACCCTTAGTGATAGAAATGATAAGAGGCTATTCATTAGTATGCTCTCTATCCATGAAGTTAAGATATTTTATTTACAATTTTAGTAATATCTCTATGACTATTTACCTTTTATTTTCATAGCGAGTCTGAATTTCAGGGAGGACAAACCAGAAAACTAATGGTAGTTACAGAACATTGTTAGTCACAAGGATAAAAATTTGCATAAAGTCTAAATCTTCAGGCTTTTTAAATAGATTGACTTTTTATCCAGATAGAAATGGTGTAAATAAATAATGTTCAATGTACATGGAGACTTAGGGTTCCACAGACCTGGATTAAATTTTCATCTCTGCAGCTTAATGGTTGGATTATGCTTAATAAGTGAATGGTCTTCTCAAGGATCCAGTTTTGCCATAAAATTTCATCTATCACACAAAATTGATAAAACTTACATGAGATGTGTGGAAAATGCCTCACACATAAAAACAACTCAATGAATGAGGACTTTTGTCAGTAACATGCCATAATCCTCACTACTCTTTTATTTATGAAAATATTAAAATAGTGCACTGCAGGACTGATATTCAGTACAAGTGTGGCCTTTATCATCTTAATTTACTGTACTATCTACCCTTGAGGTAATAGACAATGATAAAGTGAGAGATGGTTATAGAGATCTCCTGGCAATTAACATATTCTATTTTCCAATTGTAATTCATTTCATTTCATTTCACTTAACTCAATAAATTTTAAATTCGCTGAAACTAAAACATGTTATGCATGAACAGAAAGTCCCTAATAGATATAAACTTTCATGCTCCTACATTTGCAGAATAATAGGTATTTTTTTTATAAGTTTAGTGAACAAAGAAACTTCCTGGAGTGAATGTGACAGTGGTAATTAACTGATTCTTCAAAGAATAGAATTTGGACATAAAGACAGGGTCATTGGCTTTACAACGGGCATTACAGACTGCACTGAAGCATTAGTGAAGTCAAGAGGTTAGACAAGCATTAAAACACCATGATTCCTGCTGTCACCACTTTGTCTTAGTGTCCAGCATGAAGCCCAGAACTATAGTACATACAGAGACCAATGTCTTCTACAATACATAGTCTCGACTCAATTTGTAGTGGTGAATTCTATTTGCAGCAAAGGATGAGTTATAAAGACTGGGGAAAAAGCTGGTAAAATACAAACTGTACGTTTCCCTTTTAATAAGAGAACAAGGGGTTTTCTTAGCAAAAAATACAACTTTTGTTTACTGAGTGATTGAGTAAAGGCATAATAAGCTGAAATCATGCGTGGCATGATGTAATGGAACACAGGTAATGCCATGAAGCCACGTGGCAAAACAAAGATGAATAGAAATGGGTTGGATTAAGTTGTAAGTGCTAGTTAATGATAAGCCTGAGCCGTAGGCCAAATAGTTTGTAATACTATAAGCCTCTGTGTATTTATTTGGGACTGAAGGATTGTAGGACCGGGCGGGACAGAAATTTCCTGTCTACACTGTAGACAGGAAAATTCCCTGGAAAGTCTTGGGTGATAAATTATGGTCAGTTTCATTCAGCCTTAATTCATAACAGGGTAGCAAATACCCATCTTCTGACCTACAGCTTCATGGAAGCAGCTATGTGTACATGCTAGGAGGGGCTTGTACTCATCTTACAGGAGCCAGGATAGAAAATAAGGAAGAACCTATTCTAGAAATACATATCAGTTCTCCCATCCCCATCATTGTTTTACGATCTCGAGGTGCCTACAGAGGTGGGTAATCATTTTTATAAGCCTATCTCTTTGTATGAAGCAACTTCTAGTTGCTGGGCAACTAGCATCTTTTCTCTAGCATCTTTTCTCCTTCATTCTTTCCTTCCTTTTAAAGCCAATTGTTTAAAGTCTAGGCCATTCAAAAACAACCACAGAAGAATTTAGAAATATACTGTACATGCCCTAGAAAGACACAGACTTATAAAAGAAGGACTTAAATTCACTGAGGCAAATAAGGCCTAAAGCACTGGGCCATGCCTTAAGCTAACAAAGCTCTGACATGCGCAGTAGTATCCTGACCCAGAGGACACTGAAACTGGACCCTCAAGAAGACCACTGTTGACATACGACCCAGAGCCAACCAGGAAACACCATGGCAGCTGGAAGCAGAACCCGCCAAAAAGTACACATATAATACCTCAGTGCTTTGTTTAATAAATGAGATTGCTTACAACCTTCCAGAGCCTGTGTCGTTTGGTTCTGTGTCTACTCGCCCCCTACCCCCAGGATCAGAGACAGTGGGATCCCAGCTGCAGAGCAAGCAACAGTTCACATTTCAAGCTATATCTCATACAAAGATAACATAAAACAATAGACTCTGAAGAAGCAGAATCTCGGATCTATGGACCTATATTAAGGGAAATATTCAGTCTTCAGAAAAAATAAAAATAAAAAAGGGGGAAAAAAGCAAAATCACAAGGTATACAAAGAAAAAAGAAAACCCAGCCTACTGAAAGGAAAGTAAATCCACCAAATCCATACCTGATAAATGTCACTGTCCTGACAACTTCAAAAACAACTGTTACAAATGACCAAACACCTAACACTAGTCATAAAATAGTCAAATAAACGGTACGTGAGTGAAGTGGAACTACGAGAGAGAGAGAGAGAGAGAGAGAGAGAGAGAGAAAGAAAGAGAGAGAGAGAGAGAGAGAGAGAGAGAGAGAGAGAGAGAGAGAGAGAGAGAGAGAAACAAAAATAGAGTAAACAATTCTGTACCTGAAGAATACATAACTAACATGAAATTTTCACTAGAGGAATTCTAAAGGTTTGAAAAACAAGTCGAAGGTTTGAAGATTATACAACTAAAATAATAAAATCTAGGAAAGATGAGTAAACATCTTGAATTTGTGGAACATCAAACAGCAATGTACAGATTGCAGGAATTTAAGGGAAAGAGAGGAATATATTATTCAATAAAATAATGACTGAAAAAAATTCAGATTTGGTAAAAGTCATGAATATACATATGTAAGAATTCCAGTTTACTTCAAGCAGGAAAAACTCGAAGAAGCCATATCACATGATGATCAAGATATTTTAAAACATTCTTCAAAGATACACAAGAGAATTGATTCGTTACATACCGGGGATCCCAATAAGGCTATCAGCAAATTTCTCACCAGAAAAGTTGGATGCAGGAAAGTAAGGGGTTAATGTTTTAAAAGTGCTGAAGTTCATAGAACTGTCAATCAAGAATCTTATTCTGACAAAGATGTTGTCAATAGTGAGTGTTTTGTGTATATTTTCTTCTGTCTTTATCTGAGCAGCACATTCTTAGCTAATTCATATTGAGATTTAACTGTAATTATTGACCTAAAAGTCATATCAAAAGATATGAGGACACAACTCTTGACAAAGCTCCAACTACCTCATGAGTTAAAGAGTTCTCAATGTGCTTCTCGAATGGGAAAGTGTCAACTATCCATAAGGCAGAGTGGCCTACCTGTCAACTTCTAATCCTTTGAAAGGGAAAATTCTCAGAGTCACATATCCAATGTTCCTCTATCCTTTTCAATAGCCAAGATGGTCCTACTTGACCTTGATCTTTCTCGATCTTTGTTACACAACTGCAACAGTCAGATACTTTTTTACAAAACCTAGTTTCAGCCAGATACTAGGTTTTGAAATTTCTGTACCTGAGAGACAGGTGAACTACCAAAGAATGCTTTGTTTTCATGCTTAAAATCTAACTCGTTACAAATTCTTACAATCTCTGTAGGGCATCAATCTACCTTACTAATCATGTATGAAAACCTACTATTTTCATAAGTCTTATATTTCTTATAGATCTATCTGATCCCTGAATCATTATACCAGAAAAGGTATAAGAAAGATATTTTTCTAGTTGCCTCTGATGAGCTCTGCATGATTTGATTTCCACTTTTACTAGAGACTATCTGCATTCCAAATCCTTTTTTGATCAACTTTTTTTTAATTTAAGCATTTCGCACATGAGTGTTCTGTATTTGTGTCTTTTCCACAGCTTCTTTCCTCTTGTTTCCCCTCAATTGCCTCCCTCAAATTCAAATTGATTATACCTTCTCAGATATCTATATGATATATATATCATATACATATATATACATATATATGTATATTATGTATGTGTATATACACATGGTCACTTATATACACACATATGAACACACATGCATATAAAATATGTGCATATACACCAACACACAGAGTCCAATTAGTGTTGTCCTTATTTGCATATGCTTAGGGATGACCACTTAGGTTTGGGATCTTGTTCCTGAAAACAAAATAGAAAAAATTGATTTTCCCTCAATGGTCATTGACTTTAGCTCTTCATCTAGGGGTAGAGCTTTGTGAAATTATCCTCCATTCATGTTGGCATGTTGACTGGTATAGTCTTTTCAAGTCATGTACAAGGAGCCATATTGTTGAGAATTCATAGGATTAACATCCCTATCCTTGAAAAAAAAAAAGGAATGGTCATGTGGCAGCCATTGCAGTCATCAGGCTCTAACAGCCTCATCCTCTACAGTGCTTCTTGAGCCTTAGGTATAGCTTATGTTATAGATGTTCTAGGGGGATCTGGGAATCCCACAGTCAATTAATCTCTGCCCTTTAACTTGCTGTAGATCTCTCTTATAATCTCTATCTGCTTCATAACGCTTCTTTGATAAGATGTGAGAGCCGCACACATTTACGGATATATGGATCAGTATTTATATGGCATTTGGAAACTATATTACTCAGATCTTATCTTCTCTCCCAGACAGGTGGAGTGATCTAGTCCCCAAGCTCCATCCTACCTCTGTTATCTCCAACTATTCTCAATAACATTTTTTATTAGTTTCAACCTCAAGGAAGCATAAGCTGAACTGAGTCAGATATGTGGAAAATATCTTGAAGGGAAGTCCTATTGTAAGTAAAATAGTGAAAAAATGTAAATTCATTTCAGGCTGAGATGTGCTGTTGATATCTATGGGATGAAAGAGGGAAGGAGAAGAGGATTCTCAGAGCTTGTCATATTTCTGACTCACATTAAGGTGGGTGAGAATTTCTCAACAGAGGCTGAGAACTCTACTCTATTGTAGAGTTCACTATTAGATGGAATATTCTGGTCCCAGTCTTCTGGCAGCCTGGTTATCAGCAAGTCCTACAGGAGATTCTTTGGAGATCTGAAAAGGGGTATCTGTACATTACACTGATTTGAAAATACACCTTGAAAGTGCAAACAGGAGTAACTGAGGGATACAAGAAAATGATGAGCAGTGTGATTGACTAGCTCTTTACTAATGTGGAGACTGGAAAGCTAAACATGTCAGTTCCCCAAAGTTATTGCAACTAGAAGGAAGCATTCACACAGCTCACTGGCAGTTCATGAAATGTGTAGCAGATATCTCTAGGAAATCCTATCAGTTTGCACAGGTTGCTATTATTGTCAAGGATGGAAAGTCTGCATGAAGGATTTAGGATTATATATCCAGATTGTTGTTATATGCTATTAATAGATCCTTGATTGATTGAGGTACTTGTAATTGGGTGCTATTATAGTCATCTGAATTAGATTCAGTTTAGATGTTTTTTGTCATTGTTGTTTGTTTGTTAGCTGGATAAATAAATCAGTTTAATGGAATTGAGAGCCCCCAGATAGATTTATGATTCCATGTGAATTTTATATTTCAGCTGATACCATAATAAATCAGTGGGGAAAAGAGGAATAAATCTGTTTTTAACATCAGGATAACTGTATTTAAAAGAAGGAAATGTTACTTAATATAGTACATAATGAATCAGCTCAACTGGGATTATAATAAATAGTAAAAGAAATATAGGAGGAGTCTGGTGATAGACATTCTAAATAATTCAAAAGATTTAGATTGGAGCCCAAAAGATTCCATAAGCAAAGTTAAAAGTTAATGAGAGGCTAGCAAAATATTCCTGATGGATCTTTGACAGAGGTATTTGGAGACACAGATAGCTATTATTTAAAAAAAAACAACTTTCCTATGTAAGGTACCCATATTCAGTAATAAGACAAATCAACATACCATTGAGAGCAGCACTTTTCAGAAGAGAAATTACAAATAGTGCAAGAAGCAGATGGATATATGATCAATTTCCTTCTCACTAACAATTAAAAAATTGCTATCATTTTAACCTATGAGATGGGCAAATATGTTTGAAAGGATGAATAATACTAAGAGTTGATGTGACAGAGTGGAGAAATAGGTACTTTCATCACTTCGATGGAAGTGTAAATTTGTAAAGCCTCTTAGACAGGCATACAATTAAAGTTAAAAATGCTCATACACTTTTGTAGAAAGGACAGATGCTACCACCACTATGTCCCCACAGAGGCTCGTGAGATGTACCGGGTTTGTCTGAAGTGCAAGAGATCTAGGCTAAACTAACGTACAAGTTGCGTTTTCACAGTTGCTTACCATATGAAGTAAATGATGACAGAAAGGTAATAATTTTATTCGGGTATGCAATTATGAAACCATATGATAGGCATTCAGAGACAGTGACAGTTAAGGCAGCCAGACCCGGTAGTAAACTTGAACAGGGTTGATGGGTAAAACTGATGAGTTAAGAAGCACCCAAAACATGAAGATCTTCAAATATCTTGTTATGGATGAGCGTCCATGAGGAAGTGGTATAGCAGGTAGCTGGTTTGATCAACATCTTTGCTTTGTTGCACAGGGAGAAGACTAAAAAAAAATAGAGGAGGGAAATGGTGAAAAATAGCATGCCAGGAAGTCGTCTATCTCTGTAAAAAAAAAAATCCTGAGAGAACAGCGTAAAGGCAGAAAAACTTACATCTTATTTGAGTTCATGGTTTTGGAGCTTTCTGCCTATGACTGGAGACTCTGTTGCTTTTAGGCCCCTGGAAGACAGAAACAATATTTAAGATGAGCATGGTAGAGAAAGGGGGCTCACCTCACACAGCCAGGAAGCAGTGCAAATGAGCCAGGGCCAAGATATACCCTTCAAAGGCATGCTTTCAACAAATTTGCTATTATAACTAAGCCCTTGCCTTCCATAGTTCTATTACCTTCCAGTAGTGTATTCAACTTTTCAAATTATCAGGAAGTTAAATTATTGATTATGGCAGAGGCTTCACGGTCTGATCAGGAAGATTTTTCACTATTGTGTTAACAGTTTACCCTGAGAATGAAACGTTCCTTCCTGCAGTACAGGGAAGCTCCTTAAGCAGGAAGGTAAATGCTCAAGATACCTTCAGGAAGTCCCTAAAACTGACTAAATTTTCTAGGCCCCTCCTGGAGTAAGCAACAAAGCTGCTGAGAATCACTCTCAGAAAAGCCAACCTCCAAAGAAGACTCTGAGACCAGACCAGCTGCCTGGAAGAAGCAGAAACCTGCCAAGCTGCCTAGTAGAGATTTAGGCCAACTGAGTCATTTGGAAAGAACATTTGGAAAGAATGAGCTGCAGTGTGCTCCAGGTTCCCAGCTTTTGTGAGAAGTCACTCATGCCAGGGTGGACTTTGGTGATGCAGCTGTCTTTGAGTCCTTTCTGTTAAGTAACCCTTTATCAATATTCCTGCAAGTAACCCCAATAAAACTCATGGTTTACCAAGTTAGACTTTGGTGGTATCTGTACTTTAATCTGCCTGTGGGCTTCCTTCCTAAGGTGAGTAAATGTGTGTGTTGACTCATTCTAAGAACAGTCTTGTCACGTGACACTCACATATATACGTTAATAATTTCCTAAGCATCCCTCTGTCACATCAATTTGACAATAATGAGTAGCCATCTGAAGGCCCTTATGACACCAAAAGATATCTTATCAAACAATACTTAAATGAAGACCTTAACAAAGTCACAATTATGCCTAACATGGCAAATTATCCTGCATATAGTAAAAAATACACTACATCTCCTACAAAGTTCTAGTATTGCTCAGAAATTCATATCTAAAGTTTCTTCTGATATTCTCTTAGCTACGAATCCCAACAAAATCAAAATGAGGGCCCTAGAGATGGCCCAGTGAACACAATACTTACCCCACAAGCATGAGGACCAAAGTTCAGACCCCCCCCCAGAACCCATGTAAAGCTGAGTAGGCATGGCAGCTAGCTGTAACCCAGGGCTTGGAAGGAAAAAATAGAGGATTCCTGAAGCAGGTTGGCTAGCTAGAGTAGCTAGATTTGGTGAGCTCAGGATTCAGAAAAAGACCCTGCCTTAAGAAGTAGGCTGTGATAAGAGAAGCCACCATACATATACACGTAAAGGAAAAAAATCCTTATTCCCATCTGAAGCCTCATGATCTCTTTTCTGTCTGCATTCTACCCATCTTTTAGTCTTCTAAACTGCCTTAAGAATTTCCCAGTAGCCTCTTCTTAGATCGTTCCACTCCACTGCTCCACACAATTTTAGCTTTTCCCACAACACAGCTCCAACGGCTTCTGAACATTAGGCAGAGTCATAGAAACAGCCACATTTCTCTGGATATCAGTATCTTAGGTTAGTCACTCTTCCTGTCATTACAACAAAGACCTGGAACAGTGTGAAGGAAGGTGATTCACTCTGGCTCATGGTTCCAGAAGTTCCAGTGGCTGGCAGCTTGCACTGTCTCTAGACCAATGGCAACATCCATCCTGGCATGGTAGAGCAAAGCTGATAACCTTATGGTGGCCAAAAAACACAGGGGTACAATGGGAAATGGATTGGTAGCAGATTTTTTTTTCTAGAGCATTCTCCTAGTGACATAATTCTTCTTAGTTTCTGACACTTCACAGTAGTGTCATTTGATTATGAATCCATCAGTAGATTAATCTATTGATGACATTAAGGTACCGAGGATACAATCACTTCTGTCCTGGCTAACTTTTTGTCAACCTGACACAAGTTGGACTTATCTGAGAAGAGAAACCTTGATCTAGAAAATGATTCCATTGGACTGCCTGTAGACCAGTCTACAGGGCATTTTCTTGATTAATGATTTCAGTAAGAATGCCCTGGTCACTCCTGGACAGATGGTCTTTGGTTGTATAAGAAAGTAGGCTCAGCCAGGTAGTGGTGGTGCATGCCTTTAATCCCAGGACCAGGGAGGAAGAAGGCAGATGGATCTCTGTGAGTTTGAGGCCAGCCTGGTTTACAAAGTGAGTTCCAGGACATTCAGGACTGTTACACTGAAAAACCCTGTCTCAAAAAAAAAAAAAAAAAAAACTTAAAAAAAAAAGAAAGTAGTCTGAGCAAACCATGGTGAGCAAGCCTGGAAGCAACATTCTTTCATGTCTTCTGCTTTAGTTCCTGCCTCCATGTTCCTATCCTGAAAAATATGTCAACTAAATAAACACTTTCCTCCCCAAGTTTCTTTTGGTTATAGTGTTTTATCCCAGCAATAGACACTAAGACACTCTGCAAAAGCCCAAGTTATGAACACTGCTGCATTGGGACCTTCAATACATTAGCCACAATGTGTGTGTATGCAGGGGGTATATTTATATGAAATCAACAATAACTAGAGCCTAGGAAGGCTTCAAGAAAGGGAAGTAGATGCAAAAGAAAGGAGCTCTGTGAAAATGAGCATCACTCACCCAGTGTCAAGACTCACATGACCTGAGAATAAGAAGCTTCTTTTCTTCTTGCAAAGTGTAACTAGGTCTAAACAAGATTATTCTGCGATTTGAGTTTGAAACAACTGTGGAACTGAAAGATGGGTAGAGGCTTAAAATCAAGGTAGAGAGTTCCACTGCTGTCTACTGATGAGACACTGGACAAGTTTCTTCACCAATCTAATTCTCAGTTTTCTCTATTCCAGCATGAAGAAGATAGTAAGTATACCATTGTCATCACGACACCATTTCTCTAAGCAAAGTAATATATTAGAAGGATGCTTGCTAAAAATTCAGTTTAAAATATTCCTAAAGGAATCAGGAAGCAGCATGTCTGGATTCCAAAGGTTTTCAGGCATGCTCCGATAAGCATGGTGAAACAAAATATGACTACATAATTCACTACTTATCCATGACCTATTTTGGGTGTTAACCAACTTCTGAACATTTCTGTCTCCAATGAATACAGATCTTTTTTGGGTCAAACTTCTCTTTTGTTCCTCTCTTTGTGCCAGTGCACAGAGCTAAGCTTACTGTGTGGATGTCAAAGCTGCCTTTGTACGAGGCATTTGGCGTGTGTTACTCTGTAGGGTAGAGACCGTTATTTCAGTTTTTATCTGAGGAAAGTGATGTTCAAGAAGTTTAAATAATTATCTCAAGACACCCAGTTATTAAGGAGTGAGATAGGATATAAACCTTGATATTGCTGACTGCAAAATTCATGCTCTGTAAAGAAATAAATTAAGTTGCATTTGATTCCTTTGGTGAATGTATCACATAACAAGCACAAGTTTATAACCTGAGACTTGTCTATAGTTCTGTGCATTCCCCCATGTCTGCCAGGCTGTCCTCTGGATCATCTCTATTAAAGGATAAGAGATGCTTCTAGGTGACTTACCTAATTAGAACTGATGCTCTATGTACTAACTACAGAGGAGGAAAGCACTTCTTGGTGTCTTCGCAGTCTGATTTGTTGCTTAATAAACCTGAACATGGAAAATCCAGAACATTAAAATAGTCTGAATTAAAACCTTACAGGCATCTGGGGTCCGAAAATCAGCTATGTTGCTTCAGGGAAATGAGAGAACAATAGATTTAACAAGGACTTCTGGATTCTGTGATGCAACTGTCTCTAGTATTAAGTGAGAATAGGGAATTCCCGTGATATAAGGTGATGTATCCAAAGTTTCACAGTTCCAGGTGACTCTGGTTTATGTCAAGTTGACCGAAAACCTGTACATGTGACCCTCAGTCAGCTTGACACACAAACAGATCACTATTAAACTATAACATTTCCTCTTTTTTTTATCCCCAAGATTTTATGTAACTATCACAATATAAAACATAGTATACCCTTAAAAGCCCCAAAGTCTTAAAAAAAGAATTGAAACACTTTCAAGTTCAGGGTTCTTTAAAAGTCAAAATACTCTTAACTGTGAGCTCCTGTCAAATTAAAATTAAAAAACAAGTTAAACACTTTCTTAGTTTTCTTCCAAAAGTGAAGAATCCAAACACAGTAACAATCAGATCAAAGCAAAACCAAAATCTAGTAGTGTGAAGAGCTCAAAGCCTGGTGTTTGGGACTCACACATGATGTTCTGGGTTCCAGGGGGCTTGAGAAATCCTACTTTTGTGTCTGACATCTGTAGCACCAGCAGTTTATCTCATAGACCAAGGCTGGCTCCACTCTACACCTACTACCATCCTTGATGGTTATCAACGGTGCCAGCATCTCCTATATGCTTAGTCTCCACTACAATTGAGGCTTCACCTTTACCAATAGTCTCTCCCGGTATCTTCAGGGACTCCAACCTATCACATGGTGCCAAGCCTCAGCTTCTCTTCATGACCCCTTCATTCCTGAGATTTCCATTGCAACCAAGGATTCCATTGCATTTCACCAATGGCCACTCCTGAACTTTCTTCAGGGAGAATCTAACCTTGCCAAACAGTTGACAGTCTTGGATGTTTTCAATAATCTCTTAATGCTTTTATAATGGGTATTATGTGGGAGACTCATACATATTACCAAGGTCAGCTGCTAGCTTAAGATTCAGCTTCTCCCGATCTCACCTTACACCACAGCTTCTGTGTGCTGATCCTGATGAACTGATGATTTTGTCTCAATGCTGCTGCTCTTTTATTAATCACGGATGCTTTTTCAGCTCCAGCCCACCAGCATCATTTGTCCCAATAAAACACAGAAGGCTTCTCTTCCGTGAATTCTTTTTTTTTTAAAGTATATAAGAGGCTTTTATGTCTATTCATCATGAGTGCGTGCAGCAGTTCTTGTGAAGGTCATAAGAGAGCATTGGATCCACTGGGAGTGGAGTTGCAAGCCACCAAGAAGGCACTGGGGATCAAACCAGGTCCTCTGGGAGAACAGTCAGTGCTATTCACCACGGAGCATGTCTCCTGTCCTTCCACATGGTCTTCATAAAAATATAATACAAATATCCCTGAGAGTATCTGAGACACTCTCAAAACTTTCTTCTGAAATCTCACAAGCCAGGCTCCAGTTGTCTGCACTCTACTCAGTAGCTTCCAAGCTGCCATAGAAAAGCCCATTGAGAACTCAAAGGCTTTTCCAGCCTAGTGCTCCATATACTTCCACAGTCCTCTCCAAAACAGCAAACTAAGGTCCATCACAGAAACATCCCGCTCTCTGGTATCAACTTCTATACTAGTTATTTTTCTGTTGCTGTGAATATGCCATGACCACAGGCAATTAAGGAAAGGAAATGGTTTATTTTATCTTTCAAGTTATAAACCACAGTTGAGGGAAGTCAGGGCAAGAACTCAGAGCAGAAATGTGGATGGAGGAACTGAAGTAGAGACCATGGTGGAAGAGTACTGCTTACTGGCTTGCTGGCCACGGCTTGCTCAGCTTGCTTTTTATACAGTCCAAGGCCGCCTGCCCAGGGGTGGCCCTGCCAAAGTGTGCTGGGCCCTCCCAAATCAGTCATCAATCATGAAAATTTCCCATAGACATGTCCACAGCCCTATATAGTTAAAGCAATTCCACAATTGAGGTTCCCTCATCTCAGGTGACTCCAGGTTGTGTCAAGTTGACAACAACTAACTTGGAAAATGACAGATTCCTGTGATTTGAATTTGGCTTGTCCCCTAAATGTTGTGTGCCAAACTCTTGGTCTTCAGTGTGGTAATTTTGACAGGTGGTGGAATATGTAAGAAGCAGAGCCTAGTGGGTCTGAGTTTATCTTAAGTGGGGTTTGTGTGCTCAGGAGTATCTTGTGACACTCACAAGATGTCCCAGATTGGTATAAGCCAGTCTGGTGCCTCCTCTGAATCTCTTTTCCTTCTTAGCTCTCACATGTGCCCATTTCTGCATGCAGCTAGTTTTCTTCCTACTCCTCAGCCTGGCTGTGATGCAGCTAGGAGCAGCCACCAAGATAAAAGTGCATGTTAGTCAGGTTCTCCTTCCACCAGAATCATGGATCAAATAAAGCACTTTAGTTATAAATTATCCTATCTAACATGTCTTACAAACAAGATGTGCTGATGCACTGGTTTCTCAAGAAAACTCCCTTTCCACTCTGTATGTTGGCAGTCCAAGATGAAGCATTAGGCTAACACAACTGTTAGAGTACATTGAAACATAAACTGTTCTAGAATATGGTGAACTTCTCTTGCCGCTTATAGTATTATACTCCACAGGGTAGTTCAATAAGTTATTTGTTCACTGTTTAAATAAACTATTAGATTGAAATGTTCTTTTGGCATTTGCAGAAAATGTCAGAGGGGAGATTTTGTTTGCAGAGGACCAAGTGGTTCTTACAAGATAACACTCCTCTCGCATGTAACTATAATAAGCAATGGAGATGAAACTTTAGCAACCAAGCATAACCAGTTAGTTAGTTACTAACTAACTACAGGAGCAGTAGTTAGTAAGGAGATGAGATGGCATGGAGTTAAGGACATGCTTTTCAGCTTTTAGCTTGAGAGCAATCTAAAGTTGGTGCCATCTCAGGGAGCTTACATGAAGAAAGTAAACACCGTGGAACAAACAGTAAAAAAGGACAAATGAACTCTCCCACCTCTCCAGTTAGAGTAATAAGAGGACAGAGACCCAGAAACCACAGTGAATGGGAAGTGATGAAGGAGGCCCAAGAGGAGGGGCTGAGAGAGAGACTTCCAAACTCCCATGTAAACTTTGCCCATATTTCCTGGGTTAGCCGCAGAAGTGGAGGTGGGGGCAGATTCTAGAAAGCAACAAAAATAAGGTAAAATCTGAGCTTTCACTTAAGAGCTAGTACTTGCGGTTTGAGACTAATCACATCAAGTGTCCGATAGCATAAAGGAAGCAAGTAAGCAATCAAACAAAATTACGTTTCACTGGAGCAGAGCAGAACCTGGAACTTCCAAATATAACACTGCCGTGGTCAGGAAATGATACTTCAAAAACAAATATTACCAGATGACAACTGGGGATGCCACCTCTTATCAAGAGGAAAACTATCATCAACCAGTTTTAGAGTAATTAGTTCTAGTATTGGCTGACAAAGATTTTAAAGAGATGAATGCAATTATACTCAAAGAACTAAAGGAATTGAGCCTGCAAAAAAAATTAAAGCAGGAAATCTCAGCAGGGCAATACAAAAATGAAATGTTAAAAAGGATTTTTAAACAGTTGAACAGTGTTTGATAAATCCAAAAGGAAACCCTATTGGTAAAATAAGTGTGCTTCAGGTCTATGGTTCTTATGCCTCTTAGGTCTTAGGAATGGGGAGAAGTAAAGATCAAATACACCCAACCTTCACTTGGTGTGAAGGAATCTGTGGCACAGAGTACACATCCATGTGGATGAAAAGCTGCAAGATTTGATGTGTGTGCTGCAGCAATACCTTTCCTTTAACTAGAACACTGTTTCCAAAATCATATTCCCTGAGATGGCAATGAGCATTTCCAGACAAAAAGAATCTGTAGAACGTGTAAGCTGAAGGATTTGAAAATGTGAACTTTTAAACTGTAGTGTTTCTTGAAGGTTTAAAATAAGCATGCAAATGTGTGATAGGAGTCTCCAAAAGGCAGAATTTAAATCAGACTTTAGACATAATCCCTTGCAGACCTCTTCTACACCAGGGCACATAAAGGAGCTAGCTCTCCACAGTATACACTCAGAAAACAGTACAATGAAAATCCCATCCTTTCACCATGGAATTCAAGAGTCTCTATCACTCATTTCCATCTATTCAAAACCATCACCTTCCATGAGTCTTTGTTGTTAAAGATTTATTTATTTGTATGCATACTCGGCCTGCATGGATGTATGTGTAGCACATGTCTGCCTGCTGTCTGCAGAGGTCAGAAGAGAGCATTGGCTCCCCTGGAACCGGAGTCACAGACAGTTGTGAACTGCCATGTGGTTGCTGAGAATCAAACCTGAGTCCTCTACAAAAACACCAAGTGCTCTTAACCACTGAGCCATTGTTCCAGCCCCACTTTCATGATTACTGAGAACATTCTGACACAGTGGACTGTATTCCAAGAACCACAATGCATTCCTGGCTCCATCATACCAAAGCACATTTACTCCATTGCCTATGTGACTTCTTCTCTACTATGTCCTACATCAATTATGCTCTTCTCTGAAAGGTGTAGGTTTCACAGAATCTGTACTTTTCCAATATGAGTTTTATGAAAATTCTGTTATCATCAGAGTGACTGAGAGCTAGATAGATAAAGTTTAGTTTGAGTTCTAACCCAAGAATGGCCATTGAATGTTCAGGGTCCAGCAGGACTCCTCCCAGCCTGGATGAACAGGAAGTATGTGGCCAATGCCGTGGGTTAGAGTGCAATCAAAAGTGATGCTCATTCTGGTTGTTACCCTGACATTTTTGAAGAAGGAAGATCATGATTTGTTAGGTTCTTTCTTCAAAGGGTAGAAGCCAGCGAGATGGCACAGTGGGTAAAGACACTTGTCACAAAGCCTGACGACTTAAGTGTGATCTGAATCCCACATGGTAGAAGGAAAGAAGGGGCTCCCACAAGATGTTTTCCACACATGAGTCATGGCACGTGAGCACACACACAAAGACAGACATATCACACACACACACACACACACACACACACACACACACACACACACACACACACACACACCAAACATAATTAAAAAAGAAGACAGCTGGATTCTCCTAGAAGACTATGCAGATGTTGGCAAGCCATTTCCCTTCTCTTCTCTGGAGCACCTTAGATCATACACCTGAGTGAATAGAGTAGATGTCACATCTTTGCATTGCAGATGAGGACTACTGAGTGTCATGACTAACTTTGATTATTAGTTTGATAGGATTTAGAAAATCTGTTGAAAAAAAAATGAGGGGATTTCCAGATTGAGTAAATTAAGGGGGAAAGACCCACACTAACTGTGGGCAACACCATTCCATGGATTGGGGCCCTGGACTGAATAGAAAGGAGACAGTGAACAGAGAACTAGTATCCATTGTAGATGTAATTCTAAATGGTCTTATTAAATAAGAAACACAGAGCCAAATGCAGAGTTAAAATCCAGAGATCAGAGAGCAGTAGCCAAGAGCTGAGACCACCTTCTTACCACCCGCTGCCACTGCCGTCCTTCCCCTGAGCAACAGACCTACTTTCTGTGTGTCTGTATTTTTTATTGACTTTCTGTTCTGCCTTCTCATTGGTTCTAAACCCAACCACATGACCTCCTCATCACTGCCTGTCTATATAGACCTCCAGGACTCTATGGCTGGTATTGAGATTGAAGGCGTATGTTTTCAAGCTGGCTATGTCCTTGAACACACAGAGACTCTGCCTGCCATGTGATCGGGATTAAGGGCATGTGCTACCACTGCCAGACTTCTGCTAAATGACTTGCTATTAGCTCTGACACCTCAGGCAACTTTATTTATTAACATACAAATAAAATCACATTTCAGCACAAATAAAATATCACCAAAATCCATCTCTACTTTCTGGCTACAGATGCAAGGTGATTGGCTGCCTCAAGCTCCTGCATCAATTCTTTTTCCTGATATGATGGTCTTCCCCCTCAAAGTGTGAATCAAAATCATTCCTTCCTTCATGAAACCTCTTTGGCCAGGTCTTCCAATATACTAACAAGAACAGTAAGTGACAGTGTGTAAGGTGATCTCAGAGTAAATGGTGAAGGAGACATCCTGGCTTTCCACAGGACAATCTGCTTACTTTCTCTACTTTATACTGGCTGTCCATGTAGGGTTTTCCCAGTGCAGTGGTTCTCAATCTTCCTAATGCTGTCATCCTTTAATATAGTTCCTCATGTTGTGATGACCCCCCAACCATAAAATTATTTCATAACTGTAATTTTGCTACTGCTATGAATTGTAATGTAAATATCTGATACACAGGATATCTGGTATGTGACACCTGTGAGATCCGCCCCCCAGAAGGAGTGCAGCCCACAGGTTGAAAACCACTGCCCTAATGCTACTGAAAGCTGGCTTGGGAATCTTTGCGCACTCTCTATGGTGGTTTCTAGTCTTAGCATTCATGGGGTTTATAATTCAACCTACATTTGAAAAAGTTCTTCAAGAAGGCTTTTGCTTT
Organism: Peromyscus californicus insignis; assembly: GCF_007827085.1. NCBI lineage: Eukaryota > Metazoa > Chordata > Mammalia > Rodentia > Cricetidae > Peromyscus > Peromyscus californicus. The sequence goes on from NW_026294503.1 coordinate 33,411,488, forward strand.
GTTAATTACTCTATAATTTGTAAATAACTTTTTTTTTTCTTCTCAAATTTCAACATGTACTCAAGCCACCCATGATTTTTGTTAAATTCTCTTTCAGGAAGAGGGTTTTTCTAACAAAGTCCAGCCATATTGGTCATATTGTAGCAAAAAATGACAGAACAGTGCAACACTGTGAGAAAAGGGTCAATGGCTGATGAAGTGTGAAGGCTTTAAACACTAACTGCTCTCACCGTTCCATGACACTGCAGATGGCTGGAGTCTCTGAGCAGCCCTGTGTGGGTTTTAACACAGTTTTCCAAATTAATTTCAACACAATTTTCTCTTTCTTTCTTTACACTTTTTTGTGTGAATGTGTGTGTATGTGTGTGTGTGTATGTGTGTGTGTGTGTGTGTGTGTGTGTGTGTGTGTGTGTGTGTGTATGTTAGTGACAGCTAGTGGGAAATCAAACTCAGGTTATCAGGCAACAAATCAATGTCTCAGTGTTAGCCACTGAGACATATTGCCAGCCCCAATGAGTCTATTTTGTGAAGAAATATCTATTACCAGACAAAAATAGGTGACATATGAAACAGAATTTGGGAAAGAATTTCAGTACGAGAGGATATTTAAGGAATAAATCAATCTATATTTTCATCCAATTTCCTATTTTCTATATCTGCTAATAAACAAACCATTTTCTTATATTTTTATCTCAACATCATCAAAGACCAGCTGCCCTTCCATATTTATGGGCTCCATATCTATGGATTCACCTGGATGTGCATAAAAATCTTCAGAAAAATTCATCTGTACCAAGCATGTTGAGAATTTTTTTGTCATTATTACACTTAATTTGATTATTTCTAGTCTCAGAAAAGTAACGTAGGCTTTCTCTATTTGAAGTTCCTAGATTTTATAGACACAAAGTCATGTGTTTATATGACATGAAGGACGAAGTGAAATTGTCTAAGGAAATAAAGAATGTAATGAGGCAAGAGGGTAAAAGGGTATGGTGGGAATGTGTCTGCAACATACAACACACACTTATCTAGAAATTTTAAATGAATTAATGACCATATATATATGTATTATATATATATGTATATGTATTGAGTAACAACAATTTATGTAGCATTTATACTACACTAGGGAGTCTAAGTCACCCATAGATGTTTTGAGGCACATGGAAGGAATAGGACACATTATACAACCATACCACCCAATATGGGGGTCTAAGCATGGATGGATTTTAATAGCCACATGAAGAACTAGAACCAATAACTCATGGATAACAAAGGATTGCCATATTAGGCTTCCTTGAATTTTGTTTGACATGTCAAATGTCAAGTTTGAGGACATACATCTGTGTCAGATACCCCTTTAACTAGGAAATGTTGCCATTCCATCAGAAACACTGATTGGGTTTGGAGATTGCAAGACATCCTTATTCAAAAGATGCCTAAGTTCTTCACTGACACTGGATTACCCCCCCCCCCCAGGTTAACCCTCTGTTATCAGATACTTTTCTGTTGATGTAGTACCATAAGCATGACCACAAGCAACTAATATAAAGAAGAGTTTATTTGTGCTTACAATTCCAGGGGGAGAGTCCATAATGTCCAGGGAGGAATGTCAGCTGGCAGAAGGAGCAGTAAGCTGAGAGATTACGTTAGCCACATGCAGAAAGCAGATAGAGTGAACTGGAAGTGGGGTGAGGCTAACGAGCTTTCAAAACCCATTTCTAGTAACATAGTTCATTCAGCAAGGCTGCCATAGTCCCCACAAATAGTGCCTTCAACTGGGAACCAAGAGATCAAATCCTTGCACTTATGGGGGACATTTCTCACTGAAACCACCACATCTTCCTCTTGCCCCCTGTTTTCAGATGAACAGACTCTTAAGAGTGAGGAACATTGGCTTGCTACCATGCACTGGTAGAGAACCATGCTTGTTTGTTTCCCAAAACACATAGAAATCAGTTAATAAAACAAATGTTACCATCACCTGACATATCTGTGAGCAGCCATAGGAACATACACCTTGACCTTCCCAGCAGTCTCATAATAAAGTTAGGCCTGGATTACCTCCATCTTTGATAGAAGAAGGAGTTACGGCAGATAGAAAAAGTTACTTGTTTAAGACCTCTGTTGGTAGAGCCAAAATTGACAGACTTTTCTTATGCAGTAAATACTTTCAATGCTTGATTACTTAACCCTGTTTTACAGATAGGAAAATAAGTCATTTGTCCAAACTCCCATTAGAAAATGATGAAGCTGGGACTCAAGTCTGTCTACTCGATTCCAGTCCCTCTCATGTGGAGAACTTCAATATTTCTTCATCTGTTGGAGATATTGGCAGCCACTGGGTATTGAGAATGAGGGGAAGAATTTAATAATGAACAACAGATTAGACTTTGGCTGGAGAGGAGTTTATTTTCTGCAGAAGTTTGCCTAGGGCCAGCTCAGCATTGCATTACATGGCTCCTTTTTTTGCCTTTTAAATATGCCGTATAATACCTTGTACAAGATTGTATTATTAACATCTCATGATTCCTTAATGTCTTTTAATGAAACACTTTTTCACAGGGTACATTTTCACATCATTCATCTAAGTAAAATTCTGAGGGCTTCTTTTTACAAAAGCATATAACATGAAGTCTCCATTTGAGAGTGAATGAATGAGTACATGGTACCCAAACTTCCATTATCTGGAGTCTCAGAAAAGATCCTAAGCAACAACAGTAATCAGCAGAGGAGGACAATGAAATATTCTAATGTTTTAAAAAGAAACCTATAGATAGGGTTCTTTGACAGACTAGGCACATAGATCTAGAGGAACAGAGGGTAAGCAGACTAAGGGCATTCACAGACCATACTGGCTGGCAGTTCACTCGCATACAGCAGGCTCGGAGCAGATATCCTGTTTCTCAGCTCAGAATATCCTTCTAGGAAGAAGAGACTTCCAACCATCTGCCAAGGAGGCCATCTGCACACCCTTATAATGTCATCTTGGTATTTCTCATGTAATTTCACACCCTATGTGTTAAATATATCTCTATAGATCATTTAAAATGCTATTGAATTCTTGGTGTTATCAAAGTGAAAAGCTATGTGCTACAACTAATCATTTTCTAATTTTTTCCTTATTCATGTTTCTCATGCTACTCATATCATGGGCTTCCAGAGAGGTGTGTTCCAGGTATGAGGCTACATGTTTTCTCATACAAATTTTTCCTTAAAGCTAAAAATTGCATTAAATGCTAACAGTAGTCATTAGTGACTATTAGTCATATGCACCTGACATTGCATTAGGGTGTTTGCATGTTGCCTGGCTTTCTTTGTCTACTATAATTTATGAGACAGGTAGAATTTCCCATACCTAGTTGTCCAAGAGAATCAACATAGGAAAGTGACAAAATCTAGTCTCTCAACCAAGACCTAATGGATCAGAATATTAAGAAAAGAAATTAGAAATTTCTATTTTTCATAACTTTCCCAGGGAATTCTGAGGTAGTCTGAGGTTAAAATAAACATCTGGGAAAGATGACAATGTTATTTAAAACTTATTCCTTAGGAAACTGAAGCCTGAAGATAAAAATCTTGCATACCAGATAGTGGCCAGGTTGTCCTTGACTGTGTGCCCTTCAGAGCATCTGCTAAGGATAGTTTTGTAACTCTGAGTGTGGTCTGGAGACCAGCAGGACTGACCTCGCTTGGCAGCCGGTGAGAAGTGCACATGTCTATGAGCACTCCCTGGATTGGCTGAGTTGGAACCTGCATCTCAATCACATCCTCATGGGGCAGTTTGGGAAGTGCTCTTATGTCCCATCTAGTAACTGCATGGGTAGGATGCCTCCTTTAGGTGTTACCAGTAGGCAGCATGAAAGGAACTAGGAAGGTGGAGAGAAAGCAGGTGGTTTCTTCCACTGGTGCAGGATTTCCTGCAGAAGCAGTAGTGAGCACAAGGACTTTGAGGCAGGCTGTTGTATGCTCCAGACTCTTGGTCATGCCACAGTAAACTTCAGGGTGGGCAATGAATTATGGGTCCCTTTCATGACACTTGTTCATTTCATAATTCAGAAACAACCACATCAGTGCCAGGGCATAAGTGAGGTTCATGGCTCTGGACCCAAGGGTATTAAAATTCTCAATTTAGGGTTTTCATCCTTTTGCTCCTTTAATGCCTCCTAGCACCTTGGTAAGCAATTCCTGGAATAACACTCTATTCTACTTAAGAAAGTATAATGATTCTCTTTTCTCATCTAGCTACTAACTGGGATGATAACATAGTTATTATAGGATAGCCATACTTTAGTAAAAGGATAATAAGAGCCTGTGACTTCAAAGTCCATGTACTTAACTAATATCAAGTATGTCAGAAGCTCTATAAAATAGTCAGTTATGTCAGACAAATGAGATGCCATTTTGCTTTTTCCTTCTCTTATTCACTTGAAAATATGCATGTTGTGAATTTATTTTGTGCTAACCACTGTGATAAGCTCTGGGCATTCAACAAAAACATAGCTCAACTGCCATGAAAAAAAAAAGATGTACAGATAATTGCTTATAAGACAATATGGTAGGGTTGCTAGCTGATTTATTTCTAAAGGAGGGCCAATTTAGCTTTGTTATTACTGTGACAACATTGAAAAAACAGAGTACGATGTCACTTAGGGCTGGTACACCTCGGGACAAGAAGTCCTTCCTGAGAAGAAAGCACTTGCCTCCTGGAAGCTGACAGACATTGATTACCCTCTTTTCCCAAGGCCATGCCTATGCTCTTCACTCATTTATCCAACCATTCATTTAGCCCTTCATCCACTCAATAGCACTGACTGCTTTGTGTTATAGTGAGGCTCCTTTATGCCCTGTGAAAAGAGAACTGGAACAGAATAAGCAGCTCTCCCATACTGTCAAATTCTACTTTTAAAGAGATAATAAATTAGCAAATAAATGGTACTTCACTTTAAAAAGTGGTCTAAATGAAATAACCAAAGCAATATGAGTGTGTGTGTGTGTGTGTGTGTGTGTGTGTGTGTGTGTGTGTGTGTGTGTGTAACAGTGTGTTTGAGATAGCCCTCTATTAGAGAGGACTTTGGCATAGAAGTCACTGTCCTTGTCCTCCAGCAGCTAAAAGATGAGGATACGAGTCTTCTAGGCAGTGCTGGTAAGGGTCAGTTATAAGCACCAATGTGAGTCAGGGACTCCTGTAGAGTCAGCATTTTCCCTCCAGCACAGCACCACCAGAGACAGCATTCAGGATACAGATTTCTTGGAGCAGGCAGAGGCTTTTGTGAGGAACAGTGCATGGTGATACCTGGCAGAACACAATCATCACACATGACCAAAGGCTCCAACCTGGATCTAAAAGCTCAGTTCACTGCTACCATTTGTTCCTGTGTGTGTCTCTATTTAAGCATCCATAAAATGATTCAACTCACAAGATTACTATGCATTTGGTGTATGTCACCTAGCACATTATCTGGTGGGTCATCAATAAATATTCACTGACTTTTCAGTGAAATATCCAGTTTCCTGACTTTAATGTCAGAAATCCTTGTACTTTCCTTACAAAGTGATGGATCTGTCTCAAAAGAGATGGTGGAATTGGCATGAGACAGCCTCCTTCTCCTTCATCCACTATGTATTGATAAGAAGTGATAAGAGACATGGATGGATCCTCCTTGTGGAAAAAGAAAAGATTTAATAATTACCTCACTAGAATAACCTTCACTGGTTTTCTGTCAATCATGATTCATTTAGATACCGAAAAAAGGGGTCCATGGGCACTGAAGTTATTTGGGAGACTTTCTCCACCTCTGCTCTGATTAATTCATTAGCGTGCATCTCAGAGTTTAAAATGGGATATTGTGAAGGGCTGAGGAGAGCATTAATCTGAGAAACTCTGAATTGGAGAAGCCTTGAAAGTCAGACAATCTAAATGGTTGTGCCCTCCCTGACAGGATGAGACAATTAATTTGACTTGGCAGCTTAGCTAGGCTATGGGAACCTGTAGTTTATTCAAACAGTACCCAGGTGCTGCTCTGAAGGCATTTTGTTGATGTGGTCATCATTTGACTTTAAGTAAACAGTAAACATAGTCATCCTTGGTGATGTGAGTGGGCCTCGTTACCAAGGTCTAAAGAATGAACACTGACATTTTCTAGAAAAGAAAAAAATTCTGCCTTAAAGAATTGGATCCTTCTGGAGTTTCTAGCCTCCTGATTTTCCCTACAGATGTAACTCCAGCTCATACATAGGATCTCTAGGCTCCTATTGGGACACATTCAGACAGTGGGGACTCCCTGTCCTCTGAGGGACAGTCTTTTCCACATGGGCAACCTTCTCTATTAGAACACCATGTTGCCTCAGTACTTGTACCAACAATAGGCTTGGAATAGGACACACCCAGCTGGTCCTCCATGTTCTGCCTCTTCCCATTGGCTAGTACCTTGGTGACTTACTTGATCTCAACCCTTCTTTTTCCTGTGTAGGATGAAGACACTGTAATCAACTTTTGGCAGTTGCAGAAATACTGAAAGTTAAGTGATTTTTATTTTCTTCTTTTACTCCCTTATCCTTCCCAGCTGTTCCTTAAATGGGGACTTCACACATGTGTTGGCTAGGCATATCCCTGTCTCCATAGTACAGTGGAAAACCAGGCAGGCAGGAGTCCATAGATGACCAATCAGTAAGCAGATAAAGGAGCTGTTTAGGCTGATAATGTTTGTGGGCGATGGAAAAAGTACAAGTGGCACACTGTGAGGCATGACCAGTGACAGAGGTTGGCTTCTAGATTTGGTAGGAAATGAAAGAGGAAAGAAGCATTCTAGTTCAGGGTAGCATGATGGCTAAAGGTGGTATAACTAAGATTTTGTTATTATGCAATGAGGTGCCTTTCAAGAAGTTTAAAAGCAAAGTGACTTTAAATTTACTTTTTAAAGTGGGAAATCAAAATTTAGAAGGAAAGTTTAAGAAGAGGCATGATCAGTGATAATGCCTCCAACATGTCCATAACAACATCCACAGGATTTGATGGAGCCAGCCCTATCATAAAAATATGACCAATGATAATAATAACCTGCCTCTCACAGGATGGTTTTCTGCTGATTTACTTCACCTGGCTACTTTAGTCATTACTCCTAGGACCAGATCTATGCTCATCTTCATCTGCAAGGACTCCCATTGTCCAGTGTCCTTCTGAAACTGTTCCAAGAACAGAAAGAGTCTTGAGACTGATCACACCCCAAATAATTGAACAATAGATAATGGACTTTTCAATGGCAATAGGACTTTAGAAATCCTATTAGACTGTGGATTTATGCTAGCCATGCAGTTGATTGGCACTGGCATATTCTTCATAAATATTTAGGTTTAGGACTAGAGAGATGGCTCATTCAGTAAAATGCCTGCCTGCTGTTCAAGCATGAGGACTGAAGTTTGGATTTGCAGCATCTGGTGAAAGTTATGGGTACAGCAGTGTGATTTGAGGGCAAGGTTCAGAGACAGAATTATCCCTGTAGATCATTGGTCAACTTGGCCTAGCCAAATTGTGAGTTCTAGATTCAGGGATCCTTTCTCAAAAAATCATGCAGAAAACAATTGAGAAAGACATTTTGACATAGTCGTCTGGCTTCCACGCATGTGAACATATGTCAATCTCTTCCGACAAATTTCTAGTGTGCCAACCTGACCTATTTCTGCACACACTCCTTTATTTGTTTTTCAGGACTCCACATCTGCAAAAGTTCTTCTAAATTAAAGGAAGATCCTGGAGAAATGCATTTATTCAAGGAATCATTTCCAGAGATTTGCACATGAAGTGGATCATAGAGTGCACATTTATTAAACAAATAACTGGTACACATTTGTTCAATGAATAATTGTTTTAATTAGTACCAGAGGAAAATGCTTTATTAAAAATGGAAAATTTAATGAAATCAAGAGAACAAAAGTGACTCATAGCTTCATGCTATGACATATTTGTCCTAAATACTGTCTCCCTACTCACATGTTTGTGTATCCTGAGCTGACTTCCTTAGTGAATGCTTATGTTAAAAGACCACATAACAGCAAAGAATTCTTTAAAATGATTTGAATAACTATAAAATAAATCATGACATTGACTGACTGCATTATTTAGCAAGATTAATTGAACAAATGAAACTACTAATCCTATAAAGTGTTTCCAGATTTTTCTATTTATTTTTCACTATTTTAAAAGTTTCCATATATATATTATATATGGAAATATATATAATATATATAATCATTTTCTTAGAACTAAATTCTAGAAGAGGATGTATTAGTTCAAATCTATTTAATTTTTTTTTACTATTTATTGAATATTAGCCCTCAAAAGCAACACCAGGCAGTACTTTTTCTCAAAGATATTTAATAAGAATAAACAAACATGAAGAAAATGAGAAAGGCATTGGACAATCTGTGAACACTTGAAAGTAGTCAAGGTATAGTGAGTGAATATGTTATGTGCTGAGAATGGCGGTTCTATTATTCAACGTCTGGCACCTACTTAGTACCTGCTTATTTATTACATTGAGAACTAACAATTATAGACCTGTTGAAGCCCCAGGACCTCGTGGTAAAACATAGCTGTGTTTGCTTTCCAAGACTCATGAATGCACATAGGTAGAGGCCACATGATAATCTTGAGTGTCATCACAGGTAGGTTGCCTTAAAACAGAGCCTCACCATTGGCTTGATGCTCACTGATTCCACTATACTGGATGGGCAGTGAGCACCAGGGATTCTCTTTACAAATGTTCTCTAGACTGAACTCAGCTCCACATGTTTACAAGGACAACACTTTATTGATTATACAGTCCCACCATCCCTACTTCTTGAGAATACTTGGTAAGGCGGTCAAGAGCCTAGGCTTTATAGTGTGCTTCGTGGTAGGCCAAATTTGAGTTCTAACACATGCTGTCCATACGAACTGCATATAAGCACCTTGGCTTTTAAGGATGAGAAGAAAGGAGCACAACAGAATCTACATCATTTGGTTGTTTAGAAAGGTTATTTAGTTTATGGTAGGAAAGAAGATCACTGACACAAGGGACTGCTTGAAAATGATGGCTATATTATTAATTATTACACCTAAACTGCCTTATAGATGGCTAATCCAATGGGTTTTCTTTAAATTAGTTCATCCACTGTAACAATCAAACTTTGAGTTTTTATTGAAAAAGAGAGAGACAGACAGAGACAGAGACAGAGACAGAGAGACACAGAGAGAATTGTGAATTTGGGTGGAGTATATATGAAATTCTTGAGTCATTCTTGAAACTTCTATATTATTATTGAATGAAATCAAATAGTCTAACATCCTTGGGAAGTTTTCCTTCTCTTGATCCAGCCTGTTTTTGTCCTGTTGCTCAAAGCTCAGTTGAGGTCATATCCCTTCATTTACCTGTCTTGGGCCCATTGGTCTTAGAACACACACCTTGCTCTATATAATTTATACTTTATCACTTCTTGGGAGCAAGAGTAGTTTCCTAAGAAAGCAACTATGAGGCAGGGATGGAGAGATGGCTCTGCTGTTCAGGGCAGGTACTTCTCTTGCAGAGAACCCAGCACTCACACCCGGCAGCTCCTGAACTGTAATTCCAGTTCCAGGGGAATCTGACATTTCTGGCTTCTTCAGCATTGGCCCTCATGTGGACATACCCACACAGAGATACACAGCTGTAAACATAATTAAAATAGTACAGCTTTAAAAAAAAATGAGACCATGTAAAGTAAATTCTGCCTGTCTGAAAGCATATTTATTTTGGAACAGATCTCTACATCGCAAACAATTGGCTGATTAACTTATAGAAAGAATGCTGCTTAATGGTATACCTTCTGATATCTGGACTCCCATGTTTTATTTTTTCCTCCCCGCATCTTTATCCTTCCTTTCCCTCTGCCCTTCCATCTCCCCTCTCCCCCTCCCTTCCTTTGTTCATTCCTTGCTTTAATTGTTAGAATCATTGTTGTGTTGCTAGTGGCCTAAGAACTTTCATGACGTGTTTTCCAACTGTTATAACTTCAGCAGAAACTTCCAATGTCAGACACTGCTTTCTCATTAGCACTACACAGTTTCCCATTATTCACTTTAGAGTCAGCTTGGTCTTCCATGATGCGATTTCTTTTCCCTGGAACGCCTAACAATCACTCCTAAAGCTGTTTTACAATATTCTATGTTGTTTGTCTGTTCTTCTTATACATCCCATGGCATTGCCTTTTTGGCTAGGGCTTGAGAAATTTCTTCAATGATGACTTTCTGTCCTTTGGCTTATTTTTCCTACTCTGCAAAATATTCATTTAAAATATATTTTAATTGACGTATTACATCACTTGCTCACTTCCCTTTCCTCCATCCAACCCTCCCAAGTCTCCTTCCTTTAATTCCTCGTATGCTTTCCCGTTCCCTTTCAATTTGATTATTGTTTTACACACATACACACACACACACACACACACACACACACACACACACACACACACATGCGTTATATATCCTGTTTGTCTCATTTATTGTGACTTATGTGTATATGATTTCAGGGCTGAGTACTTTGTATTGGATAACTAATTATGGGGCTCATGCTCTATTTCTCTCTCCCTCTCTCATAGTAGTCATTAATTGCCTGTAGTTCTTTGTATAGGAGGGAGACACTATGAGATTTCCCATTTCTGAGTTAGCATGCCTGTTGGAATTATCATTGTTCAGGTACAATGTAGTCAGCCACATTGTTGAGGTACCACAGATAAAGCTTCCCTGATATTTCTAAGAGATACAGTCTCACAGCAGACTTCCTAGTTCTCTGGCTCTTAAAAAATCTTTCTGCCCCTCTTCTATACCGTTCCCTGAGCTTTAGGGACAGGTGCTGTGTTATAGATGTATCTCTGGGGGCTGTATACCCTGTATCAGTTGATCTCTGCATTAGGACCAGTTGTGGTTTTCTGCAATGGTCTCCATTTGCTTCTTCAAAAAATATTCCTAATACATTAAAAAATGTTATTATGATCTTTGTCATGTTTTCAATCCGTTGCCTCTGTATAGCTTCAATTTCTTCCATTGTGGATGCCATTCATCCTCAACTCCTTTGTATATTCCAATAAAATAATATCTTCTTCTCAATTATATCAAATCTCCTTAATTGCTGTATTCGTCTAGTTTTATGTTTTCCAATTAGTTATCTTGATTTAATTTCTCTTGTTTCAGAGTTTTATGTCAAAAAACCCTAAATATCCTAGTTTGGTCATGATTTTCCAACAAAATACCACACACTAGATTACTTTAGAGAAGGTATTTATAGCCATAGTTTTCAATGATGGAAAGTCCAAAATCAAGTTTCTGGTTTCAGTGGTTCCTGGTGAGCGCTTGTTCTGTCTTTGGGATCATAGCCTCCTCTCTGAGTCCACACCTGGCAGGGGAGGCTTTTGTCCCTCTTCCTGTTTCTATAAGGACACAAATCCTACCATATGATCCTTCCTAATGATGAAGTTCCACCATTGGGACCTCACCTAAATTCATTTGCCTTCCAAAAGCCTCTCTGTGTCTCCTCACATTGGAGTCATATCTTCATCATATAAAATCAAGGAACAACATGTTCAGTAGAGAACAATATACAGCACCAGGTTGTGGTGAGGATGTGATGCCCTGACCCCTAATGTGAAAAGACACAGCCACTTTAGAAATTAATTAAATATGTACTCATATGTATATCATGCAAAGTGTAGTTGAAAGCAAGAAACCAAACATGATTGTTAAAAAACTTCATTAATCTTGCCAGGTGGTGGTGGCGCATGCCTTTAATCACAGCACTTGGGAGGCAGAGGCAGGTAGATCTTTATGAGTTTGAGGCCAGTTTGTTCTACAGAGTGAGATCTGAGACAGGCACCAAAACTACACAGAGAAACCCTGTCTCAAAAAAAAAGAAAAAAAAATACTTCATTAATCTCATTAATCACCATGTTCTTTCTGGGAAAGAAAGCTTATAACAAGTTTCAACTGTCCTGTGAGAAATCTGTCTCATAAGAATTGAATTCTTTGGAATCTACTGAAGAGAAATATAGATGTGTGTGTGTAAAAACACACACACGTGAACTGGACTGATGGCTCAGTGGTTAAGTGTGATTGCTGTGCAAGCCCAAGGGTTGAAGTTCAGCTATCAGCACCCAACTAGATGTTGGGTACCGTCTTGTACATACCTGTAATCCTAGCACTGAGCAGGCAAAGACAAGCGGAGTGCTGTGAGCTGCTGGTCGACAGCCTATCTCAAAATGTGAGCTCCAGGATCAGGCAGAGACTTTTCCTTAAACATTAAGTCAGAGTGAGGAAGGAGGACACCTGCTGGCCTCAAGGATATACATTAACTTGCATGCATATGTATGCACACATCTGACTACATACACTTTCATATACATGTACACATACAACAAAATACGCATGTGAATGCTCGTAGTAACATTGTTCATAAAACCTAAAACTGCAAATAGCCCAAAGCAACACCAACAGTTGAATGGATAAATATGGGATACTCCAAGTGTTACGGACTGTTAATCATTAATAAAAGCTGTAAATGAGTGATGCATGCTACAAAAATGTTTAAACTTCAAAACTGATTCTAAGTGAAAGAAGCCAGATAGGGCAAAGCATAAATCATGCTTCTCTTTATATGAAATGTCTGTGAATGACCAAGTTTCATACAGAGAGATGAGTGATAAACTAGTGTGAAGGTGTGGGCTATTTATCCATAAAGCAGCTAAGAGAAATTTTAAACATTGAAAATGTTCCAATACTGGATTGTGTTCACGGTTGTGAACACGTGGAAAATTTTATTTATTTATTTATACTTGCATATAATTACAAATATAATTACAGTGTCTGAGTCATATGTTAATTACACATTAATAGCACTATAAACACATGGAGTAACACTTGTCATACATAAAATGACTAGAAATTGTGTATGTGTGTGTGTGAATGTGTGTGGTGTGTGTGTGAGTGTGTGTGTGTGTGGTGTCTGTGTATGTGTGTGTGGTGTGTGTATATATGTGTATGTGGTGTGTGTATGTATATGTGTGGTGTGTGTGCTGTGTTTGTGTATATATGTGTGTGTGGTGTGTGTATGTATATGTGTGGTGTGTGTGCTGTGTTTATGTATATATGTGTGTGTGGTGTGTGTATGTATATGTGTGGTGTGTGTGCTGTGCTTGTATAAATATGTGTGTGTGGTGTGTGTGTATGTGGTGTGTGTATGTGTGTGTGTGTTATGTGTGGTGTGTGTGTGTGTGTGTGTGTGTGTGTGTGTGTGTGTGTGTGTGTGTATGGTGTGTGCCAAACAGAGGTTGATGCTGAGGGTCCTCCTCTATTGCTCTCCATCTTATTTTTTGAGAGAAGGTTTCTCACAGAACCCGAAGCTTGCTGATTCAGCTACGCTGGCTAGCTAGCAAGCTCTGAGTATTCTCCTGTATGGGCTACCCTCAACCTCTTCCCTATCATTCAGCACTGGTTTCAGATGAATAAGTATTCCTGGGCTTTCACGTGGGTTCTAGAATTCAAACTCAGGTTCTCAGGTTCCTGCAGCAAGCAGGCTGCTCTCTCAGCCATCTCCCCTGCCCCATTACTTTCTATTTTATCCAAAGAACAATGTTTGTAATTTAGAAGCACATCCTAGTCTCAGACAGCGCCATGCACAATCTTTGCTGTGCTTTGCATCGTTGCATTTTGATCATGTCTAGACACTCTTCCGTCTCTGATTTTGTAGCTCCCTTCAAATTGGTTGAATGTATTTCTTTATCTCTTAGCCTAAGTGGACAAGAATACTTTCTATGGCTTGCCTTTGGTGTCAGGCCGGAGTTTGGAATAGATCGTCCTTTGCTCGCAGACCTGACCAAAGGACTGCCACAGAATATGCTTCATCTCATTATCACCATCCCGAGAAGCAGGACACAGCAGGCTTAAAATGGAGCACTAGTTGGCCAATTTATTTTAAACGAGCAAGCTCATGCTCATTTTAACTTACTTTTACAGGAGAGATAATTTTACGAGGCAAATTTAGCTTACAATTCATAAGCAGCAGCATTAAAGTGAAACAGAATTGATTTTTACCTACCAGAGCTTGTTGGGTCTAATTTGTGGAGAATAGTATAATATAAGAAGTCCAGAATTTATTTTTGTTAAAGTAGAATATAAAAGTGGGACTTAGTCTCTTTTCTTTTGTTGATCTTGATGACTTTAAAAAACTGTGTGTGGGGGGTGGGTGAGATGTACATATGTATTTGTGAGCCTGTGTGTGTGTGTGCACACTCATGTTTATGAGTATGGGGGCATGCAAAGGGAGGTCAGAAGATAACATGAGGTGTCAGTCAGTCTTTATCTTGTGCCTTTTTGAAGATGGAATCTCTTCATTGATCCCATTGTGTGTGCCAAGCTGTCTGGGCTTCCAGGGACTCTCCTGCTTCTGCTCCCTGTATAGGTATAGGTATTCTGGAATTGGAGATGCATATTACCATATCCAGCTTTAAGTGGATTCTGGGAACTAAAACTCATGTCCTTTCACTAGCACAATGAGAGCTTTATTCAATGAGCCATCTCCTGGGCTGATTCTGCTGGCTTTAGGTGGAGACACAAGGCCCCTAGGAACCAGGAGGGAGTAGTCTGTAAGGCCACATCAGAATTCACTTTGTAGCTGCATATCATTGTCAACTGAATGCTTACATTTCCTCAAAAGGTGCCTTGAAATTTTTACCCCAAGGTGATTGCATTGGGAGGTGTGGGCTTTGGGAAGTAGGCAAGTCAGGAGGAGTTAAGGGAGAGATGCCACATGGGTCTCTCTCACTTCTTCTACCATGTGAGGACACACTAAGAAGATAGGTAGGAAGCACGAAGTAGGAACTGTGAGAAACAGATATTTATTGTTTCAGATAATCCATCTGCGGTAGTTTATTATAATAGCCTGAACGGACTTAGACACAGATTAATGTGCAAGCTTCAGTGTGCATACAGATAAGCCAGGCACCTGTTACAGTTGTTTTGAGTGTGGGATGGGATTCCTCACTTTGAACGGAGTTTGTCCTCACTGCTTGGTGGACCAGATTATGAGTTTCAAGGTGTCAGAATGAAAACAGAAACCGTAACAATCAAGGAGTAACAGGGCAACACCTCTTGATAATGCTCGTGAAAGGAATTAAACTGCCAATGGGGTAATATGCCACTAGGTGTAGCAAGTTCTCCACCTCCAGTAGAGGTGGCCACCCACCATCAGGAGTGTGGCAGGAGGAATCATTAGATGAGGGCTAGACCAGAAAGCTCACAGCCTTGTCTTGATGCAAAAATGCATGCTCACACTGTATGCGAGCTTTCTGACTTTTAGCACACATATATGCACATTTGCTAAGCACGCCCATACATTTATATGTAAGACTTTTCCTAGTAGCTGGAATTATTTGGGACTATGCTCTACTGGTGCTTTAGACTAAGTTTACTAGTTACTTGTTCACACTCCACCTATTTTCCTTAGTGATAAAATGCTACCCTTTTGTGTCTCCATGGTCAGTGGGTATGTGAATAGACAAGCCCAGTTCTCTTTGTGAGTTTAAATCTGGGATGGGAAGGAAGGCCACCACCATCATTCTTCCCAGATTCTAGTTGAAGGGAGCTATGTCCCCTGTTCTAATTATTATTTATGCTCCAACTCAACTTTCTTCACCCTGACTATGGAACTCCGAGTGGTTACCCAACTGCATACAGATGATATTTTATTTTTCCTTTACTATTGATCTTCAAATGTAAACTTCATTGACAAAGGCTTCTGAATCAGTGTAATGGGTCTTTTTTTATTGCTCTGAAAAGCCATTTTCTATCTGAAAGAAGTATTCATGACAAGAGGGATCAATAAACTTCTCACCGAACAGAGATGGAATTCTAACAAGTGCTGTATTTAACTAGCCTGACTTTGCACTATATAACTGAGGATAAGGTGGGTTTAAGGACCACTGTGTCCTCTGGAGAGATTGGGTTTAAATCTACTTCTCACCTCTACTCATGTACCTTATTCTCTAACTGTTGAGTGATATTTTGAATTTTCTAGAATTCATTTTGGTTCAGAGACTGTGTCCAAGAATTTGTGGAAGGCCTGGTTATTTCCCTTTCTCTGGTGCACAGCTACCCTGGTGTCAGGCCCTAGGAAGGACAGGATCTTCCTCAATGTTCTCATAACAGTTACCATTTCATAAATTGAATTGATTTTCCCTAGATTGTCTGGTAAGGCTTGTTGCTACCCCACCCCCATAGTCCTAACAAACTGCTAAGATTTGCCCTCTCTGCAGCATGGAATCCCTTTCTGGAAAAGTCCAGCCTCAGATCTTTAGTATCTGGTCAACTTCAGCAGCCAAGAAAATGCATCATCCCTCCACCCTGGTACTTATGATATGAGATTATCCTAGCCTGTCTTCAGCAAGAATCTCACTGAGTTGTTTTAGCAAGATGTGTACTCCTGGTGGTTTTTCCATTCACCATCTGCCTCCTTCCATTACTGCAACAGGAACCTCCTTTCCCTTGTTGGATTCCAAATTGAGCTCATTTCTAGACCCTAATCTCCTTTCTTCTACTGAAATTGTTCCTGAGTAAAATTTATTTTTACCACTTCATTGTCTGACTCTGGTTCAACATTACGAAGAGAAAGGATCAAGGTTAGGAGGGTAAATAATGACCAGACCATGAAGACCTGAAGCCATAGAGAGCTGTAACAGAGTTTCAGAATGTGTGTACTGTGGTTTATTTGAATGTTAAAACATCAGTCCCGGTGAGTAAAAGAATGAGAGGTAGAAAAATGCAGAAGATCAGCCGGGAATCTAAGTTAAACTAATACACATGAAATTATTTTATTGCTACATAACAGTAAAGTGGTCAGGCCCTTTAAGAATCCCTGACATTCTTATTACAGTTTTAAAGTAAAATTTAAAAAAGTCTAAAAGGCAAGATTCAGTGGCAGGAAGTCCTCCAGAGGAAGTTATGAATGAGTAAAAGTGTGAAGTGCCAGTAGAGGCAGAAAGGAGAAGTCACAATGAGATTGATGGGCAGAATGTATAAGGTCTAAGCATGGGGGACTTCAAGACAACAGGGAAAAAATGTGGGAAAAAGATGACCCAGAAATTCAGTGAAATAGAATCAATATATTAGTAATTCCCTCAAGCTCTGTGAGCCTGAAAGCAGAGAGCCAACATCATTCATTTAGTGTGCTCCTGATAGTCACCTGACACCTGCCAACATAGCAGCATCACTGTAGGCATCTTACCAATTAATTTGTGGTGCAAGAGGCTAGACTTCACATCCTTCTAGAATTCTGCCCCCACCTGCTGCTAGACAGCTCCCACAGTTTCTTTAGGCCTGGGAAAAGGTTAATGCAATGAGCTGTAAAGCTGGTGTACCCACCTGGCCATCAGATGTGTGAGAAAGCCACTGCTTTGTGTTACAGCATCATTGTCCCTATTTTAGGCCAGGACCACTTTCTTACACTAAACTCTTGAAGCTTCCACTGGGTTGCATGCAAGAAATAACATGGCAGGAAGCTGCACCTGCCATGTAACAGCATGGTCATCTAAACAGGACCTGCACATCGACAACACCAGGTGACATGCCAACTGGTAGATAGGGGATAACTTGCCTTCCACCCCTAGATGAAGAACTTCAGACAATCATGGCTGCTAAAGGAAGGCAAATCAGTCTTCTCCAGGGACAAACACTCTGATAGGTTATCCAATCTCAAGTGGCCATCGCTAAACATATGTACTTAAGACCAGCACTAAACAGATTCAGGTTATATTTGTGTGTGTGTGTGTGTGTATGTGTGTGTGTGTGTGTGTGTGTGTGTGTGTGTGTGTGTGTGTGTGTGTAAAACAATAATGAAGAAGTTATGAGCTGGGCAGTAGTGACGCACACCTTTAATCCCAGCACTCGGGAGGCAGAGGCAGGCAGATCTCTGAGTTCAAGGCCAGCCTGATCTACAGAGTGAGACACAGGACAGGCACCAAAACTACACAGAGAAACCCTGTCTCGAAAAACCAAAAAAACAAAACAACAGCAACAACAACAACAAAAACCCAATAATGAAGAGGTCATGAGCTAAAGAGGGAGATGGCATGGAAAGAGGGTGGTAAGGAAATAACGTAAATACTCACGTATGAAATTATCTAAAATAAATGTAAAGCAATTAAAAATAATTCTGATGTAGAAAGAAACTATTTCTGGATGAGAATGAGTGCTCGGGTTTGAAGGTTTGGACTCTGAAGCAGCTAGCATTCAACTCATGAGCTGTTTGAGCTTAAGACTTGCTAGCAGAGAATAAAAAAGGAATTCCTGTCTCTGACTCTCAGAGAAATGTGTTTTCCCAAAACATCGCAACTGTCTGCAAGCTGGACCACTTTTTAAAGCTAGTAATTTCTTTTCCTACATTTGATCACATCTCAATCTCCCCCATTTTGGCCAAAAACAAGAATAAAGAAATTTAGAATCATTGCTGTTGAGTACATGTTTAAAGAGCCCTGTTCCAAATAATTTAACAACTCCCCAAATACAAAAATAAATTAGAGTAGAAAAGTCCAGAGATGGGACTGCAGACAGGATTAATACTGGTGCTCGAGGAAATAGAATTAGTTATATTTCCTTTTATACTACAATTCTTATTTAGTAGATGTGTTCTGATAAATAGTGTATTTTTGTTGTTTTAAATGTCCTCATACTTTCCAACATCCCTGTACATTTTATTCTAATAATTTTGTGAGCTTGGTTAGGCAAGCTTTTGAAATTAAAGTTTACCAATGAGGCCAAAAGTAAGACTGACTTTAAAACAATGTAATGCTGAAACTCATATTTCATTAAACATATTTCAGAGACTTTTCTTTGGTGGACAAGTAAATGAAGTTTGAGCTAGATGAGACTCAAGATAGATGCTGGAAGAAATGGAAACACTGAAGGCCACACACACCCTGACTCATCAATGAAATCCCTCTCCTGTTAGTCTGACTGAATCTCTTTCTTAGAGGACCATCTCAAGAGTGTTGATAAGGTTAATTATTATATTATAATTATGATATGGAGAATGCTGGGAAATTGTTAGAGTTCACAAATTCGACTCTAAACTGTATTTACTTTGCCTGTGAATTCTGTAAGAAGTCATACATACAGGAAACCCGTAGATGGCACAAAAGGTATTATTTCATTGGAATTCTGTAAGACTGGCCCAAAGTATATGGCCTGCTTCAAGGTCTAGCAGGTCTTCATTTCTCTTATTAGCTTTTAATTCTAGGGATTTGACCAACCATCCTCCAGTGTCTACTTTGGATAGAGAAATGACTGAACAGTAAAAAAGCAGGGGTATAGGGAGGTGGAGACTGGTAGAGGTGCACGTATCCTCCTGTAGATGCTAAAAACTAGGAGGCAAAGGTGAAAGGGGGTTAACTGAAGCTGATGGGAAGCTCATCCCTGTCTGTGCCACTTCTGAGCCATAAACAGAGAGTACAGGGAAGTTGATGGAATCCTAAACCAGGGGAAAGCCACAAGCAGCTCACCGTTACCTTCTCTTGAGGGACAGAGGAAGCAAACACCTTTTCATGGACCATGGTGGTCAGCTTGTCTAGATTTGGGGTCACTCGAAAGACACACTGCTAGGCTTATCTGCCAATGTGTTTCCAGAGACTTTTAACTGAGAGGGGAAGATCCACCCTGAGTATGCTTTTTGTCATCCCTGGGCTGGTGTCCTCTATTTAATAAAGAAGAGAAACTGAGCTGAGCCATAGAATTCCCCTGTTTCTGATTAACCCAAATGTGAGATGGTCCAGCCAAATGTGTTTGCTACTCTGAACTGTATAATGCCTTCCCCACCACAATGGGCTAGAAGATTCTCTTAAGCTATGGGACAAAATAAATCTATCTCCTCTTAAGCTACTTTCTGTCAACCATTTGGTTAGAGCACTGAGAAAAGTAACTGGTACAGAGACCTTGATATCCTGCTGGCTTCCAAACCCAGGCAATCGGTCTTCTGAAATGTGTCCATTCAAATAAGCATCCATCTCTTGGGAGAGAGAAGCAAAGGAAGATGAAGCAAGCTTCTTCACCAACCCAGAGTTCTGTGTTCTTGATAAAAGGGAACAGCCAGGAAGATGTCGGTTATTTTTCCTGTTTCAGAAGCTTCAGTTAATAATAGTCACAGTTCGATTCTGAACACAACCCACTTGCAATCTCTGAAAACAAGTAGCAGCTAGAAATAAGTGTTTACTGTCCTCTCTGCCGCATAGGAAGCTGTCATTAGCATTTTAATAACCCTCTTTTGGTTTTGGAAAGAAACATGAGCACGGAATCATGGGTATGGATTTGGATCGACTTTCTAGTATTGAGCTCTCTTTTTCACATGGACATCTGAAGTTTCTGCGGTTGTATGACATAACAGTTTGCATTGTATCCTTGCAGCACCCCACATCCTGGAGAGCAGGTAATAAGGGTCTAATTCTGCCAAATGTTGTGGCAAAATATATTTGAAGACCTATTGTGGGTTAGGAATTGACTGTCAAAGTACGGGCTCTCTTATCTTGAATTCTGCGTCCGTGACGACACAAAGAATAAAGTCTTCCTCCCGTCTCTTTCTATGCCAGAAAAAAGAGTTCAAGAAAATGGAGACTGTTATTTGCTATGCTTTATTTCATTCTACAACTAGGGCAATATTTTGTTTATCTGGGATGACTTTGCTCTTGTATGTTTAGAGCAGACAGTAGTATTCAGCCATGTTCCCAGACAGATGAAGTACAGGTAGGTTTAGGTAGCTCTCCAAGCATTTGATACAGATACTGGCTTTTTAAAAAATAACCCAGGGGATATTTTTCCCCCAGGAACTGGCTTAAAGATGGAACTTGTGGCTGTTTTCACAGAAAGCTGTTTTAGAGACTGTGATGAGAATTATCTCTGAAAGCTGGCCAAGGTCTCACAGGTTCTACTGCAGGTTTTGTGCTTCCTCTTTTCCAGGTGGCCACATGACACAGGGAATTCTCTGGCTGCAGTCAGGAGCTTTGGGTTCAGGAGCATTTGGTTCCCTGTCATCACTACTTTTGTGACTTGACAGAAACCATTGAAACATGTCCAACACTTCCCTTCTCCATTCATATGAAGAGAATAGAAAAAAGATGCTGAAATCAATTTAAACAAAAAACTCTACATCTTGGGGAAACACTAAACTAGTTAAAACTACATTACTCCCATTTGTATTTATTTATCACTCATTTTTTTAAATCTAATTTTCCCAAGCAGTATTGGATAACCACAATATGGGATTTCTCTTTCAGAACCATGTTTCCCAGAAGGCTGACCTATTATATTCAATTATCACTGCTACCTCTAGTCTTTGATTTGGAAACTAAGAGTCATTTTATGTTTTATATGGTTTAAGTAAATGAAGAATATTTTGATACACAAATATTTTATATTCAGATATGTGTCCATAATAAAATTTTATTAGAACACAGACATGTCTATCATTTACACGTTGTCTGTGGTGATTTTACACTGCAACCAACAAGAGTTTAGCAGAGGTTGTAAGGTGCACAAAACTCTCAAATATTTATTCTCTTGCCCCATATAGAAAAAGTATGTCAGCCTCTGATATGGAGAAAGGAATCATAGATAAACCTGACTGCTAATCCCAAACTGCTGCTTGCTAGCCATGTGACCACAGAAGAGTCACTTTTAATTTTCTTAGGTTAAAGCAAACACACTTTGTTATGAAAAGGTGTAATTTTAGATTCTTACAGAGAAAATCCCAAAAGCTCTTAAGGAGAAAATGTAATCACATGCCAAGGATGTGGAGACAACTTGACGTTCTCCCACCTCACCAGGTACCTGTATGGATGCACAAAGCCAAAGGGAAACATTTTTGCTCTTTTGAAGAAGTCCCAGAGTTTTGTTCAGCTTAAAAGACCAAAACAAAAATATCACTGCACAAGCAAGACCACAGTTATTCTCTCTGCCAGTTTGGTTTTCCAGCCAATGCCTTTGCCATGCATTTCACAAACTTTCATTAGGAATTAAAGGATGAACTCTTCACTGCCATGTCCTCCAGGGTAAATAACTGCCACTCATGAATGTTGTGAGTTTATGGAGCCATTCTTCTGCCTGTATGGTAGGGGAAAAGACACAAGAAATACAGAGAAGTTAAAATGCATTGGTACATCAAGCTATTCTTTCCATTAAAATGCCAAAACACTAACAAAGCAGTCTGAAAAGATAATACTGAAGAGGTCTGTGCTCTAGACTGCTGTAGGTTAGCAAAAGCCACAGATCTCGTGGGGAACACTTCTGATGACCCTGTGACCCTCACAGCAATGTTTCAGGCAGAAACAGGCTTCCTTCCCATCTACATTTACAGATATGTGTTTCCTTTGAAATGTAGAGACTTGCCTGGACAAACGGCCATTTTCATTATTATTTACTAGGACATGTAGAATCTGGGTAATTAAAAATAACTTAGTTTTATTAATGTTTTAACATCATGTTATAAAAACTTGTTTCTCCATGTGTCTTCTGAATCAGCAATGTCTTTAAAAATCAAGATTCTTTAGGTGTTACAACTTGAAATGATTTTAATTTTTAGCACACAATCAGTTTGAACTCTGAAATGAGTAGACTAAATAAAGAAGACTGCTGGGGGAGGAAGAGAGGATCACTCACTTGGGCACCCTGTGTCTGCTATACTTCCGTACCATACTTCTACCCTGGATGAACTGAAGGCCCTATTTCATTTCTACATTGTAATTCCACAGCACTCATTTCAATGTTCATTACAGTCAAACCATTTTTATTTCATTTCTATTTGCTCAGATATAGTGCATTTGGGGACTGAGTGAACTATACTCGTTTGTGTGCTCATTATAGTCTTGGTTTTCAAACTGTTTTTCTAACTTCTGGGGAGTATAATCATTTCTGTGTTATTTCAACACCAATGGAACCATACAGCAGTAATAACAATATGAATAGCTACCGATTACATGTGATGTGTGCCAGATAGGGCAATAAGCAATATCTATTCAGTTATATAATTTAATCTCCGCAAACAACCCTATGACATAGCTCTGATTACCATCTCCATTTGATTTATGAGGAAACCAAGACGCTGATAAATGAATTAATTAATCCAAGCCTGATAGGTAAAACTTAGTTTAGGCAAGCTTGAATTCAGCCCTCTTTACCTTTAAAATGTTCACTGTAAATATGATTTGGGTATTATGTGAGGATGTTATTATTCCTCTTATCCTCGTCATGATCCCACAGGCACAGAGTAAGTCTACAACATTAAGAGGTCCTGTGTTGACGTCTGGTCTCTGGATCCTAAATCTTCAGCTTATCCCACCAAATATCCACACTTGTACAATCACAGAAAAATTGAATAGTGCTAAAACCACATGGTTCCCTTATGCAAAGTCTTACATCACCTGATCATAAGGTTTGTGAGGTACCACGAGAGATAAACCACTACTGATGACAGATGAGGGAAATGAGGGAGGGCTTGTGTGCAACTCTGCTTTAGTTAAGTAGTGGCTGCTTTCAATGATAAAATAAGATTTATTAAGCAAAATTATCCAGAAGACTTTTATAATATCATATTTCTTATTAAAGAGTCTTGGAAACAAACCATCCAGTTTTCTAGAACACCATGTTTCCTAGTACTGAGCCTCCCGTGGCAAAAAATACTCATTGTACACAGATTAAACTAATGAGTTAATGTTCCAACCCCTTGTGGACAGAGGTTCTATAAACTCCCTCATGCTGAGAGAGCTGCTTTCAGAAGGCACCTCAGAGATGTGAGCCAGTCCTCTGAATGGATGCAAGGGAGAGGATGAACAAGCAAGCAGCAGTGACCTTCCTGAAGACAGGTTTATTTTCATGTTATGATCAATGCCAAACACCATGTCTGGCTCACAGTAGGAACTGGGTAGAAATTGTTGTGTGTTTGGAATGGGTAAGTTACTCATGACACTATGTTGTGCTCTTGTTACTATAGATACCACTAGTAACACACAGGAAACTCATGATGTGCTCTAGTTCACTTAACTTCCACAACACCTCTCAGATTTTTTTTTTTTTTTTTTTTTTTTTTTTGGTTTTTCGAGACAGGGTTTCTCTGTGTAGCTTTGCGCCTTTCCTGGATCTCGCTCTGTAGACCAGGCTGGCCTCGAACTCACAGAGATCCGCCTGCCTCTGCCTCCCGAGTGCTGGGATTAAAGGCGTGCGCCACCACCGCCCGGCAACACCTCTCAGTTTTAAAGAGACCTTTATTTTATACACACGGAGTCCATATGGGCACAATTAACTCCCTCAAATTTTCCTAGGACTGGACATAAGTCATTCTGGATTTAGAAATTTTGAGACTTGGATCTCACATTTGGTTTAATAAGAACACTATAAAATTTATGTGTCTTGTTCCATAATAAAGGGAGGCTTATGAGCCCCCTCCACTGAGGAACTATTGATAGTTGACAGTTGATGGCCTCTAGGAAAGGAAGAGTCAGTTTTAGGTGTGTGGCCCCTGGGATGCAGACTATTCTTCAGTGGGTATCCCACACCCATGAATAGATGTGCAGCACAAATTGAATATTTTGAGTTTTAAAAACTAAAAGAAGACACAAAGTTTGAGAGTGGGAAGATGGTGGGGGCCTGGGAGGAGTTATAGAGAAAATTGGGGGGTGAATATTGTATGTGTGTCTAAAATTTTCAAAATTAATAAAAGTATATCAGAAATTTGTATGTTTTCACCAGTCATATGACTACTTGGTGTTGCGTGAATCCCAGTTGGTCTTAATAATAAAAACCCAGAGCTAGATAAATGCTAAAAGATTAGAGAAGCAAAGCAGTCAGTCACTAAAAAGACTTCTTACCTCTAGAAATCCTTTGACTGAAAGGGGTCTCAGTTCCTGTCTCCTCCTGTCTTATATTCCTTCCTCTGCCCAGCCATATCACTTCCTGTCTCAACCTCCCTAGTGCTGGGATTAAAGGTGTGTGCCACCACTGACTGCCTCTGTTTCTCTTTTAGACTGAGTCAATCTTGTATAGCCCAGGGTGACCTTGAACTCACAGAGATCCATCTTCCTCTGTCTCCCAAATGCTGAGATTAAAGGTGTGTGCCACCACTGCCTGGCCTCTATGGCTAACTAGTGGCTGGCTTTGCCCTCTAATCTTCAGGCAAGTTTTATTTGTTAGATCATACACAAAACACCACTAAAACTTGGGCTTCCTAAATCTAAACCATCTTCTTTCTTTTTAAAGACTTTTCAATGATGTGTCTTTGCATACGTGTGTGTGTGTGTGTGTGTGTGTGTGTGTGTGTGTGTACATGTACACACATGCTCATAAAGACAGGTGCCTATGGAGACATTGGATACTATGTATCTAGAGTTGTGGGTGGTTTGTGAACCCCTTGATGTGGTTGCTGGAAACCCAACTTGGGTCCTTTACAAAAAGAGTGTGTACTCTGTACTGCTGAGTCCTCTCTCCAGTCACCAATCCATCTACTTTCAGGTATTAGTTACATCTTAAACTTCAACCAGTTGGCCTCGGGGCTCCTGCTTTTGGTTCCCAAATCCACTCAGTGCATGAGATGAAAGAGGCAACAATGATGGAAAAACGAAACCATTGCCACCATTTCATTCATTTACCTGGAAGTCCAGGAAGGTAGAAGAATATTTCAGAATGCTAGTAAATAGAATGGGCATGCACGTCCCATTTAGTTTACTGAAGGTGGTTCGGCTCACCCCCTTCAGAGTTCAGTGTTTATGGTAAGTGATAAACAGGCCAGTGATATGACAGATCCTGTGCCAACCAGGTGCATCACCAACAGTAGGCTATAATACCACAATCAGGAAGGCATGGAGGAGGCACCTTCAGTGATTAGGACGGTAAGTAGTGGCAGCTGTAATTAAGAGTAAATGTAATGCTGAAATAGATTCCACTAGTACTAAGGAGACAATCAACAGAGTGTGGTATGTACAGATCAAGTAGAGTAAATGAAATTCCAGTCAAACCAGAATGATAATCATCATATAATATACTAGCTTTCATCCTCGGCAGCTTTAAGAACATTAAAATACAAGTCCTAACTGCCCCTCTCAGGCTAGAAAGCATACGCTCTGTTACATCTTAAAGGGGCACTGTGAGGTGGAGTTAGAAAACATAGCCCATTTGTTTCTTCAATTCTCTCTTCTCTAACTAAACAAACGGATAAGAAAGGAGAACTTGATCTCAAGGGGAACTGAATCTGAAGTGCTAATATTTCAGCTTTGTTTTATTTCTATTGACCAATTATACTCAAACACACGTGTGTGTGTGTGTGTGTGTGTGTGTGTGTGTGTGTGTGTGTGCATTTACATATATCTGTTTCAGTTAGAAGCCACTGCGGCAGAGTACCATGTCTTGAACTTTGCCTTGGTGACTGATGCATACTCAGCACTTGCTGTTGGTATGAAGAGTCCCCTCCCTTGTCTTTAACCTCCCTAAATCCGTGATGTCAATATTTCCCACCTAGAATTTGCCCTTCACTCTAATTGATCTGTATATACCACACTCTGTTGATTATGTCTCCTTAATACTAGTGGAATCCATTTTAGCATTACATTTGCTCTTAATTACAGCTGCCACCACTTATGGTTCTAGGCACTGAATGTGCCTCCTCTATGCCTTCCTGATTGTGGTATTATAGCCGACTATTTGTGATGCACCTGGTTGGCACAGGATCTGTCATATCCCTCACCTGCTTATCACTTGCCATTGGCTACTAATCCATAGGATAATATAAAAGATGGAAATGCCTATGTGGCAACACATCAGAGATAACAGAACACTTCTTGGCACAATTCCAGTGAAATGAAACACAGGTATATTTTGCCTCTCATTAAAGCTAGACTGATCCATGTACTTTGATCAGTGTTATGTGGCAGAAGTAATTTTCCCAATTCAGGGCCTCATTTTCAGAAGACTCTTAGAGCCAGGAGCCACCACGTAAAATATCCCAATACTAAAGAGATCAGCATGGAAGTGCTGAGTGTACACCAAGTCAGAGAGGCCCACAGCCTTCCTACACTCACCCTCAGGGTTCTGGGCAAAAGTAAAGCTGAATTAACTTCTTAGCTTACCACCTAGGTACCACTGAATATCACCCATCAGTACTGCATGAGACAACTTGGCTATCTGAAGAGGAAAGAGAAGAGATGGCTGAGAGAAAAAAAATGATGCTATATAAAGAAAGATATAGGGAGTGTTACTTGAGCATAGATGTCATGTGTATGTGTGCTGGATGAGAGGAAGGGGCAATTACATCAGGGAATGCTTCATATAAGGAATGAATATGCATAAGCTAAGATCTAAAATATGAATAGTCCTTTGACATATTTTGCATGTTGGGGGAGGCTCGTGTACAAGGTTCTGCATTATTAAGCCTCTGAGAGCTGGAATCTCTTTTCATATTCTAGGGCATCCTTTCTATACTGCTTTTGATATTTGCCTTG
The DNA here is from genome assembly GCF_007827085.1 of Peromyscus californicus insignis. Lineage (NCBI taxonomy): Eukaryota > Metazoa > Chordata > Mammalia > Rodentia > Cricetidae > Peromyscus > Peromyscus californicus. The sequence goes on from NW_026294503.1 coordinate 33,439,016, forward strand.
GTTTGCAATGGAGCCAGTATCACCCAGGGATTAGGCAGAATACGCCCCAATTTGATACACCCATCAGTTCTAATCACTGTACATGCCACTTAGATTTATGGCTTCAGTTCCAAAGGGCCTCCTTGGGGAAGCAATAAGTTCTAGTGTGTTGCAAATTTAGATGCCCTTTTAGTCCTACCATGAATATTTACTGAACACACATCAGAAAGTAAATCCTCAGTTGGACATAGATGAACAAGAGGAGATATATGTCCCCATGTCCCAGAAACTTACAAGAAACTGTTCCAGTAGTAAAGACTGCACATTAAATCTGTAATGTATTCACATCATGGTCCTACCTTCATGCTGTCAAAAGTGAGGCTCGATGAAGAAGGAAGAGAGAAGGCAAGATAGAGTTGGATCATTAAAGAGCATTTTATACATGACCTGAGCCTGGGCCCCGTATCAGAGACCACAGGACAATGTTTTCACCTGAGATGTATATGTTTTTACATTTGTGAAAACATATGAACATCTAAGGATCTCCCATAAATGTGCAAAAATTGGAAACTGGGAGATATAGCAATATAAGACCCAAATTTTGATATGAAAAAGACAATTGGCAACTGACTGATTTAAATAAGGATTCTCTGTTTTGCCACACTCACCACCATTTCCTCCCACTTGCAGCTCACTGGGCACATTTAATTTGTTCTAAAACATGTAGGTATTTGTGATAGTTATTTTGGCTGTGTAACAGCCATCCTCTACATTTGTCTCTCTATAACAAACATTGTGTTTTAGGTCATTTTGTGAGTCAAAACTTCAGACATGGTTTAGCTGTACAAATCTTATATTCTACCTGGTATTAACAGGAGTTTTATAGCAACAGAACAGTGGCCTTTCCCCCAAGCATTTCTTGCTCAGTCTTCAATTTCTGTAAATTCATTCACAGGCCTTCCTAGAGTGGTTGCTCTCCTTGCCTTGATCCTATCATGTCATGTCATGACCATACCATGCTGTTAAACACTGTTGCCCGCTGACTTCACCTGGGACAGTATCTACGGAGCTGTACTTGTGCCAGGATAAGATGCGTATGCTGCGTTAACTTCAATTAAAATGGTTCTGTTGTAGTGTTGTAGAGAACTGAGTCTACTGTGGATACTTCCAGGCAGTGTGTGTGTGTGTGTGTGTGTGTGTGTGTGTGTGTGTGTGTGTGTGTGTGTGTGCATGTCTGTGGACTTTTTTAAAATTTATTTATTTTTCTCTCATATATAACATCTCAGCTGCATACTCCCTTCCTTCCTCTATTCCCCAGTCTCCTAGAACACTTCAGGTTCTATATTCCCATTTTAATTCCATTTTCTATTCAGTGGCCATTCATTTATTTTAGTGCCAGAATACGAGTTTGTACATGATTGACAATATAGTCTCATTTTCAATCTAGTAGAGCTGAGACTGATCATGGCTTCTGAGTTATTAGCATGGTGTTTGAACAGACCGATTAATGTCTCTGGGACTCACTTTCCTAATTTCTAAACTAGAATGAAATTAAACAGCAGGCTCCTGAGATATCCAACAAACTTAATTTTCAAAGTATTTGCTATGGCATGCCACATCCCATGTGACCTAGGTCTTGTCTATCTTTTTGGTGTCTTCCTCTTCCTTCTTGGTGACAGCAAATGTCCCTCAGATTCCTGATCTCCCAAAAGAATAGTCTTACACATATTACAACAAATTATTTAGCATAATCTAACATAATCACTGTCAATAAGATAGGGTTTTTCTTCAAAAGGTTTTCTTGACAGTCCAATAATATTGAATCCTTGCTGAAATTTTTTCCATTGATCTTGATTAAGAGGTTCTTACCTGTGATTTTATTTAATCCTACCAACGGTCCCATCAGATGGACTGGGTAGGACTGGTACCACCTTTCACTTAGAGATCATTTAATAGTTTATTTTCTTTCTTAAGGGCACAAACTACCCACAGGTGAGGAAAAAGCAGGAAAAAGAAACAGACTCTCTGTTCTCTTATATGATGTTAGAAACTGCAATTGACATATAGGGCAAAAGTGAATGAGTTCTAAATATCTGCAGTTGGATTTTACTGGCTGTCATTTTCAACAATGCTTAGATACCATAAACTATATTGAACTTTTTTTTTTTCATTGCTGGAGAGCTAAGGCCTTCAGGGTCAGTTCTGTGTACTGCATGTTTTACCTCTATAGGTTGTGCTTTCATCTTGCAGCCAAAAGCATGAGTAACTCAGGTCTGAACTCTTCAATTCTGGTAGGACACAAGGAAGGCTGTTCAAGGGAAGCATTCCTCAAAGATGACAAGGCAGGAAATAGGGAAAGGGTGATTTAGACAAAGGTGAAAAAAGGTGGTGGCAAAGGACAGCACTGCAAATCCAAAGAATTCAGGGAGTTATCTAGGCTAGGTGGAGTGGGTCAACTGCATGAGGGACAGCTAGGTGGGAGAGCCAAGAAGAGGCTTGGTGCAAATCCGCATGCAATTTTAGAAAAGTGTTTCTTTTGCTCAGCGATGGATGCTTCTTCAGTTAAGCTAATAGGGGAGGAAAGTACATAATTAAATTTCATTCCCTACGCTGCACTTCTCTATTCAGCTAAGATCCATTTTTCTGTCTAAATTTATACTTTCTTGGGCAAGCAGGAGCAAGCTTTGTGACTTTGGATGTCAGTTCTTTCTTTGTACTCAACAGGAAGATCTTTTCAAATGAAAATTAGGAGAAAAATCCCACCCCATGCTTAGAAGGTCTCCTTATTCCACTCCTTATCTCAGTCATGAAAAATCATTCCAATTATCTTCCCGACTCGATTATTTGAAACAGTTCCCTATCAGCCATTCAACCCAGATAATTGAGCTAAACCTTTAAAATGGGTTTTTAATGGGGGAATGAGGCGGTGGGGAATAAGTTGATCACAGTAAGTAAAGTTCCTTGGAATCAAAGGCAGACTAATTAAAACTAGCCAGTCCATTTGAATATACAGATTTAAAAAAAAATCCATCTCTATAGAGATAAAATACAGCAAGGAGGCATGCTGCCTGGTGTCCATGTCTTTTTCAGAGTCCATGGAACATAGTGTTCTGGGGAGATATGCACAGTTTCTTATTTGGCTTGAGACTTTCAACCCCGTTCTGCTCCTCCCACTAAAGGCTTCAAAACAGCATCAGAGCATTGAGCAGATCAACATAGAGTTGCTCTAGAGGGCTGATAGTTTCCCATATAGATCTATCCTGGTGTCATACATCTCCCATGTCAAGTCCCAAAGTTTTGGAGCACATGGTTGGGAGTCCTATCTCTGATAGGCTGTCTGGTCTTAGGCAAAGGATTTTTGGTTTAGCTTTATTCTCTGCTAACTTGGGTTTTGCATAAAGTATCTTGGAAATACTTCATTGTTGCCTGATCTTACAAATTCAAGTAGATTCTTCAACGCAAAGGGAGCTGTGTTCAGAGTTCAGCTGCCTTTCAAGGTCCTTCTTCACATGTTTTGTTTAATCAATGTCTAGTTCTTTTTGCAGAAATGAGTTTAAATTATGTTGTCTCTTTTTTTATAGATAAAGAACATGAAGCTGGGTGGTGTCCCAATACCCAATAAAGCCTGCATAGCTCATAAGTAGAGAGTCCATGATTGCAAGACAGTCCTCTGGGTCTATTATGCCAGCAAGTTCATGCCTTGGTGAAGGTAAATCTGCCTCAGGCTGTGTTTCAGGTCTTTCATTTTAATCATATGAAACATGCTTGTGATGGTAGTTATATTTCATACCTGGGTTACACCATAGACCAGTAGCAAACCCAAACTTTTGGAAAAAATAATTACCCTTTTGATTTAGCTAGGAAAGAGCTAGTAGTTTATGTGAACTATCTTGAAACATACAAGTCTTTTTCCTATCTAGTGAACAGTATATGCTCAAAGTTTTTGTAAATCTACACATTTAGCGAGTCTCTAAGACAGTGAACTAAAACCAGTGGGGAAATATTAATCTATAAGATCTTTCTAGAAGGACTGCCTTCTTGGCTACTACTGTCTGCTGTTGAGAAAGTTTAAGCCCAGAATTGAGCATTAGAGGAGAGGAAAACAAGGCCTCTGGGATGCTGGCAGAAGGGACCCTTCGCATGAAGATCTGTTGGATCCTTGCTCCATCTAGGAAGTCAGTTTGCTGGGAGGACAGACAATGCAAATGGGATAAGAATGGATAGTTGTTCCCATCCTTGCAAAGTGAAATGAATCACGTGACACTAGGGTACCAAGGGAAGCTTGTCAGTTGTGGTCCTGGACCACACCCATCAGTCTGTTTTCTTTCTTGCCAGGTCCAATAGTAAGCATCGATTATTGATTGCATTTATGTGCGGACTTGCTTGCTCTCTGACTCCTTCACTCTGTTAATCCTATGGGCACAGTGATGGTGCTAATGCAATGCCTGTCACACTACAGACATCAATAAACAAATATACTTAGATGAATGAAGGGAGGCCAAGGCAGAAATCAGAGCGGGTGAGACAGTGGTGCTTAAAGAATTGAACAGATTTGCACATTGGAAGCTGAAGGTCGTACTGTGACTGCTGGTGTCAGCCTCTCCATAGATCCAGCTGAAACCTCTGCAGATGCAGCCATCTGCCCACAGCACTAGATGCTTCCCTTGTCAGTCTGGAAGTCACATGTTCCCACTCACAGGATAGCCTGTAAACCACCTGCACTTCCCATCCTTTTGGGCCCTGTAGTTCTACCAGGTGATCCTGCATGCAGTCCACACCACATACTCTCCCTTTCATCTCTCACCACCCTGGGTAGTACTATGTCTGCCTGATAAAAAGTATTTCTGGAATCCTGGACTCCATGTCAGTTTACTATAAGACAGATTCCAGAGTGTAAATTCTGTACTGAAGGTAGGGGATGTGGTAAACTCATTTCAGTGACCTGATTAGGAAGGAAAAATGGAGAAAGGGAGGGTAGGTGAATGAAGCAAATGAAGGAGGAAGGATGGATGGAAGAGAGAGAGGAAGGGAAGAAAGGAGGGGGAGGAGAAGGGGGAACAGATCTCAGAGAGGAGGGAACAATGGGAAAGAAAAGATAAAAACAGAAGAAAAGAACAAGAGGGAGGGGAGAGGGGAAGGGAAATGTGTTCTCTTGCCCCAGTTTAATATTTAGCTGCCTTTTGCCTCCAGAAAGCTGCAGGCAGGGTTGTTCTCCCACCTCACACTGTGCTGCTGAGTGTGGGCACCAGCTCCTGAATACAGGCTTTCTCCTCTGGCTTAGACTTTGTGTTTTTCCTATCCCCAGATGATGTTCCTGGAAAATGCAGAGTGGCATAGAATGCCTGATTGTCATTTACTATCTGTGTGCCCTTGAGCGAGAAACTTCATTTTATTCCATTTTGGTTTCTGCATCTTTAAATATGGGGTTAAGATTTACCTCCAGAGGGCCATTGGGAGGGTTACGTTAAATGGTGCTTGTCACACGGCAAGTACTCAATAAATCCTGCACTGTTCTCTTGCCCCTTAAAAATACCCTTTCCTTATCCTTAAGGCAGATCGACCTTAAGGCTGTTTGCTCTGGGAGAAAGGCAAAGAAGAATGTGGTGTGGACAGGAAAGGCAGAAAAAGTCGCATTCGCAGACCTAGCCATTGGTGGCAAAGCCCTTTTTGACTTGGCACCTTCTACTGATTTTCTTTGCTGAGCAATAATTTGAGCCTCAAATGTCATTTGGTTTGCATGCTTGGGGAAGTAATAAAAAGAACCCTATGATGGAATGAAATGGCCTGTGATCTCATTGAGGAGCTGGGGATGGCTGCAGGGCAAGGTCGCTGTCCAGTGTAGCAAATGACCCCTTGCCAGAAGAAAACGTAGCAATTTCTAAGACAAAGCACAAGTGCAGCTTCTATAGCGTAAGGAGCCATGTGCTGCCATCACAGGGACCAGCTTGCAAAAGCAACTTGGTTTTTGATGAGCTGAGCACAAGGCAAAAGTGGCAATGTCTCCCCCAAGCTTGGCAAGTTTGGAGAAAAAGTCAGCTTGGATAAATTGCTGCATTCCAGAGAAGTCACAGCTTCGTAAGGAAAACTCTCGAGAAAATGGGCTGTTGCAGGCTGTGCCTTCTGCTACTGCCATCTGATTTAACTTGGTTTGAATAACAATAGAGAATTATTGGTTATTTAGGGAATACCCTCTCATGCTACTGTTACTCGTATAACTGCTCATGTAATGCTGGACACCTGACCCAGGCTTGTCTAAAATATTCTGTAATTTCTTTTATTTGAAGCTAAGGATGTCAGCATGATATGTGCATTCACGAGAGTCCCAAAGTCAGAACTTGTAGGCTTCTGGGGGATGGGCTGCAAATTGCAGCTTTATACCTCCAGGGAAAGTTTACTGTGTCTTGGTGCTGTCCTAGGTGCTGAGACACAGCACAGACACATGAGAGAAAACTCAATATCTCTTTGAGTGTGTCTCTGTCTCTCTCTCTTTCACACACACACACACACACACACACACACACACACACACACACACACACACACACACACACCTACTGCACTTTAACAATGTGCAGTTCATTCTACCTTCAAGAACTCATCTGGCAGAAATATTCCTCATTCTTCAAGATGTCACCTAAGTGCTCCAGACTTAGAAAGCCCTTTGTATTTGTAAGCAATGTGTGGAGAAGTCTATGATTTAAGGCCATGGAAAGGGCAGGATATAAACAAAGAAAGATACAGCCATGCATCCTATTCTATGTCCCTGTTCAGTCCCATGGAACTCGTGCTCCAGTTGTTCAAGCTAAATAATAAAACTATGTGAACTGCATCAGATGGGGTAGGGCAATGCAGAAACATGTTAAAAAAGAAAAGAAAAGCACATACAGATAGTTGGTGGTGGGAATGCATATTCAAATGGTTTGTAAAGGTCACCTTGCTTAGGGCAGCTGAAGTACAACAGAGAACTGGTTTAGTGGGAGTCTTCTCAGCAGAGTCATAGTAAGTGTAATGATTCTGGGATGGCGAAGTGCTTCATTTTATAAGTTGACAATGAACCTAGGATGGCTGGAAAGGGGCAGCGAGAGGCCAAGGATTAGGACATAAAGTTAGGTAAGTGATGGGAGGGTAGCTCTTCATTTTCATTGGGATGGAAGTTTAGAGACTGTTTAGAAAGGAAAAGGAGAGTGTGGTCTGACTTCACATGTCCGATGATCCCTTTGCTGTGTGAACAGTAGCCAGTGGTAACAGTCAAGAAGAGGAAGAATGGAAGCTGTAATTAAATTGGTGGGTTCAGAAGTCACCAAGGTGAAAAATGATGGTTTCAATGGAGCTATCACTAGCATTGGGGATGACAAGATGGTTGAGTCTAAGAATCATTTGTTAGTAGAGGTGATAAAGTTGTCTGCTAGAATGTGTGTGAAAAGCAAAGAGGTTAAGGTTAGATCCATGAACCTTGACCTATGAAACTGAAAGAGCAGGATTCCACTTGCATAAGTTGTAAGAGGAGAGAAGTATGCTTGCAGTGCCTAGCACACTCCAATGAGAAAACAAATACTATGTGCTGTGTTACTTGGCTGATTCTTAAGAAATGTACATTTTCTACCACCTAATACCTTTTTTATCAAGCACAGACACCTTGTCCATCATTCCCTCTGTTGAGACCCTACCTGTTCTTCAAAGCATAGTGAAACCTTCCTTGTCTGCAGCTACCAATTGCCTAATACACACTGTCTGCCAGAGAAGAGACAGTGCAGGGCAACAGGAGAGTCCATTCCAGGAGTCGCCAGGGTCATTGACTCCATCTATCAAACAACTCTGTCACCTGTCGGGGTCAGGAGGCTTCTTAATGGAGGTTCTGTCCATTCGACCACCAGCACTAAACCTGGAAGAGAGGAAGAAAGGAATGAGAACTGTGAAAGGCAGACATGAGTGTCACTCATACTTTCACCCTGTCTATGAGATATAGACATGTGACTCTGCTTACTGCCAGTGAGACACAGAAGCGTAGGTGTGCAGACAGGATGTGACTATGGACTTGAATGATTATCTGACTGTCTCCCACCTCCACTCCTTGTGTTAAAATAATGCAGTGTTTCACTGGCGAGTCTGCCTGCATCTCAGTTTGGTCCAGAAGCTTTCCCATGCCCTTTGGGGATGGGGACTGGTGACATAGACATGAGTGGTACTTGGTGAATGGTTTTAGACTCTCTAACTTTTGATTAACTCTGGATAAATTCACAATACCTTTTACAAACACCACTTTCTGTGTGTAGATCTGTGCTATGCAAATCTCAAGGCCATTTCAGAGCCTTCATGAAATGATGCCGGATAAATACATCATTCCAATGGGGCCTTTTGGATTTGCAAGGTTTAATTCTTGTGCTTCTCTGGAATCTCTTGTGGGTAATTGCAGCTGACAGGTTTACGCCTCATGACGGGCATTTTGTCACTCAGCTTCAGCTCCTGCAAATGACTTCGCAGTCTGTCAAGCCTAAACCCCTTTAAGCTGCGGCAATTGATGTCGGATAGCGTCCGCTGTTGTGATTCAAGGCTGAAGCTTACTCTGGCATGAAATAAACTGACTCTTCACCAGGAAGGAAATGGAACAATCGAAAAAGGAGGGGGTTTCTGCATGGAGATGAACGGAAGTTGGCAGGTGTGATCCGTACAGCTCAGACACTCTGTGTGTTGAGCAGAGAGCTCCCTTCTTTTGTAGTAGGCCTGTATTAGCCTGGCAGAAAATATGTACAGGCTTTGACCTTGCCTCTGGTGCTAGAGAGAGATAGGGGTAAGAGGGGCCAGGCTTCTGCAATCCTGATGCCCTTCAGTATGAGAAGGAAGGGATCGCCTACCACACGGGGCACTTGGGAGGACACATGCTATAACCATTCACTCACTTAAACATCGTCTAGGCAGCAGCCACACATCTTGGAAGAGTGAGAAATGGCCATGGAAACACAGAACCTGCCTTTGTAAGGCTTGGATACCAGGGAAAGGGTTGGGGAGCTTGCAAGGTGAGTCACTGACTGAAAAGAAAACACTCAAAATGTCAAGTAGGGAGTGGGTTCTTTTAAAAAACATAAAACAAGGTACAGAGGATGGAAAGATGGGTCCAGGAGGCTGCCAGCTAGGGATGTCTGTGCTCTCATGGGTAGCACAGTCTTTCCAGACTTTTCAGGGTTCCTTGGACCTTTTGGGGCCGTGCAGGTCCTACTTTTATCCCATCTATAACACATCAAAATCCTCTTGGGTTTCAGCCTTTCTAATTTCCTCTTTGGCTGCATCTGCCCTGAACTATCCTGAGAAGGTTCTCTGTGGATCAGGCTGGATTAACTCAAGGCCATCTTCTGTTTTAAGGTTTGCTCCAGAATTACTTCTGCAAAAGCCTCTTTTGTCAAGTAAGAGAACAAATTCACAGGTTTTAGGCACTAGATCTAAAAAAGAAGCCATTCTTTAGTCCCCTATGGCCTCACAAAGTTGGGAAACTTGCCTGGGCACCTGGATGGTCTATGGAGGCCTGGTTCCTATCACGTCATCCCACCAGGCTGTCTTTCTCCAGGGCACGTGCAGGGATGCTCATCACAGAAGCACAGCCTTTCTCAACCTCTCCAACTCCTTTTCCACAGCTGCAATTCTTTTCGTGCTTTGTCACATCCTTCTGCCACAGCAAGGAAATCCAGTGGCTACTTTTCCTAGTGTGTTACTTTTTTTTTGTCACTCTGACAGAGTGCCTGATAAGACACTTATGTGGAAGAAAGGCTTATTTCAGCTCACACAGATGTTCACCTTTCAGTCCCAAGGCCTTGGCTTCACTGACTCTAGATGCGTAGTTAGGCAGAGCACATGACAGATGCTACTCACTGGAAGGTGAGCAGGGAGCACAGAAAGAAAATGACCTGCACTAAGGAGCCTTTTCCTTTTCATCCAGATCCCCAGAATTTAGCACGGTGCCATTTGCATTCAAAATGGATGCATTCTAAAGATTAACTGTGGTCTCTCCGATCATGCAAAAGGGAAATGTCTTTCTTGGGTGTTCACTTGCACAACATTCCCTTAGTCTATGTCTTATTTAGAGACAACCTGTTAAACCACCCACATCAGATCCCACAAAGTGCTAAATTTCAGTGTCACTTGACACGGATACTCCCTCCCCCATTCCCTACACACTCTCAGGAGACCATTATTCTCTGCAAAGATTGCCCTTCATCCACCTCACTGGACAGTGTGCCATTCTGCCTGCCCATTTCTCCATTAATGTCACTCAAGCCCCTCTCGGATGCATTTTTGCTGGTTCCTCCTGGCCTGGCCTGGCCTCTTGTGAACATACAAACTAATGAGATCTAGGAGACCCAAAGGGCACATTTCCATGCAGATAGAAGTGTCCTGGTACCCCTGTCATCCTTTTAAAGAACATTTACTTGTGGTGAGCAAGAGCTCTAAAGAGACAGAATTCTGGACATTTTCTTTTATTGCCCTTGTAACATTTTAATCTCAGCATTATCCTTTTAGATTTCTGACAAAGACAAAATAAAAAATATTGAAAATGTGAGATTGTGGGAATATTCAGGGTAAACAAGACCACTTACAGGGCTGTGGTCTCAGCTTCATGCTAAATGAATGGAACAGGGGCCAGCCTAAGCCTGTTCACTCCTGCCTTCCAGCTAATATGCATCATGCACCACTTCTTTGTGCCCATTTCCCCTAGCTCTGATACTTCTTTCATTCTGATGAGAAGGATTTACTTGTCAGAATTTCCCCATGGTTCTCTAGAATGACACATTCTAAAGAAAACAGGGTGGGGGACAGAGCTTCCAAGATTCGCAAAAGCTGTTGAATCCCATTGACTTTATTAAGGAGGAATCTCAATCTAATGCATGTGCTTGTGGATAATTTGATTGCATTAATAGCCTGACTCCTTGAGAGGAAGGTGTAGAGTCAAAGTGGAATCCCAGTTGCCACCCCAGGAGCAGAATTGCTTATGATTTTTAAAATAGAAATTTGCCTGCCAAAAATCATAGACCTGACTGAGGCTAGAGGGATAACTCGGAGGTTAAGAGCGTCAGCTGATCTTATGGAAGATATAGGTCAAATTCTCAGTATCCACACAATGGATCACAACTGTGCATAACTCCAGTTCTAGGGGATTTGGTGCCCTTCTCTGGCCTCAGAGAGTACCAAGCATAGATATGCAGGGTACACTTGTGGTATACATAGATATAGCCAAAACACCCATACATATAAAAAAATTAAAATTGAAAATAAATAAACACCAAAAAAACCATAGACTTTCATTCTCCCATTCTCTTTGCATGTCAAAACGTATAAACTTATACACATTGATTATGACATTAACATTTATGTAATGTATATACAATATACATATGAATATATCTATAATATGAATATACACACAGATAGACAAATTATGGTATGTAAATTAAGTGGATAAGGCTGAGGATGTAGCTCAGTATAAAATGCTTGATTAACATCTATGAGGTCCCAGGTTAAATTCCCAGCACTGCAAAATGTTAATAAATAATTATATGTCTCTCTCTCTCTGTCTGGTACATAATCCTTTAGCCTCATTCATGGATGCTTGATGCCAAATAGTGGTATTTTATTTTTCTAGGTTGGAGGGGAAAAATAATAAGGAAAGTTCTACAGAAGAACAAGCGAGGTCCATTTCACTCGCCTGGCATATGCAATCCCATTTACCTTGATTACCTCCCTGTCTCATGGGCTTTAGGAATATTGTTATGAAGGCTCAGCATGGTAAGTTGAGATTGCCTTGCCTGAGGCTACGCAGTGACATCCAAGGCCTTCGGATGCCTTTCAGCAATTTTGTGTCACTTTTGAGAAACAGACATTAGGGAAGGAACGCTGTCCATGACTGCTTCGTGCCACCTGCTTACAGAGGAAGGAGTTGACCACTACTGTTGGTACATTCTGTTTTGTTTGAATCACCTGCCAGTCTTGCCTCCAGAAGATGAGCCAAAGCTACCATATCCCCATTTCTTACTTCAATCACTATCAAAGTCTTCTACCCCCATGTTTCTACAACACCCATCTCATTACTGCTTAGACAGTTTTCTGCTGCCATACATTGAGGAAACTTCATATTTTCCTAATCCCTCACTATGTTTTTAACACTGGCTTAAAGTAAGTTTCTCTTCTCTGTAGTTTGTACACTATGCAAAACAAGAACCTCTTTATTTTCACAGGGGAGTGGTGTTCATGCACTGAAAGAGATGTATATTAAGAGCAGCTGGCCCTTTGAGTCTTAAGTTTCATTGGGATTAGACCTAGGATGGCTTGCAAGTCTTTATTTTACTATAACTAATGGTATGGACCCAGTATTAAGCAGTGATGTCAATAGATTATTGCAAAATAAAATGTCTACAGTTGCTTCAATAAATTTCTCTGAATACAACATTTGGAAGGAATTGGCCTTTTGTGTGCCAAGATTGAACTTACTTAAAGGGAGTTATGAGCAAGGAGGCCTCAGTCTATAGGAAAGCTGAAATATCTGCATATCAATATAAATACTATAGTATGGGCATTTATTAGCTACTCAGAAATATTATCAGCTAATTGGATGGTCACATAATATATTTGTGGTGGTTGGAATGATATGTTTCCCATTAAGTCCCCAGTTGCTGACTGTTTAGAGAAGATTAGGAGTTGTGATCTTGTTAGCCCCACTGGGGAAAGGCTTTGAGGTTTTGACAGACTGGAGCTATTTCAACTTACTGTTTGTGGTTCAAGATACCGCTCCAGCTACCTGCTGCCTGTGACCTCCACTCCTGGCATCATGAACCTAACCCTCTGGAATCATAAGCCCAAAGTAAACCTTTCCTTCTGTAAGTTTCCATAGTCATGGTGTTTTATCATAGCAATAAAAAAGTAACCGAGATGATAGTCCATTGAAATATAAGGGATAAACTGGTCTTGAAAGTTCCCAGGTACGAATATGGGCTTTTGTTTTTTCTCTATCTTTCTCCTCCCCTTGTGAATGGGGATGCAAACAATGAATTCACTGAACTCCTGTTGGATAATTACACATAAACTGCAGGGGAGATCATCCTTCTCACTTAACAAATGGCATAAATAAGTTTGGGTGGAGGGATTTGGCCATGATGACAGTACTAGAATTAAAACCTCATCTCTATGGTGAAATATTGTTACCATCATGCCCGTTGCCTTGTGTGAGCGCTCATCTCAGAAAGCTAATCTTTTTACCTCTCCAACTTACTCTACTTGTCCAGTGCCATGGAAGTCCTCACCCTGTGCTCAAGTCATCCCACCCAACATGCAATGTATGATGTCAAAGTCAAATTACAGGGAAAATAGACTTTGGCTGAGAGGGGGTCACAGCATGTCGGTTTGTAATGTTTCGTCCAGTTTGGGGATATGTTCATCCCTCACATTATCCTTTAGATAACCTGACTTTGTTGGAAATTCATGTTCATTCCCTGTGCAATCCAGATTTAGGTAACTAGACCATAAGTAATAGGTGTGTTATTAGAGCAGGACTCAACATTTTCGGTCTATTCCTGACACTTGCTAATTCGCTGAGTTGACATTTCTTCACTAGTTGACTTTGTTTACATAGTTGAAAATGTACATAAGCAGAAATGCCTGGCTTACCTGTTAAGAGTTCCATCACATGGTCGGTGAGGGCAGCAGCCATACAAGTAAAGGGCAAATGCGATTGATATCAACATCACAGATGTTTATTAATCATAAAACTGTCATCTTCAAAAGCTATTCATTCTTTCCTCTTACAAATTTATAAAACCAAGATTGGCAAAATTTTTTTCCTCTATAATCTTGCCTGTTGATAACTGTGTAGATTTTCTCACCAAAGGAAAGACATTTTTTACCTATACTTTAGTCTCTTTCATTCTTTCCCTCTTTCTATATATGTGTGTATGTATGTATGTGTGTGTGTGTGTGTGTGTGTGTGTGTGTGTGTGTGTGTGTGTGTGCATGTCTCTATGTGTAGCGCTCTCTCTCTCTCGCGCGCGCGCTCTCTCTCTCTCTCTTTCATTCTGTAGATGTGATCAAGGAGACAGAGAAATGTTTTCACATAATTCCAATAAGGGAGATACAGCAAGGACTATAAGAGAGAAAGGAAAATAATCATACCTACTTCTGTCAGAGGTAAGGAGAGCATTCTAATAAAGAAAAGACCAGGTAAGACCTTTAAAGCTGACATTCCAACCATTTAATGAAAACAGAAAAATATTGCTACACATAAACTCAACCTGGAGAAGCAGTTTTCAAGGTAGATCAAACTACAGTGTGAGTCCTGGAGGAATACATACTCTTACCCGTACTCCAGCTCTTGCAGAAAGACTGAACCACCATAAGCATTCTGTCTCTATAGCTCTTCTGCCCTCTGTACACAGCCCTAGAGCAGACAGCTTCCATCAGAATAAACAATCTGATTAATATGTTTGGTGATGGTTCTACCCGGTGGAGATGGCACACATTGAGCCATTCTCAGATAAGCTTACAACCCTGTGTAATTAATGCTGGTTCAGCACAGAGTTGGCAATAAGGTATATTGAGAGGAAGGATTTGTTTTCTCTATGAGGATTTCAGCTGTGTTGTCTTCAAAAGGAAATTAAAGAGATCTGTGATGACAGCTTTTTGTCCTAGGTGGCTTGGGATAAGCACACTATCAGCTTTGTGCCTTCCTTCTGCTCCAAGAAGCAGAGCTTGTGCCTCATCTCCATGAGAGTCAAATCTCAGAAAGATAGTGAGCCTCCACCAATTGGCATTTTCAGGATACAGGAAGGGTCAGAAGGTGGGTGATTTCTCACTGATGCTATGTAGGGCTTGGCCATGGAAGTTTCCTTAGAAAATGAACATGCTGGAAAGATGCTTTTGGACTGATAAATGAAAGGACTTCGTTTTCTGATAATATCATACCAAACCTAAAGATGCTCCTTTTACCAAGAAATATAAAGTCTCAACAAAAGAATACATTTCAACTCATGAATATGCAAATTTATAGGAAAGAATGAAATGCTTAGGGGGTCCCAAAATATCAAAAGTGGAAACTTAAATAGAAACATTGATGTGGCTACCATAGATGCCATAGGGGTTATTAGGGTTATTAGTAAAGACATCACACAGGGTTTGATTAAGGAAGAGAACCTGTCACATCTCCTTTATTTTGAATCATATGAGAACATTCCTTTTCCATTCTCTTTGACCCTCCTCTCTATAATGAGATGTATATAAAGAGATCCTTTAAAGTCGTGAGAAAGTCAAGTCTATACAATTAAAAATTATATAGGAAAAGATTTTCACAAATCTCCATTTTATGAATTGATGAAAGAAGGAGATTAACGACTTTTGAATATGATACTTTTCAAGTTGTTTGCATCAGGGTTGAACGCACAAGGCCTCACAGTAAGGGAGACACACTGCTTGGGAAGATGCCAGAAAAAAGAGCTTATCACAAGGCTCATGGGAGCTGGTGAAAGTGCTTGACCAAGTCAGTGCCTCTGGGCCCAGAGGCGGAAGGAGCTGAACAGCTGGCAGTTGGGAAGGAAAAGCAGACATGAAATGAACTGGAACAAGCTGGGACCACTAAGGACAAGCTGAAACCTACATCTGACTTCTGCTACCTTCAACCAAGATTCCACTTGCAACAATACTGAGACCTGTGAAGAACTTGGTGTCTGCTGTGTGTATCACTCTTTATAAATAAAATGCTGATTGGCCAGTAGTCAGGCAGGAAGTATAGGCAGGACAAGCAGAGAAGAGAATTCTAGGAACAGGAAGGCTGAGAAGGAGACCCCAGCCTGCCTCCCAGGGAGCAGCATGTAAAGGCAACAGGTAAAGCCACAGAACACGTGGCTACATATAGATTAACAGAAATGGGCCGAGTTTAAGTGTAAGAGCTAGTCAGTGGTAGGCCTGAGCTAATGGCCAAGCAGTTTAATTAATATAAGCTCCTGAGTGATTTTTTTATAAGCGGTTGCGGGTCTGTAGAACTGGGCAGGACTGGAGAAAACTTCAGCTACACGTGTCTTTGGTAAGAAGCTGTAGGAGGAGTGCCTAGCTGCCACTTCATGCCAATGCTGAGTAGAACATGACAAAGTGACCACACATGGACTTGCTTCACATACACATGGATGATTTCTCATACCCACCTCCTAAATTTTGGACAAAATGTTTCTTGAGAATAATAAGAAACAAACATTCAGGGAGGAGACTCTTGTTAATACAATTCCAGCCATGTAGAGGTGACAGGCCATACAGTCACGAAAGTGACCTGTGGGCCTTGATCATAAGATGAATGAGAGTAGGGAAGCAAGGTCTGGGTCCAACCCACTTGGAAATCAGAACCTTCTACTCTGCTAAAGCTCGGAACTCCTTGGACAGGGATGGAGAGCCAACCTGGGATGATTTCATTCTCTTCTTTCAAGTAATCTGTTGCCTGTTTTTAATTGTAAATATTTTATAATCTGAGCTATGGTTTTAACTGCCTGCCTCATTTTAAGATTTCCTTTATGTCTTTTCACAAATATCAAGCTAATTAGGTTTAGATTGGAGATATGACAGTCAGGAAATTATGAGTCAATTTATCACCATAGTAGATGGGCAAGATCAACCTTTTATGACAGTTACAGCTTGTAACAGGACATAATAAATATAGTGTTATGGAACAAATATCCTAAGCATATTTGTTATGTGGCAAACCCAGAGAAGACTCAAATGGCAAGTCAGGAGACTTGATAACATTACGGAGCTGTTGCGAACATTCCAGTATAATTAGAAAAGACCACAGCCTCCTCACGCAAGTCAGTTAGAAACTCAGGTCCATGATGACAAGATACAGAAAGCAGATTTAGCTTCATCTTATGCTAACAGGGATGCTCATATTTGAGAATATTTTCCTTTTTATCTAAGAAGATATATTGGCAGGCTCAGAGTTAATCTTCTCAAAGAATCTGAGTCAACAAACCCTCCATTTCCACAGCTTCTTTATTAACTGTTAAATGAGTTTCATTTAGATTCTGCTTTGGCTACATTTTTCCCCAACCAAAGATGAAATAAAGAATAAGTAAGGTGCATATAATTCAAAGTTTCCATGGAATGGAACAAAAACAAGTTTGGAGGAAGGAAATAATTTCTTCCAAGGACCTGGTAGGAAAACTAGAATTTTCCTTGGGAACAGAAAATTCAGGACTGGCCTTCTGTGGACCTGGGGCTCCAAGTGACATGCTCTACGTGGTTCTGGAAATTGCACACAAATAAAGCAGTTGGCCATGGGCTGAAGGCTCCCACTGGAGTTCAGGATTCTCTGGCAGAAAATACTTGTACCAAACAACAGGGCGGGTCTTCAGGAGAAAAAGAAGCTCAGCAGAAGGCTTTTCTATTATATCAAGTCCATATTAAAAATAAACAATAACTACAAAATTGAAAGTCATCACTCTACAGGAGTCTGTGGACAAAGTAGTATTAGTTTGCCCAGAGGCAGAGAGAACAGCCAGAAAATAGGCACATTAAGCATATGGCTAAAGACATAAAAGTAAAGAAGTCCCAGTGACAACATGGAAAACAAAAGAACTGAAGACAGTAAGCTAAAAACAAGCAAATCTGACAAAAGGATACAGTGGTGTTCTGAAACAGCCTACCATAGTGGTTTTGCTGAGTGGCCATGTGGTCAAACTACATTCTAAATATTTATGTTTATACCTTTAGGCCTGAGCTGTTCTCAACATGGCTTCTTTTTTCAGTGGGTGAAAGTTAATGCAATACTCCTAACTGATCCAAGCGCTGAGAAGAAGGGACTGGGAGTGCCAACCCTAATAGGACACTTCTCTCACTACCACACCCTGTAGTTGGAGTATTCCTGTATCCATCTGGCTCCTGCAGCCACTCAGACCCAACTAAACACACAGAGACTTATATTACATATAAACTGCATGGCTGTGGCAGGCTTCTTGCTATCCAGTTCTTTTATCTTAAATTAACTCATTTTTATAAATCTATACCTTGCCATGTGGCTTACTGGTATCATACGGCATGCTTCTCATGGTGGCAGTGGCTGGCAGAGTCTCCTGCCTCAGCCCTCCTCTTCCCAGCATTCTCCTCTCTCTTTGTCACGTCTATACTTCCTGCCTGGCTACTGGCCAATCAGCACTTTATTTATCAATCAACCATAGCAACACGTTTTCACAGCCTACAGAAAGACATCCACAGCAACACCCATCTGCCAAGATTCAGGGAGCGCTAGAGATGAGGAAGCAGAAGGAAATTTAGAGCCATTGATGGGGACAAATGCTATGGAAAGCTGTGTTCTGGCCATGACAGGGCTACTGGATTCATGAACCCAAGGAAGCTGTGGTGACCTGCAAAAGACCTGCACTAGATCAAGATAGCCCAAGTTCCAGCATGGATGGGAAAGGAATCCACAAGGCCCCACACCTGACTGAGACAATACTGGCAGTTAGTGGCTCCTGGGGAAGACAGAGTCATCTTTGGGGGTTTTTTGGTCACTGGTAGGTTGTCCACAGGCCAATGAACAGTCTCACATTCACATACATACATATATCACTAATCAGACCTAGTGGGTTATCAAAAAGAAAGAATGAATAAAAGCAGGAAGGAAGGAGGAAATAAAGGGAGAGAGGGAGGGAGGGAGGGAGAAAGAGAAGAAGGGAAAGGAAAATAAAATGATATAGAGTTGGGAAGGGGACACTTAGGGGAAGTCGGGGAAGAGTTGGGGAAAACAGTATATATAATCACATTACATTGTATACATCTATGAAATTCTTAAAAAATAAGAAAGAAAATTCTGATAGGAAAGACACCTTCAGGGAGTATGTAGGTTAAACAGCAGATTAGTGACAACTGAAGACAGAATTTATAAACTGGAAGGCAGGCTGAATCTGCTGTAAGTGACCAGAACTATAGGATGGGGACCAGGACAAACTTTCGAGAATCAGAAGGCCTAGATAACAATGCAGTCAAAAGGCCCACTTGGCTCAAAGAGTTCTACAAAGAAACATTAGGGAACCGAATGTATGCTGTCCTGTCTTAAGCCCAGAGCCTCACAGGATGCAGGGAGATAGCAAACTGACAATAAGAAAGTGGTTACTATATAAAGGAGGCAAATGTGTCACATTGCAAACGTGTTCTCTTGCAGTTTTGTTTTTAATTGGGCTACCATAATTATTAAGTTGTAAATTTTCTTTATGTATCCTATATAAAAGTATTTTTCCCAGACATATGTGTTGCAAGTATCTTCTCCCAGATGACATCTTCTCTCCATGTTCTTAACAAGTTCTTTTTCTGAGACTTTATTTTAGCTCATAAAGTTTAGTTTGTCATTTTTAATGCTGAGTGTTTTCTAAATCTTGCTAAAAATAGAGGGCTATTCTAACGCTACAAAATTTTCATCTTGTGTTTTTCCTCCTAGAAAGCATAGCTTTAGCATTCATGTTTAGATTGATAATACATTTCAAATTTACTTCTCCGTTTGGTGTGAAGTGAGAATTTAAATTTCTCTTAGCCAGTGATTGAAAAGCCTTGCTTCTTCTCCTCTGTTGCCTTGAGCCCTTGTGTAGGAGTATGCATTTACTTCTGATGTCTTCTACCCTGCTGATGCCTTTGTCCATCCTCTCAACAGTAGCACACATGGCTGTTGCCACTGGTGTCTCAGCCCAAGTATGGTTCTTGTAATTTTATACCTTATTGTAAAAGAGATATGTTGTAGAAATTGTAAACTAGAAATGGTGAGAACAAAAAACCTTGTTTTGTTGCTGACCTGTTGATAATCTGTACTTAAGCATGAAACTAACAGTAGAGAATTCTCAAATTCCTTTGCATTAAGGAAATTTGAGTACTCCTATGGCTTGTCTGTGGATAGTACCAGGAAATGATCACCATATTGGATAGTTTCCATATTTATTGAAATCATGTTTTTTTTTCCTTTGGTTGTAGTTTTGAGGATTACATGTATTGATTTTCATAGGCTACATCATCCCTGTACCCCCACAAATATCCCTGCATGGTGACAATAAAGCATTATCTTATATACTTCTGATTTTATCAGCTAATACTCTGTTTAGAAATTCTGTGCTGCTGTTCTTGGGAGATACTAATCTGCAGTTTTCTTTTAATGTCAATGTTCTGGTTTAGATAACAGAGTTACACTTATTTTATACATAAAGCATGCTATAAGAGAGCAAAGTGAACGTGGAATTGTTTTTCAATGGCTATAGAGTTAACCAATGAAGAGATACAGACCTGACATGTTCTTTATGGAGGGAAACATCTTAATTAAAATGAAAAATTTTAAAGGACATTTATTCTTATTTTATAGTTATTATTCTGCTAATTACGTTGTGGTTTCACAAGATTTTTTTAAAACTTTATGTGGGATGTCAAATTTATTGGCACAAAGTTGTTCACAATTGTGTGACTTTTCCTGGGGTGATATAGACAAACATCTATTCACCCCAGATCACTCTAGGTACAGATAAAAGAAACAGTTCCATCCAAATCTAGCTTAGGGAATCATTGGGTTTTGGGGATCCCTTACTGAGTTTGGGTAAGAGGATGACTCAAAGGCAATAGGTGGACTGAAAAGCCACCTCACCCCTGCTCCAGATGGGTGACAACTAATAAAATGTGTGTCCCTCAGCTCTCTGCACGACATGCAGGCAGCTTAGCTGGCCAGAGTCTCTCCTCCCCAGAAATTGCTGTTTTATTCAGCCTTTCATGGGTTGCTTATCCATCTTCTAAGTTTCAGGAGTTCCCTAGGACTTGGGACTTTTGTTTACTTCCTGAACCTAGTAAATTTCATTTCATTTTTGAGTCTTAACATCTTTTCAAAACAGAATGTCACAATTCAGAGGAAATATCTATACAACAATATTTTTTTACTATCTCTTCAATGTATGGAATTTGTAGTGACATCACAGTTATAAACTTCTAATAGAAAAATCCTGCATTCTCTGTATCATTCTTCTTGAGGATTTTGCAATAGTACTGTACTTAAATCTTGACCTTGTTTATTTTCCTACTGTTCATTCAATTTTAGGTTCACTGTTTCTGGTCTGATCTTTTTTATTGTTTCATTATTTTCTTTGCTCACTTTTTGTTTAAGCTGCTCTTTCATTTCTTACTTCTAGCTCTGACAATATTCCTTGTGAGGCTTGGGCAAGTTCCTTAATTACTCTGTCTTGGTGTTGTTATTGCTCACCGAGAGATAGTGCTGTTGACTATTTCACTTGCTTTCTGCATGAGATGAACATGATAGTCTCTGAATCACGTTTTCATACAAATATTCAGTGTGAGAAGTTACTAATTATTTAATAATAATCACAGAAAATGCATTTATTGACTGCTTTATTAATTAGATAGCAATAATCTCATGAGTAAAGAGCTGTCATGTTGGAAAAGTTTTTAAGTGATATAACAGCAGAAAGAAGAAGAAATAAATGGAAGAACTGGCACTCAGTCCCAGGTGGTTCTGAATCTAATGTCTATGCCATCACAGATGCTGTCTCATGTTGGATATTAATTTTCTGTGCCAGAAAGAGTTACATTCATCATTGAAGATCCTCTTTACACACTGTTGTCATTTGGATGGTACCATGATTTGGAAGTGTCCCCCAAAGCTCATGTATCAGAAATGCCTTCCCAAGTTCACGTATGGCATTGAGAAACAGGACCTCTATGAGATGATGAGGTCACTATGGCAGAGCTTTTCTGAATATACTGGAGTTATCATGGGAGTGAGTTACTACAAAAAAATGAGCTTGTTGTAAGAATGGGACCTCTTGCTTTTTCTTTCTCAATCTCTGTAGCTCTTCTCCCACACCCCTAGCCCTAATAATAACTCAGTAGATTTACTAGCCTCTTCTCTTATTTTTATGAATCAAGTAAGGGCAGTCTCATGTTTTCTTCAATATGTGATGTGTCTTCTGTCATTTTTTTTATTTCAAATATGTATTTGAGCTAGCTAGACTTCATCAACTCAACACAAGCTACAATCATCTTCTAAGAGGAAACTTCATTTGAGAAAATGCCTCTATTATATTAGCCTGTATGCAATCATATTGTATTTTCTTGATTGACTGATATGCGAAGGTCCAGCCCTCTATGACCTATGAGATGCCTGGGCAAGTGGTTCTGAGAGTTATGAGAAAGCAGGCTAAGCAATTCAGAAAGCAGTGTTTCTCCATGACCTCTGCTTCGGTTCCTTCCTCCAGATTCCTACCTTGAGTTCCTGCCCCAATGACCCTTTATGATGTGCTATAATTGTAAGCTGAATAACACCCTTTTTGCTCCAAGTTGCTTTTGATCATGTCATTTGTCACAGCAACATATTTTAGATAACACTTAGCTTGAATCTAAAATACTGCTATAGAATTTCATATCCTCATTTATTTAAGATTAACTGTCATATTTGACCTTTTCCATTATCATAAAATCTAGAAAAGTATATCAGCTGGGATTATAATAAAGTGACAACTTAGTTACATCTTCTCTGCTTATGAAATTATGGCATTTACAGCGTCATGTTTACATGTCTCTGTCTCATTGGAAATGAACTTAGAGATCATGTTAGATTAGATCATATTATACAAACCTCAACCTCTATGCCATTCACCTTTGTTTCCACTCATTGTTCAGATTTGACAGTCTGGTAGGTATAACTAGCCTTCCATCATATAATTACAGAGCACTGAACTATAGCAGCCCCTCCATAGTAGTTGTTGGCATGGTTGCTTGGCTGGCTGCTAATTTAATGAGGGAAGGTGTATAAGGACAATGCTAGACTGTAGGTCTCATTTATTATTAACTGAGAGTCTCTGGTGTGCTTTTATACAGGTTACCACTTCAATCACATAAAACTCTTGTAATTGCAGTCCTGTGAAGATATTGATGCTACAAAGAAGTTCTATTTCTCAAGACTACACATTTGTTGAGTGGTACATAATGTGTGGGAGTTTAGTCTATTTGACTCCAAAGCCTGTTTTCATCTCTTTGTATTTCTTGTTAAAATCCTCTGTAGATTTTCCTCTGTTGTATTAATGACACACATTACTCCTCTGCCCCTTTATAGACTGAAGCAGTAATTTCATGATTTAAAACAATAATTTCATGCTTCTCTGTGCTGTTTCATGTTACTCCATCCAGAATCTTCCATCGAGGGAACACCAGAATCTTCACAGGGTAGATGTTTAAGATATTGAAGTGCAGAGCCTTGTAAAGTCCCTCTGTTGCAACAAGTCCTCATAGTTCCAAACCACTTTAAATTCCCCTTTTACCAACCCTGGCATGTGACCTTTAACTTGTATCTGCTCTCCAGTCAGCAGGATGAAGGAAGGTACAAAGAATAACAATTCTTGCAAGTTTGCTATTCGGTGACTCATGTTTCTAACCAAGGTCTGATAACAAATACAAAGATCTTTGTCAAGAGAGCATTACTGGTTGTTTTAAAGTGTCTGACTTTGCTTCACAGTCTTAGAATCCATTGTTAACTATCCTATCTGGGGTTTGCAAGAAGTTTCATGTATTTCCCAGCAGTCACTGCCATGTTGCACACCATTGGCACCCAGTAGTTCTCAACCTTCCTAGTGCTGTAACCCTTTAATACAGTTCCTCATGCTGTGGTGACCCCCAACTATAAAATTATTCCATTGCTACTTCATAACTGTAATTTTGCTACTGTTCTGAATCATAACATAAATATCTGATATGCAGGATATGTGCTAGGCAACCCCAAAGGGCTTGCGGCCCACAGGTTGAGAACTGCCACTCAAGTGGGTCACGTAACGGCATCTTAAGTTGCAGCCTGTCCTGGTGGGATAATCTTTGCTGAGATGCACTTAAATCTGACAGTCTGAAAGCCACTGAATAAAGGGTTCAAGTCATCATTGGCCTTATTAGAGAGAGCTCTCCCCCTTTAACATTATGTCTTATATATCAAGATATTTAAATTGCTTTGTGCTTTTTAAATTTTATTACCCATTTTATTAATTGGCAAGAAACAGCTACACACTAATGGTGTGCAATATGATACTTCGATACCTATAAGCATTATGGAATTCCTAAATCAAGCTGTTGGCATATCTAATACTTATATATTTAACATCTTCGTAATTAGAACCTGTAAATCTGCTAACAACGGTGTATGATCATTATTATTGACCACAGTCACTATAGGGTAAAATGGTCTTCTGAAACTTTGTTCTAGTTTATCTCAAATTTTGGATTCCATGACAAACATTTCCTCAGTCCTCCTCAGACTCTGGTAACCCTTGCTTTGCTTTCTGCTTCTATGAGTTTGACATTTTAAGATTCTATGTGCAAGAGAGATAATGTGATATTTATCTTCCCCAAACACATTCTGATCATCTGGTTCTGTTAACAAAAGACCAAATGTGTAGGTGAACCAGCAAGATGCTCTATGGAATATCAAATAATCAAATTTCTGTTGAATTGGGATTTGATGATAACACAGGAGCCAGCATGGCTTGGATAACTTCAGGTAGATGTAATGCTATCTAGACTACGTAAAAGCAGCTTCCTTCTGATTTATTTATAATACAATGTACCAAGGGTCACAAAACAGTTTCTGTAAGAGGTTAGATGGAAAATAGTGTCAGCCTTGTGCGCCATGTAATCTTTGTTGTTGTTATTCAACTCTTCTTGTATAACATAATTGTAGCCATAGGCAATGCATCAATAATAGGGCATGGGCATGTCCTAATAAAACTTTATTTACAAAAACAGAAAGTCATATTTCACCAAATGTTGTGACTCATGGATCCCTTGAATAGACATAAGTAAAACTGTTTTAGAAAAGTAGCTATATGCTAAAATTCAGTCATTGAGTTTGACTCAGCAAAATGACATCCAGAACAATTATGAATCCAAATGAATGCTGTACTATGTTTCCATCAATGCACTGATTATGTTTCAAGCCTATCCTTGACTCTGCTGGCATGAATCTGGCATGCTAAATGGAGAGATGATTACCTCCATCCTACCTTTCTAAAACTGTTGTTGCTAACACAAAAATATAGTGACTCACTCCACAGTGTCAGAATTACTTTGTTTCTATCATATTACTCCTTCTAATCACAAATGCATTTGTGATAAAGCAAATAAAGGGAGGGGAAATTGTATTTTGCAAATTTAGGGTTCTATTATCTTTAATGGCCCTGTGACATAGTCACCTTGCAATTATCAAATGGATCCCCTGAGTCACAGCTCAAATTCCTTAATATTCGATTATACAATGTGATCCCTGGTCACATCTGCCTGGCCTCATTTGATTCTTCACATCAGATTCAAGAACCAGTCCTGGGCTCCTTATAATGATCCAAGTTCCCCTGTTGTGTTTACTTGAACCTTGTTGATGACTGGCTTTTTTTTTTACCTGCCTGGTAAATGGCTCCTTGGGCTGTGTTATCTCCCCATTGAAGGCCTCCAAAATACTTGCTCTGCTGCTCCAGTAGATAGAAGCACCATTCTCCATGATTATCTGCATATCATCTCCCTACAGAAATGTCACACTTATTAGTTTGTATCCACATATACTTTGAATACACAGAGATGTTTTAGAATACTTATATTTGTATTTAATATTTATATTGTCGGTCTCTTCCCAAAGAAAGGTGGGAAATAGTCTTTTCATCCCAGATAAGCATCAATGGCAGATCAAAGAAATTATTCTGCCCAAATATGTCTTGATTAAATCAGTGAGTTTACTGGGGTTACCTACAAGATCATACATGACTTTGGCTCAAAAGCACCTGTATCGCCAAAATGTCCACCCCAGCATGGGTGACATAAAAGGTTGCATCCCAGGAGCTCCCTGTGTAACATGGGGAGGAGCCTTGAGAAACGTGTACTTTAGGTTTTTTTTTAAGATAGTTTTATTTATGTGTATATCTATACCTATGTGTGTGCATGCCACGTGAATGTGGGTGCCCAGGAAGGTCAGAAGATGTACAGGTGGCTATGAGCTCTCCAACCTAGGTGCTGGAAACCAAACTGGTCCTCTGCAAAAGCAGCAAATGCTTTCTGCTATTGACCTATCTCTCTCCAACCTCAAGGATCGTGTAATGTCTAAGCTTTTTGAGTCCTGAGAGTTTCACTGGCCTCCAGAATCTTCTGAGCAACCTCCCCCCAAAAAAAGAATGTTTCAATTTGGAGGAAAAAAATCTCTCTCTCAAGAAGCCAACAAAATGGCAAGCGATAGTATCTGAGGATGACGAGGATGATACAGGAACTCTTGGTAAACATTTAAAGTGCATTATACCAGCT
The DNA here is from genome assembly GCF_007827085.1 of Peromyscus californicus insignis. NCBI lineage: Eukaryota > Metazoa > Chordata > Mammalia > Rodentia > Cricetidae > Peromyscus > Peromyscus californicus. The sequence continues at coordinate 33,465,308 of NW_026294503.1, forward strand.
GAAAGAATAAGTACACACTCACCTATGCCTGGCATTAAAGGGTTATGCCTAGCCTTCCTTTCTCCTTTGAGGAATTCACATAATTTCTAGTTTGACATTTAGTCTAACTGCCAATCTAGAGCAATCTAGAGACAGTGAGTGGCCTTTCCATCTTTGGGGGTTGAGTTCATGGGATCAAATGAACTCTTTACCAAGGAAATACTCCAGCAGAGGGTCTCATAGGTAACACATAAATAGAGAACAGCATTTATTAGCCATTTAATGTCTCCAGGGCACAGAAGTGACTCCAGCAAGATGCCTGTCTGCTGTGCCCTTTCCAGTTGCCACTTTGTATGTTAATTGCTCACCCTTAACATTTATTATCAAATCTGGCAGTTTAAACTCCTCAAATGAAGGGAGGAAGGCAGTCTTTGCTCAGGGGACCCATCTTCCATTGCTTTATGGAAATGAAACATTGGAATTTGTTTACTGCTGATCTGTGAAATCCCAGTTGGGGAGATGCTGACTCCAAAAGATAGAGTGGAGAAGGCTGTGTTTGAGCCATGTGTATACCCTAGAATTGGATGCACTGCATGCCTGAATTCTTATTTTTCTGTGCACATGCTAGAGTGATTATATAATGGTGTCTCTCTCTCTCTCTCTTTTTTGCTTTAGGTGCTTTATATAATTCTAAATAGCATACATGGCAGATAGATTATAAACATATAGGCACACCTTATCAAAAGTGTTTTCTTAGTCAGCCTCAATTATTCCGAGGGGAAATGGTAAATGGAACCAAAATATCATCAAAAGATGTTTTGCTCTGCTCTTTTTTTTTGTAGTGATAAATTAATTCTTCTTGGCCTCATTTAGATCCTATTTACTGTTGCCTTAAGAAACTAATAACACATTCAGTATTGGTTAAGGCAAATAAACGGTAACAAACTGACAGCCATTATAATATTTAAGAAGACAGGCTATAAAGGGAAGGTACAAACCTCACAATAATCAGAGGGCTATTTAGTGTAGTGGCAAACAGCCCAACCCACTACATCAATATCTCCTATAGCCACTCTCGCACTCCATCTACAATCAGTTCTTAGCACACCACTGTATTTTGGTACCATCAGTGATGACTTCACACTAAACATTTGACTTGAGCCAACACACAGAGAACATGAGTTTCATGATCACATGAAATAAAGAATCAAAGAAATAGTTGCTGCAGATGTTGTTCCCTACTGTTTATTAATATTATGTCATCTCTGTATTTAGGTAGTTAACCATGCAATTAGATTTTGAAAATGTGCTTGTGTGTGGAAGATCAACTCTTCAAAAGAGAAGAGGGTTTATTTCTAATCTTCCAGTTTTCTTCAAAAAAGTTAAAAACAGAGCTCTGCCATTCCAACTGTAAGAATCTTGAAGTGTCATGTCTGTGGGCAAGAAAGGGACAGCTTGCTCTCTTATCTGGATAAAAGGAAAGACTTCTCACACTGGAAAATTAAGACGTTTACTTAATGCCAAGGATTTTAATAATCCCCTTATATTCCTCTTTTACTTTTTTCTTTGAAAAACTTAGTTTTATTTTATGTGCACAAGTGTTTTCACTGTGTGCATGTATGTGCACCACATATGGGCCTGGTGCCTGCAGAAATAAGAAAAGAGCATCAGATTCCCTGGATGCTTGTAGCTGCCATGGTGTTTCTAGGAATTGAACCCAGGTCTTCTGCAAGGGCAGCAAGTATTCTTAACCACTGTGCCAAATCTCTAGTCCTTACACATCCTCTCACTTATAAGTGGTTGCTTCTATAATATAACCATTTTACACTTTAAAAAAGATGCAATAGTATTTCAGTGTGTGGCTATGTGTTTCTTCTACCATAGTCTACCCTGTGACATAGAAGTATGTTCAAAAATTTATTAAACCTGGAGAAAGTGTGATTAATTGTGCTAGGATGATTTGGAGAGGCCACATAGATTTAATGACATTTTAGTCTATGGCTTCAGAAATGATGCATAATTGTTATCATCTCATTTATTCTCATCAAATCTAGGATATGATGGGCATAAAACCTCATCTGAATTTCATTTGCTGTGTATATAATGTTGGATTTAAGTGCCATTGACGAGAGAGAATTCTTTCTATAATAAATGTGGAAATAAGACCTCTTATCAGCTCAATGTTAATGAGATGCAAATTCTTGCCAAGACAAGTGTCTAAAATGTCTTTTTTTAAAACATGGATTTCTCAGCTAGCTCTTGCTTCTTTTCTTTCTGCAATTGCATTCCATATCATAAAATGTGAAGTAGATATGAAATATTTCCTAACTATTAGACTTCTAGGTCATGGTTCCTGAAATCCTCTTGATCTCCAAGAACCCAAGAAGAGGTTGTTGTCTCATTATATCTTCTAAACATGCAATTCAGTTTAGTATATTTATTTATCATTGCTTTGGTTTGAAACTTTTAACCATTTCTAACTACTTCAAGAAACAGATTTTGAAATGAAGAGAGAGGTAATTATTGGAGAACAGAATGGCATTCATTTTTCTCTTCTTGAAGAACTGTGAACTTCATGGGAACTTTATAAACACCTGGGAGTAGCTCAAGATAAAAAGGAAAATGAGACAGTACAGAAGAAAGGGAGATCTAATATGGATATAAAATCATCTTGAGGAAAAGGAGATGGGAGTCCAGTAGAATAGGGGGTGGTAGGAGTTTATTAGACAGGGTCACTCAATGCAGCAAAAGAAAACAAGGATCATGGTCAGATATTTTTATTGGATGATTTCATGTAGGGAAATTTAAAGAGACTTCTACTTTCTACTATGTCTGCATGGGACTCATTGGATGTTATAAAACGCTGGAGACACTGAGAAGGTTTAACTAGTAGATCTCAGGATGTGGCTCTAGAGGTGAGATGGACAAGTTGTAGGGATGATTGGCTCCCTCATGACACCTGTTTAAAGGAGGCTCACTTACATTACAGTGACACATCTTGAATAGATAGTGGGAAGGTAAGAAATGTGGAACCTATGAATTTCCCCTGAACACTCCTGCAATCCTTCTTGCTATTGGTAATATCCAAGTGAGGAGAAGGACTTTGTAGCCTTGAGCATCTTACCCAGTTCAGCTGGCCTCACCAGGAAAGAGGTATGCATCCTACAGCCAGGGTCCTCTCTCATCTCATCTTTGTTCTTAGTTCTTCGTGTTGAATCTCTTTAACTATGGGTCCACTTGTATGTGGCACAGGCCCTGATCAATGATGTTATACAGCCTCACAGGGGAAGACATTTCTTTGCCTGAGGCAGGTTGGGAAATGATCCCAGAGAAGCCTGATAACTGGATTTACTTGGGTTGTGTACACAGCTTTGGATAATAGGGAAAGCAGGGTTCGCTGGTTAGTACTCTGTATACTTCTGACCAACTGCTGTAGCTAGGATGGAAGGCCATTCACAAAGGTCAGTTACGGTGAGAAAATTAGGGGAAGGTCTTAAACAAAAGAGAGCATGCAGGTACAATCTATCAATCTGAGGAAATGTGCTAATCAATAGACTATGGCTCCTTCTAATGCCTGAGAAAGAGTCCCTAATTCTCAACTCAACACCCCAGAATGTTGTTTCACTTCTTTTAGAATCTTGTCTCTCACTCTTCCTTTCACATAATTTGAACTCCTTGCTTGGATGTCTTTGCTTGAGTCACTCCATCCACTTGGAAGGCTCTTCAACACAACAAAGTTCATCCACACAACCACTGAGGTTCCCCTCTCTATGACCAAACCGTCATTATTTCCATGTAGCAATGAGATGTACTGCCACAGAACCTATGAAAAGAGTGAGATATTGTCTAGGTTATGAATCACTGATGGCCAGAAGAGCAAGACATTTCCAGACAATATGAAAATGTACAAGCCAGCCTTTGAGAGAAGCATGGCATGCCTGTCCACCCTGGGAGTAGCAGGGGAGGTTTCTGAGAGGGACTCAGCCTTACCTGAATCCTAATGTTACAGACATGGAAATAAAGGAAACAGGAATGCTAAAATATGTGGATACCACTATGAAAATCCAGTCTTCTAAGGGAAAGAACATGTTCTACCCATCTCAAAACAGGCTAAATGCAGTTCATTTCAGGAATATTTCTCTGACTAGAGAAAGTTTAACTAAATACTTTCTCTTAAAATGTCTGCCATTTTCTCTATACCTTCTAAAGATCCTGATTACTGAGTGTGTGTGTGTGTGTGTGTGTGTGTGTGTGTGTGTGTGTGTGTGTGTGTCTTGATTGCTGACATTTGCTTCTTTTCCCAAAATTCAAGCTCTTTAGACAGGTACTACATCACTCATTATAACAATAACCAACAAAATGTCTCACACCAGATATGAATTAATAAATGCAGCTAATTTCATCTGTACAAAAACTTAGAAATGCATTTATTCAGGATAGGTGAACATTCTCCCTGAGTTTAAGATTGAAACTGTCAAAAGCTTCCGATAGCACAGTACACATGGACAGGTTCCTACTGAAAGGACTATTGATCTTACAAGGAAGTGGTGATGCATTTGGGGTGGGGTGCAGAGATATTTTTATCTAGGCTGTAGATCATTATAATGGGAAGAATGGTGAAAGCAATTTCGCATGGAAACAATCTCCAGCTGCCTGTAACTTTGGCTCAGCAAATGTCACCCCACAACTATTTACTACAGTATTTATTGCTCTGTCATTAGCTCATAAATAACATCAACCTAGCAACCAAGGGACGGTGCCATGCAACAGCAACCATGGTAAGAATTTCAGAAGGCAAGAAGCCTACGTTCACATCTAAGGAGGAGGCGTTGAGAGTAAACTCTAGCAATTACCAAGACTCATAACTTTCCCCATAAAAACAATCTGAGCAAAGCCTAAATGGTGCTTAGAATAGCATTCCTCGCCAGAACTCCCTCATAAAAACCACAGAACCCAGTGGATATAGCTCTATCTGTCATAGGCCTGAGGCAAATAAACCTCAAATTGATGGGGATGATGTCAAAAGGAATCCCTTAGGGTTTTCATATTCACATTGAAATTCTGGTTCTGAGCACTGAATGAGAGCTGAGAGCCAACTGGTTTGTTAGTTGTGTTTTTCTAAGTGAGAGCTGAGAGATGTAAAGAAACTTAGGACAAAACATTCTAATCTTGGTTTTGTGTACTGTCTTTTAATGACTTGAAATGTTTTATTGTGCCTCTCAGCATCAAGTTTACATTTGTCAAATCATTTTTGTATCCCCACTTGATCATTACAACAATAATTTCTAGAAGGAACTGTCACCAGGATTCTCAGTTGTTTTCACTAGGCTCTCTGACCACTTATTTTCTTCTCATCCTCAAGGGTTTCCTTCTCTCATCTCCACTTTGAATGTCGCAATGGCCCATGCCATGAGGTTACCCATAAAAGAAGTTGGATCTCTTTCATCTTCAAATCTCCAGGACCATGATTCTTTTTTAGTAGAATTCAGAACATTTGGAATCAATGTGAGCAGATGGGTGGAGGATGCGTTTTCTGGTATATGAGTCATTGTAGCAATGAGCCCAAAGGGTTCATTTTGGCCTCCCATGATGTGGGACCCAGGGATCATTCAACTATTACTAGTACTTGCCAGTACTAGTTGGATAACCAGAAGACAGTTATTCAGCTTCCCTGCATCTTAATATCTGTAGTTGCAACAAGAGTATGCAATAACTCCCTCATTGTTTTGCTGTTAAGATTAGGCAAAAAGGATTGATTCTGGACAGTGCTATTTATGATGTGTGGTATCCAAGAAGCACACTGTAGATGAAAGCTCTTCCAAGTTTATCCATATCTTGCCACTTAACTGATGCTCAGGTAGGTATCTTGAAAAATTCTAAAGTGATGTGGACCTTCTCAGCCAACAGAGAGTATGGATTGTGGACTAACACTGACCATGGTTAGGTCCCTTCAGCCTCAGAGAGGGGAAAAGCAGGGTCTGAGACCATGGGATCATCTCTCTGTGCCTTCTCTTCCCATAGCTCTACCACTGTTATGGACTTCATCGCATTGTTCTATCAGCTCTTCTCACCCTCTCATGTAGCCCTTCTTTTCCTCTGTTTGCAGAACTGAAGCCATCCATTCCAGCTGGCTTGCTCCCTTCCCAATATGCCTACACAGTATCATGTCCTTCCTCCCTTCTGAACCTTCCTCCTCCAGTGGGAGGAAGTTCATGACACAATTCAGTCTAAAGGGCCTACCCAACCTTCTTGCTGGTCCCAGCCATTCATTGTGTGGCCTCCAGAAAGATTTTAACCATCCTCAGAGCTGAACCTCCTGCTTTGTAAAATCAAGAGTGACAACAATTCCCATCTTGTAGCATAGTGAGGGGTCATATATTAAAACAGGAAAATGTGTGTAAATGCCTTTCATGATGGAGTAAGAGGTCAACAGAGGTTGGTTGTAAATGAAACCAAGTCTGACATGGGAAAATATGCTGAAACCATGAACCAAAGATTTAAGGTCTGTGGATACTATGTCCTCCAACTGCTCCAGACATGTTGTCTCCCAGCCCTGTTATCCCATCCCCATATACATATACATATCACAAACAGTTTTCTTAGACTGAGAACTCAGAATCTAACTCTGAAATTTCACCATGGCACATTTGTGGATAAAGGCCTGTCCTTCAACTACCTACTTCCCAAATACCCTTATGCTTGTTAAGGACTTGGGGCCTTAGATATTTTCATCAGAATCCCAGTTTAACTGACACCCACACTGCCAGAAAAAATATGATGACCTCCACAGTAGCACCCTCAAAATCATCCTGCTAAAGTTGTCTTGTCTCAAGTTATGTCCACACCTTTCCTCTGTGAATTACTTTTTTCCAAGCCCTTGACCCATCACCATTTACAAATATTACCAATGAGATGTCTGTTACACATTTGTGACCAGCCACTTCCACCCAATGTTTGCTGCCTGTCGGTGGATAAGCAGTCTCAAGTTCATTATCTTGCAGAGCAGGAAATAAGAACAAATCTTGGCCCTTAACCTTGCTTTGGTAGGTTTCAGAGACAAGTTAAGAAATACTTCAAAAACCAACTCCTGGAGGCACAGGGGTGAGAAGGGAGAGGTTTTCTTGAACCTTTACAAGGAAAAGTTCAAATTTTCTCGCCACATTCGATCCTGACCTTGCCCCTACCTTTGACAGAATGCTTTGTTCCCCCTGTAGGTACAAGGGAGAGAAAAAAATAAAACAAAAAGCAATAGAAATAGCATAAGTCAGAGAGACCTGGAAAAGTCTGCTCTCTTCCAGCACACACCAAGCTAAACTGTCAGCTTGTGAAATAGAAGTAATGTGAGAACGGCGTTGGCAGTGACATGGAGTCATTGTTGTTTTCATGTGCCCTGTGGGAACTACCAACGAAGGGCATATGCTCTCCCAGGAGGAAGATCCCAGCCAGCAATACTGCTCCATACACAGCTGCGTACGCCTCTGTGCATTTTAAGTGCAATTAATTATGTTAATGACTAAAAACTGTACATATTTATAAAACACTACATGATGTCCCGATGCATGCCCATGTTGTGTAGCATTCAGATCAGAGTGAATAGCGCTGTCTCCTCAGATGCTTACCCTTTCCACGTGATAATGACTGCCTAAGACTTCTCTTTTGTCTCCATAAAGAGGTCACCATTATCTTCAGACACCAAACTATGGCATTGAACACCAGAGCTGATTTCTTCAACATAGTTGCAACTTCTGTACAGTTTTTACTTAATATTTTTGAAAACATTTACATAGGCTTTGTTAATACACTGATCCAGTAATTAAGACTTCATATCTTTTCTTGGTCCTCCTCCCCATCCTCTTTCTAGTTCTCTGGGAAACTGATCAGTGAGCACTGTGTTTGGTGGTGGTGGACCTGTGATCACTGGCTTCATGTCCAGATATAAGCATCTTTACTTCCTTGCCTGCAGGAGATTTATGGCTATCACAGCCAATCTTGTTGCTATTGAGTTGCCAGATATAACAGGATGCTAACTTCAGCATCTTCCTTCAGCATCTCTCAGCTACTGACTGGTAGACATTGGCATAATGATATCCAAGCATTCTTATTACGTGGGTGGGATAATGCCAATCAATGATCTTGGACCTGACATTGCCCACAGTGAAAACCTGCCACAAAATAACCCATATATGTTTCTTCTCTCCCTCTCTGTGGCCATTTTTTATTATCAGTGATAATCCAACTCCCATCTCAGTCTCAAGTTATTCTTTGAAGAACATGAAATTATGATAAGAAAGCATGTAATTCTCAGCATGGTTGACTGATGGGAGGAGAGGAACTAGAATAAAGGCATATTTTTGTTGAAAAACAAAGAAAAATTAAAAATAGAGTAATCTTGAGAATTTTGATGAAAAACAGACAATCAGTGGAAATAAACAAAAATGGACATTTACAGAAGTAAATGCATTTACACAGGAATAAATGCAAAATGGCAATGATGTCCCAACCTGGGTGAGGATCTAATACCAGAATAACATATTCTGGGTGAATTATAAACTAAACATGATGGGAATCTTTCTGCTATTCATTTATAGACTCCACTTGACTCTACCTACAATGAAAATGAATTAAGTGTCATATTATGGCTAATATGAGATAAAAAAAACAGTATAACAAAATCGTAACCATTTTAACCTGTGAAATGAAAACCCAAGGGGGTATGTAGATATTGCAGTAATTAGAATCTTCTTTTTCTTTCCATCTAGACATGATGTATTTCTTTGCTACTATACCAAAGAACCACAAATTTATCAACTTGAAACTGTATTTATTCTAGAGCTCAGAAGTTAGAAATCAGTTTCACTGGTACAATGGCCAGTTACCAGCAGGTTGGTTCCCTCTGGAGACCTCAAGAGGGGAGTCTACTTCCTTGTCTTCTGCTTCACATGGCTGCCTGTGTTCTTTGACTTGTTTCCATTGTTACAACTTCAAGAACATCAATTCATTCCTTCTCTGTTTCTATTATCTCTCTCTTTTTTGCCTGTTTTCTAATCTATCCATCTTACAAGAACCATGTGATCACACTGACCCACTTGAGATATTTGTCCACTTCAAGACCACTAAGAATTCCAAAGTGCCCTCTATGGATAAGGAACTGACGTTTTAATCATCTCACTTCTTATCTACAAAGACAATAAATCTCATTTTGACTGTATCTTCTTATCTTCTCTGAGCAATGCATTGTAACTATCAGTGTAAAGTCATGGCATAGACTATGTTAAAATTTCCACATTTAACATTTTTGTTGTTATTTATTTTGTCTCATTCCCCCATTGGTTGTTCATCAAAGAGACAATTTCTTTTGGCTTTGTATTTCACAACTTTGAAAAACTCATTGATTATCTTTAGAGGTTTTGATTATTGTGTATTCCTTAAGAATTTTGGTGGATGAGGGAACATTTTCTTCTGGATACACCATGATAACTGCACACATGAACTCACAGCAGTTTCAACAGCATGTATGAAACCTGCGCAAGCTCAAGACAGACCAAACCCCAGCATGGAGAGGGGAGCTGGACACACAACCGCATCTCCAGTTGTAAGAGAGCTACTTCGTGTATACCCACACCTATATGCCTTTCTGTTCTGCTATCTCATTTGCTCTCCTGCCCAGCTACATCACTTCCTCTTCCTGCCCAGCTCTGTCACTTCCTGTCTGTCTGTACAGACCTCCAGACCTCTATGGTGAACTAGTGTTGGAATTTAAGGCATGTGCCACCATGCCTGGCTCTGTTCCCAATGTGGCCTTGAACTGACAGCGATCCAAACAGATCTCTGTCTCCCAAGTGATAGGATTAAAGGTGTTTGCTACCATTGCCTGACTTCTATGTCTAATATCGTGGCTGGCTTTTTTCCTCTGATCTCCAGGCAAGCTTTATTTATTAGAGCATGAATAAAATATCACAACAAATATGTAATGAACATGTTCTATAAATACATGTGACTTACAGTGTCTTTTTCTGGTTTTTGCATCAGTTAATTGTAGCCCTATAAAAAAATCTGCATGTGTGTAAAATGGAAGACTAGAAACTGCTTTCTTGTGACCCAGTTGTGGAGACTAATCAATATGAGGAAATAAAGAGCATTCCTAATGGAGAAAGAAGAGGCACTTCAGAAATCTACATAGGTACTGACAGAACACTAGAAAAGAGATGGGGAAGGAGGGATGCACAGAAAGGAAGCCACGCCAACTACAACTGAGGCAGTATGGCTCCCTAGCGGGAAGATAAGAAGCAGAAAATGTGGCCAGAAGGTAACCTAAGCAACAATGGTAAAAAAGAGACAAGCTCACAGCCTTCAAAAAGTCTCCAGCTCCATACTTTTTTTCAGTGAGATGGTTATTTCTCTTGTCCTACATGTCAGCCAGGAAGAGGCACCCAGTTTTGTCACTTTATATGACTTAAAAGGTAATCACTGGGTGCCATCTTGGCAAGGAATCCACTGTTTAAAGTCAAGCATGTCTGAATCCCTGAGAATAAGGAACAACCACATGCCAGTAATTCTAAATTTGTTCTACCCAGGTACCAGGATAATCCGCAGCATTGGAAAGTAGTTGTACATTGTGGGAAGGCATGCCAAGCTGAGAGATCCAGGTGGGAGGAGGGCATAAGTTTGGAACCAGAGAGTGCAGTGCACTGGAAATGGTATCTCTGCCCTTGGTGGCCCAGAGTAGACCTCAGAACCTGAAAATGACTCTCAAATTTGACAGTCCGAAGCCTGAGGTCAGCAGGTGAGCACCTACTGGAACTGACTATCTACCATGCAATGCTGTTGGTTGTTAAATCTCTGAAACTACAACAGAACACTTGATATCCACAGTTACACCACTCCAGGAGGAAAAAAACAGCATTTGAGGGCCTTGCAAAGTACAATGGCAAATGGTACCTTGTCCAGATCTTCCTGGACAAATTGCAGTACTGTGGCTGCTTCCTGCTCCCCATGAACCTGAGTCACAGCCCACAACTAGTATATTAACTAGCACAGGTGGCAAATCTAGGGAGTGTCCAGAAAGCAGGGGATCCTGCTCATTACAGATTGCAAACTTATGTTTAGCCAGCAAGGCCTCTGGTTTGCAAAAAAGAGAAGCTACTAAAGTAAACATATCTCTGATGGACATCAGACCCTTAGCCATTACAGGTTCAACACCAACCAAGACAAGAATCCACAAGATCAATGGTTCCACTCTACACACCCCTCCTCCAGAATACATGTCAAGAAAGCTCTACATTTTGAAGCTCCTAGAAAGAACCTGCTTCAGTCCTTCATCTTTTGGTCTTCCCTACACACTTGCATTCACACACACACACACACACACACACACACACACACACACACACACACACACATACACACACATACACATGCACACACACCAAATAAACACACATACAACCCTTCTTAGCATCCTCTTTATCTTTTCTTTTAATTGCACATTAGTAGTTAATCTTTCTTGTACTTTAAAATAGAAAAATAACCTTTTATTTCTCTCACACATGTATCTAACTTTACCTGTGCATTTTCCCCCTATTGATCAGCCTTTTTCTTTTGTGCTGTGCATTTACCTATCTTTTGCTTTCTTTATAGTAGAAAGACTATATTTTATATAGTCTATATTTGACTCTATTTTAATCAAAATTTAATGTTAATTTTCGTTGTATTTAAAATAAAAATGTATGTTTTATTTTTAATACTTCTTACAATATCAAATTTCACTCTTGAACTTCCATACTGTTGGGAAATCCTTTGTTTTCTTTTCCATTTTTTTTCTTTCTTTTCAACCTTTGGAACACTCTTTTTCACTCTTTGTTCTTCTTTATTTTCATTCATTTAACCTAGCTTCTCCCTTATTTTGCTTTCTCCCTGCCTCCATCCATTGTCTAACTAACTTACTGTGTCTCTATTTGCCCTAAATGATTGTAACTTCATCATACAGTCTGCATTAGTCCCTGTGTCTGTTTTGTTACCACTGCTGATATATTTCTGGACATTAATTGAGTTTTACTATCTTTCTGTATCTTCTAGTGCAATTGCTATTACAGAAGTATTTGGAGGATGCTCGAGGTTGATCCCTAAAGACAAGGCTATTCAGAAGAAAATCAACTAATATAACTGGAAGACATATCCAAATGAGCAGATTATAGGATATACATACACACACACACACACACACACGTGTGTGTGTGTGTGTGTGTGTGTGTGAGTGTGTGTGTGTGTGTGTGTGTGTGTGTGTGTGTGTGTGTGTGTGTGTGAAAAATAAGGCAAAGTGACTCCCCTAAAAGATAATAATTCCTGGACCACTGAACTCAAAGATATGGAAGAAGGAGGAGGGGGAAGAGTAGAAGGAGGAGGAGGAAAGGAGGAGGGTGAGGAGGAAGAGGAGGAAAGGAGGAGGGTGAGGAGAAAGAGGAGGAAAGGAGGAGGAAGAGGAGGAGGAGAGAAAGAAAGAAAGAAAGAAAGAAAGAAAGAAAGAAAGAAAGAAAGAAAGGAAGGAAGGAAGGAAGAAAGGAAGGAAGAAAAAGAAAGGAAGGAAGAGCAAGTATACAGCTCTGGAGGGAAAGATTATAGGATGTGTGTGTGTGTGTGTGTGTGTGTGTGTGTGTGTGTGTGTGTGTGTGAAAAATAAGACAAAGTGACTCTTCCTTTCTGTAGGAAGTCAGGCAATACCTACAGCTGTGAAGGAAGATATCCTGGATACCTGCAGCTGTGAGGAGAAAGGTATCGGGACTTGTCGCAAAGTCGGGTATGGCACACCTGCTCTTCTCCAAGAGAGAGCCATCACAGCTGAGCTTTGCTCCACTCTGCTAAGAGAGTTCCCCAGCAGAGATATCCATTTCTTCTCGGCTCCAGCCTAGGTTGTTACTTCTTCTGCTTCACTCTGCTAGCGGGGGAAACCCTTGAAGAAATGTAGCAATGTGCTCCCAATCTGGCAAAAAGTTGGTACTTCTGCTCCACTCCCTGAGTTTCCCAGCTGTTGCTTCTCTGCTCCCTCCACTAGGGAGAGATTCTGCAGAGATTCTGCTCTGTTCCAGCAATAGGTCTTCATGCAAAACTCCTTCACGAGATTTATTTGGGAGAGAGGAATCCAGGAAAGTGGCTGCCTCTGCCAGGGTGAAGAAAGGCAGCTGCCAACTTGAATAGGCATAAGGGCTTATATAGGGCCGAGTGTTTGCAGGGAGAACATGTTCAGGGTGTGAATTGGTTGGATTTCAATCCCCTTGAGCTTGGACAAAGCTCAGAATGGTTGGTTTTCCTGCTCAGGAATTCGTTGGTTTTCCTTTTCAGGGATTGATAGGTTTCCTGTTCAGTTGGTCAAGGGCAGATTTGGCTCTGGTTTCAGGGTCAAAGTGTGTTTCTTTCACTGGCCCTTTTAACCTTTTGGCTCTAGTTTCAGGGACAAAGTGTATTTCTTTCACTGGCTCTGGTTCCAGGGCCAAAGTATGTTGGTATTTTTATACAGAAGCCAAACTTCTCCCCTGAGAGTTCCAAAATTGACTTTACTGTTGCAGTTCAATAAAGGAAAAGTATACATATTTATTAGCATGCACAGATGTCACAGAGAACATTACAATTCAAAGAAGGACCAGGTGGTTGGGTCTTAAGTACACTCTTGGTAGAGAAGGGGGTAGTAGGTGTTATAGGCAATTTGGAGGGGGTAGAAATGAGTTTTAAGGGAAATGTAAGCCTGAAGAATAAATAATCATGTAGAGCAAAGTTCCTCTGGGCTTTACATGTAGTGTTTGACTTTGAATCTTTTTCTCCCATGTTATGAATTTTAACCTTTTTTGGTTAATGGCATTTCAGCAAGAGGCCTAAAAACAACTGTGTTCTTTTTCAGACAAATAAGGGACTTCTGAGAAAGCCCTCCCCTGCACTTACTGTGCAGATGCATGAAGTTTAAAGTCCAGAGTGACGTATTTTCAAATATCATTTTTTTCAAAGCAGGGTTTCCCTGTGTAGTTTTGGTGCCTGTCCCGGATCTCACTCTGTAGACCAGGTTGGCCTCAAACTCACAAGGATCCACCTGGCTCTACCTCCTGAGTGCTGGGATTAAAGGCCTGCGCCACCACCACCTGACCTCAAATATCATTTTCTGAGCTACAACATAGTATTACAATTCAATTACTAGTATGTTTTTAGTTTAGGATTTTTACATTGATATCCATAAAGGATCGTTGTCTGGAGCTTCCAGATTTTGTCTAGTTTTTGTCATTTGGGTTAATTTTTACCTTTCAGAGAATTTATTAATTTTGGCTAGTCTGTTCATTGCATTTGTTGCTATATTTATAATATTTTATTCCTGGGATTTTAATATCCTGGAAGCCAAAGTCATATCCCCTCTAAATCTGGTGATGTTCGTAATGCCCTTTTAATTTTTCCCTATATCATTTGGCCAGCACCTTATCAGATTTATTGAATTTCCTGAAGCTTTTTATTTCATTGGTGTCTCATTTCAGTAATTTGCATTTGTTCGTTTTTTTTTTCATTTCTTTCTATCTAGCTTGCTCTTGTTTTTCTTGATTCCTTTGGCGTGATCTGGCTATCAATGTGGAAGAAATTGGTTACCTAATAGCACAACCATAACACTTAATGTGTAATTAGCACTTTTAACCACAGAACCTGCACTAAAGACCTGGCAGTGTTTCAGCTTGTGCTGGCTGCTGGTCAGCTGGCAGCTGGTCGATATGACTAGTTGATGTCATGAAGAAAATGATGAAACCACCAGAAGGGAGTTAGAATCTTGTGTCAGCTACGCTGTAACCTCATGTTTGCTAAAGGCGGTCAATACGCTTGTGCTGTGGAACATTGCTCTAGGCTTCATGAACACATCTGAGCTTGACCTAAGCAGAGAGTCAACCCCCCACACGGTTCCTGCGGTGCTGTAGGAATGCGCAAAAGACCTCCTAACTATATAGGAGCTGGAACTGAGGAAAATACAGACCAAGAAGACTAGAGAAGTAGATTTGGTGAGATGAATGGAGAGGATGAAAGAGACACAAGATCACACTATAGTGGCTGCTGAAAGTGACCATAAAATAACTTGACAAAGAATACAGGAAATATTATCTAAAGTAAAAGGATGTGAAAGTTTGAGGGTATGGTGATAAATGTTTTCATATGTTTAGGGTATAGATGATGCTTTGAGATAAATACATACATATATACATTTATACATGCATACATGATGATAGATGATGGATGGATGGATGGATGTGAAATGTTTGCTATAGTCATGCATATTATCATACGCATCATCTCACATGATTATTTTTCTGTGGTAAGAGTACCTAAAATGTCCTCTCTTATCAAATCTCCAGGATACAATACATTATCATTAACATATTCAACATTAGATCACTAGACTTCTTCATTCTAAATAACTATATTTTTTACTCATTGTCCTAAGTCCCTCCATTTTTCTCACCCAACTGCTTACCTCCAGGGTAGTCACTATCATTGTACCCATTCTACATATTAAATCACTTATTTTTCTTGTTTGCATATGTGAAATTTTTTCTTTTTGTAAATGGCTTATGTCACTTAGAACAATGTCATCTATGTTAATTTGTGTTGTAGAAAATGACAGGATCATTTTCTACATAATATTCTGCTCTCTCTCTCTCTCTCTCTCTCTCTCTCTCTCTCTCTGTGTGTGTGTGTGTGTGTGTGTGTGTGTGTGTGTGTGTGTGTGTGTGTGTATGTGTTCATAAATATGCTCTACCACTCATTTGGCTGCCTTCTTCATTTCTCGATCATTTTATTTGCTATCTTTAAACTTTGTCAGCAGATGTAATCCAACTTGTTTACTTTTGATTTTGTTGTTAGTACTTGTGGGAAATAATCACACTAAAGCTGATATGAAGAATATCATTTCTTTTAGGATTGTTATGATTTCAGTCTACATGTGTCTATGTGTACAAATACATGGAAATCATAATGATGGCTTTTGCAGTAAGTGAAAGACTGGGCTTAATTCTGAATAGATATGGACAAGTGAAAATTCATAAACAAGTAGCTAGGTAGCGATGGAAGTGTTAGGAATGTAGTAAAGGAACATCAGGGTTAAAGAGAATTCTGGCTAGGCTCAACTAACTATATTGCCACTAATGCAGGGTAGGCTGATCAGATACCTCCTGGGGATGATGCAGGATGAAGAAGATGGTCAGATATAGTGACCAGGAATTAATGATGACAAGTTCTTGATAAATTTATTTAACAAGGTTCTGGGTTTGGAGAAGCACAAGTGGTTCTTCAAGAAGTTTGGGGTATCTATGTGTTAAATACTTTTAGACATTAAATCTGAGGGGTGCAGGGCTACCAGGCAAAGGATCCAGGTGAAGCTATGGAATGTAGACTTGGTTGATTCTGGTCAGCAATTTGTAAAACTCAGGAAGTTGTATGTTACTGTATGTTATTCACAAAAGAACTTTCTGGAAATGTAATGTTCTCTGATAATTGACTGCCCATGACCATAGGATATACATTAGATAGTCATACAAGTCATTTTTTAATTAACGTACCGTGGATGAATACTATATCTGAGTGCTCATCCAAAGAACTCCAAATGAACAGATCACAGAGATATATGCACAGCAATGTTTACTGAAGCATTAGCCACAGTAGCTAAGTTATGTAACCAATCTAGATGTTAAAAAAAACAAATGAATGGATAAGGGAAATGTGGTGTGTATATGCACAATGAAATTTCTTCACCTGAAAGGAGAAATAATAGTAAGTTATGTTGCTTGCAGGAAATAAGATGCAATAGCCAGATAAATTAAGCAAGCTAAATGCTGTATGTTTTCTATCATTTGTATATGGATATTCATATAGATTTTATGTGGGTACATAAAGTCATGTATGTTTATTTCACATGAAAGTGAAACTGCCTAGGGTACCTAAGGTGACTGATGGGAAGGGAGAGAAGTGGCAGAAAAAGGACTAGAGAGAATGGGAGAGGATACTCTCAACACACATATGCTTTTATGACAATTACACTATATAAATAGAATACCAAATCCAATGAATACACACAATGAAAATTTGAAAATTGATCCTAAATAGAGTCAAAAAGGAAAAGAGTCACATGATTCTTTAAAAGAAAAATATATTTTCATGAAACACTGCACAAAAGTTGGTATGGCCAAGAGAATGGAAAGTTCACCAGGAAGTGTTAGTGCCTCTCATAAGAGATGGCTTTGTGATTCATTTTTCATATCTCCAGGACAGCACAGCAAAGGCACATGTCTCTATTACATTAAAGCCAGAAAGACTGTTATATCGGCCACACCTATTTGTCTCCCTCTTGATCCTACAGCTTTTACTCTCAGGCTCCCGTTCCCTAGAGGCAACCACTTCGTCATCTGCTATGTATGTGTAATTATTGCTCTTTCATTTGAGGTAGACTGTTTAGTTTCCATGACTCCCACTGAAAGACAGAGACCCTTTCATTTATTTGAAATTCCCAAAATATTATTATGTGAGTCAATATTCAGTGTTTAATACAACTCTCTGAAGGCCATGTACTGGATTAACTGTTGTCTTAGTTATATTATGTTGCTATGATAGAGTATCTGGACAAAAGCAATATAGAGGAAAAGGGATTTATTTAGCCTACAGTTCTCCAAGAATACAGTCCACCATGGTAGGAAAGGCAAAACAACAGACGGGGAAGGCATGGAGGTGGAAACAGAATGCCTTGTTTCTGATGCATCCTCAACCAGGAAGCAGAGCTTGAAGAAGAAGCAGAGCTGGGCTATCAAGCCACAGACTCATCCCCCTCCCCCACCACTACCCTACGTACACAGTGATCAACTTCTTCCAGCAAGACTCCACTTCCTAAAAGTCCCAGAGCCTCCCCAGACACCACCACCATCTGGAGACCAAGTGCTCAAACATGACCCTATGGGGGACATTTCATATTCAAGCCATAATGAGTAGCAGTCTATGCATTTTTCTTGGAGAGATTTTTTTTGTATTAAATCATTAGCTTTCTAACATGTTGTCTTTGTTAATAATCACACATGTGCTCATTATTAGACCAAGAGGGAAATACTCCTCTCAGTACTATTTCTCCTTGGTGATCACACTCATTTACAGAGTCCTTCCTTACTGCAAACTTGCCTTCTGAAGATTAGCTTTCTATATCCACTAGTGTTAATGAATGGGAATTATAGGAACAGAGAGCCCCCTGATAACATTGCCTGTAAATGAAGATGGCTCAGTATGTACACAGTGAAAGAGGCTGAAGGAAAAAGAGCAAAATCTAGAGAAGCCCATAATTAATAACCTCAATCACAAGGCTCAGGAAAGTGAATTTCTTTCTATAACATAATTATTCTCTTACAGCTTCTAGAGTTGCAAATAATGATGATCACTTGTAATTTCTCCTTTTATATTCTTTCCTTGAATTATTTTCCACTTACAGCCATAAGTGTAGTCTACCATAACCTGTAATTTATCTCTACAATCCAGTTATCCATTCTTTAATTATGATTCCAGGTCCCTTGAAGTGAAGCATATCTTTTTGTTTGCTACAAACACCAGCTCAGAGCTCATTTCTTTGGGATTCCTTGCTCTTTGATGAATCCCACAACTTTCTTTCCTACCCTTCCATGTCCCAACTCAGGAAGGGCTTGCCTTCTTTGGAATTCACTATGGCCTGTGTTGACACCATGGGCCTGTTTCTAATTGGTTGAATGCATTTGAATTATAAAAGCTATGGATATCTTTTAGGAACTTCTGTCATTTGGGAAAAGAAGAGAGCAGAGCAGATGAACTTATCACACAGACCACATCCTTTCCAAGAAGTAAACTGGAAAGCCCGTGATTTACCCTTCCCAGCTATGAAAGCAACGTCATTGGAGAGCCAGTCCATCCCTCACCCTGGGGTCCCAGATAAATCTTTCAAAATCTGCCTACCACTGCAGAATCTGCGAGTTGAGATAAACTCCACCATTATATCCTTAAGGAAGTGCTCTATCCAGAAAGGTGTCTCTGCCCTGCTGAGAAATATGTGCCAGAGGAGACAGGAATTTCTCTCTCTCTCTCTCTCTCTCTCTCTCTCTCTCTCTCTCTCTCTCTCTCTCTCTTTCATTACAAAAAAAATGGTTACTTATCCTGTAAGTGAAGCAGAGCAAGAACCTGACATGTCGCCTTAAGTCACCTCCCCTGTAATGTGACAGTCCAAATCCCCAGAATAACCATGGATTAAAGCAGTGAGATTCAAAGTCCTCAGCTCTAATTAGCAGAAGGCTAAATAAAAAGCTGGATTTCCAGAAGTTGTGGTCCAAACTAAAGACTTAAGCAGAGTTGAATCCCAAACAAATTACTTCTCACATTTAAAAAATTTCAAACGCATTTATACAATTATTTTATTCACAAAAGGAAAGCTTACAAGGCAAGTGTAAACATTACATTTCTTGCCTCTTTCTTATAAGGAAATTTAAAGCTAAACTCATTGTTCAGCCATGCCAGACATGAAAACTGACTTTTCTGGCGAACTCTCCATTCAGTATTTATCTACTCTTCTAAAACCTGCTTAACTTTACTATATGCTAGAACTGAAGATTCAAAGTGTAAATCTAATAGGCAAAGCCCTCTGGCCTCATGAAGCATATGTTTAATAGAAGAGGGGAGAAAACTGTGAAATGACCATGTAGCAGACAGAGAAAAATTCATAATTTCTAATAGAGTGGTGGGATACAGGGTATCAACAGTGCAAACATATTCATGATTAGGAAAAGTTT
This sequence comes from Peromyscus californicus insignis, assembly GCF_007827085.1. Lineage (NCBI taxonomy): Eukaryota > Metazoa > Chordata > Mammalia > Rodentia > Cricetidae > Peromyscus > Peromyscus californicus. The sequence continues at coordinate 33,485,086 of NW_026294503.1, forward strand.
ATAATCCAGGATACAAAATCCAAAAGAATTCAAGAGACAAAGTCAGAAGTTAAGGTAGGTACTGAGATAAAAAATTGAAGAAAAAAAAAAGTGGGAATGAAGAATATAGGTCAGTAGGGGATACTAATGTCAGGAGATGTTGAAGAAATCCCCAACAGGGATAGCAGTTCCTCTTCTGGCTGTCCCTTCTGGCCTCCTGAGATAAATTAATCTTGTCATATAGTTTTGCATAATCTGCAAAAATCCTGAGGCACGTGGCTATGTTATTGAAACTATTTATTTATCAACAGGGACATGTCACATGGCTCTGGGCCCCCTTACAGAGTGTAATTCACAGCAAGGTTCCTGAGAGGCTGAAATGAAGTGATTCAGGTGAAAGTTCTTGCCAGAGCCAGACACTTGATACCTCATGCTCACTGTAGGTTGGTATCCCTGAACTAAGAGTCTAGGATGTAGATGTGATGTGGAAGCAGGGGTTTGAGGTGTGCTCTGGGATCAAAGACTGAAGGAGTAAAAAATGATGGTTTCCACTATAGTGTTGTTCTATTTTAATTGTGTTTTAAGCCTTCTATAATAAAATATATAAAGATTGAAAGGAAAGGCATGCAGAAAACGGTCCTGGCCTCTGGTTCCCTAATTGACTAAATCATTACACAGTCTTGGTGGGTTGGAGCAGTCTTTGGCAGTGAGCAGTACTACAAGAAGAGAAGGAAGTCAACAGAAAGCTATCAGCCATAACATCCACAGATAAGGCGATGACTCCAAGAATCCACATCGCCAGGTTGAGGCAGTTTACCAGGCTGATCACCACAAAGCCTCCTGCATGTTATTTTCCTTCTATACCTCAGAAAGCTTCCAGAGTAGTTTCTGGCCAGTAGGGGTGCCTCTTGTTTTATTGGTGCTCTATGGTGGACCTTGCTTTGACCACTCCTAAAATTCTCCTGCCTGCATGAGTGTCTTTGCAGTGCACTGTGAGAGCCAATTCCATGATTATCAAGTAAAAAACTAAGGCTTCATGAGGCCACAAACAGTAGCCTCTGGAGTCAATGTTGTACATGTTGCTTCTCCAAAGTTCAGGCTCTCTTCTGTCACCTCACTGCCTCTCCTTCTGCACAGTGGCTTCTTCCTAAGCCAATTGATTAATCGGAATCAGAGGCAGGGCACTACAAAATGCCATCCATCTTCTAAGGACACCCAGGTGGCAATGTGTCAAAGCTTACTCGAGAATCCCAGGCTCATGAACTTGGGAACAGCTATACCTATAAACAGGCAGGCTCCAGGAGGCTTTGCTCACTAGTGACTAAACTAGGGAGGATTCATGAGTTCCATCATTTCTGCTTTCAATGCCACTTCTTTTTTTTGTTTTGTTTTGTTTTGTTTTTCGAGACAGGCAATGCTACTTCTATTCTGTCTCAGCAGAGGTCATGAGAACTTCAGAAAACGCATTCATCCATTATTCCTCTGGGCTACTGTGACAGTTTGAGAAATGTCCTTTAGAGGCTTTGGTATTTGAACACTTCATTCCCCAGGGTGTGACCTTGCCTAAGAAAGTACATCCCTGGAGGTGGACTTTGAAGGTTGAAAACCTCATGCTAATTGCAGCATACTTTCTCTGCTTCCTGCTTGTGGTTAAGATGTGAGCTCTGGGCTTCCTGTTTCTGCTTCCAAGCCTTCTGCTTACTGCCATGCCTCTTTGCCACGATGGAAGCTCTCATTCCTCTGGAACTGTAAACCAAAATAGTCTTTCTTCCACGAGTTATGTCTTGTTCTGGTGGTTTATCACAGCCATGAAAAATAACTAGTGATTCATTAAGTTATGATTGACCATTTATGCTTGTCAGAACCTGAAGAGGATATTGCAGTTCCCCAAAGCAAGACAAGAGGGGAGACTGTCTATTTGCCCTAAGGTTTACAGGATAGAGGCTCAGGGGTAGAAGTGTGGAAATTTTGGTCTTCAGACGACCCAAGCATGGTTTGTGGCCTTGTGCTGAGGCCAAAAATTAATACTGCTCTAGTTTAAGGCTTCAGAAGAATGATCCACTGTTTGGTGGATATTAATAACATTATCTTTTAATGACAGATAAGCAAAGATGTGGAAATGTGTGAAATAATGTGAAAAGGCAAAGACGGGAAATGTGGAATAAATGCAGATTGACTGGGGATTAATTAATAGGACCACATACAAATATTTTCCAGATGTCAATGCAACACTCAGCCTATTTTGAAGTATAACTTTTTAAAAACTGATTTCCGTGTTTCTAATGTGTATCATCACCTTTAGGCCTCGCATTAGTTGTGTAGCTTACTGTATTTATACACTTTCCAAATGAGACAGAGACTTAACAAAATAATGCGGCACATAGGTCACAAGTGGCTACGCTCCTTCTGTTTTCATGTTAGAAAAGGTTATGACTCCGTTCTTAGCAGAGTAAAATGTGTTTTAAATGTGAAGGTAGCGTGAATGCTAGGTGTCTATTTTAGGACCTCATTTGACAGTTAACATCCTCCTATATTCACCCTTTGGTCTCCATGTTGCTATGGTTTTGGACCCTTCTAGCTTAGAAGTTCTCTGATTTTTGGTGTAAAGAAGAGCTAAAGGAAGATCAGGAGACTTGAGCTGAGGTGCTGCAGGCTTCAGATACTGCATGTTCTTTAGTCTCAGTCCTACAGAGCTTTTTAGAAATCTGATGTGAAAACAAACAAGTCAAGTACTGCACGAGAAAATGCTAACTAGCTAGTCATAAGCTGTTCCCATGACACACTCCACTGTGACAGGAATGACGCGTCAACCAGGAGTGATAGGCATTCTCTTCCCAGAGCAAGAAACACAGCCAGCAGAAAAATACGGGTGGTAACAAGGCTACTGGTGGAATAAATCTTCCATGACAATGCAGAAGGGTCCCCAGGACAGAACCTGGGCTACTTGGCTTTGAGAACAAGTAGCCCTTTATGACCAAAATTGGTTTCTTCTAAGAAACTCTTGTTCTGTGAAAGCAAAGTGATAGGAAGAAAACTCAGAGGGAAGTACAGGAGATGAGCTGAGACTTTGGGGATGGAACTCAAAAGAGAACTCCTAGGTAGTTTTAAAATCGAAGCAGAACATAAGTACATATAATCCATCTAAATTGATACAAGCAATATGATCATGAATATACATACAAATAACAATGCACAGAAACACTTCATGAAGAAATGGCTCACAGAGTACCCAAAATAATATGTGAATGGATGGTAGTTAATTGCATTGACTAAAATTCAGTATGGATTTATCTGTTTGGGGTGTTTTTCACACATTACCTTATATATCCTTCACGATAGCCCCAGTGGGTATATTTCATACACCATTTTATGGATGAGGGAACTGGCATTGGGGGGTTTCTGTTGTTTTTGTCATGGTGCGTTTCCTTAATATTTCATTTAGTAAGCAGGAACAGTTTTAATGTTTAAACATTGACTTATTAATGTATTGAATCATCATTTTAACAAGGCATAAGCTGTAAAACTGAGTGCCTCCTGGAGACAAGCATTTCTCTCTTGTTCTCCTGCATTGACTTTCTTCCATAGATGATGAATGTTACCTTGCTTCCCATCTCATCTCTTTTCAAAACTTGTTGTCCTTAGGACTCAATCCTTTCATGTCTTCAACCAGCCACATCTCCCATCTCTGCATCCTATGGCTTATAAGTCTGTAGCTGCTGAAACCACTGCTTAGGCACTCCTGTGAAGTGTTTGCTGGCTTCATGTTTCTGAAAAAGCTCAGTGATGAAAGAAAGCAACCTAGCCCACCAACCATCCATCATGCATCCCATCATGGCCCGTTGTCTAAGGATGTCCTTTGCACACCACTGTAAAGTACCCATGTGGGCTCAGGCTGTGGCCTCCTCTAGGTTACTCCAACTATGCAGAACAGCAGCTTTCTGGCTCTGTATAGGCTCTGAGTATAAATCAGCAGTTGGCTTCCTTTTGAGTGCATGTGCTGAGACAGAATGGCTCCACATCTTATGTGTATAAATGATCAACAAACATCTGTCAAGCACAACCCCAGGAAAACAGACTGATAAGTAACTTATTAATGAAAATAAAATATGAACTCAAATTACTTCAATAATACACAGACCCACGTGGGTATCAAAATCATATCAGATAGCCGAGGCAATTGAAGTTATTGAACACACACTAAACTGGTGAATGATGACCACCACTTGTATGGGACTAGAGAAGGAGCAGCACTCCAAGACTGAGACATGGTAGGCATACTGACCAGTCACCCAGTCACTCATCATGAGCCTCATCTAGGGAGATCACCAAAGGGAACGAACTCTGCTTTTGTCCCTCAGCCAAGGGATATAGCTCAAGTCTAGCTTCTCCCACCTGGGAAACACAGACTCTTTACAGGGCACTAAGAACTGTCTGCTACTCAGATATGCGTTTGACAACACTGTGCCCTAAATAACTCTGTGCCTGCAACTCCTTAAACTTCTTACCTGGTCCTCTATAGAGATGGCTTTACCTCCTCTTTAGTTCCCTTCCTCCATCTTCCTCCATCTCACTCCCTGAACTCTGAAGCTGCTCTAACCCTTTCTTACCAACACATTGTGTGCATATATAATGTATATTCTCTCTGTCTCTGTCTCTGTCTCTCTCTCTCTTTCTCTCTCTCTGTGTGTGTATGTGTGTGTGTGTGTGTGTGTGTGTGTGTGTGTGTGTGTGTGTGTGTGTATACATTATTGTGTGAAGCACAACATGTGAACTGAGAGTGGATAATAGTAATTAAGATTGAAATAAAAAGACTTGTTACAGCTAGCAGCCATGTCTACCAAGTGCAATCGGCTAAAATTGGTGAACCGAAGTCGACAAAATCAACACAGCCTGTAAACTTACTATTCACTGAATTCCGACATTGTGGCAAGACATAAGCATGTCTATGCTTCTGACATAGCTCTCTCACAAAACCTTCCCAGGTTTTTCGACATATTATCTCATATAAAATACACCCCAAGCCTCTGCTCATCCCCACGCTGCCCACTCCTCCTCTTCTCTAGGTCCTATATACCATTTTTAACAGAATCTAACTGTAAACTAGAATGAATCACTTAGAGTGCCCTTGCACCAAAATACTGACAGTCATTGTATTTTTAACTGTATGACATTTGAAGGTGAGGCCTTTGGGAAGCTACTGGGGTTAGAGGAAGTCATTAGAGTTGGTCCCACGGTGGCATCAGAAAGTGTCATAAAACAGAGAGTAGCAACTCTAACAAGCAAGCATGCTGCCTCAGCATGCAACACCCTCTGTCAGGATATGAAGCAATGGGCCCTCACCAGAAACCAAGCAGATATGGGACCTACACTTTTAGACTTCTTAGGCTCTAGAATTGTGAGCCAAATTCAATCCTCTTCTTCATAAACTACCTAGTTTTGGATATGTTTGTTATAGTAACAATAAACAGACTAAGATAGTGACAAATAGTATCATGAGAATTCAACATATACTAAATTTTATATGTCTAATAATAAAATGATCAGGAATTATTATTATCCCAATTTTATGAATGAGAAAATTGGTACAGACAATTAATTAGTTAGCCCAAGATAATGCATTTATGAGGAACAGCCACTGTATACATATGCAAATACATTTAGTTCAGCTACAAGATAAACATCTTCTAAACTAACACAACAGTGAGCAGAAATTACCTGGGAAGAAAAACAGAAACCCCCTCAAGCTCCAGATCCTTAACAGCCAGACACTAAGCCTGAATGACAGAAATACCTCCTACACTTTCAGGATCCATCAGTGAGAACTTTGGCGCAAAAACATGAGTGCTACTGACATTCTCACAATTTCAGTAATTAAGTAATACTGTTGGACTTATACCTCAGTTGATTATAATAGAACTCAGATAGAATGATGTGAATGACATTCATTCTTGGTGCTACTCAGTTGTCAACCCAAAGACTTTTTTGGTTCCAAGTGTACTATTGAAAAGTATATATTCTCTGCTTGGTTGCAGGTTTACACAGTCTGTAAAGCCAATGTGTGTATACACACTGAATCAAGTTCAGAGTGTTCACTTGAGACTTGGTGGACTTTCTGGGCAACATTTCCGTGATTCACCAACTTGAACAATGTGCAGCTGCGTGAATACTGTCTCTTCCTCATCCTCTCCAATCTCTCCCACCCCACCATTTCTTGTACTTGTATTAGACTTAGGTTGACTGGTTCCCTGGTATTTCATTTTCTCCTGTTCTCTGTTTTATATTTTTTCTATGCTGCATTCCGGGTGAATGTTCTCAGTTTAGCCTCTAGCTTCCTAATTATTTTTTCAATGGTGTGCATACATAATATATCCATTGAGACTTTATTTTGGGTGACATTCATCACTTCTAAAAGTTCTACTTGGTTCTTTTGTGAAAATACATGACTTTTCTTTCAAAGAACTTCATTCTGTCTCACTTATATTTGTTGTTCTTATTTTTAATTTTTAAAACCTAGAAATAAATGTAAATATAATCTATTCTTGAATATATATATATATATATATATATATATATATATATATATATATATACATACAGTCTGAAGAATCTGAACATCTTGCTCATGGGCTGGTCTGTGTTTCATCTGCTCTCATCTTCGGTGTATCCTTGGGTGTGTTATAGTTTTTAATCTGAGCTTATTCACTAGGAGCCCATCTCTGGGATGCCTAGAAGACCTGGGTTTGGAGTGTCTCTTCCCAAAGGACCCACTTATCCTATAATATGGGAGCGATACAAGTCTGGGGCTGTGTCTGTGTTAACAGATAAGCTTTGAGAGTCCTAGGCTGTGTATCAGTAAATAACTTGTAAAAAACTTGTCTGAATGGTTCTGGCCTTCAAGTTCTCTGTCTTTCTTATGTTAAGGAGTAACGATAAACTCTGGGAATCACGGAAATGTTGCCCAGAAAGCCAGCCCACCAAGTCTCAAGTGAGCACTTTGAACTTGATTCAGTGTGTCTACACACATTTGCTTTACAGAATGTGTAAACCTGCGACCAAGCAGAGAATACATACTTTTCAATAGTACACTTGGAGAGAAACAAGTCTTTTGGCTTACAACTGAGTGGCTATTGGTGGTGCAATCCCTGCTGACCCCACATGGCTCCAATAGAGCTTTCCAATCCTAAGGTCACACAGAATTCCCTGACCAAATCCACTGGATCTCAAAAAAACAAAAACACGTGACTATGGAAAAGGGACTTGTGGGGTGGTGTTGGGAATAGGAGGCGAGGGAGAGGAGGGGGTGCGTAATCAGAATGCATCACGTACATGCATGGAATGCCGCTGAACAACTCTAATAAATAATTCAAAAAATAAAACATCATTACTTTGTTCTTTGAAAACTGCATTCAAAATTAAGCAAGATTTTAAAAACTATATAAAAATACCTAACTGTAGTCTTGTGTTTTCCAGAAAGCAGGTTTCTCAAGGCTGAAAGATGCCAGATTTATATTCCTAAACCAGCAGCATCCACTAAGTCAGAAGTGGTACTTTCCTCATGATTAACCGCAAGACACTGCAGCTGAGTGGGTCTAAGACACCCCAGCCTTTCCCACAGCACACTAGAAAGTGTCACACTGCTTCTCAGAGGCCAAGTGTTTTCCTGCCACTCTGGGAAAAGTTTGGAATGCCTCTCATGGTACATCAAGTATAAACAGTCAAATGTGAACAAAACCTGGAAGTTTACACTTGGTTTACCCGCGGGGTCCCTGCATCTCAGATCACTGAGTAAAACCTTCTTGGCAACGGAGTTAGCTGTGTTTTCTTCCCAGGGTCCTCACTGTGGATGACCTTTTCCCTACCCAATTGTAGTTAGCTTCAAAGTAGTAAGTAATGTGGCTGACCCATCCAGAAGCTTCAAGCTTAAGGATTTCAAAGGCTTCAGTCCCAACATAGCTCAAGAGCAGGGCATTTCAATGACTCTCAGGTCATATTTGATCTTCCTAAATGTTCACTAATTTCAGAGGTACTGGTCATCTTGGTTAGTTTGGCAGCATTTTAAGAGAAAGCAATCACATGGCCATGTGACTTTTATTTTCAGTCTTCTAGCATCCAACAGCCTTTTCTATCAGACATGAAGCACCAGCTAACAGTGGGATGTGGAGGTCTGCTAAAGCCATCCGAACCTCTCTGGTCTTCACTGGCTCTTGATTCTTTATTGACAACTCAGTGCTCTAAACAAACCCCACTGAGGCAAGGGTTTCCATCATGAACAAAGGTTAGGCTTTCTTAATATCCACAGAATTTTTTCCTTGCTTGAGTTTTGATGTCTGGGCTATGTCCCAAATAGATTCCAATCCAGCCATCAGAGGGCAGCTGATAAAAGCAAAAAGCCATCACTCTGAGGGTCCCTGAGCTTAACAAGGATAGCCCTCTGAGGCTGTGGATGTGACAAAGCTACTGAATGTTCGGTCGCAGAGGGAACTGCTAATTAACTTCAGAGTAGCAGGGCAAATGAATGGCACCAGCAATTAGATTTTAAAACACACACACACGCACACACACACACACACACACACACACACACACACACACACACACCTCTAAAATCTCAGGTCCCTTTGCTAATACAGAAAACCTTTAGAAAATGAATGTTTCCTACAAATTGAAGTAGAGTAAGAATAGCCTGGGGTCATCAGGACCTGAGATCATTTTCCTCTGTTTTTACTAGGTTTGAGTCATGGAAGAACTACCCAGATATTCTCTCTGTGTGTCTGTCTCTGTCTCTGTGGTGTTCTCTCTCTGGCTCTGGCTCTGTCTCTCTGTCTCTCTGTCTGTCTCTCTGTCTGTCTGTCTCTCTCTCTCTCTCTCTCTCTCTCTCTCTCTCTCTCTCTCTCTCTCTCCAGTTTTCTCATCTAAAAAGTAAGGTGCACTCAATTAGATGACCTTAGACAAGAACTCAAACACTAAAGCAAACTTGGATTAGCATCATTTCTATACAGTTGAGAGGGACACCATGAAATTCTGCTGCCCAAGCTCCACTGGGTCTCCAGGGTTACTGCTATGGAGGATAGAGTATCTCCCTCTGATCCTCCAACTGTAAAAGTTGAGTTCAAAGCTACATCCTCCCTGTGCCATTAGCTCAGGGAGCAATGCCTCTTTCAAGGCAGGAAATTGAGGCTGGTGATATTAGGAAACACTGGCCATCTCATACAAAACATACTGGGTTGTTGCTAAAGTTTTCCTGCCTGGCCCACAGTCAGGACAAATCTCTCTCACCTGCCAGTCCCACAGCCGCTCAAACCTGACCAAGTAAACACAGAGACTTATATTGGTTACAAACTGTATGGCCATGGCAGGCTTCTTGCTAACTGTTCTTACAGCTTAAATTAATCCATTTCCATTAATCTATACCTTGCCACATGGCTTGTGGCTTACCGGCATCTTCACATGCTGTTTGTCATCGTGATAGCTGGCAGTGTCTCTCTGACTCAGCCTTCCACTTCCCAGTTTTATTCTCCTCCTTGTCCCGCTTACACTTCCTGGCTAGCCAATGGCCAATCAGTGTTTTATTTATTGACTAATCAGCAACACATTTGCCATACAGAACATCCCACAGCACTGGGTATCCAATAAAATGGAAGAGGGAAGTGCAATTCTACAGGGTATAAATTTCCATTCTGCTTTATGTTAACCTATGTGCACATAAATTTCCATGCCATATCTGCAGAATTGTGTATTTTATTTCTCTCTCTCTCTCTTCCTCTCTTATGTGTGTGGTATGTGTGTGTTTGGACTGTGTGTACAAGCATGAATATAGCAATGCAAGTGTCATAGTTCTTGAGTGGGGGTCACAGGACAATCTCCAATGTCAGTCTTTGTGTTCGACTTTGTTTGAGACATCATCTCTTCTATCGGTCATCACTGCCTATACATGACTAGTAGCCTGTGACCTCCCACGGATCAATCTGTTCCATGTCCCATTTTGTTATAGGATCACTGACTTTGCAGACACTTACTATCAAATCAGGCTTTGTGTGTGTGTGTGTGTGTGTGTGTGTGTGTGTGTGTGTGTGTGTGTGTGTGTGTGTGTCTGGGCATATTGAGTCAGGTTCTCACACTTGCACAGTGAACACTTTATCCACTTACCCACTTTTCAATTAGATATTTTCTAATTTTCTTCTATATTTAGATATTTTAAATGAGCAATCTTAAGAGTTCTTTCCTGTTCTAAAACAGTATTTTGTGCTCAACATTATTCATAATCCATTAGCTGAATAATTCTCTGCTATATTGCAATTCTGTGCATCCTAGGACAATGAGTGACTTCCTTGACAGCCACTGACTTAATATCTGTAGCCTCATCCCCACACCCTACTATATCAACCTAGCTCTAGACATCACCACATGTCCCAATCCTACTCCCTGTTACAAATCCCAAATCTAAAGTGTTGTAAAACTATACATTTTTTCACTAGTACAGTGTTACTTTGGGGGCTGAGGAGATGGACCCATAGTTAAGAGTGTTTGCTGCTCAATCATGAAGACCAGAGTTCAGCTCTCAGTACCCATGTAGAGCAGCTCACAGATGCTTATAATTCCAGCTCCAAGGTCTCTGATACAAATCTTTCTTAAAAACTAAAAGCAACAGGTCCCAAGTTTCTCCTTCACTAATGTCTTATTCTTATGTGGGGGGTTGGGAGCACTTTTAAAAAATTCGTTACCTGATACATGGAAAATATTAAGCCATCATCTACTTTCATTTATGTATAGATGAATGCTAGCTAAGTATTCAAGAACAGAGATTAAACCACAGATTCAGGACATAAAAAAGATAAAGTTTGAAATCAATTCTCTCTGATATGAAAGAACTTATCTTCTATTCTCCATCTTCATTCTCTGGGGCTGTTGCCCACACTGTCTTGAGTCTGCCTTCCTGATTCTATCTGATAAAATGCCTCTCACTATTGAAGATGCATCACAGCTACCACTTATCCCATGCATCTTCTGCAATTTCTGCAAGATCCCATCAGAGTCAGCACTTGCCCCCTCCTTTCCCACTCTTCACAGAGGAAGCACAATGACTGTGCTTTCTTCTCCAGGCATTACCCGGCTAGGACTGAGTTTCTTGGCCTCTTACACTCTGGCATGTCTCCAGGAGTCTCCCCTCCTTTGAGGCTCCCTCGTCTCTACTACCCATCCATGCTCCCATTCCTTGTTCCTCCCACTGAGCAGGATGTCAGTACTTAGGCTCACTCTGCCTTTCTTGGACATCCTTCTTCACATGTCTATTGTGAGGGCATCTTGTTCTACACAAGGTCATCTCTGTTGAGAAATTTTACTGGGTCTTGCCATTTTCCCAAATCCATATGAACTCAGACTTCTCTATCCTGTAGCTTCCTGAAAAGCCCATTTAAAACATGCATCCTGCGTCCTGTTGCCAGAGGGTCCCTCCTTCCATCATGGTGTCTACAGTGTGGAGTAATGGCCCTTCCAACCTATTCAGTGGACACTCCAAAAATTACCACAGGCTACCTCTCCCAGGAATCCATTCCAGGCACACACACCCAGTAGACAGCAAAATCCTTCCATGATATGCTACAGGGATTGATTTAGTGACTGTCTCCTCTACTAGACTTTACTGCTCCTGATATCAGAGACAAGGTGCTGTAATTACAGCAATTTGTACAGTGGTTTATTGGTGCCTGACAGGTGTTTCCTCAATAGTAGTTGATGAATGCATCTCCCCAGCTGTTCTGCTACATTTCTGCTTCCTGGCAACCCATGCATTTGTATACTAGGCATTGTGCTTGCTGCCTCATGACCTCAGCACCTAGACCACTGCCTGGTGATCACTAAGTGCATGGGAATTCATAAATACCACCACTTGCATTGTCTCCAGTACTTATGAATGCTTACTTGGTATTGCTAGGACATGTGATAAGCAGTTCTCAGGAATTATTTAATACAACCACCTTTAGAAGGCCTGGGTCACACCCACTTTTAAGGCAAGGCAACTGAGATTTTGAGGGTTTAAATTTTCTCTTTGTTCACCTATCCAAAGCTCTAGTTCTTCACATTTACTTCTCATGGTCTCTGCTCAATGCCACAAAGAAAGGAAGTTGCCAGAATTGCATCTAAGAGCCGCAAAACTGTGTCTTCTGACTTGACATAGGTCCATTGCAGTCATGAACTTAGCAGCTGTGGTTTCCAGCTTAAAATCTGTACAAGCTCAAACCAGTCAACATTCTAGCATGGAGGAGGAAGTCATTTCATAAGAGCCCCCCCCCCAAGGAGCTATAGACGGCTGAGGGCTTCTGGGGGAGGGAGATTCAGTAATCATTAAGGGTGTGGTCTCATGCCCTTTAGAATTTGGACAGGGCAAATAGGATTTGATGAGTTATTAAAAAATAAAAAAAAGGACGTAAAGTTGGCTGATAGGGGTGTGAGGATAGAATTTGGAGGACTTAAAGGAAGAAGTAGGGGATGAATATGATCAAAATACATCAAATGATTAATAAAAAAATAGAGTGGATAAAAAGATCAAGCCATCCAAAATTCCAGAATAGATGAGGTATGTGCTCACCAGGTCCCACCTCTAAGTGAAGAGCTACTGGCAGTTGGTACCTACTAGGGGAGGGAGAACTGTTAATTTTTTAGTGTTATAGAAAAAAATACATTACATTCTGACTGACATCCTCTCCCTCCACTCCTCCCCGTTCCTCCCTCTACCTTCCCTTTTTCCAAAATCAACTCTTCCTCTGTTGTCCCCCCCAACTCCCAACAAAAAAAAGAGCAGGCCTCCTAGGGATATCCACTGAACATGGCCTAGTAAGATACAATAAGACTGGGTATATCATTTTTTGAGGATGTGGTTGCTGGCAGGTTCCTCATTGGTTGCTGGTAGGCTCTTCATGTTCAGTCAACTGCCCCATACCTGTGCACACGTGAGCAGCACTATGTGGACTCTGTGGGTTATAAAAAGAAAGGCATAAATCAAGAGGGAATATGTTTGGAGGAGGAGGGGTTGAATAGGCTAAATAAGCGTAGATGTATTTAATTGGATTACATAGATGAAATTCTCAAAAATAAAGAAAAAATTAAAGAAAGTAGAGAATACTTTAAAAGACACATAATAAAAGACATTTTATTTCAACTTATGTAACTGTTAATGTGCATGTTTGTGTGTTTACCTCCTGGGGAACAGACTCTGGCTGCTGCTTTGGACATGGCTTCCTTACTAGAGTCCCACTTATGTGGTATAAACTGTATCCACGAAGCTATATCTCTATTTTCAGTGTGTAGCTAGAGTTTTCCTGCCTGGCCCACAGTCAGGACAAATCTCTCTCACCTGCCAGTCCCACAGCCACTCAGACCCGACCAAGAAAACACAGAGACTTATATTGGTTACAAACTGTATGGCCGTGGCAGGCTTCTTGCTAACTGTTCTTACAGCTTAAATTAATCCATTTCCATAAATCTATACCTTGCCACGTGGCTCGTGGCTTACCGGCATCTTCACATGCTGTTTGTCATCGTGGCGGCTGGCAGTGTCTCTCTGACTCAGCCTTCCACTTCCCAGCTTTATTCTCCTCCTTGTCCTGCCTACACTTCCTGCCTGGCTACTGGCCAATCAGTGTTTTATTTACCAACCAATCAGAGCAACACATTTGCCATACAGAACATCCCACAGCAGTGTCCTTTTTTTAAGGTGAGAGACTTCAGGATGTTTGTTACCTTCTGAATACAGATGTCATCTAGATTGTTATGATTTTTGCCTCTGATTATTTTCCTACTTATAACGACTGGATGAAAGTGACCATCAGTGTGTACTGGCTTTGCCCTTGCAGGGTCAACATTTTTAGTGGATTCAGAAATAATATCTCTTTGTAACCTAGAGTAGCCTTGGTTTATAACAAGAGTTTTCCCATAATACACGTCTGTAGGAAGCCCAGAAGCCTGTTGCTGGAAACAGCTCACCTGTCTACAGCTCCAAGATGGAGTGTTTTGCAGAAGACCGGGCCTTCATGGTTGGCCCGCAAGTCACTTGTATGGAGTGAGCTTAAGAGAGCTCTTGCTGTAAATATCTCTAAGCTTCAATTAACCTGAACTGAGGCACTTAACAGGTTCAAGTACCAAGTATTCTGTGACAAAGAAGGTTGAGCAATGAAAAATGGTATGAAGTGATTGCTCCATCCCCTGGTTCGTGGGGTTCTTACTATTTGTAGTCTTCTCCACACAGAATGCCCCCTTCATCTCCTCCTCCAAAGGAGACATGCCACCAGCACTCTCCATTAGGATTTTGCTCTATATTTGATAGAGCTCATAATGCTTGGCCTTAGTATGAGGGCAGTGCAGAGAAGAACAAGAGATCTTCACAGCAAGTGTGAACTGCTGCCTCAGCTAGTGTGGTGGTTTGAAAGCAAAATGGCTCCCAAAGGGCGTGGCACTATTAGGAGGCGTGGCCTTGTTGGAGTAGGTGTGGTCTTGTTGGAGGAAGTATGTCACCGTGGAGGTAGGCTTTGAGATCTCATATATGCTCAAGCCACACCCAGTGAGACAGTTCACTTCCTGTTGCCTGCATATCAAGATACAAATCTTCGCTCCTTCTCTAGCACCATGTCTGCCTGCCTGTCACCATGTCCCACCATGATGATAATGGACTGAACCTCTGAACTGTAAGCCAGCCCCAATTAAATGTTTTCTTTATAAGAGTTGCCGTGGTCATGGTTTCTCTTCACAGCAAGAGAAACCCTAACTAAGACAGCTAGCTAAAGATGCCTGATGTGGAGGTGCCAAGCTATAAAATAAACAATAAGGTGTGGAGTCGCTGTTTCTAGTTGCCTAAGAAGCCAGCCCCTTAAACACTCTCCTGCTACTTGAGAATTCTATGAGGGGACAGTGAGATGAAGCACAGGGGACAGCTTGGAGTCATTTAAACTTAGCTCTGCAAAAGTGAAGGACTGACTGGACAGTTTGCCAATCCTTGAAACAATTGTCCCTGAGGTAACTGGTTACATTTTACAAGCCCGAATTTTCAAAAGCAATCTGCATTCAGAAAGCCACCCAGCAAGAGATAAAGAGAGGCACCAAGGAGGGAAGGTTGTGTACCTTCCTGTAATGAGCTTTGCTGGCACTGGGGGTGGAGTCAGGTAGAGAGAAATCCAGCTCTGTGACTAATATCAGGACCTCAGATCCATTTCCAAGCACATGCAGCCAATAAGAGAGTATCTAATGTAAGTCAGTTTATCATGACCACTATCTGAAAACTGTTTGGTTTGGTTTTGTTTTTCCTGTAAAAATGTACACCTGAGTTCTTAAAGGCTGTGGCTTCTAACTGCTAGGCATAGACCAAGTACAGACCTTGGATCAAGCTCAGCAGCTTCTCTCCTCTTTCGAAGGTTGGATTCGATCAGCAAGTAAGTGAGTGAGTTTGGGCTAGATCTCCACCTGGGGCAAACAGTATCATGAGGGCAGGAAACATGGCCGCCTTTGCCACTTAATACCCCAGGGGAGGGGAAACCCAATGTACAACAGATATGTGTACAAAAGATGGGAGCAGATGGGAAGAGATACAGCCTTAGTTTCTCATTTCTAGAAACTTCCGGAAAAGCAGTTTCATTCCCAACCTGTATTTGAAAGATAACACTTTCTTGTTATATGAAAATTTCCTCTTTTCCTTAGGTAACTATAATTCACCTAATCCTATAATTCACCTAATGCTATTTCCTGCCAGAGTATTAAAAATAATCAAATGATAAACACCTCCATATTCTGACTGTTCACTGCATGCCAGATAATTTTTCTAGGGGAGCTGCTGTGGACTAAGCTTCTCCTCAAATCATACTCTGAAGATTCAACCTATCAAGTTAATGTATTTGTCAATATAACTTACAGGAGATAATTAAGAGTTAGCATGGGTTGAAGGTGAAAGTCAGATAAAATTGGTTGCTTTTTAAGAAGAGGGAAATAGAGTGGAATGATCATGCATGACGGTAACACCTGGGAGGCCAAGCCAGTTCCCTACTTGTAGGACAACTTGGACTGTATAGCAAGTCCCAGGTGTACTTGGGCTATATAACTAGACTGGGGGGGGGGAGAAGAAAGGAGGGGAAGAAGGGAGGGAGGGAGGGAGAGAGGGAGGGGAAGGGAAGAATGGAGGAAGAGGGAAGAGCAGGGAAGGGAATGAGAGGGGAGAAAGAAAGGAAAAGAGAAAAAGAAAAGAGGAAGGAGGAAGAGAGTAGGGAAGAGACAAGAAAGAGGAATAGAAGTCGGAAGAGGAGAAGAGACTCTCTCTCTGTGTGTGCACAAATAGGAGGGATAAACAGAGGCCCCACCAGGAATTTAAAGCAACTGGACACTTGATTTAAGAGCTTCTCAGCTTTAGTAATCAGCAGAGATAACTCTCTCTTGTTTTGGGCACCCGACTATGGTATTTCATTTTGGAAGGCTGAACTGACTGACACATAAACAACCATTGTTTGTTTTATCTTCTAATTATCTTTTGCAATTACCATGCCTCATAGATGGTGGATGGGACCTCCGGGGTGTGTTCACGTATTTGAGCCCATACTGCAGATGCAAGATCTGAATTAGCTCTTTTTAGACAAAGCTGGGACTCCCTAATCCAGCTGCCTCTCTTGGGAATTGGATCCCCAAACAGCTCCTTGCTCAGACTGTTTAATCCAAAATAGATAACACTTCTTACAGAGAGAGCAGGAAGAAAGGGCCCTTGTGGCAAAATTCGACAATTTTGCTTCGGCATCCATGACTGCAGGCAAAGGGCGAACAGTTGATAGCTTCAACCTGGAAACCCATTCCAAGTACGTTCTGCACCAGTGTGAAGGAAGCTGCTGCAGACACAGCGGATAGGGAGCCTGGAAGCCCCACAGCCCTGCAGCACAGCAGCCTTTGGTTATCCACGAGCACCGAAGCATTTGGCCAGAATTCTGACCAGGGAAGAACAGGCCTGCAGTAGGCTTTGCTTCAGGGCTGGCATCATTGCCTCCAGCAAAACATGTCAGTGCCCAGAGTTTCCCAGGAGCAGCTGGAAGCAGGTGCACTCCCAGG
Organism: Peromyscus californicus insignis; assembly: GCF_007827085.1. Lineage (NCBI taxonomy): Eukaryota > Metazoa > Chordata > Mammalia > Rodentia > Cricetidae > Peromyscus > Peromyscus californicus. The sequence continues at coordinate 33,502,132 of NW_026294503.1, forward strand.
CAGAGGATGACAACCTCAAAGCTGAGCTTGAAATGTCAGCTCAGGACACACACTGACTTCAGCTGGAAAGCCATATGGCTCTTCCTCAAAGATCGCTTTAATTAAACTTTAATTTTTTTATATAGTTACAGATTCATATCCATAAGTGTAGACGCATGTGCAGAGAGGTTCCCTGTATTTTTTTACCTGATCTCCTTCAATGGTAACAGCTTACAAGGCTGTGGTGCAGTCTCATGGGGCCAAAGGTTGATGATAACACCATCCATTGACCTCATTCAGACTTGCCAGTTTCACTTCCGCTCCTGGGTTTATTTATATGCAACTTGACCACCTGTGTGGGTTCAGACACCCACTCCTACAGTAGCGAGGAAGACTGGTTCTATTCTCAAGAGAATTCTTGTTGCTCATTCTAACCGCACATCTACCCTCCCCCGACAATACCCACCCTGGCAGCTACAGTCTGTTTATAACTTATCAGCTTCAAAATGGTTTGTACATGGAACCACAAGGTCTGCAAAACCTTGGAGCAGCCTTCTTAAAAGGTTTTTAATTGTTTGACAGTTTCATATTTATATAATGAATTTTAGTCTTTTTCACCTCCCCCCCAGTCCTTTAGTCCTTTCTCTTCCATGTCTGTCTGTCTGTCTGTCTGTCTGTCTGTCTCTCTCTCTCTCTCTCTCTCTCTCTCTACCTCTCTCTCCCCCTCCCCCTCCCCCTCCCCCCTCCCCTCCCCTCCCCCTCCCCCTCCCCCCTCCCCCTCTCTCTCTCTCTCTCTCTCTCTCTCTCTCTCTCTCTCTCTCTCTCTCTCTCTCTGTCATGGAAGAAGCAGCCCTTCTTAAGGAGACCTCTTCCTACTTTCAAGTCTTCTTTCTGTGTGTGGCCCACTGTGTTTAATTAGAGTTTCTTGCCCAAGTGTGGGTGACAGTTAATTTACTGGAGCAAGGACAACTTGTCAGTGGCTCTGCTATTGAAGAAAATGAGTGACAGATACCCCTCTTCCAACAACCACTAATTGCCCAGAGTCCCACAGGGAGAGGCAGGACTTTGTGAGCCTGTCCCCCATCTGCGACGAAACATTGAGGGGCTCAATAGTGTGCAGGTATTATGCCAGTGATCAAACTGCAGGGGTCCCTGAGAGCAGCGGCTATTTTTGCAGTGTTTTGCTGCCCATCTCGCCACCCTCCAGCCCTCATGTCCTCTCTAATCCCTCTTCTGCTGCATCCACTGAGCCTCAGAGGGAGTAACATGGTAGCATGTGCTGAAGGGGCAGAGGCAGGTGGTTGGCTTTATATACAGCATGTTTCTCTGGAGAGCCATCGAGGTTGCTATGTCCCTTTTTTAGGCTCTTAGCTTTCCATTGCCGAGGACCTGGCATTCCACAGTCTAGATGGACCATAGCTTGTTTAACCCTTCACATACCAAAGGGCATGTGGTTGTTTCCAGCTTGAGAACACTGAATAAAGCTAACAAAACTTTCATGTGCCATGGTTTTGTGTGTGTGTGTGTGTGTGTGTGTGTGTGTGTGTGCACGCGCGTGCCCGTGCGTGCGTGTGTGCACACACGCACGCACACACACACATGCATAAACCTATTTTTCTCTAGAAAATATTCAGCACTACACATTCTGGATTGTAGGTGAATCTGTTCTTTTTAAAGAGAAATTACCAAACTGTCTTTTGCAATGGTTTCTGGCATAACCAACAGCTGCCTCTGTCTTTGATGTTTCTGCTAGTTTAGATTTTAGCCATCCTGGAGGGTGTGCTGCTGTGCATTACTGTGTTTTATCCTGTATCTCCCCCATGGCAAGTGATGTTATCTGTCTTTTAAAGTCCCTGTTTACCATCTGTATACCCTTTCCAATGAAATAGCTGTCCATGCCTATTGTCCATTTTATGCTTTGATTTAATTGAATATAAAAAGTTAAATTGTGAGAGATTTGTTGTTTGGTTGGTTTTATGGTTCTATTTTTCACATTCTTAATTGCCATCCTTTGTTGCATGCACGGTTTGGAAATTTAGAAATGTTTTCTCCCAATCTGTAGCATGTCTTTTCCTTCAGCTAATAGAACTTTACAAAGTAAAAGTTTTTAATTTAGATAAGATGAGATGTATAAGTAAAACCTTGTCTAAACCATGCTTTTTATGTTAAGTTCAAAATCCCTTTGCCAAGTCATGGATACTAGAGATTGTTTCCTATAGTTATGGGGGGGGGGTATGTGCAATTGGTATACGCGTGTGAAGGTGCACTCACCCCTGCATGTGAATAAAGAGGCAGGAGATCAATATCACATGTCTCCCTCTATTATTCTCCACCTGACTTTTATTTTGGAGACGGAGTCTCTCATTAACCTGGAGATCACTGAGCAATGCTGGCTAGTCAGTCAATGAGCCCCTTGATCTACCTGTCTACTCCGCGCCAGTGCTGGGATTGCTGGCGTGCAAGGCCACACTTGGCTTCTGTTGGCATTCTGGCCTGCCCCTTGGGCCCCCACCCTGTGTCCTGATGTAAATCCTCTTTTAAGGAAAAAACCCTCCCTTCTTTTTCCTCTCCCCCTTCCTCCCTTTCTCTTTCCCTCTCTCTCTCTCTCTCTCTCTCTCTCTCTCATAATAAACTCTCTCCCCGTCATGTTGACACACAGCACAGTGGGTGGCATGGCACATTGGAAAGTTACTCACACCCTGGGCGTGTTCGCATATGCCTGGCGGACACTTCCGCCTAGCCAGGTCCAGGTCAGGATAGCCATTTCTGGGTCAGGGCATCTTGCATGACCAGGATGCCCGGCGGACCTGGACACTTCCGCCTAGCCAGTTCCAGGTCAGGATAGCCATTTCCAGGTCAGGGAATCTCACGTGACCAAGATCCGTGACGTTCCATTGGTTACGTAGGTGCACAACGTGGCCATGTGATCTAAGCGCTTGCGTGTAGTAGTGACGCTGATCTGTCCACGCCCAGCCTTTAAAATCCGGCGCCATGTTCCCGGTTCCTCCTTCTTCTTCTCCACACACGTGCTTCCCGCAGGCCTGTTCACTCTCTGTCCCTTTACCTTTAATAAAACTCTTGTTAGCGGATTCTGTCGTGTTTCGTGACATTTCCTTGCAGGGTAAGAACACAGCGCAGCCGAAAAACTAACACCTACCCCATTACCTTCTGTGTATAATTAATAATAAGTACATGTGAGAGAGCTAGAGTGACTCTTGGTACTTTCTGAGGATTTATTTCAGGTCTCACTCTTTCTGGAAACTCTTTAAACATTGCAGACTCCATCTTCTTTCTGTGATGGATTTGTGTGAATCTGTGTGTGTCTGCTTTCTGTCTCCACTAGTGGAGAGACCTGTTCAAGGGATGCCCTATGTATCTTTGTAGCCATAGCATTTAGCATGCTGCCTGTCTCACAAGAGATGGCCTACAAATAAACATCAAAGTGAAAGGGAACTAACTAGATTGTCTGTCTCCGCTTGAGATGTGCTGCTCCCTCTGGAGCCACTGGGCTCTCTTGTATAGCTATAATTCTATAACCTGGGGAAGACAGAACACAGACACTTGACGGCCGACTCAAGTGCTTGAATAGCCAAGGAGGCCGATTCTGCCTTCTAGGGCCAGCTTGATTTATCCCTTTGCTGTATGAATCTCTGCCCTGCTCTCTGTCACTTCTAGACAGCAAAGGAACAGGAGGAAGAAAAGAGTAAGATTGAAGCACTCTTGCCTATTCTTTAGTGCCAGAGACCTGCTTCAACGGGAGGTGGGGGGTGAGGGGTGGGGGGATGTTTCAGGTCCAAAAGAGGATGTGTGTGGAGTTGGTGGTGGGGAGGAGTAGGTGGACACGATCTGAGGGAGAATCAGGATGGCTGCCAGCAACATTTAATTGAAAAGAGACTACACTATTTATGCTGTGTAGCTGCACATAGGATTAAACAGGAGAAAAGGGGGTATGTGAGCTGGGGTGTGACTTGAGATTGGGGAGCTTAGGTGTGGCTTGAGATCAGGGGTTGAGGAATCTAGCATTGACCTTGACATAGGCACCAGTCCTATGTCAAAGAAAGAACCATAAGTTCCTCTTGCTAGAGATAAGAAGAATGCCTGCTTTATCAAGCAGGAACTTTCCTCAAGCCCCCCAGGGAATGGAGACCCTTATCCAAATGCCTGACCTTGGGGAAAGGACTTTTGGGGAACAGACACTATATTACAGTTTCTTAATCTTACAATATGGGCCTGTTCCCCTCATAACGTTCCCAAAAGGGAAGGTCCTGATGTCTGACTCTTTTCCCATTATACCGTACCATTCTGATTTCTCTGTATTTATTAACTGAACTCTTGCCCTTAATGGCCTCAGTCTCCAGATCTGAATTGTAGGCATTTCATCCTTAGGATCAGGTATGTCTAGTAAATCTCTAACATTCCTGTCTTGGTGTAATTAGAGTACACTAATTACTAATTACAAGGGTACAATGCAATTCCTGGTTCCATGGTGGTGGGGATTTTTTTTCCAAAGAATTATTTTGTTCAGATAGGCTACTATTGTACACATTTTTATCCTTTACCAAAGCCTACACAAAATTTCCCAAAGGGAAAGGCATTAATATTGAGAATCATTAAAAACGAAGTCAAAAGGTGCTAGAGAAGTGTGGTCTGCAAAGTTGAAATGCTGGAACTTTGTCAAACAGCAATGGTCACCGTGTGGTCCACACCACTTCACTGTTGAAGGATGAAGCAGAAGAAAAGGATTCCAGCCAATTGCTTTTCTCCTTCTCCTTCCAGAACATAGAATATACAAAAAAAGAGAAAAGTGAATAAAAGAGCTCTCACCATGCTGGGCAGTGATGGAGCACACCTTTAATCCCAGCACTCGGGAGGCAGAGCCAGGCGGATCTCTGTGAGTTCCAGGCCAGCCTGGTCTACAGAGCAAGATCCAGGATAGGCACCAAAGCTACACAGGGAAACCCTGTCTTGAAAAAACAAAAACAAACAAACAAAAAAAGCTCTTACTACACATACATTAATTACCCAAAGTACCTGAGTTCTTGCTGGCCATGTGAATGGAACATGGACAAGAGCTTAAGCTAGAGAAACAACATCGAAGACAATAGATCCCTGGAGAAGGCTGATCTGGAGTTCAAGGCAATCAGAATAACAAAAACACAAGAACAGTGTCTTGGCTTAGAGCACTATAGGGGGATGAAGGGCAGCACCAAAAGAAAAATCATCCTTCTATTGCAAGGAACTTGGAAGTATTAAGGGAGCCTGCTTTGCATGGCTGATAGAACAGTCAGAAATTTTCCACAGGGGCCTCAGAATTAGAACAGAAACCTCTGAAATAAAAATGCTGCGTGGACTTACAGAGAAAATACTATGACCCTATGAGAGTGGAGACAGGCTCCTAAATGCATGGCTGTCTCTTGTTTGTGACTTAAGTTTGCTCTTCATTTATCTAGTGTTGATGTTTGGAAAACAAAAACTAGGAGATTAAGGAGACTGGACTGACATCAGATTTGTGAGTCCACAGAAACAAGCGCAAGCCCGTGTAGAGGTAGCTGCCCCCACCACAAACTGCCAAAGAGTCCGCCCAATAGTCTCTCAGTAGATGATCTCACAATCCCAAACCACAGAACATGCAAGGATGTGTGTCACCACCTGTGCTGACTAGTGTTATTTAGTAAGCGGCACAATGTTATTCATTAAGCTGCGCTGTTTACTGTGCGAGAAAAGCCATGAGGTACAACAAAACCCACTGTAAGAGTTTATTAAGGGAAGGAAACAGAAGGGGGTGCTTAAAAAATCATGCAGGAAGAGAGGAGAGGGGTAAGTGGAACCCACTTTTATAGATCCCCCTGCACATGTGCATATGGGCCACACATGCACATAGATTACGTGATCACACTGCAAGCAAATTATGTGATTGTGCAGCACACAGATTACGTAGGACGTAAGGTCTTTGATCACTAAGCATCTTGCCTGGCTACTGGACAGCACATGCACAGTCATGTAGCTGGGGGAGTGGCGAGGAATTCTAACAACTAGTCTTATGTCAACTTGATACAAGCTAGAGTCATTTGTGAGGAGGGAACCTCGATTTGAGAAAATGCCTCCATAAGATTGGGCCATAGGTAGACAAGCCCATAGAGCATTTTCTTAATTAGTGATTCATTAGAAAGGTCCCAGCCCACTGCGAGTAAGGACATCTTGGGGCTAATGGTCCTGGGTTCTATAAGAAAGCAAGTTGAGCAAGCAATGAGGAGCAAGCTAGTAAGCAGCATCCTTCCATGGCCTCTACATCAGCTCCTGCCTTCAGGTTCCTGTGCTGTTTGAGTTCCTGTCCTGATCGCCTTTAATAATGAACTGTGATGAGGAAGTGTAATCAAAATAAACCCTTTCCTCCCCAAGATGCTTTTGGTCATCGCAATAGAAACTCTAAGACATCATACTTATGAGTCAGTAGAAGACATCCTCCAGGTAGATCCTCTAGCCTTGCATACTTGGCATTCTTTCATATATAATGTAATGAATGATATGAAAAATGAGAAGCATGAGAAAAAATAACATACTGCTAATAACATTTCAGACATCTCTTAACACATGTGATCTCTGCAGAAGGAAGTATGATCATTGAAGCTAAAAAAATAGTATAGGTCACATAAAAGAAATCAGATGAAACACCTAGAGGAATTAATGTACTTGACAGGAAAAAAATCACCAAGAGCAAGGACAGAGAGAAGAAGAGATAGGAAATGTGAGAGAGGTAATAGGAGAAAGAGAAGCTGGGATGAGAACATATAGCCCCATCTAATTGCTTCAGAAAACAAAAGGTGAGTAGGGAGAAGTGTTCTTCAAAAAGAATTGGTGATGAAATCTCCAAATCAGATTTAGGGAGACAGCTTACAGAAAGGAAACCCAAACTTCAGGCTTTGTAGTTAAACTGCTATACATCAAAGACAAAGATAAAAGCCTCAAAGGCAACCCAAGAGAAATGTCAGATTGCTAAAATGGGATGATGGTTCAGCCCCCTGTTCTCTCTGTAGAGGCCAGAGAGCAAATCCCTTCAAAGGTGAAGAGAAAATAAGGACTCGGCAAAGTTTCCTTGCCAGGAATCCGATGATCCTAGGGTGAAGGTGAAGTGCAGATACTTTAAATGAGCAAAACCTTGTCGCCAAGGAACCCATGCTGAAAGAACTCTGGAGGAATGGCTAAAAGAGAAGAAAACTGACCCCGGGGAGAAGGTGTGAGACGCGCTGCAGAACACTGATGGAAGGAAGCTTAGGTGTGAGCAAACCTGTGTCAACACTGGCTACAGAAACAGTAGCAAGAACAATTAACAGGAGTGAGAAAATGAAAGCAGAGCTGAAACGCTCAATCAAAACAGCCTGAAAGGAGGAACTGATCTTTATAATAAAGATGTGAATAAATGTGTACTTTCTTAACTAATTTGGGGGACATTTTAAAGTATGGCAAAAAGAAACTCTAGTGGGTACATTTTAAAACAGTGGAAATAAAAATGAATGGTAACATTACTTTATCAAAAATAGGAGAAAAGAATTGCAATAGCATATGTCAACTACAAAGCCAAATAAAACAGAAGAAAGTAATTTAATATGTATATTGGATTATGATAAATATTAAATTCAAATATAACTTTAATTATAAAAATAATTATTCACTCATATTCATTCAACTAACTTTTTCTTGAGGGCTTTCTATGCAATTGGTCTACTCTGATGACCGACAAAATTACCAATTATGAAATAGTTCTAAATAGGGTTGTTACTCAGCTTTTCACTACTGTTTCAAAACTCCTAAGATGGGGCTAGAAAGATGACCCAGCCATTAAAAGCATTTCTTCCTCTTGCAGAGGGCCAGGGTTTGGTTCCCAGCACAACACGGTAGCTTACCATCATCAATAAAAGATTATTGTTTCAGGGATTTCAACCAATGGCCATTTGGTCTGGTTAGTTTTCAACCTGGGGTGAAGTAGTATAAACTGGGCTGACATATGGGGTAGAGGAAAACTACTCACTCACAGTGGCCAGGAGACAAGGAATAAAGACCTGACACCCCAATATATTCTTCCAGGGCCATATCCCAATGATGTTTCCTCCTATAAAACCCTACTCCTGAAGTCACACAGCACCATCAGCTCAAGACTTCATTGGCACCTCTGCTTTGGGAGGCCATTTAAGACCAATCATAGCAATGATAAACAAGTTAATTGAACAATACAGGACCGGGACTTACCTACAAGTACAGAGGAAAATTCATTTATGTATACTTTTTTTTGTGAGAGTGTCTGGATGATCTGACCATGTAAAGTTGTTGCAGTACATTAGTGAGCCAAAAAAGGAAGTTTGTTCTCATGGAGCTTTCAATTTTATGGGTGGAGTTGGGCAGTTACGCTAGAAAGATACTCATCGTGGGTGGGTTCTCAAGACATCTGCTGCAAGCTTACGGTCTCATTGTCAAAAGTTGCATGATCTCACTCAGTATGGATATGTAAGATTTGTTGTATTTGTTTGTACAAACGGGAACTGTCTCAGCTGTCTCCATCTACAAAGACCATCCTCAGGTCTCTTCCAGCAGAAGTGGACTCACTTGCACAAATCAGATAGTTCAATATTTTTACTCTTATTTTTTTTTTTTTCTCTTGGAAGATGGGTAAAAATTGCACGTGCCATGCCAAACCACACCAGCAGGAACCATGTGTGGTTCTAAGATTTCTGTTCGATTTTTGCCACAGTTCACTATACTGGAGACAGGATCCGCTCTGGAGGCATAGGGCCTGGAATGAAAAGGTGTGGGACACAGTTGCATCCTACCCACATGGATTTAGTTAGCCATGGGCATGATCTTTGTTGATGGAACTACTAGTGTTTGTGGTCACATTAATGCTGCTCAGCTTACTTGAAAAGCTGATATGGATAACATACATAAATTAGGCCCAGCTATTTCACACTTTCAGGTGATGTCCTTTTTATCTACTTCAAAAACAGTCGTCATTCTTTACAGAACCATCCTAAGTGTGGCAAACTCAGGGGCTGCTTTTAGAAAATTCTTTCTGTGGCTTCACACATGATTTCAGACAGAGTAGAAAGATTTGAAAGCTCCAGGACAGGAACAGCACTGCCAATTTCTTGTTGTGTAGGATAATTTTAGATGTGTGTGTGTGTGTGTGTGTGTGTGTGTGTGTGTGTGTGATGTGTGTGCATGTCCATGAGTATATAGGCTAAAGGAGGATATTGTATATCCTGCTCTATTATTCTTTGCCTTTTTTCTTTGAGACATAGAGGAACCTAGAGGTAGGCTGGTGTTCAGAAAACTCCAGCTGTTCTCTTGTTTCTGTTCCAACTAGTGCTGGGCTGACAGATGCAGACTAAGCTGTGTCTGGCTTTTTGAGTGGATGCTATCTGGGGATTCAAACTCGGTCCCTATGCTTACATAGAAAACACTCTTAGCTACCGGGCCATCTTTCTGTCTGCTATTTGAGATTCTTGGCATGGAAAAACACATCTGTACCCATATGCACACACATGTACACATATAAGAAGGAAGGAAAGAGACTGACTTCTCCTCTCAATCCTTCCACTTCAAGTGGGAATAATAATAATATTCACTCACAAGTATATTCTGTGTGTTACATTAAGAACTACACCATCAAAGCAATTTGAAAACAGTATTGGGAGTATATTAGTTACTATAGTTTTTTTTCTGAGCATGCTGTAAACTGAACTTTATAGATGCTTGATAAGGGCCTTTGCCTTCCACATTAATCTTCTTAGCAAGTCCGAGTGCTTGTGGTTAGATGAGTGAGGGTTCCACAAAAATCAAGGCAGAGTTTTTCTGAGCAGCATTCCAGAGACTGGGTAATTCCTTTATATACCCATGAGTCATGCTGCTAGTTGAAGCTAGGGGATTAGCGATTTCTGATTAGGATAATGTAGTTAAAATACTTGGACTTATTTCAAGCATGGATAGTAGGAGGAAGCTGGGCCAAGAAACTCAATAATTCATCAGTGTTTCTCATGAAGAATTTAGAAAAAGCACAGGAATTATTGAACTATACTTTCTAATCAGAAACCATAAAGTACTCCCGACACACTAATGCATTAAGGAGAAAATTTTTACCTAAGGATATAAGGTTTGCCTTTGCTTTAGATGTGAATTACATTCAAGATCCAGGGATTACTTTGTTTTTAATTACTGTCAATGATATATAAGTGACCAAAAACTAATTGAAATTATTGCTGCATGATTTACCAATGTCAAAGACATGAAATGCCACATTACTGCTACATTACTTTTGTGCATGTGTATAGAGGTGGTGGTTATGGTGGTGGTGATGGTGGTTGTGTTGGTTGTGGTGGTGGTAGTGGTGATGGTGATGATAATAGTGATGGTGGTGATGATGATGTTGGTGGTGGTGACAGTGGTGTGTTTGATGGTATAAGTGACTGTGGTAGTAGTTGTAGCTTGCATATAATAAACTTTCCCACACTATCCTCCTGTATGAACTTGGTTCCCATAGCACTTTGTTTACCTCCTAGGAGGAAAGCTTCCCCTGCTACAGCAAGATACCCCACCCCAGTCCTCGGGAGTGCAGTTTAGCCCACTCAGGGGCATTATGCAAACAGTCTCTATTTGGCTATAGGACCTTCTGTATCCTGAAAACATCTGGTGAAAGTAATGAGAAATACTCTGTATGTTTATCGTTGCTTCTTTGTTCCCACTGTGAACCCTGAACTATCTTGGAATAGGAGCTTCAGAAAAGCCCAGTAAAAGGCTCTTGAGTTCTGTTGCCTGCAGCCCCTGGTTCTGTCAAATCTCGAATTCAACTTCAACTCCTCAGCACCAGTCACTGGCTAGCTGCTCAGGATAGTGATAGTGATGATAGTGATATGATGGTGATGATGATGATGATGATGATGATGATGATGATGATGATGATGATAATGATGTGTATCCCGGTAGAAGTGATGGCAGTGTTGATGATGATAGTGGTAATAGTGGTGGTAGAAGTGATGATGGCAGTTGGTGGTGATAATTGTGTGTATGTGGTAGTAGAGGTGATAGTTGTGGTGGTGTGTATGGTAATGGTGGTGATACAGGTGTGGTTGTAGTGATAGCGGTAGTATGTGTGTAGCTGTAGAGGTGATGGTGGTAGTGGTAATAATGATTGTGAGGTGGTTTTGTAGGAAGAGATGCTCCAACCTTGACAAATATTTTTCACTTTTGTTTCCGTTTTCCACCCTTCCTCCCACAGGAGTAGTGGGGGGACTCAAACCTGACCCCCTAAACATGCATTGTGCATTATTGTAGGGTCATCAACAGGAAGGAATGTTAAAGGAACAGGACGTATTTTTTCTATGCTGTCCAGATAAATGTGAAAAATGCTTGTGTTTGTAGGAAAAGCAGATGTTCACTGAAACCACTGGCACCTGCCTCCATGAATTTTCCAGGCATATGGGATAGTAAATAGGTTCTATGAGGTCTCACGCATGTATTTTGCTATATTTACATCCATCATATAAAGGCAGTGTTGTAACAACAGTCTCCTTAGCTTCATGCTCATGTGGAAGAGAATTAGTCCCTTGGGCACAAAGCCACCTTGTACCTCCACACTTTCCCATCTGGACAAATGGAAATTTGGCCAACTTGTTCCTGCCATTGGGCCAGGAGCCACCCTTTTTTTCAGTCTTTCAAGTGTTTCCATCTCTTAGGAGTTCTCCCCTCCCTTAGGTTTGCTCCAGTGCTTGGTGGAAGCTAACCCTTCCCCTGGTTGGACTTGACACAAGGCAGTCATCCCTAAGCTTTGTTGACTGTCGACCCCATCTAGCAAAAGTACTCCAGAAAACTTCCCAAATAGATGCATACTTATTTACTTAACATTATCTATAGCAGCTACTATATAGAGGCTGAGCTGTGTTACATTGCTAATGTACAACTTTTTGGTCTATGAAAAGGGCCCATCACCAACAGAGTAGGTCTTCTCACATGTTCCCAATCTTCAAAAATGTAACAAAAATTATGTAAAGATGAAATTGATGACATACCTTAAATTATGTCATTTTATTTGATTTTTCCCTGGAACACGGAACCTTTTCCTTTACCAAAGCATGTTATTATGAATAAAATTTGGCTAACGTAGATGTTAAATGTCCCTCTAGTTGTAATGGTTTCCCAGTCTTGTTGGCTAATCTTTGCAGCCTCACATCAAACTGGAAGCACAATTTGTCATTACGAAAAGTGGCTCTTTTTTGTGTTCAGAAAGGGGCAGGCCTCCCATGGGTGTCGACAAAGCATAGTATATCAAATTGCTATAGAGCTAAACTCCTCACCTCTCATATGAAGGCTGGGCAAGCCAACTCATTGTGCGGAATAGGTTCCCCAAAGTCAGCCAAAGCATTGAAGAAAGTCCCTGCTCTCACTGCTAGGAGTCTCACAAGTAGATCAAGCTGTACAACTGTCACATATATGCAGAGGGCCTAGGTTGGCCCATTGCAGTCTCCCTGGTTGTTGTGGGGGTTGGGGTGAGCAAAAGAGAGGTAGGGGAGGGAAAGAGGGAGGGAAAACTGAGGTCTGGATGTAAAATAAACAATAGAGTAACTTTTAAAAGTGTGCTCCAAAAACTGTGCTGTTCTCTCATCGATCCCTTCCAAAGGTTGCTGTTTCTATGGTGAAGCCATGTTTTCCATGTTGTTTTGTTTTCATGGTTGTTTTAGGACTACGTTGTGGTGAGACAGCAATAACTACCTATATTCTGTGAATTCTCTTTAACTAGGACCACTTTTGACATGGATATCTTGGGGAAATCTCTTTAATCCAGAGCTTTTTGTTTCAAAAGCTCTTTTTTCCTACTCACTCCGGGTGTGAGGGCTGTTTGTGCTGCATGAGCTTCCCTCCCTGGCCAGAACTGTGTGAGAGGCGTGGTCCCGGCATACACTAAGCCAATTCTATCCTCTCTCCATGGGATATAGAACTGGGGCGCTGCATTTTATAGACTGTGTAGTTAAGTGTGCTCCCTAACTGAGAGCTGGAGCTGCCCCATGCCTGGGATAAAACTTCATTTACTTGCTGTGTGCACAGCAGAATGGAAAAAGTGGGTTGGAGAAGTGAGATCGATGAAGCAGATAACTGGAGCAGAGCAGGGGTGAGCTAACAGTTGAATGAGCTTCCGAAGCCAGCTCCAAGGACACTTTTGTGGCTCTCCTACCAAAACTCTCACCTACTTAGCTTTTCAGGGGAAGACGATAATTTCTACAAATGGACTCGGTAGATAAGTGTCAGAATGAACATCCCAGAAGCTTTCATAGAAAGAGGCAAAAAGGACAAAATGATATTTTGGCTTTGTTCAAGTCTCAGCGTAAGGTACTTGCTCTGCAAGACTGTAATTACAGTGAGGCTTACCTAAATTGCAGTGAATCATAAAAAAAAGGCAATTATTGCCAGCAGTCCTTGTTCTCTGGCTGAGGGTTGAATGGGAAATCTAATAATATTATAAGATTTTTTTTCTTACCAAACTAATTCTCAGAAATGGTGTAAATCGGATGTGTGTTTATTTTTTAAGACAAGCTTATCTTAATTGAGTTTTTCATAATTATGTTTCACTGGTTCCTATAAAATGAAAAAGAGGAGAGATGTATAGGGAACTTGAGTATATAAGTTATTTTTTTCCTCTGTACATTTTTTCAGTGCCTTTTGGGAATCATTTTAGAATGTCTTTCATCTCCCAGAACTGAACATTGCATAAAGGGGTTGAATAGGATCTGTTATTGATTGATACAAGATGGTTATAAAGTTCTAAATAATTATCAAAATACTGTGAAAAAACGATGCTTCCAACTCAGTGTGAACTATCATATACATGAAAGTACGTGGCTAATATCTAAGTGACTGGGCATCTCAAGAAGGACATCATTGGTTGTTGTAATATGTACACTACCTCACTTATAGTTTCATTAACTCTCACATCATTCATAGTACCATGTTAGTTGCAAAGTAGAGGAAAACCAAGAGGTTAATTAAACTCCTCAAAGAAATGCTAATAGAGTAGTAGTCCAGACTGGACCTGATCTAAGAAAGTCCCAGAACCTTGCACATTGATTTAGTTAAATGGTCTTTATTGAGTGAAACACCTAGTATTTGACTGAATTCTCTTTTTTTTTTTTTTTTTTTTTTTTTTTTTGGTTTTTCGAGACAGGGTTTCTCTGTGTAGCTTTGCGCCTTTCCTGGGACTCACTTGGTAGCCCAGGCTGGCCTCGAACTCACAGAGATCCGCCTGGCTCTGCCTCCCGAGTGCTGGGATTAAAGGCGTGCGCCACCACCGCCCGGCGAATTCTCTTATTTTTAAAGTGAATGAATGTTTGATTGGAAGATTGTTAATAGTAACATATAAATTCTTCCTTTTATCCCTATTCCTTCTTAATTAACAGTGTCCAGTCAATTGTTAATCTAATTTGAATTTTTCTAACAGTTGAAAAAAAATCTCTATTACATCATACCAATGTTTAATGTCACCATGGAAACGATAAGGGGTTATCTTTCAGGACTCCTTTATGTTGAAGTGAAGGGGAATCTGTTTTTTAGTTATCCTAATACAAAAGAGAATTACCTGGGAAGACACTGACTTGGTTCAGGCAATAATAGAGTAAGCCAAATATTCCAGTAAAGATAAGAGTTCTTCCTGAGGACCCGGATTCCCATGGAACACATGAGAGCTCTGTATTGGACAGCATGTGTCTCTTTTCCCTTGGTTATGTCTTCCCTTTAAAGGAGCAAACTGGCTATGGAGCAGCTCAGAGATTCATTCTTCTCTAATTAATTTATTTTTTAAATAGAATAAGATAAAACAAAACCCATCACAAGTTGGACAAGGAAAACCGAAAAGAGGAAAAGAGCCCCATGAGAAGGCACGAGAATCAGGGACCCACTCATTTATACATTCAGAAGTCCCCCCCAAAAAGCACTAAGCTGAAAGCTATAATATATGCAGAGGATCTAGTGCAGATCCATGCAGGGCCTGTGCTTGCTGCTTTAGTCTCTGTGAGTTCACATGAGCTTTGATCAGTTGGTTTAGAGGCCTTGTTTAGAGGTTTATTCTTGGAGCCCCAAGTCTCTTTGTTCCACAGATCTCTTCTCAATTGTTATAACTGAAAAACCTAAAACACAGGTCCAGTGGGATAAGTAAAGGCACATAGGCACATGTTGTCACGTCCAAAGACATGACATTAATCCTTGGAACTCACATGATGTAAGGGAGGAGCTAACTCCTGTGAGTTGTCCTCTGACCTCTACAGTGAACACACACACACACACACACACACACACACACACACACACGAATAAATAAAGGTAATGATACAGATTGACCTTGAAATAACTTCAAGGAACAGAACAATTTAAGAGTCCCAGACTTAGATTTACCTAGATATTTGGTAGTCAAAGGGGGAGCTTTCTAAACACAAGAAGAAAGAAAAACAAAGAAACTTGCATATTGTATGCAAACCAGTTTTTATTTTTATTATTATTATTTTTTTGAGACAGGGTTTCCCTGTATAGTTTTGGTTCCTGTCCTAGATCTCACTCTGTAGACCAGGCTGGCCTTAAATTCACAGAGATCCACCTGGCTCTGCCTCCCGAGTGCTGGGATTAAAGGTGTGTGCCACCACCACCCGGCCAAAATATTTTGTTTTGTTTCGGTTTTTTCAAGACAGGGTTTCTCTGTAGCTTTGGAGCCTGTTCTGGAACTCACACTGTAGACCAGGCTGGCCTCAAACTCACAGAGATCCACCGGCCTCTGCATCCTGAGTGCTGGGATTAAAGGCATGTGCCACCACCGCCCAGCCCCAGTTTTTAATTTTATATAGAGTCTTATTTATACATGTAATTCTGAATACTCCCATGGAATAAAATGCAGATTCATTGTAGAGAGACAAAATTACTGCTACAAAACTGCACCATATCCACATATTCCTTTTAAAATGTTTATTGTATATATAAGGGTGTTTTGCCTTCATGTATGTTTGTATACCATGTGTGTGCCTGGTGCCCACAGAGACCAGAAAACAATATTTCATTCCCTGGGACTGGAGTTGCAGATGCTTGTTAACTTCCATGCAGGTTCTGAGAATTGAAAACATCGTGTCCTTAACTGTTGAGCCATCTCTCTGGCCTCGGATTAATTTTTATCTTCAAATGTAGGGTTATTTAATACCATGTGTTTTTTCCTCTCTCTCGATCTCGCTCTCTCGCTCTCTCTCCGATCTTATAGGGGGCCAGGAAGATGTTTCAAATTTTAGTTGTAGTGCTAAACATTCCTACAATCCATAGCTCTGAAAATATTAGTCAATATAAATATCCTATGAAGGAAGAGGCAAATGGTGCATTGGTTCTAGCCACATATATAGTACTTCAATGGTGATGAATAGAACTATTCATCTCTCTTTTGTCCTATGCGAAAAACAAACAAACAACAAGCCTGTGCCTGCATTATTGCAGAACTAACGTGATTGTCAGGGACTAACAGTTAGCTGAACTCCCTTACCTGTCACCCTAGGCAGTTTCTGAGAGGAAAAACACAGTGAAGAGAAATCCTGGGTTGTGACTAAGCCCTGTTTTGAAATGAGCCATGGGATTGTCTTCAGCAATGCAAAATCCAGACCACTTTTTACGATGTTTAGTGTTCCTTGGCCATAAATATCCTTTAAAGTCCAAGTTGGCTATCTGACAGTTTCATTTTCTGCAGACTGCCAGACCGAGGCCATACACCATGTCTGATCATTATCTTTGAATCAAGATCCTGCCCTTTTGATGGTTTATCAATAGGCCTGGCATTCTGACCATCCTCTTTGGCCCCAGATTAATGGCTTCTGCCTTGAATTCTGCCTCAAAGCAGAGTGAAGGAAAGGACAGAGTGGTGACTCAAGGACAATCCTGTGCCTTCTCCACGTTGTATCCCAGCTGCCCAGGCTGTAGGAAATGCTCACCTTGCTCCAGATTTTTCACCATGCTGTCTTTGCTCATACTAACTTTATTGTGAGGTTAGAAAACTTTGCTTCACAATTCCATTGAGCATCAACACCACTGCCTGACCTTTACAGGTTGACACCGCTGAAGTTACCTACATGGAGCTTTGGATAAAAAGGAGCACCCATCTTCTCTTAGCTTTCAGATGAATCAATCTGTCCCTTTGTAGAAGTGTACTAAAGACTAAACTACAGAGCTTTCAATTCAACATATTCAAGAAAACTAATGTTCTGGAGTTTGTTGGATATAAAATTGAAATCTCAAGGGAACCTTAACAGCAACAAGATACTGTGCTATCTTGCAATTAAAAAAAAAATCATCCCAAATTATAGAAGATGATGGTAGTTTTGTGTATGGGGAGGGGTTAGGGGGCAATAAAGAGTTTCCTGTTTCCCAGAACTCAGGAGGTAGAGGCAGATGGATCTCTGTGAGGCAGATGAATCTCTGTGAGTTGGAGGCCAGCCTGGGTTATACAGTGAGTTCTAGGACAGCCAGACTTACATAGTGAGACTCTGTCTCAAAAAAAAAAAAAATCCCTATCACTTCGTCACAAAGCCACCTTCACATTCCACCTTCACATTTCAGTTCCCAAACTTTCCTCCCCACTTTTGGCACCAGTTTTCACTATTTATCAGGATTCTTTCTATTTGAAACGACTAAACATTCAATCTGAGCCTGGCATGGGGCATGGCTGTGCACAGCTGTAATCCTACAGCTCAGGAGACTGGGAAGGAATAAGACAAGGTGAAGGCTAGGCTGGCTGCATGTTGAGTTCCAACCCAGCCTGCACTGCATAGCAAGGCCCTATCTCAACAACAAAAACAAAACGTTAGGACAAATAAGATTCATCTCCATCTAATGTAAGCACACAAAAATTTTGAGCATATTGATTAGAAAAAAATCCAGCTGAACTTGAGTTTTGTGCATGGCAATAGATAGGGATCTATTTGCAATCTTCTACATGTTGAAGTCAAGTTCCAGGGGCCCAGTCAAAAGGAGAGAAAAAGGATTCTATGAACAAGGGGCATCAAGATCATGATGGGGAAATCTACAGAGACAACCAAACCAAACTAGTGGGAACACATGAACTTTAGACCAACAGCTGTGGAGCCTCCGTGGGACTGGACTAAGCCCTCTGCATAAGTGAGACAGTTGTGTAGCTTGATCTGCTTAAGGTGTCCCCCGGCAGTGGGATCAAGATCCATCCCTGGTACATGAGCTGGCTTTTTGGAGCCCACTACTTGTGGTGGGACACCTTGCACAGCCTTGATGCAGGGGGAGGGGCTCAGACCTGCCTGAACTGAATGTACCAGGCTCTGCTGACTCCCCATGGAAGGCCTTACCTTGTCAGAGGAGGGAATGTGGGGTGAGTTGGTGGGGGAGGCTGG
This sequence comes from Peromyscus californicus insignis, assembly GCF_007827085.1. Classification (NCBI taxonomy): domain Eukaryota; kingdom Metazoa; phylum Chordata; class Mammalia; order Rodentia; family Cricetidae; genus Peromyscus; species Peromyscus californicus. The sequence goes on from NW_026294503.1 coordinate 33,520,524, forward strand.
AAAGAGCAGGAGGAGGGAAGAGAAGAGGATCTGTGGTTGGTATATAAAATGAATAAAAATTCTTAGTAAAAAAATAAAGAAAGAAATAGAAAAATCCAGGTATATAGGGAAGAAACATATTTGACATCATAGGATAGCTAAGGTAGGAATGTGAGATTTGATATCATGGGATAGCTCTCTGGATTTCACTCATCACTATTTTTCTCTACAGGGCATCTTTAAAAACCTCTCCTTGTGACTGCAAATTTGCTATTAGGTGGACTCACATCTTTCTAAACTATTAAATGAAGGAGGTTAATAATTCTCTGTTTTCTGTTCCAGCAAAAGTTCTCAGAAAAGGGTACCTGCCTTGCACATGTTGGATTACGGAGATATTCTTAACACAGTTGTGCCAACTAAGGTATGATCTTCTGCAATTGACTGCTCTTATCCATCCCAAAGGCATCCTTGCCATTAATGTGATTGGATCTAGATGCAAAAGAGGTAGAAGGTGGCTGTAGGAGAACAAAAATAGCAGTGGAAGTCACCACAATGAGCTCCGCTGCTTGTGACAGCACATCTGTGTGGGGGCAGCCACAGCAATGCAGGGGGAAATTGGGGGAATGTAGCCTTTTGCTGCTTAACTAGACTATGACGTGTCTGAGGTCAGGGGCTTGGTCATATTTGCTTCTGCGCTCATATAAGTTAGAGCAGAAAATATAGTTTGTATTTAAATTTTTAATAAACGTGGAAAGCAAGCTGGCAAGAGGAAAGCATATAATACATTTCCATATGTCCTTAGAAAACCTTTTTCTGGGACAAGGGAGAAATGGACACACTCAATGTGTTGGTCAACAGACTCTGCAACAGGAAGAGGAGCAGACAGCAAACCTTCCATTTCAATCACAGAGTTTCAGTGATGCCCCTTAATGCCAGGCATGCTGGTGACTATTTTTCAGCTGCCACTCAGACCATGGCATGCCACACATAAGATCTGCTTGGGAGTCTTGCAGTGCTCTGGTGGTTTGACAAACACCAAGCCCATCGTTTTCACAATTGCTACTGTGTCCAAACAATTTAAAAATTGAAGAAGGATCAGGCAGCCATTTCTACCTTCACTGAGTGGTTCTACCACCATAATTTACAATTTCTTCACATTTTAAAGCAGGCTGGTAGAGTAGATGTTGGAAAAAGAATAAGATAATTACAGCTCCATACCCTACAATAAACAAGAGTCAGTTAATCCAAGCATTCAGTTCAGTCTCCATATTCTCTGTAGAAGGAATTCACACACACATTTCTCATATTACCAAGCACTGTTTTTCTATGCTGCCCAGTCACTGCTGGTGGGTACAATAATTAGCTGTAAGCACAAAAGGTTCAAATATCTGTGAAGAGAGAAAATGACTTTCACCAGAGCTCAACAGTGTGGTTATCAAGTAGCACCTGCAAAGGAAAGAGATAGGAAAGACTTTCAAGGGTAAGCATATGCTAAGGGAGAACTGTGCTCGCTATAAACATGAAACCAGACAGGAAGTGCAAGTACAGAATAGAGTTATACCTAACCCAATCCAGATTAGTGTAGGAATTCTTATTGATAGCTATTGTTCTAAATAAAAATAGGTAAAACCAAAGAAGAAACCAAGAAGTTGGATGATTACCACACAGCTCTGTTATTCTTAGACGAAAGTGAAGGGGTGTGTGTGTGTGTGTGTGTGTGTGTGTGTGTGTGTGTGTGCATGTGTATGTGTGCTCATATGCATACATTTTTGCACTTTGAATTTTTTCCTAAGATTGAATGAACCACAGTGTCTCAGTTCTGAGGGAATATAACTGAGGGCAAACTGATATAGTATCTAGCAGCCATTTGTTTACATGTTGTGTTCATTGGACAAATCCCTTGGTCTCTCTGATCCTCAGCATTCATATTTGTAGAATGAAACTCTCATAGCATGCATGCAGCTGAATCTTCATTGTCAACTGGATACAACCTACTGTCACAGGGAAGCAGGAACCTCAATTAAGGAATTGCCTCCGTCAGATTGGCCCGTAAACAAGTCTGTGGACCCATTTTCTTGATTGCTAATTGATGGAGATGGGCCAAGCCCACTGTGGATGTTACCATCCCTAGGCAGGTAGGCCTGGACTATATAAGAAAGGTAGCTGAGCAAGATAGAGAGAGCAAATCAATAAGCAGCAGCATTTCCCCATGGTTTCTGCTCCAGATTCCTGTCTCAGCTTCCTTCAATAACGGATTGTAACCTGTAAGCCAAATAAACCCTTTCCTCCCTGAGTTGCTTTGTGGTCATGATATCACAGCAACAGAAAAGAAAAAAAGTAGATTAATATTTATGAAATGTGAATGAGAGAGAGAGAGAGAGGTGTTTGAAGGAGCCATGAAGTCTAGAAAACCTTTGATAAGCAGGGAGATTCTAACTCTCCATCTAAATTAGCACACTCAGGCACATCACCCATCACAGCCTGGGGATCCCTTGCCCTGCTGATCACAGGACACTCTTGTTTCTCCTGACACCACTCCTCCTCTCAGGGATCCAGAATGCAGCACACATTCCTCCCCTGGTTGGAATCACTTTCTCCCTGTCATTCACTGAAGTCATGTGGACATTCTCTCTGCTCCTTCTGTGCAGAAAATGACGGAGTTGTCAAACTAACTCCCACTAGACGTGGTTACTAGTTTATATTAATAGGGCATGTGATCATTGAAGTCAGGCATGCTCACACCTTCATTCTTACAAGTCCTATCTAAATACGGCGAGGAGATCATGAAAGGCTCTGGTCCCTAAGGACAGGATAGCTGTGTTCATTCCTCCCTTACCCTGATTTCATGTAATCACATGTAAATTGATACCAAGAGTCAACTTAAGTCTAACAATCTCTGTTTTCACAAACAAGCTAACATTCAGAAGCAGTAAGGATTGCTGAGTGGGCACAGTAAGAAATGCTGTCATTGCTCTGAGCCTGAGTGGCTTGCTCCCTTAGCCTGTCAGGGGCATCTCTGTGTTAAGGTGATTCCACATTGCTTAAAATAAAGAAAGTCATTTTGACTTCTAGTCTTGTTCTTTGCCCTATCTTGAACATGCAAGCGAAAGGGTTCAAATGATGGACAGTGTGGATTCATTCCTGGGCCCTGTATCTGTCATACCCTCACCACTGGAGCAACCCTTCTCTCTGCACCCATGTGGCAGCAGCTCTGTCAAGCTTCTCTCAACTCCATGTTCAGAGTTCTTTGCCCAGACAGCTCTCCCAGCAGGCTTTGCTCTGCATCTCCAGAGCAGCCTGCTTGCTATTCTCAGGTGCTGCAGTGATTTGTGCACACATGTGTCTCCTCCCATAGTTGAAATTCCACAGAGAATTACTATTCTCTATACATCTTCTTCTGCTCCCAGAGCTGTATCTAGATAATAATAGGCTCTCAATAAAAGCGGTGAAGGAACATTAATTTAACATCACTTGAATGCAACTTGCTTTTATTCCCCGAGGGGGAATGCACAGCTGCCATTTTCATAAGTTTATCTCTCTAGAGAAAGAAAGAAAAAGCCACCAAAAGCTTATCAGAATTATTGATCTAACTTTAAAAACCCTCAAACTATTGCAACATTTCCTTTCTATCTTTGCTGAGAACCTTTCATAACGTCTGTGGACTTTATTCAGCTTTTAAAGGTTATGTGCTGCTTGAAGCCCTGCTTATCTTCCAAGAAGTTACGTAGTGTCACTGCAGATTTGCGGGGGAGAAAGCTCTCCCATCCAACTGCCTGGTAAAGTCTTCAAAGCATGCATGCTTGGAGTGCCTATTGAGTTGAGCAGCCAGGCGGTCATGGGTGCTGCCCTTGGACTGCCCATGACCTGTGACTGAGGCACCAATTAAGGCCATTGCCTTGCCCCCTACAATCCCAAATACTCCAGATCATTGTCAAGGAAACCATCCTAGCATCTAACTGTTCTGAGTGGTATCAGTGACAGTCTCAGAACTTTCTATGTAATAAAAACAGCCAGAAGTTGAGATGATGGCTCTGTAGGTAAAGTACCTCGCTCGCATTCATGAGGACCTGAGTTCAAGTCCTTAGAGCCACATAAAAACCAGATTCACAGCACAAGCACCTACAATCCCAGCGCTCCTATGGGAAGATGGGAGGCAGAGATGGGAGCACCCCAGGAGCTCACAGGGCAACTAGTCCAGCATGCACAACATCAAACAAGACACCCTTCTTCGAAGAAAGTGAAAGGCTGTGCTGGGACCGCCACATTCAGGCCATGGTGTTCATGCATGCATTCATATATTCAAATGCCACAAGTAAACAAATAATCAGAAACCCTCTGAGACCAGAGCTGATCCTCTCCATAGCTGGCTGATGAGGTTACTGCAGCACTGATCCCGTAAGGACTCAGCCAAGAACACTGCTATAGTCATCAACCCTGGGATCCAAGCCTCAGACCCACTGCTTTCACTCAGAGTTCATGGCTCTAGGATTAGACAAAAGGGCCCAACATCAACAACCTTAAGGAATTACTCAAATCTCAATTGTCACTAATTGAAGACCAGAAAGTAGCGTTATTTTTAAAACCTTTGGAGTTTTAAGTTGGAATCTAATTCTACTCAATGAAATGCTTTTTGCTACGCAGTTTGGTGAGTTTTGATCAGTACTGACAACCATGCAATATGTATCCACCTCAAGATATACAACATACTGATCACTGTCAGAAAGTTCTCTGGACCCCTTCCAAGTCAGTCCCACACCTCCAGGAAATTGTTTTTACTATAGATTATTTGTTTTTCATTTTGTGTTTTTGCTTTTAACTTAACCCAATTATTTCAAACTCTCACCCCTTGAATTGTGAGAAAATTTATCTCAATCAATGGAGACGTTTCCCATATGGCTTCTCTGGGGCTTGATTTATTTCTTGCATTTAAAATGGTTAAAATGATAGTATTGTGTGTACTCGGGTGCCTGCATGTGCATGTATGTGCATATATACTCCATCACAATAAAAAAAAAAAACCTCTGGAGACAATGTGATAATGCTGTGGAAATAAGATTCAGACACATTTTCAATCACATAAATATGTGTGCTGATCAGATGGCACCACAATTAACTGCTTAATTAACACATTCTACCTGAGCAATGTGCCTGCCCCAGCAACAGTAGTTGGTGGTGGACACAATGAAGCAAGCATCTCTCAGAAAGAAATATGCAGCACGAAGTCATTCTCCATTTTGGGTCCACAGCTATACTTCATGGATGTTGTCTATTGTCTAAAATTTTATGAGAAATTCCATTGTTTTCTTTTTAGTAATCATTATTTTAACTATTACCAATTTATGGATACAGTGTGATCATTTGATACATATTGACTGTATATAATGATCAAATCCAAATAATGCTTCCATAACCACATTATAAGTTTAAACTTTGGGGTAATGTAAAAATTGCTCCTATTTGTGGGTGTGGTGTTTAAAGGCATATATAGAATGCATGAATCAGGGAACTTGACCACCCCATCTCCTTAGTATTACTTTTTGTAACAAGAGATTTTACAATTTTAATTCACTTTTTAGTGACCTTAATTGCCAAGTAAAATTCTTATATCTAACTTACTTATCAATTTAGTAAGCAGATATAATATTTTGTCTGTCAATTTACCTGAGGACAAGAAAAATACATTCTGACAAATTATACCATGAAGCAAATAATTCTGATTAATAAACCACTTTATGGTTTTGTTAGTCGCTTTCAAGCTCCTCTCTTCTAGTTATTCATGAAATATAGATCATTATGAAATGCAGTCTCCATAGTTCCATAAGATGCTAGAACTTATACTTCTAACTTTCTGCTACCTAACACTATCCCACTCTCTTTCCCACTGACCTTAGCCTCTATTAACCACTATTACACACCCTGGTTGGGTTTTTTCTTTTCTTTTTTTCCTTGTTTTTTATAAAAAAATTGAAAATAGACTTTTTCGTACAATATTCTGATTGCAGTTTCCCATCAGCCAACTCTTCTCAGACCCTCTCCATCACCCTCCTACCCAAATCCATACCCTATCTTTCTTTCTCTCTCTCATTAGAAAACAGGCAAATAATAATAATAATAATAATAATAATAATGATAATGATAATAATAACAAACTGAATGAAACAGAAGAAAAAGAGTCAAAGAAAAAGAACAAGAAGCACATATAGACAGAGAATCACACATTCACACAAACAGAAATTCACAAAAACACAAAACCTGGAAACCTAATATATACATAAAGGACCTGTAAGGTTTAAAAAAAAAAAAAAACCAACAAAGCATTATGAGACACAGAACCTCCAATGTGCATTGGTCCTGCTGTGTTCAGAAGGCCTTGTTTCCTTGGTGTCCTCTATCCCCCCACCTGAGTCTTACAATCTTTCCACCTCCTCTTCCACATTTTCCCTGAGCTCTGAAGTGGGGGAATTTGATGGCGACATCCCATCTCACTCTGCACATTGTCAAATTGTAGGCCTCTGTATTTGTTCCTATGTACGGCAGGAGGAAGGTCCTCTAATGATGACTGAGCAAGACACGGATCTATGAATGTAGTAGAATGTCATTAGGAGTCATTTAATGGCTACATTCCTTTAGCTGAACAGTAGTGTTTGATTTTCCCCTATGTCCTTGGACAATCTAGTCTCAGGTTCTTGGTCACCAAGCAGCGGGAGGTATTGGTTCCATCTCATGGTATGGGTTTTAATTCAAATCAGATACTGTTTGATTTCTTCTATAAGCTTTGTGGCACCAGCATATCTTGCAGGCTGATCACCATTGTAGATGCAAGGGTTTATAGCTAACTTGACGTTTGCCTTTCTCCTTTAGTAGCAGGCAGAGTATCTTCCAGTACCATGAGCACTAGTCAGTAGAGCGAAGACTCTAGGTAGCACCAGCTGGACTTCTCCATGTCTAGTGAGTTGCATAGGTGTTGCCTTCAGCCATAGGTCCTTACCGCTAGTTTGTGGAGAATATCCAATAGCCTTGGAAATAGCCTGGGTTATTTGAGGATGTTCATGGGGTTCCTTTGGCCAACAACTCAATTCAACATAACCCATTCTGGAGGTTTCAAGTTGGGAGATGTCAAGTTGGGGCTTTTTCTCTCCGGTTCTTTTCATGGTTCCATTTAGATTTCTTTCGTGTATGTATGTATTTTAAGAATCTTCTGCTTTATTAGGTTTCCATATGACCTCTCAAATGGCCCTTAGCTTTAGCTGTCCCTCCTCATATTCTCTCCCTTCACCCCCTCTTTCTTCTCCTTCTCACTTGATTCCAGTAACCCATCCCTGTCCATCCATAGCTATCTGTTCTATTTCCTCTTCCTAGGAAGATCCATTCTTGCCACTTAGTCCTTTACTGTGGTGGTTTAAAGGAGATTGGCCACCTTAGGCTCATATGTTTGCATGTTTAGTCCCCATTTGATGAGCTTTCAGGGAAAGATTAGGAGGCGTGGTCTTGTTGAAGTAGGTGTGTCACATGGGGTGGGACTTGTAGTTTCGAAAGCCCAGATCAGGCCCAGTCTGTCTATCTCTGTCTCTGTCTCTCTGTCTCTCTCTCTCTCTCCCTTTCTCTCTCTCTCTCTCTTTCTCTCACTCTGCCTCCTGCCTGAGGATCAGGAAGTAAAGCTCTCAGATACTTCTCCAGCACCATGTCTGTCTGCTTCCTACCATGATGATAATGGACTAAGCCTCCGAAACTGCAAGCAAGCCCCCAATTAATTGTTTTCCTTCATACAAGTTGCATGGGTTGTGGTGTCTCTTCAAAACAATAGAGCACCAGCACTCTACACCTAACATCTATGGGTATTTAAATTGTACCTTGTTATTGAAGACTTAACAGTTAACATCCATATATAAGTGAATACATACCATATTTCTCTTTTGAGGTCTGAGCTACTTTTCTAGCTCCATCCATTTACCTGCAAATTCCATTTTTAATAGCTGAATAATAGTCCATGGTGTAAATGAACTGGTTTTTCTTTATCCATTTTTCTGTTGACAGTTATCTAAGCTGATTCCAATGTCTGGCTCTTTTTGGGGGGGTAGGGGGTTCCGAGACAGGGTTTCTCTTTGTAGCTTTGGAGCCTGTCCTGGAACTTACTCTGTAGCCCAGGCTGGCCTCGAACTCACAGAGATCCGCCTGCCTCTGCCTCCCAAGTGCTAGGATTAAAGGCGTGTGCCACCACCGCCCGGCTGAATGTCTGACTCTTATGGATAGAGCAATAATGAACATGGTTGAGCAAGTGTCTCTGTAGAAGAATGTGGAGTGCTTTAGGTATATGCCCAAGAATGGTATAGCTGAATCTTGAGGTAGATCAAATCCCAGCTTCTTGAGGAGCTGCCACACTTACTTTCATAGTGGCTGTACAAGTTTTCACTCCCACCAACAATGGATGAGTGTTCTTCTATTCCACATCCTTGCCAGCATGAGGTACCCTTTGTTTATTGATCTTGGCCACTGTGACAGGTGGAAGATCAAATCTCAAAGGGGTTTTGATTTGCATTTCCCTGATGACGAAAGATGTCGAACAGTTCTTTAAGTGGTTCTCAGTCATTTGTTTCCTCTTTTGAGAGTCCTCTGTTTAGATCTGTACCCCATTTAAAATTTTTCCTCAGTGTTTAAGTTTTTTTAAATTCTTTATATATATTTAGATATTAGCACTTTATGGGATGTGTAATGGGTAAAAATCTTTTCCCATTCTGGGGGCTGCCATTTTGTTCAACTTTGCTATACCAAAGTTTTCAGTTTCATGAGGTCCTGGCTATTAATTATTGGTCTTAATGCTATCAGTGTTCTGTTCAGAAAGTCTTTTCATGTGCCAATGAATTGGAGAAAATTATCCACTTTTCTCTTCTACCAGATTCAGTTCATCTTACCTTGTGTTGAGGTCTTTGATACATTTGGAGTTGAGCTTTGGGCAGAGTGATAAGAATGGGTCTGTTTGCATTCTTCTACATATAGCCATCCAGTTTGACCAGTACCATTTGTTGAAGGTACTGTCTGTTTTCCAGTGTGTATTTCTGGATTCTTTATCAAACTCAACTGTCCACAGGTGTGTGGACTTAGGTTAGCATCTATAATTGATTATACTAATCAGCACATCAGTTTGGGGGCCCAAACAATGATGTTTTTATTACTATAGCTTTACAGTACAACTTGAGGTCAGAGATGGTGATATCTCCAGCAATTCTTCTATTATTCAGTATTGTTTTACCTATCCTGGTTTTTCTATGTTTCCATATGAAACTGAAAATTTTACTTTCAGATTCTGTGTGATTTTGATGGGGATTGCATTGAATCTGCTTTTGGTAGGATGGCCATTTTTATTGTATTCAACTGATCCTTGATCTATCCATCTTCTAATATCATATTTAATTTCATTCTTCCAAGTCCTGAAGTTTTTATTATACAAGTATTCCACTTACTTAATTAGAGTTACCCTGTAGATGTAACCAACCGTCTTATTAAATAAGAAACACAGAACCAATGCAAAGAAGAAAGCCAAGAAAGACATTTTTGAGGCTATTGTGAAAGGTATTATTTCCCTGATTTCTTTCTCAGTCTGTTCATCATTTGTGTATAGAAAGACTACTGATTTTTGTGAGTTAAAATTTTGTACTCTGCTACTCTACTGAAAATTTATCAGCTATAAGAGATTTCTGGTGAAGATTTGAGGGTCATTTATGTATACAACCTTATTATTTGCAAATAATGATATTTTGACTTTTTCCCTTCCTAATCGTTTCCCTTGGTTTCCTTCAGTTGTCTTATTGCTTTAGCTAAGACTTCAAGAACTATACTGAATAGGTATATAGAGAGTGGACAACCTCATCTTGTTCCTGATTTTAGTGTAATTTCTTTGAGTATCTCTCCATTTAGTTTGATGCTGGTTAGAGGCTTTTTGTAAACTGCCTTTATTATATTGAGGTATGCCCTTGTATCCCTAATCTGTCTAGGGCTTTTATCATGAAAGGGTGTTGGATTTTGTCAAAGTCTTTTCTTTATCTAATGAGACGATCATGTGTTTTTTGTCATTCAGTCTTTTTATATGGTGAATTACACTTATTTATTTACATATGTTGAACCATCCCTGAATCTCTGGTATGAAGTCTTCTTGATCATGGTGGATGATTTTTCTGATGTGTTCTTGAATCTGATTTGCAAGTACTTTATTGAGAAATTTTGCATCTATGGCCATAAGAGAAATTGTTTTGTTAATTCTCTTTCTTTGTTGGTTATTTATGTAGTTTAGGTATCAGGGTAACTGTGGCCTCATGAAAATAATTGGACAAAGTTCTTTCTGTTGTGGAATAATTTGTGGAGTATTGGCATTAATTCTTCATTGAAAGCCTGGTAGAATTCTGCACTAAAACCATTTGGCCTGGGATTTTTTTTTTTTTTTTTTTGGTTGGGAGACTTAATTACTGCTTCTCTTTCACTAGAGATTATAAGTTTGTTTAAATTGTTTATCTGATCTTGATTTAACTTTGCTAGGAGGTATATATCAAGAAAATTATACATTTATGTGAGAATTTTCCATTGTGGTGGAGTACAGGGTTTTGCTTTTTGGAAGTATGTTCTTACAATTCTCTGGATTTTCTCAGTATCTATGGTTATGTCCCTCTTCTGATTTCTAATTGTGTCAATTCTTCTCTCTTAGCCTTTTAGTTAATTGGCTAAGGGTTTGTCAATCTTACCGATTTTCTCAAAAAAATAACTCTTTTTTAAATTGATTCTTTGCATTGTTTTTTTTGGTTGGTTGTTTATATTCTTTGTATTTATCCTGAGTTTGGTTATTTCTTGGTTCTATTCCTTTTGGGTGTTCTTTTTCTTTTTTGTTCTAGACCTTTCAGCTATTCTTTTAAGCTGTTACTATGAGATCTCTCCAGGTTGGTTTGTTTTGTAATGTAAGTGCTTAGTGTTATGGAATTGCCTCTTAGACGGCCTTCATTGTGTTCCATAAGTTATGGCACATTGGGTTTCCATTCAATTCTAAAAAGGTTTCTTTTTCTTAATTTCTGCCTTGACCCATTTTTCATTCAGTAGTGAGTTGTTCAGTTCCTATAAGTTTGTAAACTTTCTGTTGTTTCTATTAGCATCCAGTTTTAATTTGTGATGGTCAGATAGGATGTAGGGTGTTATTTCAATCGTCTTGTATCTGTTGAGACTTACTCTGTGTCTGAGTATGTGGTCAGTTTTGAAGAAAGTTCCATAAGGTGCTGAGAAGAAAGGATATTCTTTTGGTTTGGGTGAAATGTTTTGTAAATACCTGTTAGGTCCATTTGATTTTTTAACATCAGTCAGCTCCAGCATTTCTGCTTAGTTTTTATCTGGATTACCTGTCTATTGGTCATAGCAGGGTATTGAAGTCACTAGCTAAAAATATATGAGGACCAATATATGATTTAAAATGTGGTAGTGTTTATGAATTTGGGTGCCCTTATGTTTTGTGCACAGATATTAAGAATTGCAATATTATCTTGGTGAGTTTTTCCTTTGATGAGTGTGTAGCATCCTTTTCTAATTCTTCTGATTAGTTTGGTTTGAAGTCTATTTTTATCAGATATTAAAATGGCTACACTGGCTTACTTCTTGGATTCATTTTCTTAGAATATCTTTTTTCTATCCTTTTGCCCTGAGGTGATATCTATCCTTGAGGTTAAGGTGTGTCTCTTAGACGAAGTAGAAGGCTGGACCTTGTTTTCAATTCCAACCTATTAGACCTTGTCTTTTTTGCTAAGGAATTGAGATCATTGATGTTGAGAGTTATCAATGAGCAGTATTTGTTGATTCCTATTATTTTGTTGTGGTGGTGTGGGCTTTTTGCTATTCTTTCGATTTGCTGACTTGATATTCCCTGTGTTTTCTTGGGTATAGTCAACCTCCTCAAGTTGAACACTTTACTTCTAGCATCTTCTGCTGGATTTGTAGATAGATATTGCCTAAATTTGGTTTTATCATGGAATATTTTTCTTTTTCCATCTATTGTGATTAGAAGTTTTGCTAGATATTTAGTCTGGGCTGGCGTCTGTGGTCTATTAAGTTTCTAGAACATCTGATTAGACCCTTCTGACTTTTAGAGTGCCCATTGAAAAGTCAGGTATTATTCCAATGGGTCAGCCTTCATATTTAACTTGGTCAGTTCTCCCTTGTAGCTTTTAGCATTCTTTCTTTGATCTGTACATTTATATGTACTAAAGGGACTTTCTTTTCTGGTCCAGTCTATTTGGTGTACTGTATGCTTTTTAGGCCTTGATAGGCATCTCCTTCTTTAGGTTAGGGAAATTTTCTTCTATGATTTTTATTGAAAATATTTTCTGGGCCTTTATCCAGGATTTTTCTCCCTCTTCTCTTCCTTTTATTCATATATTTGTCTTTTCATATTTTCCCAGATCTCCTGGATGTTTTGTGCCTGAATTGTTTTAGATTTAACATTTTATTTGGCTGAGGTATCCATTTCTTCTATAATGTCTTCAATGGCTGAGATTCTCCCATGTATTTCTTGTATTCTGTTGGTGAGACTTGCCTCTGAGGTTTTGTTTGACTTCCTAAATTTTCCATTTGCAGTTTCACCTCAGTCTGGGTTTTCTTTAGTGATTCTATTTCTACTTTCATGTCTTGAAATATTTTCTTCATTTCCTTCTACTGTTTGCATCTGTTTTATGGATTTCATTAATAGATTTATTCATATTGTCTTAAGGTATTGAACACATTCAGAATAGATATTTTGAAGTCTTTGACTTATGCTTCAGTGATATTGCATTTCTCAGGACCTGCTTTAGTAGGTTTACTGAGTTCTGGCAGAAACATATTGTCTTGAATATTATTATGTTTTTGCACTGGTGTCTAGGCATCTGGTTTTGGGGTGATGGTATTTATCTAGGTTTTTATATCTCATCCTGTCTTTGTTGGGTGGGCGTTCCATTCCTTGGTCCCTGTTACCCTCTCTGGATCTTAAGAGAGTGTGATGGCTGTGGGTTGCCTGGTAGGGAGGGCTTCTGAGTCCCTGCCAGGGGTAGCCATGGGGGGTTCTTGGTAGAATGTGTTTCTAGGAGTTTACAGGAAGGAATGAGGATGGGCTGGAAGGAAGTAGCTGAGATGGTCCTAAGGAGGGAGGAAAGTTGTGTCTCAACAGGATTTGTGGAGTCCTCAGGGAATGGAGGCAGAGAGTGAAGACAGGTCCCTGCAGATAGACTGCTACAGGGCTGGGGGTAAGATTAGGGAGTTGGAATTTAGACAGAAAGGAGAGAGAAGATCTCCCACTTGATTCCCAGGCTGGCATGGCTAGTGTGTTTCCAGGTAGAGAGGACTTTGGGTGTGGGCAGCTGACACAAAGGAATGGGGTGAGAAAGGAAGGCTGTGTCCTGGGAGGATTTGTGGAGTCCCCAGGGAATGGAAGCAGAGAAGAAAGACAGGCTCCTTCAGATGGTCTGCCACAGGGCTGGGGATGGAACTAGGGAATTGTAAATGGAAATAGGAAGGAGAGTGAAGACCACCTACCTAATTCCCAGGCCAGCATGAGCAGTGAGCTTCCCTGGTTGACTTTTTTATTATCACATATGAACAAGGACATGTAGACTTTGCCTTTGTAGCTTTGACTTATTTCATTTACCATAATGTTCTCCAGTTATGTTTTGCCACAAATAATAGACAACATTTTATATAGTTTAATGGCATTCTATGTCACATTTGTCCACTCATCCCTTGGTGGGTTTATTCCACATCTTAGCTATTGAAACACTACAACAACAAACATAAGCATGAGCGTATCTCTTTGGCATATGGTCATTTCTCATGGATACTTGGAATGTAAATACACACACACACATACACACACACACACACACACACACACACACACACAAACACACACACATGCACACACACATACGCAAACACACACACACAAACACACACACACACACACACACACACACACACACACACACACACACACACATTTAGAAGTGACCAGATAGCCCATCAGGAGCTCATCCTTGGAGAAGACTGAATCATGCTCTTAGTAATCATTAATTCCTTGTAGCTCTTCATCTAGCAGTGGGGCCCTGTGGCATTTTTCCCATTCACATTGAAATATTAACTAGTGTTGGAACTGTTCAGTTCTTGTTTAGGCAACCACACTATTGAGATTTCATGGGTACAGCTTACCTGTCATATATAGAAGACACGGCCCCACAGAAAACTTCCCAGGCCCACTGGCTCTAGAATCTTTCTGCCTCTCCCTTTCATAATGTTCCCTGAACCTTAGGTGTAAGGTTGTGTTGTGGGTATACCAACTGGGGCTGGGCTCCCATATTCAGTTGTTCCCTGACTTTTGATCAGTTTTAGATTTCTGTAATGGTCTCTGTCTGCTGCAAAAGAAGCTTCCTTGGTGAGGAGTGAGGGCTATACTTCCTGTGTGTATCAACTGGAAATTTTGCTGTTGGTGTTTTTAAGTTCTTTATATACTCTAGATCAATATTCTTTTGCCAACACTTTGCACTTTGCCCCTTATTTGGTAAAGGTTGTCTCTTCACCACTGATCCACTGATTGCTTCCTCTTCTGCGCCAAGGCATCTTCGCTTCATAGAACTTCATTTGTCTGGTTTTGATTTGTTTTCTGTACTATGGGGTCTTTCTGTGACACTTTTCTGCTGCATTCTCTCAAACTCTTTCACAGTTCAGATCTTACACTTTTCATTTTAAATACACACACACTCAAAGTGGATCCTGAGAGCTTTACATGACATATAGAGGTGAAGATTGAAATAGTTATCCCATGTCCTGTGTGATGGTGTGAAGTCTCCTCTATGATTATCTGTCCACACTGTTCTGTTGCTAAACTGACCTTGTCTCATATTCCCAGGACTCAAACCTTTTAGGCTTGGACACCTCTTGGGCTTTCCTAGAGCTCCAAGGTCAAATGGACAGTTGTAGTTCCTACCTCTACCACCTGATCCACACCTACTAAATGGATGATCCGTTAAAATGCTCATAAGCCCCTATGCCTACATACACCACACACCATGGAGGCCCCTGTTCATTGGCCTACTGTCACCTCTCCCAAACATACCTGGGAAAAGTCATCTCTGCAATGTCACCAGCAAGCAGGGTTATCTCTGACATCATTCTTCTTGCTTGGCCTACAAAGAGGAGGAGAAGTGGGTAGAAAGAACTGGTGTTTCCCAGAGGGCCCTTGTGTTTTCTGGCCTTTCCCCATAATGTCCTCCATAACTTCTGAAGAATCATGCAGACTCTCATGCAGAAACACATCAGTTACTACAGTGTCTTTCTTCTTCATCCAGAACCACACTTTCCTTCCCTTAGGTCACAGATAAGCAAGGTCTCCTGATAGGAAGGAGAATGTTTCTCCATGTAACAGACTGAGGAAGAGAAACACATTAACTAACATGTTAAAATATCCCACTAGAGAGAAAGATTAGTACCAAAGGGCCATGGCACCATTGTGTCTACCCATAGGACCATAGAGCTACTGTTTCTAAGATACCCGAAAAGTATCCATCTAGTTACTACTTACTACTCTGTTATCACTATTACAGTGTTGAGACATGGAGACAGCTGCTACATTAAACTTGAACTATAACTTGGCTTTCTGTTATCTGGATATGGTCCCTCCTTAGGACTCAGGTGGACACATGAAGTTTGGAAATGCTTCAAGTAGGAAGACGGAGAGCCAGTGAAGACATGGGCAATGATGTCTGAATTGAACCTTTTATATGATAGCCAGCAGCTGTACTTGAATCCAGCACAAACAGAGTAACACACAGTTAAACAGTGCGGTGCAGTTGTTTCTTGTTCCCTGGTCAGAGATGCTCTAGGATCCTCTGAAAGGCTCAGCAGTCAACATATTTTCATCTGGTCATCTTATCTCTTCACAATGGAGGAAGAACCCCAATCAGATAGACCTGGGCTGTGAACACCGCAGCCTGGTATGGTTAGGGCATTAACTCTAGGGTCAACCTCACTGGGTCTGCCACAGAACAGTTATGTGGCCTTGGTAGGTTCCCTCAGCCCTCCTTCCCTCCATTGAGAGTTCTGGGGATGCCTTTTGTGGCCAGTGAAGAGAGTAATACCTAAACTTCCCAGTCCCCTTGTCTCATCCTTCTTCCCCACTAGAACTAGGGTGAGCTACCTGGGTGGTAAATGACAACATAAAAATATTCATCCATTGTTGCTTTTTACCATGCCTGGATGAATGAAAAGGCATCATCCTATATGTGTCAGCTCTGCAGACCTGAGTATCCATTGAGTACACTTTTCCAGGGTCTGACTTGTGTGTTAGAATACTAGGAACCATAGCACCTCCACTCACTTAAACCCTGTGCACCCCTTCAGTTTTCCCTGGTATCTTAGCTGATCCTTTTACTTCCATCTGCCTTGCTGCTTTCTATTGCTCATTATCTCCTCACACTCCAACAATAATGGGGCCTCCCTTCTGTAGTCCTGGTGATGAGTGCTGAGGTAATAAAGACGTAAAGTGCCTGGAACATATTACATGCTCAATAACTATTTGCTATTGCAATTGTTAATGGATATTTTACTTCTGCAAACCACATAGCTGCCATTTCTTTAAGTTTTCTTACCTTTAAAATGCCATTAATAACTGTGCATATTAAGAAAATGTATGTAATTCACTTGGCACCAGGTTGGCACTTAGGATACAATACACTGCTCTGTCCGGTGTATTTGTTAAACTTATAAAATCATTTTGATTCTGTCCCATGGTACACAAAGAGACAATAGAAGAATGTTTTACATATACTCTGCAGCAAATCGTTTTCCCAAAATTCCTGTAACAACTGTCCCTATCTAAGATAGTTAATATATTACGTCATCCTTCTCCAAGGCCTTAGCAAATGTCCTTTCCTCCGTGTATACTTTTGCAAATGACATACTGTCCCACAGAAACATGCCTTAAATCTTCAAACCTACTATTTATCATCACATCATATATAAGGATGATTTCCTTTTTTGCATTTTGAAAACAGGAACTCCCAAGTTGGACCTATCATTTACAGACCACATGGCCAAAACCACTAATGCTGTCCTGGGGTAAAGGGAGAAAACCTGGTAACAGAACAACAAAAGGACAGGCTTAAGTATGTGTGATCATCTCTCCATACACACCCAGGATTTCTGCTCCTTGTTCTTGGCACCAGGCATTGCACTTGACACTGTCACCTGAGCATGGGTGTTAGGGTCCACTGCGCTCAGCTTATTAAGAAGGTACAGGTATGGAAAGAGGGAGCCAACTCCACAGAGCTGTCCTCTGTCCTCTACACACGTGCTGTGACACACGCATAGCCACATAAAAACATGATAGACATACACACTAACATAACTTACACACACCACTAATACATAAAAGCTTTTAAAAACATTAATGCTTTAAAGAGTGGATCTAGATTAATGAGAAGTATATAGCCATCTTTCTCGTGATCAAACATAATCAAAAGAACCCAATTCTCAAGAAAAATGTTGCCATCTGTGCCTGTTTATAAATAAAACGTCTTCTGCTGGAGTCAACTTGTGGAATGTTGGCCATGTTGAACGCTTCACTCTACAGATCATGGCCACCACCACCACCACCATCATCATCATCATCATCATCATCCTTCTCAGCCTCACACACTATGCTAGAGAAGAGAAAATGGAATAAATATATGCTTCTCCCTTCTAATGGAATGGTGAAATTCTTCACAGTAGAAAGTGCCATTGTTTCTTACAACACTTTGATGTGTCCTGCTGGTAGACGAAAATGTAGCCTCTGTGCTGAGCCTATCTGATGGGGGATAGCAAGGAGACTTGGTGGACCAGGAAGAGTAAAACTTACGTTTTAAATGAGGAATAGTGGAGAAAAAGACTCTAGAATCTGGAGAATTAAGACATGGAAGAAAGTGAAAGGGATTTGGGAGAAGAAAAAAGGAGCAAGGGGGCAGAAAGACATGGAGTACAGCAGTATTAGAGACCTAAGGAGCATGATCTGGAAGTCAGTGGCTCCCACACATCCCAGGCAAGCAGCAAGTGACAGGATAGGGCAGTAGTTGCAATCCCTTCTACACACCAACTCCACGGCCCTCAGAAATCTGGGGAAGGGAAAAGCCACACGGACTTAGAAACTTATATTTAACTCTTAAAGGAAAAAACTGTCCCTAGGAGGTGATAAGCCTCTGAAGGCAGAGGTCTGGGTTCAACACTGAATGGGCTTCATTCTTATTAAGTTCAAATTGTGTAGGAAATGTAGAAATCATAAAATGTAAACGTTTGAAGAAATGAAGAAATTGAGATCCAGATATACTGGGTGACCTGACCTCGCTCACCAAATGATACACATTTGATAAGGTAGAATAATGGGGTTCATTTTGTTTCTTATCCATATTACTTTATCATTGCCATAACAACAGCTCCGTTTTCAAGTGTCAGGAAATCCAGTCCCACTGAATCAACCCTTAATATCAGC
This sequence comes from Peromyscus californicus insignis, assembly GCF_007827085.1. Taxonomy (NCBI): domain Eukaryota; kingdom Metazoa; phylum Chordata; class Mammalia; order Rodentia; family Cricetidae; genus Peromyscus; species Peromyscus californicus. The sequence continues at coordinate 33,539,017 of NW_026294503.1, forward strand.
ATCCTTTTGTGACTGCTCTGTGGTGGAGGAACCAGAGTTGCAGCAGAGATGGACATGTGGGTTGCCTCTTCTCTGCCTCTCTCCACTCTATTCCCATGGGATGTTCCAGCATTCAGCAATAATGGCAGATCAGAGGAAAGATGCAAAATGGAGTTTAATAGGCTTCTTTATTTGAGTCCCTCTCTCTTACTGTTAAATGCCTCACTAAGGCAAACTCTCCAACGCTGTCTCTTTTTCGTTGGAGGACTTGGTAGGGTTCTAAGCATCCTTGTCTCACATCACAGAAGAAGGCCCCATGTTTACCATGCATCAGCCGAACCTCTCTTCTAGTCCCTTATGTCTGGCTTGTGTGGCATTATGCCGCCCTCCTCTCTCTGAGAGAGGAAGCAATTGACAAGCCTTTCATTTCTCAGAATTGCCTTCAAAGCCATCCTTCAAAGGTTCTCCTTTTTTTTTCCTGCCAGGCTGGGTTGCACTGCATGATAAAGCTTACTGTGTGTAAAGGCATCTGTCATCCATGGTTATCATGCCCAATTTTCTTTACCTTTCTGCCTCTTGGTTTCTTTGTTGATAAATAAAATGGACATGGCAATAATAGTCTCCACCTCAGGGAGTATTGTATAGAATAAGTGAGTAAATAAACATATGAAAATCTCCAACAGTGGTTTCTCATCCATAATTATAAATGTTAGCTATTTTTCATTATTACCCACAGCTGTAGGTCCTTAACCAGAACGCCAAAGCAGCAGGAAATAATGCAGTTAATATCATGTATCACCCAGATGTCTCCTAGTTCAATCATTTCATCTTCTAATGAGTAAACACAGACACAGAAAACAGCACCAGGAGCCAGCCATATTCAAGCCTCCCTGATGTTTCTGCTTCCCAGTGTCCACACCACTCATTACCTGAATTATATATTTTGGAAGATGATTGCATTTAGTTTAGCATTTGATTACAGGGTATCTAATCCTGCTTTCTGTAATGGCATGCTGAATATGAATTTTCTTGTTTCCTAAGAACTAAGACTCAGAGTAGAGAACAAGAAAGCCCTAATTACCCCGCAATCTAAAGAGTACTGTAAACAATTAGACCTAGACTCTCACAGGGCTTACTTGGAGATATATGTAACTGCCCTATAACAGCCTGATACATTCCAACTTCCTTTCCATGCTATAAAAAAAAAGAGAAAGGTAAACAGAGGAAAATAAAATAGCAACTTGCCTTTTATTTGAGATCAACATAAATAGTTTAATTGTGTTCAAAATATTGCATGGGATAGACTTATGCTTTAAAAAAATGTGTTTTAGCTGGAATTCCCCATTTCCTGGTTTCTGTGTATTTTTATTTGCTAACTATGGAAACCCTATTGCCAATAGAGAAGCATTTTTTTTAAAATAGTGGACTCTGTCTCTTCTGATTTAGCTGCTGAGGCTGAGTGTCACCTACCTAATACACATCACATATTCCTCAGAGGTTGACATCTCAGGTTCACGGCAAAAAGAAAATCAACAGTATCAAGACAGAAAATAACTAGAATTGTTTCGCCACTGCTAATATATGGTCAGTGGCAAAATGGAACTTCTGCTTTCTCCCCACCCAGAGAGGCTGAAGTGGGATGAGGAGGAAACAGGGAATGCTTGCCTCATTTTAGGAGACAGTCCCATCTCCCACCTTGAATTCACACACACCTATACACCCCCACATGGCTGTGAAGTGGTGACAGAATGGAAGTGTGAATCACAAATCATAGTGTCACCTTGTTCAGCTCACTCAACACAGAAGTCTAAAATTTCAGATTGAAGTTTTAATAGGGAGCCATTTCAAATAGCCAACAAAGAGCAAAAATTCTTCTTCCAGGAAGATGGAGTAGATGGACTGTATTCTAGTCCTTCCTGGATTCCTGATGCAACCAAAATCCCTGGATATGACAGGGAGTCAAGAGAGGAGATGGAGGAGGAAGAAAAGGAAGAGAATATGATTCTGAAAGATGGAGGAAAAAAACATACAAGATAAGAAATTCGGGCTGTAAGAACACCACCATGAGGTATTTCTTATTTTGTTTGTTTGGTAGTTGATAGCTTTTATTTTTCTTTCTTACATATTATTTTTCAGATGATACTAGATAAAACAATACACAGAAAGGTGAACAAATACAGAAAAACAAAACAAAAACACAAAAATACAAAACAAAAATCTATTCTTTGTAGTGAAAGGATCCAAATAATTTATCCTACCAACAAAGCTTAAGTAGAGAACAAAATCCATACTTGCCAGGCTACAATGAGCCTCCCTAAAGCCTTTGGTGAACTGGGGACAGAATGGCTCAGTGGGGAGCCAGCTTTCACCACTGTCCAGCAATAAAGAGCCTCTTCTGATTGTCAGAGAGGACCGCATGAGGAAGCTGGACTTTCACTACTACCAGGTAATAAGAAGACAATAGTCCTACTATGGAAGTATAGGGAAGGCCCTCTCCCTCCCCTCCTCCCACTCCCGGCACACCTCCCACAACCCACCCCCATGCACTCCTCAGAAAGGGTAAGGCCTCCCATGGGGAGTCAACAATGCCTGGCACTTCAGTTTAGGCAAGACAAGACCAGACCCCCATCAAGGCTGAGCAAGGCATCCCACCACATGGAATGGGCTTCAAAAAGCCAGCTCATGCACCAGGGATAGATCCTGGTCCCACTGCCAGGGGCCCCACAAACAGAACAGGCAACAACACTGTGGCCCACATGCAGAGGTCCTTGTTTGGTGTAGTGTCCATATGCTCCAGCCAGTTCAGGTCATCTGTCTCTGTGGGTTTCCCAACTATGATGCTGAAAGAGGCAGAGGCAGGGGGATCACCAGTTGAGGTCAGCTTGGAACCAGAATTCTATCATCCACCCTCTCAGTAACAAAGAGATTTCCTCATCAGGGACAGCAAAATGGGTCAGCAAGGAGAGAGGCTTGCTCACGCTGCCTCGTCTGAAAACCTTAGTTTGATCCATAAGATCCACAAATGAAAGTGACTGCTACAAACTGCCCTCTGACCTTCACACAAAATCAGTAAATAAACAGAACACAAGTTTAAAAGGAGAGCTCCCCTTCCCCACTAACGTCAGTGGAGATGAGTGGAGCTGTAGTTCTACTCCACCGGGTTTTAATGAGATTGGTCCCTAAGTCCTCCACCAGACTAGTTTTGCAAGATGCCTGAAAAGGAACAGACAACAACCTTATAAGACACCACCCCTCACCCCCCCCTCCACCATAGAGCTCAGGGATTTAGCTCAGTGGTAGAGCGCTTGCCTAGCAAGGGCAAGGTCCTGGGTTCGATCCTCAGCTCCAAAAAAAAAAAGACCACCTGATAATATCTAAAATATCTGAAATGTCTCAGTTTTCATTTCAAAATGATTTACCATATGAAAAACAAGGAGCAAGGGCTCACACAAGGTAAAGACATCTAATCAATAGATGCTTTACCAAGGGGATAATAATATTAAGGTTACCTCATAGAAGAGTAAATCAACCATAACAGAGTATGATTATTGAGTAAGAGCACATTTGGGAAAAAAATGAAATGAAAGCTTCAGACACAAGGTGGAAGTCACAAAGGCAAGCAAGCATGGAAGGGGAACTAAGCAGAATTTCTGGAACTAAAAAATGAAAATGACTAAAGAAATGTCTCTAAGCTGAGAGGTAGTGATAAAAGAAGAGAAGGGTTTGGCTAGATCAGAAAAATGGAAGCAGCTGACAAAAAGATAAAACCATGAGTAATTTCAGTGAACTTCCTTTCTGTTCTCTACTTTTCTAAATTTCATTTAATTCATCTAAAGATAGAACACTCCATAGCATATGTGGAAGAAAGACTAAAACAATTACAAGTGAGGAAGGTCAGAATAAAGAGAGGTTAAGTGTCTTTACTAGTCGATTAGGAAACAGAGAGACTCAAAGCACTGGAGACAAATCCTGTCCATTGGTGCAATGCAGATTGACTGTTATACGGTAACCAACTACTTACCAGTTGGATTTGTGGCCTGATTCACAGGAGAGATTTTTTGAGTGGTATTGTAAACTTGGTCAAACTCCATGAGTAGGGAGGCTATAGGCTCTAAGGTAGAACTTACTATTTTTTACTTGGTGAAATGGCATGCTTGTCAAACTGCCCTCTAAATATTAACGGTCAGAGAAGCTTCTTTTGACAGTGGGCAGTAGTCAGTGCTGAGACTCATAACTGGTCAATGTACTAAGAATACATGACTGTGAGTGCTGAATACTAAATAGGTCTTTACTACACACATAACCATCCCACTAAAGCTCAGGAAGCATCATGGAAGAAGAGGCAGAAAAAACTGTGAGCCAGAAGACAGAGAGGAATGCTGTGAACTGCTATCTCCTGGACATGACAGACAGAGAGAGGGAGAGGAAGGAGGTATATGACCCCACTACATGGTGTTTGCAAGAAATCACTAAGAATGTAATGATACTCATAGGTTGAAAACGAAATAACAGAAACAAGTACATCATTTAAAATTTTTAAATGTCTATATTAATATTACATGATATAGACCAGGTTAAAGAAAATTACCAGAGACAAAAAAAGGGCATTTGTGAGATGAAGACATAGCAACCCTAAATGTGTATGTACCACAAAAAGTTCAAAAATATAGAAGATGAGGCCTAATAAAAATGAAAGGACACATTTTTTACAAATCTAAGATTATAATTAGAAATAGTAGCACCCTTCTTATAACAATTTATAAAAACCTAAAAAAAATCTGCCAACAATATTGAAAAAGTCATTATGTGATCAACCCGCAGATACAATATTTATAAAGTATTCTAACAAATAGGAATAGAATAAATGGTCTTCTCATATACTTACAGAATGTGTGCCAAGAAACATGACATATCTAGAGTGTATTAGTCTACATTCTATTACTGTAAAAACATGCTTGAGGCTGGTGCTTTCTATATCTAATGTATTTGGACGTACAAAGTTCAGGCAACCTAAGACTGTAGGGGTTTCTTTGCTGTGTCACATCATGGTGGATGATATCATGGCAGGATTAGTCGCATGGTAGGACAGGAAGTCAGAGAGTGACTGAGGGGTCAAGCCTTCTCTTATAACAACTTGCTTGCACAAGAATAAGTCAGAGTCCCAAGAGAGGTACATTAATTCCTTCTAAGGGTAGTGCCCTCAATGACCAAAGGAGGCAATTACTTCCCAGTAGACCTCACATTTTAAAGGCTGTACCACTTTTTAACATTGTCATACTGGGGACTAAGCCTCTGACATGTGAACCTTTGGGGAACAAGCCACCTTCAACTACAATTTGAGCCACAGAATCAAACCCAAAATCAAGTGGAAAAGGATTATGAAGAATCCTCAAAAAAACAGCATAAAATGAAAAACAACAACAATAAGTCAAACACTCAAAAAAATTTTAAAGGCAAGATCTCATTGTGTAGCTCAGGTTAGCCTGGAACTCCATATGCTGGCCTCTAACTTGCAACCATCATCTTACTTCTTCCAAAGTGCTGGGGTCACATGCATGAGCTATCACACCCACCCAAACTCTTTAAATCTAAGCAACAAACTTCTGGATTATTCACTTGTCAAAAGGAAGTCTCAAGGGAACAAATAACAATGTGTTAAGTTGAATGGAGATATGGACGCAATGTCTAAAACGTATGTGTCTTAAAACAGTGCTGGGGGGGAGTATATGACACCAAGCACTGACATTAGAGAACGAGATGTGTGCAGCCTCTAATCTAGAAAAGAAAAAGAGAAAAAAATAAACTCAAAATATTCAGAAGTAAGAAAATAATACAATAAAAACAAAACTAAGTAAAAGTGAGAGTGGAGGGAAAAATGAGACATCCAATGAAACTAAACAGGCGGTTCTTTTAAAAGATCAATAAGATGAACAAAACCTCTATGAAGGTTGACAAGGCAGGGAGAAGACACACTTCACCAACATCAGGCATAAAACAAGAACATCACCACTGAGCCTACAGACAACTAGAGGATGATAAGAGAATACTATAAAGTCCACATGAATCGAAACTACAAACTAATGAAGCTCACTCAATATGAATAAGAAAATCCAAATAACTCTTACAGAAATTTAATTCACAGTCAGCAACCCATGAGCCAAGGTAATAAAGGACAATGCACTAGGCAGCTACACTGAACAACGCCTCGTGCACTTCTCTGTGATAACATCAAATAGAACACTGAAGAAAATGAAAAAGATGTACAAGGCCAAGCTTCAGCTTTCCAAGGTCTCATACATACAGCCCAGTGGGAAGCTCGTGTGACTAACTGGAATTACTAAATTAGAGGAATCCTGGAGGATACCTTGGGTCTTCTTTCTGCTTTGTTTCCCAAGGCATATTGTGCACCTTTACCTTCATTTTTTTTTTTTTCATTTTACATACCAAACCCTGTTCCTCCTCCCTCCTCTTCTCCCACCTCCTCCCACCTTCCCCCATCCCAGCCCTCATTCATTCCAAGAAAGGGTGAGGCCTCCCTCAGGGAGTCAACAAAGTCTGGCATACCAAGTTAATGCAGGACCAAGCTCCTCTCCTCTGTGTCAAGGCTGAGCAAGGTATCCCACCCTAGGGAATGTGTTCCAAAAAGCCGTTTCATGCACCCAGGATAAGTCTTGGTCCCACTGCCAGGGGTTCCCCAAATAGATCTAGCCACGTAACTGTCACTCACATTCAGAGGGCCTAGTTTGGTCCCATGCATGCTCCCCAGCTGACAGACCAGAGTCCATGAGCTCCCACCAGTTTGGGTCAGCTGTTTCTGTGGTTTTCCCCATCATGATCTTGACCTCACTTGCTCCTATGATCCCTCCTCCCTCTCTTCAACTGAAGTCTAGGAGCTCAGCTCAGTGCTTGGTTGTGGATCACTGCATCTGTTTCTATCAGTTACTGGATGTAGGCTATCAGTTACATGGAATGATGACAGTTAGGGTAGTCACTTATCTGATTATAGGGGAAGGTAAGTTCAGGCACCCTCTTCATTATTGCTAGGAGTCTTAGCTGGTGTCATCCTTGTGGATTCCTGGGGATTTTCCTAATACCAGGTTTCTCCCTAACCCCCTAATGGGCAACCTCTACAAATTGAAAAATAGTCATTGATTGTATTGACAACTATGAGGAAATTTCACACCTTGGGCATCTGAAATGGTACCATAGAGGAGAAACACCAACTGTTTATCAAGCTCCTAACTGAGAAGTCCTCCAGGCACACCCTCATCATAGCTTCTCTATACAGAGACGAAGAACCAGATTTGGATTAGTGGATTTTGAACTCAGTAGAAGTTTTCTGCAGAGATAATCACTACAAACATTCTCTGTGAAACTCATTTTCCACTTTATTTCCTGCGCCTTGCTCAGCCAAAAACAAATCTCACCAGAGAACTCTCTGTAGTGGCATCTGCGAGCAATCTGTTGTTGACTCCCATTTGATATCAGCAGCCCAATCAGAATTCATCTGCTCCCCACAGAGTCACAGGGGAATTCTGCAGTAGCTGGCATCCAAGGCACGTTCCTTTTCACTTCAACTGGAAACTCAACCTTTTTAAGCAAGCAACTTGCCAAGCTCCCCCACTTTCTTCTAGCAGGATCTGAACTTGACTCCCAACCCTGATGAGCAGTGCAGTCATGGGCAAGTTTCTTCAACTCGCTGAGTATTGGTTTCCTTACATATCAGTTGAACATAAGAATGCCTTCAAATATGGAAATTTCAAAGATAGATCATTGTCAAAACACCAAACAGCAGTAGGCACTCAGCAAATGTCTTCAAGAAAATGCTCCAAGACTCTCTTGAACAAGTGCTCAATTACACATAGTGAGCCCTTTCCAACTTCAGGAAAGCAAACACCATTCCTATATGTTCACAACTTTGTAGGTTGGGAGCTTGGGTAGACATCACAGAAATGGCTCACCTCTCTTCTGTGACAATGGAGCCTGGACTGGAAGGACTCAAATGTGCATGTGGCTGCAGGGATTCTGATGGGTCTCGAGTTCAGGTCCTCAACTGTCTCTTCCAACTAGGCTTTTTGATTCTTTTTTGCATTGTTTCTGGAAGGTTTGGTCTTTCTTCTTTAGTCACAACACTGGGACCATGAGTGGGGATTGTGGACTATTTTGAAGAAGCCAGGGCACCTGTCTTTCTACACATTTCACCATGGTTCCTGGGCTTCTTCATGGTGTGTTCTCCATGGTCAGACTTCTGATACCATGCTTCTTTTTTTTTTTTTAACCAGAGTGAATGCTTCCACAAGGCCTGACTGTAAGTTGCCTGGCTTCTTTGGATTTCACCTCAGAACCCCAGGAACCTCTCTTGGCCATGCATGTCACTAGGACCAGCATAACTTAAGTAAAGGAAAATGATGCTACTCATTATTTAGCAAAGCACTAAGAGTATGCATTCATTCCCTCATCTTTCCACACTTCCTTTCCAGCATCAGCGTGCTTTTTGGTACTCTTGGGTCTTCCTATTTGATTTTTTTTCTGGTTATCTCTATCTTTTGTCCTTTCTTCTAAATTTCTAAGTTAGTTGCTAGTCTTCTGTGGCACATAACTATGAGGTTTATGTTATGTTATGTTATGTTATGATGTTAAGTTTGTGTTTGTGCTATATATGTTATGTTTATGCTGTGTTACATTATGTTTGTGCTACGTTATGTTGTACTGTGTTGTGTTATGTTAGGTTGTGTTAGGTTAGGCTAGGTTAAGTTAGGTTCAGTTCAGTTTGGCTTGAGACCGCTTCTCACTCTATGGCTCAGACTGACCAGGAACTCATGATGTAGTCCAGGTTTAACTGAAACACAGCAATCCTGTCTCAGCCACACAACTGTTAATATTACAGAAATAAACCACTACCCATGGTTCTGGCTCTTACTTCTACCATTGACGCGTGAAAGGCATAACCATTAGGCATCAACCGGCAATAAAAAGAACCACATCAGAAACGCTGACTCAGCAAATACATTTTGCTCCTTGTGAAAGTAATTACCTTGCATTCCCACCAGCAGTGGACGAGAGTTCCCCTAGCTCCACATCCTCTCCAGCATAAGGTGTCTTCAGTGTTTTTGATCTTAGCCATTCTGACAGGCATAAGGTGGTATCTCAGAGTTGTTTTGATTTGCATTTCCCTGATGATTAGGGATGTTGAGCAATTCAATATGGCGCTTTCTTAGAAAATTGGGAATCCATCTCCCACAAGATCCAGCTATACCACTCTTCGGCATATACCCAAGGAATGCTCAACCACACCACAACAGCACTTGTTCAGCTTTGTTCATATCAGCATTGTTTGTAATAGCCAGAACATGGAAACAACCTAGATGCCCTTCAACTGAAGAATGGATAAACAAAATGTGGTACGTATACACAATGGAATACTACTCAGCAGAGAAAAACAATGACATCATGAGGTTTGCAGACAAATGGATGGATCTAGAAAAAATCATCCTGAGTGAGGTAACCCAGACTCAGAAAGACAAACATGGTATGTACTCACTCATAGCAGGATACTAGATGTAAAACAAAGATGACTGGACTGCTACTCACATCATCAGGGAGGCTACCTGGAAAACAGGACCCCAAGAAAGACACGGGGATCGCCCAATGACAGAGAAATGGAAGAGATCTACATGAACAGCCTGGACATGAGTGGGGGTAGTAAAGGGCAAGGGTCAAGGGAAAGAGAGCTTAGGGGAGCAGGAGAGCCCAGCTGGATCAACAACAGAGAGGGAGAACAAGGAATAGGAGACCATGGTAAATGAAGACCACATGAGAATAGGAAAAAGCAAAGTGCTAGAGAGGCCCACAGAAATCCACAAAGATACCCCCACAATAAACTGCTGGCAATGGTCGAGAGGTAGCCCAAATTGACCTACTCTGGTGATGGGATGGCCAAACACCCTAATTGTCGTCATAGAAACCCTGTTAGAAAATGTTATATATATTTTTCTAATTGTACCGTTCATCTAACAATGTTATGCAATTTTCTGATCCTTGAATGTTATTACCAACTATTAGGATATAAAGAAATGAAAGTTAGTAGTTAGACATTATAATAGAACTTGTAGTTATATTAGGTATGTTTTCAAGATTGAGTAGATATATTTTAGATAGACAGGTTATCTTCAAACCCTTCAGAGATCTACAGAATATGGCATTTAAAATGTTTTAATAACTTAGAAAATTTTTCTTTTTTGTTATGACTATGAGACATGTCAGCTCCTGGCAGTACCAATCTACTTCAGAGAAAATGTGGGCATTGAAGAAACTGCATATGAAGTTAACTTTCATTGTGGCAAAAGTTAGCCACTGGACAACAAAGTATCCTCGAATCAACAGGACAAAATGGACAGACAGGACATAAAACAAAGGATTACTGATTCTTGCCAAAACAAGTGTGGTTATGGCTTTATCAAAAGGCATCTTCAGAGGCCAGGACAATACGGCACCATCCCTGAAGTGGCCTTCGCAATTCGGAAAAGGTACAGTGCCTTTTCTTCGAAGGCAGCTGAACAGGCAGTGGGCCAATGGCCTCTGATATGCAATGGAACAGCAGCTGAAACAGTTATTCTTGAAGAATAACTAAGCTCACACCTCTCAATAGTAGACTGGCATTTGATAGAGGGATATGGAGAAGAATGGGATGCTGAGATGAAGCCATATATACACAGTCAAGAAGAATGGACAGCTGAATTAAAAAACCATCAACAATTTCCAGAATTTAAAATCCTGAATCATGACATGACACTAGTGGAATTCAGGTGTTTCTGGTACATGGACTACTCTCACTCAATGTGAGGTTGAACTGTTGACCTTGTGTACATCCTACTTCACAAATGAGTCTGTCAGATATGCTAAGCCTATAGGCTGAAGATGATGCCCCAGCACTGCGGAGAAACCTCAGGTGACTGTCCAGACAGCTGGCTGTTTCTGTCAACTCACAAATTTTTTGGAAGTTGCTTGCATGCACTTCCTGTTTTTATTTTTGTTAGCTAATATTATTTCCTTCTTGGGTCTCTGACGGAGTTGAAGATTAGTTAGTTATAGTTGAAGGTTAGTTAGTTATAGTTGAAGATTAATTAGGATACATTTTGGACTTACCAAAATAGGATAGATAATGAAATTATTTTCTCTGAATTTGTCAAATACAAATGGACTAGACATTGTTTAGGTATTTATTACTTGTATATATTGTATATAGTTATTGTACTTTTGTATATAGTTTTTCTTATATTAGTTATAAGCTTTTTCTTTTTTTTCCTTTTTATTAAAATAGAAAAGGGGAAATATTTTATTTGTATTAAAATGTTATTTGTATGTTAATAAATAAAGTTGCCCGGGGGTCAGAGCTATTAGCAAGCCATAGGAAAGCAGGGCAGTGGTAGCTTACGCTTGTAATTCCAGCACTTGGAAGGCAGAGCTGGGTAAGTCTCTGTGTGTTCAGGGATACAGCCATTATTGGATACACATGCCTTTAATCTTAATACCAATCATGGAAAACCTGGAGGCCTATACAGACAGGCCGTGAGGAGGCGGCCATGTGGTTGGGTTTACAACCAATGAGAAGGCAGGACAGGAACTCTATATAAAGACTTTAACACAGGGGTAGCTCTGGTTCGGAGAGGTAGGACCACTGCAGGAGGAAGGGTAAGGTTTTAGCTCTTAGCTCTGACCTCTTGGCTTTCTTCTTTGCATTGGTTCTGTGTTTCTTATTTAATAAGAAGGTTGGATACATCTACATCCAACTACTGAGGGATCTGGATGCAGAGATCCATGACTAGGTCCCGGGTGGATCTCTGGGAGTCCAATTAGCGAGAATGAGGAGGGTTTATATGAGCGAGAATTGTTGAGACCAAGGTTGGATAAAGCACAGGGACAAATAGCCAAACAAATGGAAACACATGAACTATGAACCAATGGCTAAGGGGTCCCCAACTGGATCAGGCCCTCTGAATGGGTGAGACAGTTGATTGGCTTGATCTGTTTGGGAGGCATCCAGGCAGTGGGACCGGGTCCTGTGCTCATTGCATGTGTCAGCTGTTTGAAACCTGGGGCCTATGCAGGATCGCTTGGCTCGGCCTGGGAGGAGGGGACTAGACCTACCTGGACTGAGTCTACCAGGTTGATCTCAGTCTGCGGGGGAGGCTTTGCTCTGGAGGAGGTGGGAATGGGGGGTGGGCTGGGGGAAAGGTGAGGAGTGTGTGGGGGGGAGAACAAGGGAATCCGTGGCTGATATGTAGAACTGAATTGTATTGCAAAATAAAAATTAAAAAAAATAAATAAATAAAAGAAAGTAAGTACCTTACATAAAAGGGTATAAACAACAAAGAGGTTACATCTCCCAGCACAGGCCCAAACAGCCAGCTAGCAGCAAAGCTTGGATAAGGGCACTGATAACCTAATCCCCTCACATTCCTAGTTTCTGCCATCTGTTCTATTTCCCCATTCCTGGACACTTGAAAACCATAGCAAATGGTGGCTTCCTTCGTGAAAAGATTCCAGTTTCTCTTCAGTAAACATTGCCTGGATTTATTATGTTCTTTCCACCACCACCCCGCCCCAATCATAAATTAGTTGAATTATAATTGTGAGTTCCAACTATACCATAAACTCAGTTTTAGGCACTGAGGTGCCAATAAATGCTAGATGAGATCTTTGTCCTTGCAAAATACCAATTCTAATGAAATGATACCACTCAGCATAATATTGGGATTCTTAGAAAAGTTATGGATGGCCACCAAAAATTACTAATAATGTGGGCATAGCAACACAAAGTCTGAGAAAAGATTTTTCAAAATATAAGAGAACTGAAGGGCTGGGAGATGCATCAGCCAGTAAAAGCACTTGCCATGCAAGCCTGAGGCCTGGAATTCTGACATCCAGAAACCACCAGTTTGTTGCACTGATGAGAGTATAATCTTAGATCTCTAGACATAGGGATAGAGGCTCCCCAGAGTAAGCTCTTCTACCAGCTGAAAATAGTAAACTCCGAGTTCAGCTATCAGTAGATAAGGTGAAGAGCAATTGAAGAATAAACTCAACATTATCCTTTGACCTCCACACACACACTTGCATGCACTTGCACACAGATGTATACATGCATGCACCCTACACACACACACACACACACACACACACACACACACACACACACACACACACACACACACACTGAAAAGAAACTTGCATTCTCGTTATTTTCCAAGTGTTCCTAAGCTCTTGCTCCATGTTTAAAACAAGAAAAGAAAGGAATTGGGTAGAGAAGAGAGACAGGGATGGAGGAAGAGCAGGAAAAAAAACAGGTAGGAGGGGAAATGGAGATAAGAAAGAGGACAAACTAAATGGCCACTATGTATGAGAGCCAATAATGTCTGTGTAGTGCCATATGATCTGTAGAGTTGGGTCATAGTTAGAGTGCCCTTCTAGACTCACAAAAACACTATAATAGTTTTCTATTCAACTTTAAAGTTTTATGTTAAACCTCTAATCTATTTTAACCAATGCTGTTGTGAAATACAATATATGAATCCACTTAAATTTATACTTATACAGCTGTTCCACTAGCATTAAATAAATAACCCAATTCTTCATTTTCTGGTTTATTCAATAACTATTTCAGCACTACTATGTGTCACACATGAATTTAGATGTTAGAAATACTGCAATAAAATAAAATAGAAAAGACTGCTTACCATTCAGAGTTTAACTTTATTGGACCCCAAATCTCTGAATTCATTCAAATATATTTCTGAAGGTTTTATTTCATTGTTTAGAATTATATGCTAATTTATATAATGGCATAATACCATGATAACAACTGGAAGCTTTTAATTATGGGGTTTACTATCTGATAAAGAAAATTGATTCTTAGTGTTCTTTTTCACAGTTTTCCTTGTTGTCCGTACTTATACATTTTTCTGCATGTGGGCTAGAACCAAGTCTTTTATTTTGTTTTGTTTTTAGGTATCAGGGAGTGGTCCATAACCCCACGCATGCCATGCAAGTGCCCTACCACTGAGGAATATCCAAACCATCAGAGTCAGCAAGTCTGCAACCAATGGAAAACAGCATGTCATCTGATAACATTAAATGCATAGTTTTCCAAAGGAGGGCTCTGTGTGTGTGTGTGTGTGTGTGTGTGTCTGCCTGCCTGTCTGTCTGACTGACTGTGTCTGTCTGTCTGTCTGTCTGTGTGTGTGTGTGTGTGTGTGTGTGTGTGTGTGTGTGTGTGTGTGTGTGTTTGTGCAGTCTGTGTCTCTCTGTGTGTGTCTCTGTGTGTGTGTGTGTGTGTGTGTGTGTGTGTGTGAGAGAGAGAGAGAGAGAGAGAGAGACAGAGACAGAGACAGAGACAGAAAGAGAGAGAGAGATTGAATTTTCCTACTCAAGACTCAAGTCCAGACAAGTCTTTCTAGTTAATGCGTCCTGATTTGTATTATTATGCAACTACTTTTAACTTTATTTATACAGTCCTTTCAAATTCTATCTGTTTCCTGTCACTTATCTTGTTATCACTATGGTAAATGGAATTGTTTCTTATGCTCAACCAGATAACTGGATATTTTGTGTGTGTGAAAAATACTGATTTTTTATATTAGTTCATTCTTAATTAAAATTTATTTGTTTGCCCTGTTTTCTAGGGATTTTCTTGTGCTTGCCATGTAATCAGGCAATCTACAAATAATGATAACTTTCAAAGATCACCTTTAAAACAGCTCATATGTTCTACTAGCCTCCTTATTCTCAGCCATACAAGCCAGTTTCCACCTCACAGCTACAGTGAGTTTAATAAACCACAAATGTAATTTTGTCTCATGTGCTTTTTCCTCCATTTTTAGTGCTTCTCATCTTCCTTAAGATAAAGATCAAAATCCTTAGCAACCTAAACCTACAGCAATCATCTCTTATCTTAATCTGTAAGTTCATCTCATCCAAAATATTCTCAGTTCCTTTTCTCTAGCTGTTTGATGGAGCCAGGCTCTCTTTCACCATAAGGACTTTGCCTGTAAGTTTACAACCATCTCAAAGAAAGTAACTTTGAGTCATTCAGGCTATTTTGGCTCAACTCAGCACCAAGTACTCTTCCCCACTGAGTCTCTACATGAAGACATGTTTTTATGTACCTTTCGTTACAGAGATACCAGTACCCATAATAATTAGCAGACATTGGTGGAGGATGATTCTATTCCTCAAGTATGTTGACTGAGAACCTCTGGGTTATATTAGGGTTAGGGAAATGTGAAAGGTTCTCCAGTCACAGCTAAAATGACACTAACTAGGATTCTATCATCTCTTTTAGGATTGTTTTCTAGTATTTTTGCTCAAAGATTGTAAGATGAATTTGTTTCTCTGAGAAATCATATTTGATCATGACAGAAAAATCTATAAATAGGAAAAACAGAGAAGTGAAGTAGTAAAAATGAAATAGTTGGTGTATGTATGGTGACAGTGGCTATGAAAATACTTGCTTTCATTGCATTGGGTTGGATGTAGTTGAAAAATTGCTCAGCCGAAATGTATCTTAATCTCATCCCTCATCACTTTGTCACTGAATTTGTACTTTCCAGTTGGTGCAGATAACATGTTTTGTAGCAATTTCCTACAAGATTAGAACCTTCCATCTTGGAGGGAAGCTCAATACGGCATAGGATATTAAAAGGGAAGGTGAAACAACAAGATGACTTAAGGGGAGGTGAAACATTCTCTTCTTCAAAGAAGCTCCCTAGGCTCAGAAAGTAAACAACTCAATGGCTTCAGGAAGTCCCTGAAACTGAACAGATTCAGGAGGCTTCTCATGCTCCAAGCATGCATAAGCTGTCAGGACTGCTGAGAGACACTCTCATACAAGCTGAGCTGCCTGAAAGAGATACACTACAATCTGTCAAGCTTCCTTTAAGTCATGCAGAGAAGTCCAGGCTTCCAGCTTTTATGAGCTGTCACTCATGCTGGGGTAGGCTTTTGGTGATGCAAATGTCCTGGAGTTGTACCTGCTGCTAAAAATAACTGCTCACCCACACTCCTGTAAGAAACCTCAATAAAACTCTTCAGTTCATTGAATTGGAATTTGATGGTGTCTTTACTTTGTTTTGTTGTTAGTTTCCTATCTGGGATAAGTAGATGTCTGTCCACATCTCACCAAGTATAGTGCCGCATAACATATAGGCACTGGTAGTTTCATGTGCTATGGTCTCAAGCCCTTTAAAATTTGTGTTGAAGTATTATCCCCACTGTAGTGATATTAAGATGTAAGACTTTTAGGAAGTCATTAAGTCAAAAGGGCTCTGCCTCATGAATGGATTAGGACATTCAATCCTCTTATATTCTGCTCATTCATCTTGTGAGGGCCTTGTATTAATTCCCTGTTCATTCTTCTGTTGTTTCACCCAATCAACTACACCTAAATGGTGTTATCTGTTACTAACAGACCTCTACCAGACACCTCACCTGCCAACACCTTGATCTTGTATAACTCAATTCCTTGTGCGTGAGAAACAGATTTACGTTATTTATAAGTTATGCATTACTCAGGCTGAGTAACACTGGTGAAACTAAGTTAACAAATACATTTCTACTAATCAGCAAAAGGAAAAGTAAACTCTGATTGTTTTCTAGGACCTGAATACAAGATACACACAATACAGGTGTTCCTGGAAAGGTGAATTGAAGTAATCAAAGTTGTAATTATTACGAGTTTATCACATGCCATTTATTCCATGAATTATTACATGATCATTATCATATCACATACTCATGACAATACTGAAAAAAGTTAATCATTACCCCTGTTTAGTGGACAGAAAACTAAGGCTTGGAGATAAAAAAACTTTCCCCAGTACACAAAATAGCCAAGATCCCATCCTAATCCATAATTTTAGTTTGATGGATTAGAATATAACACCTTCATTCTAATCAGGCAGCATATGTTCAGATGGTGTCAGACAGAAAGAAATAATACCAGAACCATTGACAGGGAGATTAAGCAGAATGGCATAGTTGAACTCAGTATATCCTAAGCTAGGCTGGTAATGCTTCCAAAATTGAAGCTGCCTTCCTGTCAAAATGCAGATGGTCTATTGTTTGAATTCCTTAACAAAGTCCAGATTATTATGCTTACTTTTCAGTAAGTCCCAAACTGAGAAGAAATCAAGGCCCTCAAACTCAACATACTGGGAACAAGAACCCTAAAGACCTACTATAGTAAAACATCGTCTAAAGCAAAGAGGTGGGGCAAAACCAAAATGCACCCTAGCCTCCTCTCTGGCTTTTTCTCTTAATTCACTGAGGTGTGGCTTTGCTTTCATCTACCTCCAACCAGAACTGGGACTGTGTCCTCCATGGGAGACTTCATCTCCAGTACTAGGCATTCAGATCATTTCTCTCAAAGGGTTCTGAAGTAATTTGGACAATCATTTCATTATAGGACTCCAAAAGCATACAATTAAGTTGAAAATATACTTCTAAACATTTTCCCATCACCAGTGTGTTTAGATGAATTATCTAATATAAGTCATTAGAAATTCTGCGGTAAGATTTAAGAACAATAGAGGGTTATTTTGACCACTTAAAATCTGCCACATATAAATGTCCTAAAGTTGAATTTTAAAAACCGCCCCATTTTAATATTTTTAGATAGCAATTGAACTCCAAAGATAAAGCCTAAAAAATGTGCTGTCCATTTGAGCACTGGTGAGGGTTGTAATTCTTGCCAATGACATGGGGACAGAAGTGATGTGCCCTGACCCCCATCCAAATCAGACTCATACAATCAAAAGCCTGGTCATGATCTTCCATTTTCTCCTGTTTTTCCCCTATACCCTCTGCCTCCTGAATACTAGCACCAAGGATGCCACTAAAGTCCATGAATCCATGCCACACAAGTCCCCATCATTCCGTCACCCTAAATGACAGCACAGAAATGAATTTCATAAGAAAAGCATAGGGTGTACTTGTTATGGCAACTAGCAATTAGTGCAATACAAGGAAAGTTACAAAGAAACCGACAAGTAAAAGTTAGCACTTCCAACTCTTGTTTTATCACCAAGGTTCCTTCAAGGATCCCATCTGGATTCATCAGGCATTTAATGACTTAGAAACAGAGCCAACAGTCTCCTTTGCGCTTCCTTAATTCAAGAGTCTAAACTGGCAGAACATGTGAGATCATCCTAACCCTGGACTCACTGTCCTGGTCCTAAGCACTTGGAATTTAATATACAAGTCAATCACCAATTCAAAAGGCCCTTTCTCCAGGAAAACTAATGTCCATGGAACAAAAGAATTAAAGTAACCAAAGGAAAAAGCTGAAAGAAGGAAAGTAGAGAGGAAATCTGGGTGGGTGGAGGGTCTTTCCTAAATTCAACCTAGACAAGTTATTGTTTCGACTGAATAGGGTTCATGACCACCAACCAAATACACCCAGGCAATCCTGTTAAGAGTTCATGGTCTAAGAAATCAAACATAACTGGGATTGGCCTCCAGACAGAGTGATATCAAATCATAGTATGCACCACTCACCAATAAAGGACATTTACACCTAATTACTCTTGTGCTAGAGGATAGCACTTGGGAGACTTTTGCCTACTTTGTAAAGTCACACATTTTATAGTGGTGACATCTTTAGTTACCAGATATGACATAGGTCCCTTTCCTTTTTTAGTGTCTGGTAACCTTACTTAAGGAAAGAAGAAGAGGGAAGATACTGATGCAGCATCACCTCCACCATCTCCTGGAAGCATCCCTCCACTCTACATCCATCTCAATGGCTAGCAGTTCTGCTTCCTGACTGGAATGGCTTAGATCTATGATACCAACTTCCAGGGGTATTTACCACTGGTCCTCATTTTTTCATAACTCAAAATATCCACTGATTCTTGAGGCCCATGTCCTCAGGGAAATAGAAAGGACAAATGTCCCTGCCATGTCCCCGTGCCATGCTTTTTAGATGTCTTTTTCTTGGCTAGGTGGGCTATGAAAAAAATGAAGAAGGATTAAGACTATTGTTGGCTTTCTGAAACACTGTAGAAATCAGTGAATCATAGCTTCTGAAATTTGAGGTGAAGCAAAAATAGAATGCTATAATACACAGACTTCCAGAGAATTTTCCTAAAAACTAGGACAAAAACTAGGCACTCATCCTGATTTTGTTTGGAGCTCTTCTTTTTGGAGAATACAAGCAGCAGTAGAGGAGAGACCTGTTAGTGAGTGATGAGCTTCTTATGGACTCCAGAGCAGGCAGCATTTATACACTTCATTGTAGTGGGTAGCTGTTCCAGCTTTGATCTGGAAGTACTAGCCCCGTTGAGGCTTCCAGTAACTGTCACGCCTACGAGACACAGCCTACAAGACGTGGCCTACGAGACGCGGCTGAGACAGGAGCCCTTAAGACCTGAGATCTGGATGAGCAAGCTCTCTTGGTTCCTGGATCCTGGACGCTGGAGGTAGGCCAAGCAGAGTTCTCCAGAGAACACTGCTGGACTGCGCTACACTTTTCCTGGACCCTGTAACCTATCCCTTCACTTGTAAGTTACCCCACAAAATAAACCTCCCTTTTAACTACGTGGAGTAGCCTTAATACTTCCACCAATACTTCAGCACACTGGCACTACTTCTGGGAGAAGCTGAGCTGCAGCACATATCCCAGCAGCAACTTGGAGCCAGCCTGTTGTTCTCATTTTCACTGGAGTCCTTGCCAGCTCCCAGGAAGTGCTGAACATCATCAGCAGATGCTTTCACGATTTGTAGACATGTAAGATGGATCTGTTAACTCCTTATCAGCGAACAAGTGACTTTGACAAATTTCCTCATTTGAGTTTTTTTCCCTTTCCTTTGAGGAGAGGTTTGAGTTCCTATGGCATAGATTTGTTTATACCCCAATTAAAACAGGAAGCAATTATCATCAATTATCATGTAAGACTAGATACTGTCTTGTAATTACCATGTTAATTGGCATTAAGTTTAGATAGAAATTATTGTTGCCTCTTTTCAACTAAAAACTAAAGAATGACATGTCAGGAGTGAAAAAGATAGACAATCTTCCCCTCTAAGAAAGTCTGTCTAGAGAGCTCTTTGCCTGGATGTTTGTATATTCCTCATTGCTGAAGTCATTCATTTACTCAAAAGTGGATGATAGTGTGACATACAGCCTCCAAGATGCCACCAGTAAGCCACATCTCCTGGATTCCACACCCTGGTGTAGACTCCTCTACACCCAGCAGGGCTGATCCACATAACTGAGTGACTATAAAGACAATGATGTTATATGACTTCCAAGATATTGGATCTTCCTACTTGCTTGAGGGGACAAGCTAGCAGGAACTCTATGGAGAGGAACATGGCAGTGTATGGGAACCCACAGAGGCTTCCTAGTGAGAAATTACTCAGTGTCTGAGAATCTGAGCTTGCTTTACCCAGTCGGGCTGCATAAGAAGATCATTTGACCACGGGTGTGGTTACCAGGTGTTTGGAAGGGTCTACACTTGGCTGTGCGATGTGCTTTGATCTTGCAAGGGAGAGGTCTTTTGCTCTTCCCCTTGGCATGTTCTAAAAAGCCCTTTTCAATAAAGGATGAGGCTGGTAGGTATTGACCCAGGCCCTCCCGAAGCTATCCTGTGTTTCTGTCTTTCTTCTCATCGTCTAGGTCTCTCTTTCTATTTATCATTTCTAAATTTCTCTCTCCTCCACCTAAGAACCCTTCACAAGGTGGGAGTGGGCTCCCACAGCAGGAGAGTGAGGACTCCTGCTAACAACCAATAACAACTTGCAGCTAGTGCAGTCTCTGTAGAAATGGGTCCCCCATCCTCAGGCAAGTCTTAAATGACTGTAGCCTCAAGCTACACCATAATTCCACTTTCAAAAGGGCCACACGGCCAGACTGCCTCCCTAAGTCTTTTCCAAAGTGGAGTCTCATAGAAATGATAAGATATAATTAATACATACTGTGGCTTTAAGCCAGTAGATTTGTAGGTAATCTGTTAAGTAGCAGCTGATAATAGATACAGATGGTGATTATTATCATTGATGGCAGAGATGGTGATGCTAACTCACATCCCCTAGGCAGAGAAAAGATATAATCAGACTTGAGATTTGCCATGCAAAATGCAACAGCCTTAATTAAAAATAAAAGCAAGTTCCTTGGAGCTAAAATGGCATTGCTTACTTAAATTCTGGTGGAAGTTGCTTTGTGAGAAATGTAGAGAGAAAGCTAGATATTTTGACCCTGGGACCTAAAACACAAACAAACAAACAAAACCCCATGTTATTTGCTCATTAAGAATATAGAGTCAAAGTTCTTGGAAAACAGAACCCTGGTGGAACTGTTTTATCAGCCATACAGATTATCTACATTGCATTTCCTATTGCTCTGTACAGAGCGAGAACGTCTCCCTGACTGCCAAATTGTTGCAGAGATGTTCTTGCCCATTTGAAATGTGAACCTCCATGTTGATGTGGGCAACATTTTAGGTAACAACATGAGATGATAAAACAGATTTCAGGAAAGAATTTGTACAAATCTTTATTGATAACTTCATCTCTCACTCACCTTGACTGAAAATGAACATATTTTGCTCTGCTTTTCTACCAGATACTGATACTGACTGCTATCATGCACCTCAGAAATAAAGTGAAACAAAATGCACCTGGGCCTTTGATTTGACTATTATAATTTGTTTATTGCTTCTCCAGCACTAAACCAAAACAGGCTTAGTTTAAATAACAATAGTTTTAATTATTTCCAAATCAGAAGCCCGATGTGAAGTCATTCTTCCACACATGGGATCTGCAGAGGGCTTTCCTAAAATTACCTCAAATTATCTCAGTTGTATCTGTAATAAAAGTAGCATCAGGAGCAAATTTCCAAGGAGAGTGTCAATAAATGGTAAAAAAAACTCCAAAAGACAGCATCAACCAACGAGGTAGATGTTTTGGTGCTGGTCATACAGCCTGAGTAGCAGATCAGCCTAGAATAAAGGAAGCATCCATCTGGAAGCCTCTGTACTGAGCACCAGAGCCCAGAGTTGGACCTGTGGTTGCATCACTCAAGACTGTTGGTACAACTTGAAATGAAAGGTGCTATTAAATGAAAATTGTCCAGACATCTAAGTATTTGCAATCCTGTCAAGACATCTCTGTACCCAGAAAGGTTCATCCTACAAGGTCCCCAAGGAAGGCATGTACAGAGAATCCACTTGGAAAATGAGAGCACATTTTCTTTAGCTGTAATTTCATCCCAAGCCTCCAATGTAAAGCACAAATAAAGTAGACAGGATCATGTAGCCTAGTTTTCCTAAATCCAAAACATATTTCTTCTTCCTCTAAAGTATCAAGAGCTGAGCCTCTGCCTCTAGTCCTGTGTCTTTCACATCAGCATCTATCTGACCAGGATCAGTATTCAGCCAGTTTCTAGGTTTTAAACATGTGGCTTCTACATGGTTAGGGTCGATGCCTTTTTATTCCCCCTCAGAGAAAGGTGACAAACTATTCATTTGTCAGGATAAGTGGGCTAAGTTCAAAATTACATGGGCAACATATAGAATAAAATTGTATTTCTTACTTTTGTTTCTAAACCAGAGAGAAGGGAGAGAAAAAGGAGAAGGGGGAGCAGAAGGGGAAGAGAAGGAAAGGAAGAAGAGGAGGAGAGAGAAGCCGAGGGAGGAATTGCTACCCAAAGTTTGAGGCTACTTCTCTGACTCTACCATGCATGTGCACACAAAGGATTAGCATCTGTAATTAGAAGGAGTCCATGCAAATACATGAGAAGCTAAATAGAGAATAAAAGATAAGAGTCATAAATGGATATTTCAGACAAGAAGAATAGTGAAGTGCCCATCAACACCCTTCAGTGGTAATCAAGACGGTTCAGATCAGGACCAGAATGAGATAACACACTTTACTTAGTTGATGAGTAAATATTAAGAAGCCTTAAGATAAGTGTTATTAAGGATGTGATTTAGCAAAATTCTTATAAACAGCAGGTGAGAACATAATTAAGAAAACAATTTGTCATTATAATACATGTTAGATAGACTATGCTAACAATGATAGCATTAGTCTGTAAATCTCATGGCTTAATATAAGGTCTCCTGGAAGAACCTGTAGTCTTGGGGTGTGTGCTCTAACTAAAGTTCTATCCTCCAACTGGTAACTAAGGGATCCAGGTTCTAGCCACCACTGACTCTGTCCCCTCAGAGAAAAAAGCTTTTCAGTTAGAGAGAGTATGTGGAATGCTATATAGCCAGGTATGATGTGAACTCTATTGCCAACACGGGCATCACACTAACCACATGATCCTGTGCTATTGCAAAGGCTGGGAAAGTGGTCTTCTGGTATCATTAAAAGAATTGAGGTCTATGAGCATACAGAAGTCCCTGGAACACCTTGAAAATTTGATCACAAATACAGTTGCCATTTTCATGAGGAATTCTTTAATGGATACTCTCAAAGGACTACTAAGAGATCTAGGTGATTCTTGTGTATACTTACTAGTAGATAAACATAAAAAATGTTCATGGGAGAACTGTTTCTAACAGCAGATACTGGAAACAATCCAAATATCTAGTACCAACAACTGGAAAATATCCAAATATTTAACATGGTGGCCTGGAGGCAATTTAAATATGATCAACAGGTGAAGAAATAAATAATGTCTTTTTTTCAACCAAATGAATGTTTTCTACATAAAATGAATGAAGTATAATCATAGTTTTGAAAAGCATATCTTGTAAACACACAGATGTTGAGTCCAAGAATAGCAAACCACTAGGGTACATTTCAGCACAGTTTGCTTTTGTGTTCTCTGGTATATGCTTTGGTTGTTGTTTTTTGTCTGTTTGTCTCTTCTTAGCTTGGTTTGAATTTTTTTAATTTACTTGGGGGTGGGTGGGTATTTTGCCTACATGAATGCCTGTGCATTATGTGCATCCCTGGTGCCTGTGGAGGTCAAAAGAAAGCTTCAGATCCTCTGAGGCTTGAGCTACAAATGGTTGTAAGCCACCATGTACATGCTGGGAATTGAATCTGGGTCCTCTGGAAGAGAAGCCAGTGCTCCTGGACACTGAGATATCTCTCCTGTTCCTGTCTTGAATTTTTGAGATGAGGGTCTAACATGGTAATCCAAGCTTGTCTGGAGCCCACTATATAGTCCCAAGCTGGCCTCCAACTCATATAATCATCTTGTGTTATCCTCCCAAATACTAGGATTATATGCGTGAGTCTCTCTGCCCAGTCTTTGTTTGTTTTTATGAGACAGAGTCTTACAGTCTTTGTTTTTATGAGACAGTCTTACTCTGTAGCCCTGACTAGCTGCCTGGAACTCTCTATTTGGATACAGTGGTCTTGAACACTCAGTGATCTTCTTGCCCTCTGCTGCCTGATTATAGTCATGCAAGTATATCTTTTTAACTTATAGACCAAATTCCAAATTAATAGTTTATTCTCAAAATGCAGTTGTAGTTATCTTAGAATAATTAAAAGGATGTTCAGGAAAATGAGAGGAGTGTATGGCCTATACTAGTTTTTTAGCTGTTATATAGGCTCACTGATATTTATTTGCATTTTTACTATCATTTTTAACCTGTATACATTTTAATACAAGGGGAAGTCCTATTTATTTAGAAATCATGTTATTTGGTAACTTTTTATGTCTCATCATAAGAATAGGAGGAAGCAGAAAGGAGACTATTATGAATAAGGAAAGGAGCCAGAGGAAGAAGAAGATAAGGAAATGTGTGTGCATGCAGGGGCAGGGGGGGGGACATATGATCAAGGTATATCATGTACATGGAAGTAAATATCACAATGAAATCTATTATTTTGTACAACTAATATACACTGCAAAAAGGAACAGGAGAAATCATGAAGTAAGATGGGGTACTACACAAAGGCTCTTGTTTCTGTCCTCATGGAAAAACATCCCCAGACTGACTCCCCTTGTATGACAGATTTGACTGCTGGGGACCCTCTACCATCTATCTAGCCCCACAAAAGATAGGATGGTAAAGTCTAGGACATGAGATCTTGGCAGATTGTTTGAAGAATCTTCTCCTTAGGCCAGCAATAGCACAAATACTGTCTGCACAGAGATTTGCCCATTTATTTCAAATAGAGGGCATCCTGGATCTTTTTTCCCTCTGATCTTTGAACATGATATTATGTTATATTGACTTGGTTTTCAGTATGGGGTACTAAACTTAGAACTTGACATGTACTAAATATCTTCTGTCCAATATTGTTTTTAAAGAAAGAACCAGAATATGGCATAGAGAGAGAATGGAGTTCAACACAACATAACTAAAGACAAATGTGTGTGAAACAATACCTGGAGTGCTAAAGGAATTATGATATGCTTGTTTCTATGATATTATTACTATAACTCTTTATTATGCATATACTATGCAAACAAATTAGCATATATATTTATGAATATATGTACATATGCATTTGTCCATAAATTTTATTACAGGCAAATGATAGACCCTATCCTAAGATGTGGAATATGCATAAAGTCTACTCTTCCTTACTGAATCTCTGTGTATAATTTTCTTGCCTATCCATCACACTGTCTTCATCTGTTTCTTCAGCTGACTCTTCATCATCTTCTCCTGATTCATGCCATTACCTTTCTGTTCCCATGATGAGAGTGATATTCATTCCTTCTCCTGGCTCTCCTTCGAAGATACAATGGCTTCTACCGTAAGAATAAACATCTGCTAGTCCTATAATTTTGTATTAATCAGTTCTTTTCTTTTCCTTCATCTTTTTTTTTCCATAGTGCCTACATGAAGTTGAAGGATTAAAAGCAGAACCCTGAGAGTCACTGAGATGCACTTGGTAAATGAATTCTTAGATGCTGGTCAGAATGCCTAGCCACAACATAACAGGAAAAGCAGTTGAATAGAAGATTCAGGGTCCTTTCAAAGGCCCTACTCTTGTGAGCTTCTTAGGAGTCCTGCCTATAGCATTCTTCTTCCTAGCTCATGGCTGGAAAACACAAAGCTTCTCAACTTTCTGGACAACAAATACTAAACATATTAGCAAACTAATGAATGCATGTTTCAAAAAATGTCTTCCCTGAAGTTTGGTGGAAGGTACAGACAACCTCAGATAAGGAAAGGGAAATTTTCACATTGTTCTTTCAAAGGTTTAAGGAAGGAGAGCTGATGGATCCACCCAGGCACAATGAGTGTACTACAAAATGAGAATTGCCATGTTATTTATGGGTGATTACAGTTCTTAGGAAGCTCTATCTGTCAAGTGTAAGTCTGACTGACAATCTGCTGTGATGGGAGGGGTCTTCTTAAGAGTCAGCCTTCTGTGATTCTAACCTCAATACTGCATGGGATGGGTGTATTCCTTTAGTTAAGCCACTTGCACGTTCAGAACCTGAGAGTCTTCATTGATAAAATAGGGCAGGCATGTCTACCACAATGAAAAGATTAAATGAGATGGTTAGAATGTTTCCAGCTTAAGGGAGATGCTCAATAAATGTCAGTCCCATTTAATGCATACCCACTCGCTTTGGTTCAAGCTTATCTTCCAAGAAAAAACAGTTGTCTTCTCTTCCAAATGACAGACACTGAGGCTACTTGGCAAGACCACAGTGTCACTATTAATACTATAAATCCAAGTGGACCAGGTTCAACAGTCAATAAGATATGAAAGTTGAGACAACTCCATGACAGTGCAGCATAGAGTAAATATGGTTCTCACAGCACATAAGATTCAGGCTGTATCTGTATCCCGTTTGGAAGACGTAAGGCCAGAGATGAAGCTGTTTGTCTGACATCATCCCATCAATGACAAGGAGACCTGGAACTAGAAGCTGACCTCCACCCCCAAGGACCTTGTGTTCTTTCTACCTGCTTCTCCCCTACACTCCCACATGCCCATGGTGAGCACTACATGTTTTTAAGTTGCAGTCACTTGTAAGCCTCAAAATGAGAAGTTGTTTTCACAGTCTTGCTATAATTAAGTCATCAGCACAACTCACAAAAACAAAACTGTGCCTTTTTAATTAGTGTCTTGAATGTAAATTAATGGTTCATTATTCTTTCTCATTTCCAGCTGTGATAGTTATTAAAGTCGGGAGAAATAATGAATAGTCAGACAGGAAAACTCAATGGCATGAAGAGGGTCAATTTTCCCTCTTAGATAACTAGTATACTGGGGTGACCCAAGAGGCCCTGTCCCCTCAGAACACACATGTGGCTCATGGCAAGCTAAAAAGAACATGTAACATCTGGGCTTGCCTCACCTCCAATTAAGGATAGTCTACATATAGACTTAGGAGACTTCCTGAGAGGCTTCCCTGTGAACCCATGAGGTTTACTGGGTTTTGATAAACACCAATGCCATATGACTCTGATGTCTTGATTCTAGAGAAGTTGAAGGCATCTTTCATTCATCCTCTTTGCTATACTTGTTGAGGACCTACTGTGAGCCAGCTCCTGTGCTCATGTCTGGAGACTCAATGTTAATCACTAAGATGTGGTTCAGCTTTAAATATGAGATGTGTGAATACATAAAAACTTGCTGCCACCCCTGAGGCCAAGTTCATTCAGCAAAATTTATTGGCTCTTTTCCCAATGTTCAGGACTAAGTCTTTCAGAAAAACTGATATTAAAAATAACTAGACATAGAAAGTTGAGAGAATAGCTGTGTTCCTTCTCTATTCGATGCTATACAGCACAATTTTTCTATATTTCTCTAAATATTTCATGACATATACCCAAAGGATGCTGCAATATATCCAAAAGAAGGAGCAATTCTCATTTCAGCAGCATTTACTGAGTCCTCTTTTGAGGAGACAAAATGGAACTTAAAGACACAGTGACACAAGGAGTGTCCACCTGTCATTGGTATAATTATTTTCCTTAGAGAGGTTGAATTATGATGATCACATTCTACAATTCAGAGCAGGACTAGTCCCAGTTGCAAGGCTAGTACCCCTTGCACATGTGACTTTTCCTTCTGGAACTTGGTCTATAAAACGAAGAAGAGACACACTAAGCATCCTATCCTGTGAATGCATGATTCTACAATTTTTATGAAACATGTTTTCGTTTTTGAAGACCACAGTCCCTGAATGATTCTACCCACAAGGACAGCACCAAAGCTCAGCTAGACACTAGGGTGTCTGATGATCAAGAAAAAAAATCCATTATTCCAGGACATTCAAGGAGAATTGAAAAATTCCATCAAAGGGTAGCCAGCAACCTTGCTTGTAATCATAAGAAGATGGAGAGGGAGCAAGCATCTAAGCCCAGGCAGCAGGGTTGTAAACGAGGGCACGTGAACTGAATGAAATGCTTGCCAGGAGCAGGGACCCATAAATATTCCATGACACCCAATTGATTTCTCAGAATGAGTTCCATTTCTGATTTGTAAATCTAGCCGATGATGCTTTGGGTTGTTCTTTAGCCTCTGCCTCCAGTGTGCTGTGTCTACCTCTGGATTTCTTCTGTTCCCATCAAATAGTCACACTCAATCTACTCTACCTTAACACTCCCCAGCTCACTGAAGCTTTTGAACATGAGGCTTATGAAACAGTCCTATTACCCGAGGCAGGATGCTTGAGAAAACTGGTGCAAAGGAAAGTAATGAAGATGGATGGGGTGAGGTCCTGAACAGCAACAAGCCCACAATGTGATGCTGGAGTTTCCTAAGACTTGAGTTCAGGCTGGTTCCTCTTAGTGTTTCTCAAATGTTTTCAAGTGACAGACCCCACAAAATGTTAATAGTCACCTGAAACAATGGAATTAATATGTAAAAGTGTCTGAAAAATGAGACCCAGAAATTCTATTGCCAAGCATCTTACTCCAAAGACTAAGGGAAAAGCTTAGCATATCATTGTCATAGTCAGGGAATTAGGCCTTCTGTTGTAATAACCAACTGAAACTGCATCAGGTTCCTACAAACATGTCCTATGTGGCCATTGTCTAATTAGGTATCCCCAGTAATAAGTTGTATTCTAAGTTGTGGATCAGGGATCACAGTGCCTTCCCTATGATGATGATGACCGTGTCTTCAAGGCACTTCTGCTAAGAGATTTGATGTGCAGCTTACTGACAAGCAAAGAAAGAGGATAAGGGGGAAAAAAATCACAGGATATCTATAAGCAGACATTCATCACTTCCTGCTACAAATTCATTCAACAGCTACTAGCCACGAGGATGGCCTGAATAGAAAGGGGTTGTAGTGTCAGGTTGTCTAGGAAGAGAGAATGGGGTACCTACTCTACTAGTAAGCATATGATACTGGTAGGACTCCTCATTAGAGATCTTCTCAATATTAACCATGATTACCAGGCCTGACAATGTCTGTAGCCTGTTAGAAATATAGATGTTCAGACCATGGCTGGGGACTCTACATCTTAATAAAATTATTAAGATCTTCAATGTCCTTGCTTTCAGGAACAAAACATTCAGTCAACGTGTACCTCTAAATGTTATCAGAACTGCTAACCCATCAAAACAGAAGCTCATTTTCATCAATAAATGCTTTCTATGACTATGATTCCCAAGCCAAAAGGATGTGGACTGGATGTATAAAGAAGACTTCTGGGAGCTGAGGAGAGTGCTCAGTTAAAAAAACACTTGGCACACAAGCTTGAGGACCTGAGTTCATATCCCCAAAATCCATGTAAAAGACAAGCATGGAGGGGCATTACTATAATCCCAGTTCTGGGGAGGCAAAGACAGGAGGATCCTCGGAACATATGGCCAGAGCTCCAGGTTCAGTGAGAGACTGTCTCAAGAAATAATGTAGACAACAATTTAGAAACATATATAACATTGATCATTGGCCTCCATATGTATGTATGTATGCACCCACACACAAATAAATGTACACACACACACACACACACACACACACACACACACACACACACACACGAAGTCTACCTTGGGACTGGTGAAATGTTTCTGCTGTTAAGAGCGCTAGCTGCTCTTCCAGAGGACCCAAATTCAGTTCTTAGCACCCACATGGCAGCTCACAATCATCCATACCTCCAGTTCCAGGAGATGTGGCACCCTCTTCGAGCCTTTGTGAGCAGATATGTAAGCAAAACACCCATACACATAAAATAAAATAATAAAATAAAATAATAATTTAAACTTTTTAAGAGAAGTGCATCCATCTTTGCAAGAGAACCTGCATTTGCTGACTACCTATTTTGTGTCAAGTACAGAACCATGTACTTGTACACATTAAGTTATGTAAGAACCTACTGCCATCCTAAGGGAAAAGTTTTTTTCTCTGAATGTAAAGAAATCCGTCCAAAATTGCACTCACTCAATCCTAAATGGGATGTTCTCATCAAACCTCTCACCCCACCAGGGTGGGGCACACACCTTTAATCCCAGCACTCGGGGGGCAGAGGCAGACAGATCTCTGTGAGTTTGAGACCAGCCTGGTCTACAGAGCGAGTTCCAGAACAGCTAGGACTGTTAGACAGAGAAACCCTTTCTCCTCCAGGTTCAAGGCTCTATGCAGAAGAGGAGATGGAAAGATGGTAAAAGCCAGAAGATTGAGGCACATATGAGCTCACATCAGCTATGGTAGGACACACAAGATCTGCATGGGTGGATTCCTGGCACCGAGAAAGGAGGTTGTGGACAGGGGTCCCACCCCTAACCGAGAAACTATTTTCAGTCAATACTCAATTGTTGTGGACTATTACTTTAACTAGGCAAAGATGTGTTGCATTTGTTTAATGATGTAAAGGTGTTTCTTTGACTTCCTAAGGCACCTGATTGGTCTAATAAAAAGCTGAGAGGCCAATAGCTAGGCAGTAGAGGGATAGGATGGGCTGGCAGGCAGAGAAAATAAGTAGGAGGAGGAATCTAGACTCTAGAGAATGACAGAGAAGAAACAGAACAAATGAAAAAAGAGAGAGAGATGCCCAGGGCCAGCCAGGCAGCTGCCAGACAGACAGATATAGAGCAGGACATACAGAATGAAAGAAAGGTAAAAAAAAAAAAAAAACCCGAGGCAAAACGGCGATGAAGAGAAACAGGTTAATTTAAGCTATAAGAGCTAGTTCGACAAGTAAAAGATAAGGCTGAGCATTCATAACTAATAATAAGTCTCTGTGTCTTGATTCAGGGGCTAGCAGTCTGAGAAAGCCTGTTACACCCACGGGTAAAGGGAAATCAGTTTTTCTTAATGAAGTGTCACTACAATTAGATAGATAGATAGATAGATAGATAGATAGATAGATAGATAGATAGACAGACCAACAACACTCCAGGGCAGATCCTCTGCCCAGGAATAATTGGCCAACACAGAATGAACTCTGTGTTTTGTTTATTTACTTGTTTTGGGGGGGGGGAGTTGTTTGTTTGTTTTGTGTGTTTGTGGTGGTTTGAAAGAAAATGGCTCTCAAAGGTAGTGGCACTTTTAGGAGATGTGGCCTTGTTGGAGTAGGTGTGCCTTTCTTGGAGGAAGTGTGTAACTATGGGGGCGGGCTTTGAGGTCTTTTCTCAAGCTTCACTCGGTGTGACAGTCAACTTCCTGTTGCCTCTGAGTCAAGATGTAGGACTCTCATCTCCAGCACCACATCTGCCTGCATGTTGCCAGGCTCCCCACCGTGATAATGGACTGAACCTCAGAAACTGTAAGTGAGGCCCCTCCATTAAATGTTTTCCTTTATAAGAGTTGCTGTGGTCATGGTGTCTCTTCACAGACATAAAAAATGCTAACTAAGACAGTGTGTGTATAGACTGTTTTAGCTTGCTTGCTTGCTTCCTTTCTTTCTCTCTCTTTCTTTTTCTCTTTTCCTCTCTCTCTCTCTCTCTCTCTCTCTCTCTCTCAATCTCTTTTTGTCTTATTGGTCTTTTGATTATTTTTGATGTTCATTTTTGTGATTTTTTTAAAGGAAAGAGAAAGATCATAAAGTTGAATAGGTAGGGAGGTGGGGAGAATCTGGGAGGTGTTATGGGAGGGGAAGAAACATGATCAAAATAAACTGTATGAAAAATATTTTTAATTTTTTTTCAAAATAAAAGGAGAAGAAAAGAAATTAATCCCAACCCCACCACTTCTGGTTATCAAGAGATTAAGACTGGGGCCATGTACATTCCATCTTCTCCCCATGCAGTACTTTAATTACAGTTCAAAGTTCTTTAGAAAGTAGGCTACTAGGTAATAACCTGAAAGGGTTGTATAGTTATGTATTGAAGAAGAAAATGCAATGCTCAGTCAAGGCTTAAGACATACAAATTTTAAATTATTCAGTGAGAAGACAAATAAATTTCCCTACAGTTAGGTTAAAAAAGACCTTACAGGCTTCTCCAGTTGATTTTAATCTCTGTAAGAACTGTAGCATTCCCTAAGCATGGATGATGAAGCCTTCAGGAGAATCAAGCCACTCTGCCACCTTTTGGAAATGATTATAAAACTAAATCTCCTCCCACTGTGAACAAGTGTAAGAACATGAGTCAATGCCTGCAGCAAGATTTTGCTCCCTCATTTCAATCGTATGGTCACCAAACAAGCAGAATACCTCTGTTGTGTAGACTAGAAGTCCTAAAAGTAAGTTAATGGAAAGACATTGGGAAAGACTATTCAATATGTATGTGCTTTGGGGCTGGAGAGGTGGGTCAGTAATTTAAAACACATGCTTCTCTTCCAGAGGACCTAAGTTCAGTTCCTACACCCACATCAAGTGCCTCACAAGCACCTGTAATTCCACCTCTAGGAGAATTTGAACCTCTGGTCTCCTCAAGCACCTGCATTGAAGTTCACATACCCACACACAGACATACATGTAATTTTTTTTTCTGAAACAAGGTTTCTCTGTGTAGCTTTGTGCCTCTCTTGGAACTCACTCTGTAGCCCAGGCTGGCCTCGAACTCACAGAGCTCTGCCTGCCTCTGCCTCCTGAGTGCTGGGATTAAAGGCATGCACCACCACCGCCTGGCACATACATGCAATTTAATATAATAAATCTAGGGCTTTGCAGACACCAGGACTGCAAATGGCATCATTGTGCCCCTGAAGAAAAAGAAGCTCATGGAAGTCACAGTGACAACCTGGATGCTGGTGTGGGATTTCACCCCCAGGGGTACTGGGGGAGCCTTTCAGAGAGTTTACGACCAGGACTACAAGAAGTACATCATCATCTGGGAAGGCAGCATTGTGGGGCTTAACGTGATGCTGGCAGCCTACCTGCTTCTCAGCTACTACATTTCTTACAAGGAACTCAACGTGAGTGTGATGCACATACCACTAAGGAGGGCCAGTATGAAGAGCACTGCACCCCTAAGTAAAACCAGCTGCCTAGTTTCCATCCACAACAAATGTAGCTGTGGCTGAATCTTTATATTCTTATTGAGAACTAATGTGCAGTAAAAGGTGACTAGTTCAAAATAATAATAATAATAATAATAATAATAATAATAATAATAATAAAAAATCGGTTAAAACATGTTCCCCTGAGCCTGTTTTGATTAGTTTTCTACTGCTGTAATAAGACACCATGGCTGAGATAAATATAATGATTAGAGATTGCTGAGAACATAAAGCAAAATGAGCATTTCAAATGGAGAAAACAGGAGGTACAAAGGCTCAGGGACATAAAGAGGCAGGTATCGATGCAATTGTGTTTTGTCTTTTCTAAGTAATAGAATTTGAGAAGAGAATGTAGGAAAATTAATAGGGACAGAGTAATCATATACTCTGAGGGTGCTGGCCTGGATGGGGCAGACATAAAAAGCATCAAGGGAGAAGGAGATAGTTCATGTTTTGGAATGTTCTCTCTCCTGGAAGAATAGAAAGTTGTGGTTTGAATGGGAAATGTCCTCTGCTGGCTCGTGTGTTAGAACACTTGGTCTCCAGATGTTGGCATTGTTTCTGGAGCCTGTAGAACCGTTACAGAATAAAGCCTGGCTGGCAGAAGCTGGTTACTGAGAGGGGGCCTGTTTTATAGCCCAGGCCCACTTTCAGTCTGTTCTCCACTTTCCGACTCTTGGTCCAGTGTGGCCAGCTACCTTCCTTGTCATGATGTAGTGTATCTCTTCTTAAATCTCAAGCCAAAATAAGCCCTTCCTCCTTGGAGTCTTGGGGGGGGGGGTGAATCTTATCACATTTATGAGAAAATAACAATTAAAAGAAGGCAGTGTGATTCTGGAGAGATACAGAGTGTTTGGCAAGCCAGTGAAGTTTGTCTAGTCAGGAGTCAGTGAAGGTTGGAACAAAAATGGTGTAGGTCAGACTCCATCTCTGCAAAAGATAAGTTCAAAAGATAAGTTCAGAGATAATCTGCAGTATGTACACTCTCAGCCTCACTTAGAAACAAGATCTTTGCAGATATAGTCAAGTTTATAACCAGTCATAATAAGTTACAATGGCCTCTAAGCCAGTGTCTTAGAAAAAGAGGGAATGTTGGATGCAGGAACACAAAGAGAGACAGCCATGTGACAAGTGTAGCAGAGACCAGAATGTTACACCTCACAGGCAGGCTAAAGACTACCAAGGAGTGCCAGCACCACAAGAAACTATGGAAGTGGAGCCTTCTGAGTAAGCAAGGCCCCAGAGCCGTATGTTTTAGATGTTGAGCTCCAGAACTGACAAAATAACTTCCGTGATTTTAAGCCACACGTTAATGGCATTCTGTTACAGCAGCCACAGAAAATTAATCATTAAGGGCATAGAGAGTAAGTGGGTGGAGAATAAGAAGGCCCTGTAATTAATAAATAGGAACCTTAAGACTTAGAAGGGAGAGAAACTGGGTTTGCAGAATGGATGGAGAAAAGATGGACCCTAAATTTTGAATGTTCTCCAGTGTTTGAAACGATGACTGTGCATATTGAAGAGCCGTAGTCTGGCAAGAAGGTACTCATCTGGTCTGAAGGCAGAAAGCAGCAGCAGGCTCTCGGGCTCCACAACACCCTAGAGAGGCAGCCATCACAGGCCAGCTACAACTTGAGAGCCTTGCTGCCTGACGTTGTAGGGAGAGAAATCTGTGCTCTTTGGTATCATTGGCTGTGTGATTCAGCAAACAGATGTTCCCCCTTGGCTCTCCTTCCATCTGGGGGCTGATGGGCTTCAATTGAACCATGAAAACGTCACTTGATTCAATTCGTAGCCCTATCCATTTGTGTCACATGACCTGTGCCAATTCTATTCACCTATTGTACATCCACAATTCTCCTTCGACGGGCTGTGCATGGGTCATCCCTGTATCAGCCTCACGGTAATCATCCTCCTAGTCCTCCCGCTCAGCAACCTGTTAGCCTTCCGCATGAATTCTCTACCTGAAGCCCTCCTTCAGCTTCTAGTTCCTAAATCCATCTCCATGTGAAATCAAATGGAAGTATACAAACATATCTCCTCAAGACCTGGAGATCTCTAGCTACTACCCTCACCTCACCTTTGAGTGCATTTTTTTTTTTGCATCCCTAAGCCCATTTATTATCCTGCTAATCAAAGTTCTCCAAATTTCATACTGCTGCTCATGCTCTTTGCTTGCCTAGACTGACTGGTTCATTTTTTTTGTTAAATATCATCTTCTTTAGGGGTTCTACACAAATCTTAACCCTGTACAAGCATTTGGACCTACTCCCACACTGGACATTCCTAGCACATGTCTCTACAATGCTATGTTATGACTCCGCCCCTCTAAATAGATTATATTTAAATGAGAGTAATTGCACTGCATCGTATCTCTAGTCTCAGCACTAGCAAGGTGACACATGGTAGGCCCTCAAGCTGTGATAAATGAATACAAAGCTACTTAAATTTTGCTGGAAAGCTGCCTTCCAAGAGAGCTGCATCCAGTGTAAGCACCCCAGGATTTTCCTATCACAGTCATGTGATTTACGAGTTGTGTGATTCATCAGACTCCGTGTACCAGGTGTCACCTCTGTATTCAGCTTCGCTGATCAAGAAAATGAATTTGATCCTGGCTCTCTGTCCTCCAGACAGCCGCTTGCTGAGAGAAGTCGTTAATGCAGTAAATTATCTTCCCAGCTGTTAATACCGTGTACTGGCCTGTTTGCCGTCTTTTAGTTCAGCTGAACATCAACTTGTGCTATGATATTTACATGAATATCTTTATTTCATCAGTACCATTGTCCATCTGTTTGGCTAGGGGTTGGATTCCCAAGCTGTGGCCAGAAATGGAGGCGTGAGCCAGACCCAATGGTAACTTCCCGCGTGGGGTGAAGGGCAGCCCATCCCTTGTTCTGCCACTCCTGCTTGCACTAAATGCTGCCTGGCAGGCAGCAGGCATAGGATTAGTGATGCCACCCTTAAGTAGAAGGCTAGAAATGAGAAGCTACTTGTCTTCTCTAAGACAGAGGCTTTGCCACAAAAGCTGGCTGGAGAATTCGGAAGGATGATGATCTCCTTAGCTGAGTCTCCGGTTGTCAATGCCACATCTCACACGTTATCCCTGCATTTAAAACTTGCTAACATGAGCCCACTGTGAGCCAGGAATGGCTCATGAAGAATTTAAGTGTGTGTGTGTTTTTATTGGTTTGGGGATTTTGGGTTTTTTTGGACTTTGTTTATTTTTGGCAAATCAATGCAAGCTAGAGTAACTTGAGAAGAGGGAAACTCAACTGAGAAAAATACCTCTATCAGATGGCCTATAGGTGAGCCTGTGGGACATTTTCTTGATTAATGATTGACGTGGGAGGATATAGCCCACTATAAGTGGTGCCACCCCTGGGCAGGTAATCCTAGTTGTTTAAGAAAGTAGCCTGAGCAAGCGAGTAAACAGCAGTCCTCCGTGCTCTGCTTAAGTTCTTACCTTGAGTTCCTGCCCTGACTTCCCTTCACAATGGGCTATAAACTGTAAGATGAAATCAGCTCTTTACCTGAAGTGGGACTTGGTCAGTGTTTTTATCACAGCTATAGAAAGCAAACAAAGACACCAACCACCCTCTTCCATTCTGATTGTAATGATGTCCCAGGAATAGAACATAAGACTGAAGCTATACCCTCGGAGTCTCAGACCAGTATTTCTTAAACCTCTGATGACCAGATTTGGAGGAAGAACTATCTAAGCATGAAAAATGGTTCTCACATGGGCTCCAAGACAGAAAGGAGTTTGCCATACTCAAGGAAAAACAAGAGGTCGGGTGGGTAGAGAAATGTGTTCGGGGTGATGGTTCTAGGGGCTGACAGCAGTTATGGCATGATCTTATCATATATATAAGAGGAAAACTTTAAGAAAAAAAAACTTGACGTTTTATGAATGTCAGAAAAACACAGGCAAAAGACTCTCTGGTCAATCCCTGGCTGCTCAGGACCCAGGCTTGGAGAAAGGAGGCTAGTTAGAATTATTACTTTTGTCAATGAGAAGTAAGGAGGCCTGGGCAGGGTTGTTGTGGGGAATACAGTGAGAAGTGACTCACCATTCAGGAAGTAGACAGGACATTTTAGTGAAGGAGGAGAATTGGTTCTTTGTAAGCTAAAACAAAGATCATTCCAAGGCCTATAGCATGAGTGACTTGGTGGATGCCAATAACGTTTATTAAGGGGAAAAAAGGCTTGGGAGGACAAGGCTGACTTGTAAAGTAAAATCAATAAGTGTGATATGGATGTGTTATGTTTGTGATGTCTATCAGGCGTTCAACAGAAGGACATCAGGGGTGTAATTAGAGCTTAAGGAAGAAGGAAAGGAAGAGGCATGGTGGTGAGAACTCTGAAGCAAGAGGGCAGTGTGGCCCAGAAACATATCACAGTCTAGAAGGAGACTCATAGTGCTAATCATCTGCCAAGTCAGACATCAGACTGTATTGTTTTAGTCTTTTTAGATTTGTTTATTATTATATGTGAATGAGTGTTTTCCCTGCACATATGTATGTGCACCGTGTTTGTGCTTGGTGCCTATAGTGGTGAGAAGGGGGCATCAAATCCCCTGGGACTGTAGTTACAGAGTTGTGAACTGCCGGGAGACTCCAACCTGGGTACTCTTGCGGGGCAACAAGTGTTCTTAAAATCTAAGTCGCCTCTCGATTCCTGGGCATTAGACTTAAAATCCCATGTGCATGGTCTCATTTCACCCACACGGCCAGGAGATGTCACATTCTGAATGATGTAAGTCTTAAGTGTAAGAGCATTACATCAGCCTGTACATTCGTAGCCCGCTTC
The DNA here is from genome assembly GCF_007827085.1 of Peromyscus californicus insignis. NCBI lineage: Eukaryota > Metazoa > Chordata > Mammalia > Rodentia > Cricetidae > Peromyscus > Peromyscus californicus. The sequence continues at coordinate 33,577,132 of NW_026294503.1, forward strand.
TCCACTTCCTGTCTGTGTGATCGTTAACAAGTACCTGACCCTCCCTAGGTCTCTGTTTCCTCATCTGCAAGTGAAACAACAGTACAATTCTTAATGAACTGGGAAAAGAGAAGTAGCAAAATATATGCAAATAATTATTAAGCAATAGACCTCATAATGATTATTCTTTATTCACTGTTAGGGGTACATCATTGTGTTTCATAAAGTATGTCCCATATCTGGTTCCTGACACCCAAACTTATTTGGAAATAGACATCTTTGCAGAGGTCATAAAGTGAAGATGAGGTCATGGTGGTTGTGAATGGGTCCTAATCCTGTGACTGATGTTCTTAAAAGAAGAGGAATATTTGGATAAGAGGCACATTACAGGGAATGCCAGGTAACAGGATGCTGCCTCATGAATAGCTAGGGAACAGCAAAAATGGATAGAGACATAGAACAGATTGTCTCGCCAAGCTCCAAGAAGGATGCAGTTCAGACAAGACACCTGTCTTCTGGAAGTCAGAGAGAATAGTTTTATCATAGTTTAAGTCTCTTGGTTTGTGGTATTTTCTCATGCTGGCTGAAGGGAGCCAAGGCAAGTTCTGTTTTTTTTTTTTTTTTCGGTTTTTCGAGACAGGGTTTCTCTGTGTAGCTTTGCGCCTTTTCCTGGAACTCACTTGGTAGCCCAGGCTGGCCTCGAACTCACAGAGATCCGCCTGGCTCTGCCTCCCGAGTGCTGGGATTAAAGGCGTGCGCCACCACGGCTATGGCAAGTTCTGTTTTACAAGTGTGAAAGTAAAAATGCAAGGTGGTCCTATTACTCTCCAAAGATCACGTGGGAGAATGTAGTTATCCTTGAAGCCACATCAGTGCAACAGCCTTCTTTCTATTCAGCCTGTCAAATATCAAGTGCACTGTTAGCATCTTAGCTTACAAATGACCTAGTCAGTGCCCTACAGGGACCCATAATGTGTGGATGAGACAGGCAGGAAATTGAGTAAAGTAAATGTCGCGTTAACATCATGGCGGTAGAGTAAAGGGTTTGTGAAGAATATAGACAGAACCATTCTAACTCGGGCAGAGAACAGGACATTAACAAGGTATAGGGAGGCATAGCTAATATGAACATGCCTGAAACAAGGGGTAGCCAGCAAGTATGATGCCTAAAAAGGGATGGGTCAGAGTGGTGCTAGGTGTACAGTTGCCTGGGACTACACAAAACCATGCCTCGTGAGATGACATGCACCGTCCCATGGAGTCCTTATGCCAGCCCTCCAAAGAGGGTGTCTCAAAGTGAATTTAACAAACAGAACAACAAATCTTGAGGGGCAGAGTCCTGAGATGCAGCATACGTCTGGTGCCTCTACACAGGATGCATGGGTAGCACTTGGTTCTGTGACCACTAGTGTGACCTTTGTGCTTTGCTGGTTCTCAGCTCAGTTACTAGCCCTTAACCTTGGGAAGACACTTGCTCTCCTTCACCCCTGACACTTGGTCTCCCCCATCTGCCATATAGGAATGCAGACGGACTTTCAGTCTGCAGGTTACCACTCCTGGCTACCCAACTCAGGTGGCTTCGGTAATATAAGCAAGGTCACAGAGACATCAGCCAAGAATATAGCTTATCAGAATTCTCTTCAATTCCTTCCAGGCACTGACAGGATAAGGACAAAGAACTTGTCTGTGATATTACAGCATCTTCAGGTGAACGAGAGGAGGACAAGGCCAATTATGGGGTGGGAAAGGGGAGAATCATAGCCTGGGAGTTGGTCAGAAGCATAAAAATGATGACAGAAAAATTGATGGATAAGTGCTCTTAGCAAAGAAGAACAGATAAGGCAAAGTACATTCACATGGATGCAGCAATTTCATCTCGGTTTGAGGCTAGACGACTTGGGTCTGCTTAACAAGTCACCTGACTGCCTTAAGGGTACACTGATTCTACTGGAAAGTGGAGTCAAGAATGGGTATGTAGATCTGGCCTTTGCCAGGGAGAGGTGTAAAGAAGCAGAGGGCAGCTAGCTGAACTGGAGGGCAGTGAGAGGATGAATACAGACGGCTCCTCAGCAGGACAAGGGATTCGGGTGAGGGGCAGGTTATTCTGGACCCTCTCTTGACACAGAAGTAATGGCATACATGGACTGGTTGCTTATCATATGACTAGAATTTTCTCTTTTTCAATGCACATGTGTGCCCCTGATGTACACATGGATGCGCATGTACACATGTGGAGGCCAGAGAACAACTTTGTGTGGCATTCCTCAGGAAGGCCACCCAACCCTTGGAGACAGGGTCTATGGCTAGCCTGAAGCTCACTCTATAGGCTAGGCTGCTTGCTTCACCAGTACCAGGCACTCTCCAATCTCCACCTGCCCAGTGTACTCCACAGTGCCTAGCATTTGGTTGAGGTTTCGGGGTCTCAACCTAAAAGTGTTTCAACGACTAATCATCTCCTCAGCCCGTGCCTTGCATTTTCTACTCTATTCCTATTCTACCCACTAGGAAATTCACACATTTGAACCTAAGGTATCATCCTTGCAAATGTGTGCTCTCAATTGCCATCCTAGACAACCAGGTCCCTAGAAGAAACAAAGGAAGAAATAGGACTTGGAATGAGAAGCTGGATGTGGGACACAAGAAGAGAGTAGGTTGCAGTCTCCAAATTTGCAGAGGCCCCCAGATATTGCCACTGAGTTTTGTTTTAAAAAAAAGTCATGAGACCAACCTCAATTTTCCAAAACACCAGGAGTGTTTGACATGCAACCTTCTGTGCCCAGCTAGTTGAATCCTGCAGAGGAAGGAGTTCTTTTCTGTGTTATCTAGCATCTAATGGGAGTGGTGCTCAAGAAGGAATCAGACCCCCAGTGTAGATCAAGGAAGCCACAATGTGCTCCTGATGGAGAGAGTATTTGAGGCCAGAATAATTGAGGTTCCATGATGATCAGATAAAGACCAAAAAGTGAAAAGGACCCAGTTACAAGGAAGTCAGTGGAGAATGGGAGAATCCCAGGACTTGAAGAAAGCAAAAAAATATAAGGACAATTTTACTAAGGACGCTATGACCTGGAGCAGAAAATGATACAACGAAATTTCTCATCTATCTTCTTGCTGCGATTTCCATTCATGGAAGACTAGCTCAGTGAATTTGGCAGTTGATCTTTTTCCAGTCCCATGAGACCTCAGCCCTGGACACCTCCATTGCAGTCACTTGGTTAAATGCCCTGAAGCAGAAGAGTCTCCAGTGAAGCTGTGCCTAGATACCTAGTCTACACAAACTGAGACAACCAAACTGGTTCCTAGGGAAGCCAGTCAAGTAGGGCACTTGGAACTGTACAATTCCAGTCTTGACCCTTCCTCATGTTCACACTGCCTTGACTCATTGGACACACCATTCAATGCCATGGGTATAAAGGTTTAATCTTCATCTTCCCTAAATTACTGATGCCCAGGCAGAGCCACAACACCTTTCTGGGGACTTTGCTTGCACTGGAACAAGGCAACATTGTGCAAAGCTCTGTCTCCACATGGAAACTTCCTGTAAACAGGACTCACTTTCAGTGTGACTCTAACAATCAGGGAAATAAATTAGATCCTAGAATCTTCTCTGGATAATAGCTCATTGCAGGAAGTCATTAATGCAGCAAATCAAACCACAACTGTTGACACCCTGAAAGCGTGTTGTTTACCTTCCTTTGATTCAGCTGAGTATCAATTAGTTCAGTGATATTTACATAAATATCTCGATTTGGAAGGTAAAATTGTCCATCTGCTTCTGGAAGATTTAATTAGGTCTGTGTTGCTAAGGAAAAAGAGATTAATCCTTTTCGACATTAACCTTTTCAATTAATATATGTTTTGCAATGCATTGTATAATATGCCTTGTTATGTAAATTGGACAAACTGGAACATTTCAGCCTGGGGAAATGATGTCTTTCACACTGAAAGCATATCTCTCTTTCCAAATCTAGACCAGAAATGAATGCTTACAGGCTTTCATGCTTGTTTTTCTTCTTAGTGGGGGGTTTTCTCCACTTCTCAAAGGCCTGTCCAGTGCATATCCTTTAGCCCATGCAGAATGTCCAGGCCTCCTCTCCCCATTCCCTATCTCTTGCTGGGACTCTAAACTTCCCTTAACATCTTCTTCCTCGAGGTGTGCAGCCTTCTTTGGATTTCTGAGTGAGGTCCAGTTAGATTCACATCTCTTGACATAGACATACATATATTACTTGAAGTTCCTCTTTCATCCATGCCTCACCTACAGAACCATTTGCTCTGTGATGATAAAGACCATGCATTCCTCATTGCTATTTGTTTTGTTGTTGCTAACAAAGTGTCTGGCCCATAGAAAATACTACATGCATGTTGAATGAATGAATGAGTGAGTGAATTAATGAATGAGGAGAAAACAGACCCCTTAGATGACAATTTCATTGCAGTCTCGTGGCTCAACCACTCCAGCCTACAGGAGCAAACCCTTCATGAAAGCTATAGGATGCACAAAAGAGCCTCCCTTTCCTGTGTCTACACTTGACTTAAATAGAAGCTATTATTCCCAGACATTCTCAGCTTCACAGCCTTGACAGACCAGTGAACTCACCGAAGACTCCCACAGTGTTCAAGTCAACCTTTCCAAGGTACCACTGTTCAAGGAAAATATCCTTTCTACTTCACTCCCTGGAATCAGATCTCTATTTCCTTTCTCCTCTCCAATCATGTGTTTCTCACTACCCTTTCGTAAGGTCCAAATGTTTTCATAGAAGCTCTCAAAATATTTATCTAACCCAGGCAAGGAGAATAATCACAACAATAACAGTCATCAGTCAGAAGTATCTAATGTCCATGGCAATGCCATAGGTTCATTTTTTTCTGCTTCCAGGAAACAAAACAAAGATCAAAGTGGTATTCAACTGCAAGTCATATTGCATGTATAAGGGACCTAATGAGGTCCTGACCTGCCTCCAAAGCTCACTCTAAAGCTTGGCTGTTAGACCACAGAACCAATAGGGTCTGGGCTACAGAAAAGCACCAATGATGAGTCAAGTATTTGGTCTCCAGTTACAGATCTCTTGAACAAACTGACCAGAGTCAAATAGAGTCAAATCCTAAAAAGATGTAGCTCTCTTCTTGTTATCACTTGTAGAAAACTTCAGCCTTCTGGAAACTGGTTGATGAAATTTGAATTTATACCACTGAGACTGGCCAGCATTTTATAAAGAACCATATAGTAAATACTTGGGGGTTTGTAGATTCATTCTGTCTCTGCTACAATTTCTCAACTTAGTGTTCATCTAGAGAAAATGGCAACAGACAATTGCCAGTGAGTAGCTAGTGCTATAGTTATGATATAATAAAATTGTATTTATCATGAAACTTACTGACATCTGAAACAGAGGGAAAGTAGACTTCATGGTTTTTATCATTTTTTATTAAATATATAACCCAATCCTCACATTAGCACACATTAGTATATTAAAGCTGATTTGAGATTGCTTCCATTTGAAAGACAACATTGAGGCCTTTGAGTATACAGAGAGAGATCTACAGTTACTCAGCTGTTCATTATGAATATATTCCCCAAGAACAAGTTGGTCTTTATTTTCCCAAGCTAGGTTATTATTCAGTTCTTTATTTATTTGCAACAGAATTACATACTTGTAACCCAAATACTTGAGAAGGGGAGACAGAAGGATTGCAATTCCCAAGCCAGTCAGGCAACATTGTAAGACTTTGTTTCACTCTCCAAACCCTCAAAAGAAGAAATTTTGTCAGAATCCCTAGCCCTGCAGAACCTTCAACTTTCCAATGCTCAAAGCATCCCTCTTTCTCTCCATAGCTCTCTTGCACATGGTGCATACAGGAAATAGCAAATGCTGTGCTAGAGATTGACTCCTAACAAAGTGCCAAGAAGGGTAGCATCAAACAGAAGGGGCCTTGCTGCCCTGACAATGACCCGCACAGGGCAGTGATCAATAGTTTAATACCAAATGCTGTGAGTGCATGGGGGACTATGCTGTAAATATGGCAGCTATGTAAGTATATATAAGCAGCGTGAATATGGTACAAATATGCAGCTAACGCAGATTTAGTTAGATAAGAAGTATGAATTAGGGTTAGACTCACCTTTTCTGATTCCTCATCTTGCCATACACTAAACAAATAGCCAGGGTAGCACTGACGAAGCTCATCTCCCTCATCTACGTTAACACCAGGAATGTTAATTCTGCTCTGGTAAGTCACTGTGATGATTAACTGAAACAATGCCTAGGAGGTGTTCTAGCTAGCCTTAACTGTTAGCTTGCCTAAGAAGGGAGTCTCAGTGTAGGGACTGTCCAGATCAGAGCGGTTTCAGGGCCTGTCTGTCCGTGTGTTGATAAGATGGCTCTCCCACAGTGGGTAGCACCGTTCCCTGGTCAGGTGGTCCTGGGCTGTATTTTTTTTTTTAAGTATCTAAGCCTGAACGTGTGAGCAAGCCAACAATCATAGTTCCTCCAAGGTTTCTGCTTCAAGTTCCTGCTTGAGTCCCCAGCCTGACTTCCCTCAATGATGAACTGTAATCTGTGAGCTGAAATCAATCCTTCACTCCCCATGTTACTTTTGGTTGGGGCATTTTAATAACAACAACAAAAAAAAAGAAGCTAGGACGGAAGGTACACAGCACACACCGCACTTCAACAAATGGCATCCATTTGGACGACGGTGTTTGCCACTCATGGGAGCCCTCCTACCAGCCTTTTCCATCCTGGAGAGAAGAGCCATGCTTCCTTGGCAATGTTATAAAGTGCTGCCATTTACTATAACATATGAGTGACTATATTGCTTTGCTGGGTCTATTGTCAAATCTACCCTCAAAATCCTTAAAGTTCTTAAGGGAGTCTAGCACAGAATTGCACCAATACTGGAATAACCAGAGCAGAAGAAGGGAGGAAGCATCCTAATACTAATATGAAGACTAATGAGTAGAAGCAGCTCATAGAGAGAATTAGATTCACTAAGGTTTATGTTATATGCTTTTCTTTGTTTGTTTATAATACATTCTAGTAATGTAGCCACTACACTACTTTATAGAGATAAAAATAGAACAAATACATTTTTAAACAAAGTGGAACAAAAACCACTGCTGTTTAACAGAGGGAAAGGGGCCTCTCTGCTCGAACACTATGAAGCGACTTTAGCTTAAGCATTCATGAGTTTCCTAACTTTGAGATTTCTTAAATTGATGAGAGCGCCTTATTAACACATGGTTGGAAAGCTTCATGAATCGCTGCCCTGTTCCCATGGACCACACAGCAGGCTGACTAGTGAAGAGCCTCTTCCTTCCCCTCATCCCTGTTTATTGCATGTCTCCCCTCAACAGAGGAGCCATAGGATAATTGGACCATTCAGAGGAAATACTGATGGCCATGTTTATGAGTAGTGCCTGCCCCATCAGCCCTCCAGATGGTACAAATGGAAGGTTCTCAGGGCCTAAGGTCATGCACTCCTTCCTCCAAATATGCAGGCAGCACACTGGCCAACCAAGCAGTGGGCCTTGAGTTTTCTGAGAGTCCTTTTGTCCTCTTCTATTTTAACTCTCAGAAAAGAGATCTAGAGAACTACTGTCTATCCTTTTCCCTTAAACCCAAGTACTGACTCCTAAAGGTCCCTAAATGGAACAGCATTTCAGGGTCAGCATTTGTCTATGACATGAATTAACCCAGTGGCTGTGGGATAAATCCAATTTCTCTGAGTTTCAGTTTTATTAACTTCCCTACCAATATCGCTAATACTGTTTGACACATAAAATAGTTTTTTTTACTATAATTTTTTTCTTTGTTTGTTTTGTTTTGTTTTTCAAGACAGGGTTTCTCTTTGTATCTCTGGCTGTCCTGGAACTAACTCTGTAAACTAGACTGGTCTCGAACTCAGAGATCCATCTGCTTCTGCCTCCCAAGTGCTGGGATTAAAGGCATACTCTACTGAACCACAAACTAAACACGTATAGGTGTCATTTATTATGACTGACAACTGAGACACAAAAAAGACAGACTCCACTCTGGTAGAAAAGGACATATATACTGACAATGAGGGTGGAGGATTCTGTGGGGCCCGAACTGATATGTCCATGGGGTACAGACACCCTAATCTTCAGAGGAAAGAAAAGCATCAAAGGATAATGTTGCAGTTGATTCCTGGGGGGAAAGAAGGAAGGCCAGGGAGAACAATGCAATTAGTGAGAAAGGCAGGAGTAAGGCTGCTGCTGAACTCAAGAGCCCAGCATGTCAGGAGTGCATCCCATAGGTCATCAGGGCTAGAGCTCTGGGGAGCATGTATGGAGCAGGCTAGAGAGGAAAGAATATGAAATGTTGAGCTTGATATAGAGAATTACTGAGAAATCATTTTTTACTTCTTTGTGTTCTTCTTCAAGATGAGGTGTTACACAAATTCTCTTCAATCAAAATCCCTTCTCTTGCCAAATCAATTACAACTTTGAGAGAACCTGATGCAGAGGGTCTCCAGCTGAATGGCTCCCAGATGCCTAGCCCACGTAAACTGAAAGATACCAAATATGTGTTGGCTTAAGTCACCGAGTTAGTCATCATTGGTATTCATGCGTGGTCATCTGTTTATGCATAGGAATTGCTCAAAAGCAGATGTGCGTTTTGTAAAGTCGGTTTGCTAACAGAGCACAGAGAAGGTCGGAGGATGGTAAGAGCACAGAGAAGGTCGGAGGATGGTAAGGAAGAGAGCTGGGGGATCTTTTGAGATGACACAGGGTGTAGTGAGGAAGGGAGCTAAGGAAGTGTAAAGGAAGTAGCACAAGAGACATCAGAGCTTGACTCATCAGGACATTGTTCTAACTGGATGTGTAGAGCAAGAAGACAATGTGGAGGGTGAACGTGACGGGATGAGCTTTGGGCTGTAGATGGAACCAACCGTCTTTTTAAATAAGAACCACAGAACCAATGCAAAGAAGAAAGTCAAGAGGTCAGAGCTAAGAGCTAAAACCTTACCCTTCCTCCTGCGGTGGTCCTACCTCTCCGAACCAGAGCTACCCCTGTGTTAAAGTCTTTATATAGAGTTCCTGTCCTGCCTTCTCATTGGTTGTAAACCCAACCACATGACCGCCTCGTCACGGCCTGTCTGTATAGACCTCCAGGTTTTCTATGATTAGTATTGAGATTAAAGGCATGTGTATCCAATACTGGCTGTATCCCTGAACACACAGAGACTTACCTAGCTCTGCCTACTAAGTGCTGGGATTACAAGCGTATGCCACCACTGCCCTGCTTTCCTATGGCTTGCTAATAGCTCTGACCCCCGGGCAACATTATTTATTAACATACAAATAACATTTTAATACAAATAAAATATCACCATATTGGGCTTTGTTGCAGCCACCTGAAGCACTAGCCTGGCCTAACACCAAATCCACTGAGCATCTAAGCAGGACAAAGGAATTTTTCAGATCTTTGGAGTACCAAGTCCTGAAAGTCTTATCCAGAAAGAAAAAAAATGTGATACATGTTTTAGTCATGATAAGATTATCCCTTAGAATGCCCACATATGTGGATACTGTTACAAGTGCATGGAGTACAGAGACCTCATCTCATGTGACGTGACCTCTATCATGCCCAAGACAGTGCTCACACAGGGAGAGAATGCAGGTCATTGTGTGGGTGGCTGAGTTACTTTCAGAGCTCTAAAGAGCTTCAGGTGTGCCTCAAGTCACAGACATCTAATTTCCTTAAAAATTCGTATAGTTTGAAATAGGCGTGTTGAAAATTCATGCTTTCATTCACTTTTAATGAGATTTTTTTTTTCAGGAATAATATGCCTTACAAGCCTTTCCACCGCCATCTGGAAGACAGGCTTACACTCAGAAGTGCTAACAGGGATATATATGGAGGCTGGCTCTTGACAAAATTAGAGATGGAGAGAAGCACGTTTTAGCAGCTCTTGTCTTCCCTTCCCTTTCTCCTGCCCTTCTCCTATGAGGCCTATGAGGCCTGCATGTCTCTAATTTATGCAAATGCTTTGGAGGCAAGATTCTACTCTGCCCATAGACCTGTTGTTTTATCAAGGATATTGAGGCAAGAAATACTTATCTTCAAGATAAGTGGGAGTGGTTCAGACCTAATGATTCCAAGCATGAAATGGTGGCCCAGGATAGAATTCATAGCCATAGTTCTAGAAACTATAGGACAGAGTGGTTGATGGTATTTATCCTTAAGAACAACCCTGGTTATTGTCAATATCATTCTGTGTTCAACCTTGGAACATTTTAACTATGTGTGAGGCACTGTCCTTGACAGATAAGAAACTCCCAACCACAAACACTAGGTGCACCTTTCCTGGGGACACATAGTGCTCATTACCCCAAGTTTGTGAGAAAGACCATCATGGCAGTGTGTATGAGTGATGAAGGAGGGTATTTATCTTATTGTGAACAGGAAGCAGAAAAAAAAAGAAATACCCAAGGCAAGATACAGCCCTGCAGGCCAAATTCTTGTGGCCTAGTTCTTCCACCTTTCACCAACACCCAATGACGTATCAGAGATGCACCCACGCTGCATGTTATTTCCTGTTTGTTTGTGTGCCTGCTTCTTTGTTTCCTTGCTCTCCTGCCAGCATCAATGTGAGGGGAAAAGATGTGAGCAGAAGATGAAAAGCCAGGCAAAAGCATCAGGCGCTGTGTGCTATCTACCCTGGGATAGCACTCTTGTGAAGTTGTGAGTAACTGTAATCCCTTCAGAAAGCTACACAGGAAAGCTAGAGGAGAGGGGGATGAGCATCTGTTAGGTACCCGCCATGTGCCAGGTTCTGTGCACAGTGTTTTACTATTTATATGCCTTTCGGTGCTTGGATGAGTTTTGGTTTTTTTTTTCAGTGTACAATTGAAGAAACTGGGGCTCAGAGAATAAGCCACTTACTGGGGACTCCCAGCCACCAATCAGAACTGTGGTTTGACCCTCCCACCCTGTCTACCTTCAAAGCTACACTGTCCAGAACAGTAGCCACATCGACATTCTAAGCATCTGAAAGGTGATGGACTGCCACGAAGATTTCCTGTAAGTATAGAACAAACACAGATTAAAAAAAAAAAAAAAACATGCAAAAGCAAGACCATAAAATGACTCAGTCATTTTCATGTTGATTATAAGCTGATCTGATAATATTTTTGCATGCTGGGTTTAATGAAATGGGTTAGTAAATTTCATTTTGCTGTTGCCTGCCATTTATTTATTTATTTATTTGACACAGATATTGGGAATAAAAGATTGCAAGTCTGACTGACGTGGCTCTCCTGGGGCAGGTGATGCCCAAGCAAATCATGTGATAAGGGAAGGAAGCCTTTGTTCTTCCTTCCTTCAACATGGTTGCTGCCTTCCTTGGCTCTGTCCTCACCCTTGGTCAGGAGGGAGTATCAGAGTGGAATGGTAGGGCTGTAGGCAGAACCTGACCGTGATGCCCTGAAGAACCTCTTCCTTCCCCATGTATAATGAGAAACACCATGAGCAGGCCTATAACCCAGCTAAAGAAAATGCGATCAGGCCACTCCTTCATGCATCCTCTTCCCCTTAGAACCTAGTTTTTGTAATAATGGCAGTAATGAATACTATAAATGGAGCATATAAATAAGGAATAATAGTTATGCTCATTTTTTTATGTGAATGAAAAAGGAAGGAATGCTATGATCAAGGACCTGAGGGCCAGGTCCTATTAAGGCGATTTCATACACACGAATACATTGAATCCCACAGCCTCCCATGAGATCAATACTTTTATTAGTCCCTTGGGAGGGTGGTAGCTGACTTGTAGACAATAGCCTCCCCTATTGTATGGGATGAGAGGCAATCGAACACAGGCACTCAGCTCTAGGTGCTGCACAGAGGGAAGAGCAGGACAGAAAGAGGATAAGAAGGCTGAAGAACCAGTCTTCATGGAGTTTTGTTATTTATGGGGTAGTCAGATGCTAGATACAATATTTGAACTCCAGCCTTCAAATCAGCATCAGAAACGATGTGCATTTATCACCGCATTTGATTGTCCAAGAAACTCGAAGAATGAATAATTCACCTAAGGTTATCCAGCTTTTGAACTTGAATTCTTAGTTGCTGAGGCCGGGGCTGGGGCTGGAAGGGGAACATTTGAGGCAAGAAATGAGGGGAAAGAGAAGAATGCAAGGAAGTGTCACACTTGGATGTGTGTCCTGTGTGTGTCCTCTCATGCATGGATTGTTCACTGAAGCCAAGAAAAAGATCTTCTATTTCTCTTGAAAAATTAAATTTATTTTTTCTGTCATGTGTGAGTATTTTGGCTGTGTGTATGTATGTGCTCCATGCACACATGTTTGGTGCTTGGACAGGACAAAAGAGGGCATTGGATCTTCTGGAACTGGAGTTATGGGTTGTTGTGAATCATCATGTGGGTGCTGGGAATTGAGCCCTATTGCTCTGCAAGAGCCACATCCTCAGCCCCACGTCTCTTCATTCTAACCACTCTTCTCAAATTCCATCACAAAATCAAGTACTTAGTAGGTCCTTAAATTTTCATAAAGTACAAAATACCTCTGCAGAAGCCTGGCTTTGGCGTATGGGCTACATGAGATGAAGCCGATATTCACTTGCTCCAGATAATATGCAAGCTCCTCTTCCAAACAATGAATATTTCCCCCTCGAGATTCTCTAGTGTTTCAAGCTCACCAGCTATTTTAAGACCCAGATTTATTACTGTTGTGCACATCCCTAAAAGATCTGGAGAGTCCTGCCCTCTTTGATTCCCTTCATCCATCCTCCCAGCTAATTTATGGAGAAGCAGCCCAATTTGGAGTCACTTTCATGTGCTCGCCCTGTCAAAAGACATCCAGGTACACTTTATGAAGATGATTCATTCAGACCAGGGAGGACAATCTCCGAATCTCAGGCCAGCAGACACACTGGGGGCAGAAGGGGACTGGTGGCTGGTTAACAGTCTGTTTATGATACCTGCCTTTTGAAAGTGCGATTTTAAAGGGACCTCGCTCGATTGAGAAAATGACATAAATTAGATGTGGCAACATAAAGATGGTGTGATCAGAAATGGAAGAGGGAGGTGCTTCTGGGGTCCCTGGTGTTTTCTGATGGGGATCTACAACTGATGCTTAGCCAGATGAAGGACAAAATGCCGTTTCTTTAGAAGAAGTTGACACAGCAGCCACTAGACTATTTGTTAAAGATTAATAAGAAATGGTTTCTCTCCCATGGTTCTTTGGGGAAATAGTATGATAAGAAGTAATTCTAAAACGATTTTGAGGATTTGTCAGTAAGAGGGATATAGCTGGCTAGCAAGAGTAATCTGCAATGTCCATGTAATAAATTAAGATAGATTGAATTTAAAAATGGCCCTTTAGCAGTCACTGACAGAATAATTGATTCTAGCAAAAATCATCGATTGATTTTATTCCACTTATATTGCTCCTGGCTATTTTTCCAGATCACTGGGGTATTTAATTGTTAGCAGAATTTTGTGGATCAGAAATTCACGATGTGCTTATCCAGGCTGTACCTGCAGACACTCAGTGGTTGCAGTCTGATGTCAACACCCTTAAGGTGCCAGTACTGCACCGTCCACTGTACCTCACTCTGGTGGTAATAGTTTATGTTTGCCAGTGGCAGAGAGAGAGAGAGAGAGAGAGAGAGAGAGAGAGAGAGAGAGAGAGAGAGAGAGAGAGAGAGAGAGAGAGACTGTGCCTGTATATATATAGATATACACACACACACATGCACACACACACACATGCACCAATATACACACACAGGCAAAACGCCCATACATATAAAATACACTTTTAAAAGTACTTTAGGAAACACAAGAGAAAGAAAGTAGCTGACACTCTCAATGGGAGGAGTCTCCAGAACCTTTTAGGTCACAGTGTTATAAACTGCCCCATGTGTTAATATCACTGGGTGGGAATTCAATAGGGAGAAGTATATTTATTCTCAGTCTCAACGTGCTTCTTACAGGTTATTTATTAGAAAGTGAAAACTAACATTACAGTGGAAAGAACTTGGTAGACAGTACCTTAGTGTAATCATTGTCACCAATCACGGTGTACTGTGCACCTCCTGGTATGATATGCTTCGAGTACTTGGCAATCTAGACGGGAGAAAGTGGTGACACCAACCATAACAGATGAACACTCCACAACCAGCCTAGACTCTTCAAAATAACCTGAGCAGTTGCAGCAGTTAGCATCCTCCTTTGCTCTTAGCGCTTATCCTACCAGCACTAAAATCTGCTCCAGTCTACCAGGAGCACCAGGAAGCTAGCGCCCTGGACCAATCTCCATCCAACAATGAAGCACCCCATTTCTTGACCTCAGGGTAGGGGGTAACTGGAGCATTTATATGTTTCCTCTCAGAACTCCTTGAATCCACATTGTCGCTGGCATTTGAATCTTGTTGCACCAGCTAATTGCTCGATAACATGCTTACATATTGTCTCCCTCTCCTTTCCTGTTTCATTTGCCCACTCCTAATCATGTTTCCTAGGATCTTATTTCAAATCTCTATTCTCACTCAAATTCCTGCCTTGGTACCGGCCTCTGGAACAATACACTCTAGCACCGTCATGGGCAACAAGTAAGGAGCGGAGGAAGCACTCTAAAGGGGACTGAGGAGGCTCGGCTATAGCTGCAATCAAGCTCATGGACTGCAACCAAGCTTGGAAAAACACATTTTGAATTCCACTATTGTGATAATTAGCAAAGTATGAATACAGATCTCAGAGAAGACAACACCATTTTATCAGTCTTACAGTTCCAGAATTCTACAATTACATTGTGTCAACATAAGATCATGTCCTCAGTCTTAGGAGCCAAGTGCTGAAGTAGTGGAGGTGAAGGGTCAGTTCATTATAAATCATTTAATAAAAACCAGAAGAAGATGAAGATTTACTTTTGTTTTTATTTTATATGAATGAGCGTTTCGCCCATATGTATGTATGTGTATCACTTGCACACAGAGTACACACAAATGCCAGAAGAGGGCATTAGATTCCTTGAACCTGGAGTTACTGACAGTTGTGAGCTACCATGTTGGTGCTGGAAATTGAAACTTGGTCTTCTGGAAGAGCAGTCAGTGCTGTTAACCAACGCATGTAGCAAAATCACAATATCAGAAGACTTGGAACATGCACAAAAGACACCACTTTTCAATTTTTCGATAATGGGAAAATGTCAAGTGAGTTATTGAGGAAAATCAGAAAGCAGCTAAGATTTCTTGATGATGACAAGAGATATACATTCTCTCTCTCTCTCTCTCTCTCTCTCTCTCTCTCTCTCTCTCTCTCTCTCCCTCTCTCTCTCTCTCTCTCTCTCTCTCTCTCTCTCTCTCTCTCTCTCTCTCTCAATGCTACTGTCCCCATGTGTAGGAAAATTTTTACACTGAAGTGAGCTGTAATGAACCTCACAGCCAGCATTTATACTTTGCTCAGTCTGAGAAGGTGTTTCTATTTTCCCTAGCCCAGAAAATCTAGGTGGCTTACCCAAGATTTTATACTGAGAAGCAGCAGAACCCCAACTCAAACCCCAGTCAGCCTGCATCAAAGTATTTGCCTATTTGGGGCTAGAGAGATAGATCAGCTGCTAAGAGCACTTGCTGCTCTTCATGAGGACCTGGGTTCAATTCCCAGAACGCTTATGTCACTTACAGTGAGCTATAGCTCCAGTTCTAGGAGATTTGGTTCTTCTGGCTCCCATGGGCATCAGACATGTGCATGTTACATAGTCACACATGTAGACAAAATCCCCACACACATAAAATGAAAACAAATCTTTTATCTTTGCATACACATGAACACTCTCTCTCTCTCTCTCTCTCTCTCTCTCTCTCTCTCTCTCTCTCTCTCTCTCTCTCACACACACACACACACACACACACACACACACACACACACACACTCATAACTGTGAAGAGGTCATGAATTTGAAAGACAGTGGGAGGAACAGAGGACGAGTTGGAAGATGATGTAGGGGCAGTGCTCATGTATGGAGCTCTCAAAAGAAAATCTTTTGTCTGTTCCCTCCTCCAGGACCACAGCACTGTTTTCAATAGAGATGTTGTAAATCCGTACCTGCTCTTTGAAAACCCAACTTTTGACATTAATGCAGGTAACTGTAGATCACTGGAAGCTTGATAGAACTTGGAGGATCCTTAACAATTGAACCTGATCATTTTTATAGATAAGGAAATTGAGGCCTAGGAGAGAAGGATAATCTGGTTGAAGCAGAAAGCTAATTAATAGAGATGGCAAGTCCAGAGCCATTAGACAAGCCAGTGCTGGTTCCCCTGAGAAGATGGGTTGGCACACCCAGGTTCAATTTTTCCTTATATTTTAAAAACCATGCTCTTCCCCTTTTATTGAATTTGAAATGCTCTGACAAGCTTGGAAATGTGAATAGACCATCTGAGAGCTGGCACCAAATGCAGCTGAAAATATAAAACAGGCTGTTGAGTGTGCTGACTTCTCTGTCCCTCCAGGGCAGCCGCTATGCTTAGGAATGCATTCCTGTGAGCTACTGAAGGAGTAAAGACTCATAGCCAGTCCAGACCTGATGAAGGGTGCTGTAAACCGATAGTGGGAATGACGGGGCCAAAAGACCCTGGGAGAGAAACAAGTTTCCTCCAACCATTTGGGGAAAATAGGAGCCCATTTCAAACAGAATCTCACGCATAGCCTTACCACAGGAAAGAAACAGTTAGCAGAGGGTTTGGAGGATAAAGTATAGTGTTGTGCACTGGGGAACAGAGTATAAGAATCATAAGAAAGAAAATCATGTCAAAATTTTCCTGTGTGGAGGGAAGAGTGATACATGCATTTTGTGTGTGTGTGTGTGTGTGTGTGTGTGTGTGTGTGTGTGCATGCCTGAGCTGATGTGTGTGTATTTATATTGTGTAAATGTATATGCATGCATATAGTAATGCATGGGTGGTTATGTGTATGTAGGAAAAGAGGTGTGTTATGTGTATCACAGGCATAATTTCATGCATATATATGACCCATATATATGTATAATGTCCGTATGTGTGTGTGTGTATATATATATATATACTTATTAATGTATGCATGTGTACTGTGTGTAAGTATACAAATATATGTATAATGGTATACATGTGCATCAAGTATATACTGTGTGGGCATATGTACATGAGTATATGTATACTGCATGTATTAATGAGAAGATTATGTATGTTTACTGGGTGCATTTGTACAATTATGTGTACATACATATGTTTTGTGTTTATGTGAGTGTGTATTAGCATATATGTGCATGAGTGCATGCATGCACACAGAGATACAGGTGTAAAAAGTATAAAAGTATGTCAACACACATAAACCCATCATTAAAACCAAATAACGGTTCAAAATAAACATATGAACACACAGGACATTCACACATACATGCAATATAAATGCACACATTGATATATGCATAGACATGTACATAGTATAAAGAAACATACACACAACACAGTATAGATATGCACACATCACACCAAAGTTCCTTTCTTTCCCAGAACAGACTCTACATTACAGACTGTACCCAAAGCCTTGGAAGTTGGAATCCAGTTTTCTTTTTCTGCTTGAGTTAAGTGAAGTAAAATTCATATTTATATTTGAAAGAAGTCCATCCATAAGCTTAATTCTATGATTGCACACTATTTGGCCCGAATTCACACACATAGCTATCAAAGCAACTCTGAGACTGATTTTCCTGGCACCACTGCCAGAATCTTCTAGAGAAAATGGCTGGTGCATAGAGTTCAAAATGGGGACTCTGGCACACAAAAAGGGGACAAATTGGAGGTTCAGAGCCCGTTGATAGCCCTTGGTCCTTGGGGCGGAGGTGCTGGAAGGCATGACTGTTCTCAGAGCGATGATAAATTTCTCAAAGCAACCATCAAATTGGCAGGTGATTTGGCTCCATCAGATATGCCAGCATGATTGATGTTCACTCATCAATGGAATCCAGATTTGATCTACTAACCCAGCAGTGTAATCAGAACATTATCCACCCCAAGTCCCACCACCTGATGCAAAACTTAGTAGGGGGCTGTCTGTATTCCTGTTATTGTTATTATTCTCTCAAGGGGTGCCCGCATCTAGTGAATTATAACCAGTTTCTCTTGTGGTGTATTGCAATTTGCCACTTTGCTCCCCTTGTCAAAAAAAAAAAAAACCAATATAATTTTCAGCCAAAAAAATACAGCACTGCATTATGATAATGGCACCAGCATTCCATCCATCAGCGGGAATGGGATGATTACTTACCATGTTTTAGAGGACTTCCCGATGAATTTGAAAAGTTGCCCTTCTGGAAAGGAGGTACTTAAATCTTTGGATTATCCTCCAGGTTTGGGAAAAGCCTGGCAATCCGGCCTCTGGAAACTGAGGAAACCTTTCTCAAGAGTGGTTAGGACTGCCTCACACCCCAGATAGGCCAAGAGAGGGATAATCAAAACCAGCTGGGAGGGAGTTTAAAACCTAGGCAATGGTTGCTGAAAAATCCCAGTGACTGGCTTCGAAGACCCATCTGTCTCAAATTGACTAGCTCAGGGAGCTGGCATACAGAGATAATGAATCCAAGGTCACGAGATCAAGTTCATGTACATCTGAGCCAGCCAGCTTAGGGAAGGTGTTGGGGGGTGCTGAGGCCATGGCAGCTGGATCTCCTCCAGCCTTATTGGCCCTGTGTGCGTACAGCATTAGTTGCCAAGAAAAAAGCTGGCAGCAGTGGGTGGATTGTAGTTTTACTCCATTTAAAGAGCTTTTGGTTCAGCTCCTCTCTGAAAATACTATGCCTCCCAACTAAGCAGAGCTAGCAGAGATCGTGAGACCTGGGCTCTGTCCTCAAGAAGGCAGCTTCTAGGCTGGTAACTGAATCCTAGGGAAACAGGCCTGAGCTTTAACTCCTGTGAAGGCTGGAAAAAAAGGAAGGAACTTAACTCCATAGAAACAGGAGGAAGAGAGAGTGGCTTAGAGGGTAGGAAAGGCCTATGGAAGTGGAAGGCTCACATGACATTTTAACAGAGCTTTCGGGAATAATTATTATTTCATCAAAGGTAAACAGGAAGCAGATAAGACTACAATACACACTTGGGAGCCTCCTTCGGTGGCTAGAGGTCTGCATTCTTCCCACAAAGTGAGTCTTCTCTATAAAACTCTTCCCTCTCTAAAAGATACCCCCACAACAGACTGCTGGCAATGGTCGAGAGACAGCCCGAACCGACCTACTCTGGTGATGGGATGGCCAAACACCCTAATTGTCATGCTAGAAACCCCATCCAACTACTGAGGGATCTGGATGCAGAGATTCATGGCTAGGCCCCGGGTGGATCTCTGGGAGTCCAATTAGTGAGAATGAGGAGGGTTTATATGAGCGAGAATTGTTGAGACCAAAGTTGGATAAAGCACAGGGACAAATAGCCAAACGAATGGAAACACATGAACTATGAACCAATGGCTGAGGGGTCCCCAACTGGATCAGGCCCTCTGAATGGGTGAGACAGTTGATTGGCTTGATCTGTTTGGGAGGCATCCAGGCAGTGGGACTGGGTCCTGTGCTCATTGCATGAGTTGGCTGTTTGAAACCTGGGGCCTATGCAGGATCGCTTGGCTCGGCCTGGGAGGAGGGGACTGGACCTGCCTGGACTGAGTCTACCAGGTTGATCTCAGTCCGTGGGGAAGGCTTTGCCCTGGAGGAGATGGGAATGGGGGGGGGGGGTTGGGGGGAAGGTGAGGGGGGCGGGAGGGGGGAGAACAAGGGAATCCATGGCTGATATGTAGAACTGAATTGTATTGCAAAATAAAAAAATAATAATAAAAACCTCTTCCCTCTCAAGCCTTTTCAACAATTCAGCTTCAACATCATGAACTAAAGATAGTGGTACTCTCATCTGCATCCCCTCAGATCTGTACGTTATTTATTTATTTATTTATTTATTTATTTATTTATTTATTTATTTATTTATTCATTTATTTATTTATTTATTTGTTGGTTTTTCGAGACAGGGTTTCTCTGCGTAGCTTTGCGCCTTTCCTGGAACTCACTTGGTAGTCCAGGCTGGCCTCAAACTCACAGAGATCCGCCTGGCTCTGCCTCCCGAGTGCTGGGATTAAAGGCGTGCGCCACCACCGCCAGGTACAACCAGGGTCCGGCTGTGGTCAAGGTTCAAGTCTGAAACATCCTCTCCACGGGCCCTTATGAACATCTGGTCCTGTCTCCACCTGGTGGTGCCATTTTGGATGATTGGAATCCTATCATTTGGTGATAGGCATTCTAGCCATGTCCCCATGATAGTGCATGCCCCTCGAGACACTTAGTCATTTCCACCTAGTCATTTTATGGTTGTACATCCTACATAATCCATGCGCTGCGCGGTCACGTAATTTGCACGAAGCATGATCACGTAATCTCTGCGCATGCGTGGAGCAGCCACGTGGGCCCATGTGTGCTTGCACAGGGTAGTCCTTAAAAGGCGAGTCCCATGTACTCTCCCTCTCCTCCTCACGTGTCTTTCCAACAGGCTTGATGACATGATAGTGGGTTTTGTTGTGATTCGTGACTTTTCCTCACAAGGTAAGAGCGCCACATAAAACCAACAGTAGGGTCTGGCCAGCAGAGGTGGATCCCTAGGGGTTGGCCTTAGAGAGTTATGGTCAGGCCCTGCTTGGGATCCATATCCCATGGCCTTTGCTTCTCAATCAGCCAAGATGTGAGGAGGTAGCCTCTCCCTTTCCAACTGCTGCAGAGGGAGCATGGGCCTCACCACCTCTGCTCTGATGAACTGTATCCCTGAACTGTGAGCCCAGTGAATCCTTCCTCTCTTATGTTGCTTCTGTCTGGTCACTTGAAAAGTAACTAATGTAACTAAATTACAACAACACCTTATTTAAACCAAGCAGCAAACTGGATTTGGTCCATGCATTACAGTTTGGCGAGTGTTGCTTTACATAACAAATTGAACAAACTGTCTATTTTTAGTGCAACGTACATGGATAGGGCAGACAGGATCCAGGAAGGGATTGGGGGCCAGAAAGAATTATTTTTAAAGCAGTTGCTAAAGTGAGCCACTAGAGCTTAGTTCCATAGAAAAACTGGAGGACGGTTAAAAAAATGACCTCATGATTACCCCAATCTCCAGGCAGAAAGTAGGTGAAGTATGTATATCCCATCACACATTCTTCATATTTTAAGAGCTGTTCCTGAGGAGCAATATTATTCCCTGGAAATTCCAACCCATCTAAATCTTACAAAGATTGTCATGTTGTATTTTCTGGGAGCATGACAGTGCTGGCCTCAGGGGTCAGGCTACTGGTATGGAAACAACATGAAGAGCCACTGGAGCCGGGGCAAGTACATCCCTATCTGAAGTCTGGCCTGTCCTTTGCACCATGCCTGCATTCATCCAACTCTTTTCAAACTCGTTGAAAAAAGAAACTAAACTATCTTAAGAAAGAGTGAGTCTATGAAGATAGCTGAATCCAAGGCCACAGTGGCTATCATCATGACTCTGCCTATGATTCTCTCATCCACAGCCAAGACTTTTGCTGAGTTGGGTCAGGGTAACCTAACCCTAATATTTCTGTAACTGTGTATGTGTGTGTATTCATCTGATGACAACACCTTTTCTGAAATAATAAAGTGACATTAACTAGAACTGTGTCAGCACACAATAGGCCTTCAATATGGTTCCCTTCAAATCCTTCTCCCCTGTGAAATCAGTAGAACATACTCACCTGACAGCAAAACAGAGCTCCTACCTTTTATTATTTTGGAGCTCTTCTTCTGCCTGATTCCACATGTTAACGTGCACTTGCCAAATGCAGCTGTCGGCTCATCAGAAAGAGTTCATTAGTGCCGATTCTTCTGGCACTCTCCTATTAGATAGCACAGTGTGCTGCTTGACTAAAGCTGTGGTGCTGCTGGCTGATGGGAACCAAAGCCACAGAGATGCTCCTGAGTCCAGAAGCAATCTCATTCTCATCGCATGATCTATTCTCACTGGCTGTCCCACAGAGCCCGACTCCATGGGGGAGAACAGTTCTTGCCCAGCCATCATTGATGTTCCAGAATCCTGGGGCTCTTCCAAACAGCATATTTTCAGGCTCATTTCATTTCCTGCCTTTGATTCAACCATCTGGAAAAGAAGTCAGGAGAATGACACCCCATCTCTTGTCCCAGAGGCCTTGGAGAGGACACATCAGCCAAGTGAATGTCAATCTGTTCCTGGATTGGCAGTGGAAGGAGGACCCCCAGGGTCCACCGGTGCTGACTGGGTCCATGTGCAGCTGCTGGTGGAGTCAGCTTTTTCTGGCTCCCCACCCTGGATAATAGCAAGAGTCAGCTTAGCCAAAGTGAGCATACAGAGGGAGGAGGTAACTTGCATCTGCCACTCCTCCTCCAGGCCCCAAAAGTGAGCTGTAGGAGAATCTCACAGCCAGGAAATCAACAAGCAGATCTGGACCTAAGTCAGGAGGGAGGGCTAATGTTGCACAAATGGCCATCTAATAAGATATTCAGCATAGAGGCAGCCCCATGGAGCACAAGGCAGAGTCCTGTGCTCTCTCTTGGCTCTGCAGTTTGCTAGGTTTGTAAAATGGGCAGCTCACAACATCCTGTGGCCTCAGTATTCCCATGTGTGAGGACAGACATGCTCTAACTGTTACAGCAAGACTCTCAGCAAAAACTCAAAACAAGGATGACAGACACCAACCTGCTTTGTGACTGTCACTCATACTGATGAGTTTAGATATGCCAACTTCTATCAAAGAAGGAACACCCAGAAGTATTTAGTCAGAATCCTGGCTCCATTTCCAGTTTTCCAAAGTTTAACTCTATTATGATGAGAAGATTTCATCATTCTTGGCCTTAAATTTCCATATTGAAAAACTGAGAAACGAATCGTCTTGTAGAGAGGGCTACCATGGAATTTAAGTGGTCATGATTAGAATTACTTGAGAAGAGATAAAATTCTATTTATCTCTGACCCAAAAGACAATGGGTAGAACAGAAAATATAAAACAAATGTGAAAAGATGTTTTTGAATGAATGAACAAATGAATGAGCCACTTAAATCAGGATAACACAAGCAAGCATTAGCAGAAATAATGGCACTAATAACATGATAAAAATAAATCATATTAATCTAGGCTGCATTCTGAGCACATCACGGGTACTGTCACAATCAATCCTTTCAACCGATAGGCAGTTATAGTGTGACTCTGGTCTTTCAGCAGGGCACAGCAAGTCTTTTTTTTTTTAAGATTTATTTATTTATATTTATGAGTGCTCTCTTCGCATGTATACCTGCATGACAGGAGAGGGCATCAGATCCTGGTATACATGGTTGTGAGCCACCATGTATTGCTAGGAATTGAACTCAGGATCTCTGGAAGAACAACCAGTGAACTTAACCTCTGAGCCATCTCTCCAGAGGTTAAGTAATATGTCCCAAGTCACAGAAGTCATCAATAGAAAGGATGATTCAAAACTACTTCTCTGGACTTTAATGGCAATGGGCTCTCAGACTGACACATCCAAACACAGGGCCCTGTGCTGTTACAGGGAGGGAGTAAAGCTTCACTCTCATGTCTGCTAACAGTGGATGATACCTAGAAAGCATCTGAAAGCATTTCATGTTCCCTGGCCTTGTGTCATCCCAATTTTACCAATGAGAAAACTGAGGCCTGGTGAAATTACCTTATTTCAATGCAAAAACTAGATGACAACATCAGATCTGAATTTAGGAAGACTGGCACCCAAGTCTGGGTTTCCAAACCACTCAGAGACCCACAAAAGCAGAGACACAGACACGTGGCATCTCACGGTGAGCACTCTTCTCCCTCACAGGGCTCATTTGTTCTCCACCTCAGCATCAAAGGCAGTAGAGGTCCCAATGACTCCATCTGGCTCTGTGGATGCAGCCCTGTAACAAGGTCTTGCATAGGAGCAGGCTGGAGACTTCTCTGGGAGGCAATATGAAGCTGTGTTTGACCTCTGAAGACTGGTGCTGCTTTGAGTATCATTCCAGACTCACAGGGGAACAAGAAAACCCAAGCAAACGGCCCACAGGAGCCACTGCTCTTACTGACTGCCAGTGGCACAACCACAGTTCTTCTTGGCAGGAGAAGAGCCTCCACCTCCGGGAGCTCTAACAACTGCTGATTTCAATGAGGGAGGGCAAAAAATGCTAATATCTCCTTAGAGAAAAGGAAACCTTAGCAGTGAGAAGAAAAGCAAACAGCTGGAATATGGAATAGCAGAGGGCCAGAATGCAAGCATCGTTCATGCCATGAATCTCCACATAAGCATCCACCCTTTGATATCAGAAGTTAAAATTACACCCTGTGCCTTACAAAGACCACTGGGCAGGCTGGGGTCAGCCACACATACCCCGTCACACCCGCCCCCCCAAATACCTGCATATGCCTGCAAGTATGTGGGGTTGAAGTGGGCTCTACACAAGACAGGGCAACCTCTGGGAATCCTGGCAGTTACTTCTATATATACAACCTTTTCCTCCACATTCTACTTCCAAAATCTCTACGATTCTTCATGCCCTACCTAAGCATCCTTTCCCTCTGATATATCCAAACATATACACACACATACACACACGCCTGCCTCCTCAGCTCCAGTCCCTTCT
This sequence comes from Peromyscus californicus insignis, assembly GCF_007827085.1. Lineage (NCBI taxonomy): Eukaryota > Metazoa > Chordata > Mammalia > Rodentia > Cricetidae > Peromyscus > Peromyscus californicus. Next base: position 33,601,782 of record NW_026294503.1, read on the forward strand.
TTAGCTGCGGAGTCTTGCTATAATCCACGTTGCAACGAGAATCTGAGCCTCTTGAGGCTACAACTAGGATCTCTTTGAACCTGAATAATTTGCCTCCCACGAGTTTCTACACATACTACACCCTGGATAAATGGCCACAATTTACTGCATTGTTGAATCAAATGAGATGACAGATATGGAACTTTTGGTAACCTGAAAACAATCACATAAGCTACATGTATCGCTTGATTATGCCTAAAATGAAAAGGTGAACTTTGCCCAAAGCCTATTTGAAAGAAAGCTCTTGTACAGAAAATGTCACAGGATTTTAAAATGTTGTTTATCACCACTTCCTAGCAGCTGTTTTTTTCAAGTAATCTCTATTTAATTTTTACTTTATCTGTGTTTATAGATGTCAACTTGTTTTCATTTTTATTTCTACCTTACTTCAAAAATAAAGACCATTTTTAAGACTTTAACCATTTTGATGTGTTCCAGCATTCCCCTAAACTTGCCAAAGAGATAAAATATCACATCAGCACCTGAATTTTGGAATATTTAAGAGTTATTTTGCCCCTCCTGCTGTGGCCTACAATGTTGAGAGAGAACCATACAAGAAATGAAAGCCAAGCTGTGTCTACACTTGGCTCAGTCTTTAGAGACATTTAAATATGATAAAATCCTAAGACTTGCAGGATCTGCAGGAGTTCTTTTTCCCTCTTCCCAATGTAACCACTTCAAATAAATCCTCTCTTCCTTTTTTACATTTTTAATTTGGTTTTTATTGGCTTATTGAGGACTGCTGGCTTGACCTGACTTGAGATACAAGTCGGAACCCCTGAGTTCAATATACAGTGTTAATCATGAATGGAAGTGAACTAAGGTGTTATTTCCAGAGTGTCTTCCACCCACAGTGAGTTGACCCCAAGTGGGGAGGAAAGTAGGGAATTCCCAGCTGCTGCTAGAGACTCCAGGGACATTTTCCTCCTCCTTGCTTCAACAGCATCAGCAGCTTTTGGCCTTTATTTGGCGGAAGCAGTAAAACCAGTTTGGTCTTTGGGATTTTTTAGAAAACCTGACCCTTGGGAAGTCTCTCCTTGAACAACTTGGCCCTCCTGTATGCCTTTTGACTCTTGAGCAATTTGGGGTTCTTCTGAACCCTGGGACAGTTGCCATTTGATGAATGCCTTTGTCTTTCAGGATTCTTCCATTGAACAGTATTGGAGTATGATTAAACAGTAGAGAGACCCAGCAGCCATGGAGGTAGTAGCTCCAAGAGCTCATCAAGGTACTGGGAACCTGACTATAACCCAGAGTCAGGGACTGTAGAAATAGGGAGGCAGGACCCTGCTATTCCTAAAGTCAGCGTCCTCAGAGAGACATAGAGATCTCCTTTGTCTTGGATCTGCCTTTTCCATACTATGACCTGTGTAGATTGGGCCCCTTCAGCTCTAGGAGGAAACATGACTTTCTAGACCACTTTTAAAGTGTCTTTGAGATTGTATTAGCCCACAGTCTAACAATAATGCCATCTGTAGGACAGGTCTTGTCAATTTGGAAGCTCTTTTGAGCAAATCTGGAGTTCTCTTGAACTATTTGAGGCATCCACCACATGACAGGAAAGGTTTGTGACTCTCTTGAGCCACAGGGGTTCTCTGGAACCATTTGGAATAGAGACAAGGGTGTGGGGGAGATCTGCCGTGATTTATGTAACCATGGAGGTATTAAGCCTTTGCTAGTTTGGCACCTCCAGGGAGAACTACAGCTCTATCTTATGTAAACTTAGGATGATGTCTAAGACAGTAATGGTGTTAAAAAAAACAACCTCTGCCCCTGGAGCCCCAGGAGAGAAAACTCAGGCCACTTCAGTGTTGCATTTCTTTGTTAAAAAAAAAAAAATCCCTTGCACAACGATAATCATGGTTATCATGCTTTTATAAAGACCTTTGACCCAAATGAATGTGTTTGGAGTCATTTTGGATTATATAAGAGCAACTGCTTCTTTGCCTAATTTTGTAAAGCTAAAATCCAAGAAAATGAAACTGGTTACTGAACTTCACCTCCGGCAGACTTATCAAAACTTAATTGAAATGCTAAATTTAAGTTTACCCCTTAAAATGATTTAGGTCTGGTGATTTTAAATGTTAAATAATTAGCAGGGGTAGACAGAAAATCTGATTACAGAATTTAGGAGAGACTACCTAAAGACAGCCAAACATCTTTTTATTAAGTGCTCAAGAAATATCTATGCTTTGGCTAGACTTTAAAAAGTATAAAGTTAAAAGATTACTTCTAGGTTGATTTTTTTGCAGAGAAACTTTTCCCATGGTCCACCTAAAATGTAGGTGTATTGACAATGTTGAATTAAACTACCTTTTGATTTGAAATAGTTGCTAAGAGATATTGCACTGGATTGTAAATAATATATTTATGTTAGTATCAAAATATATTACTAGTGTTCCCCTTTCTCTGATTCTTAGTCTCCTTGATGTGGAAATTTGGAAATGGGGCTCAGAAGGAAGATTGAGGACTGTGGGGGACCAGCCCCACACTTATTTACCCCAGGGACTCTTGAGGAATGAGGGATAAAAGACTTATTTAGAAATAGAGGGGAGAGAAACACAGGATAGACTCGGGAGGGCCTGAATCCTTATCCAAACGGCCCTGAACTTTATTCCAAAAGTCTGTTTATAACAATGCCAAGGGGTGGAGCAAAAGACCTCCCCCTTGCTAGTTACAGTCAAGTGTAGACCCTTACAAATACATGGTACCCAGGCCCATGGTCCAATCAACCTCTCCCTGCAGACCTGCTGGGTACAGTCACTAGGAAACCTAGTGGGCTACAACAGAGGACCATTTACTATGAAAGGAGGTGGTATTACCTGCTACCTGCAGCCGCTCCCAAAACAAAGCATATTAGAAGAGGGTTATTGGTAGAGGACACAGCTTTATTCCTGAACCAGCTTGGCAAATTAGAGTACAAACCATATGCAACCCCCAATTTTGAATTGGGAGATAGTCTTAGAAATTTTTATGGGGAAAAACAATCTTATGCCTAGATTACTTTTTTGTTCCCCAACGAGAAGTTCCTCGAGGCATGGTGATTTGCTCTGCCCCTCCCCCTGGGAAATCTTTTCAGCTCCAGCCAAACTTGTATCTCTATTAATACAAGAAAGAAGGTTGTCTCTGGAAAGTGAGCATCAGGTGAGGAGGAGTTGGTCTGCCAGTCAATGTTGCTGATAGGTGGGAGAGTGTGAGTCTGGCCTAGGTTTATTTGCTTTGCATACCAAAGCCTAGCTAAGCCAAGCTGCTTGCTGCCTGAGGACAGAGCTCCCTGGAGGATTTATTTTTGTCTTTTATAAACTTCATTCTGCTCTGCTACAATAAAAACAATATCATTCACAAATGGAGTAATGTTTGATTTCGAGTCTATGTTCATTGGATTATGTAAAGGCTTGCTTTTATTTTCTGCCTTCTTTGATAAAAGACTATGAGCATTTTTTCCATTTTGTTTGAATATTTTTTTTATTTCCTTGGAGTATTGAGACATGTCTTTTGCAAAACCTGGTTCAAGTGCTGAAGGCTAAGGACTCCCTGTATTTAAAACTATAGCACTGCCTTTCCCTTCTGTTCTGACTGGCTAAGAGGTCACAGGAGCTGCATGAAAACTATCATTGAGAAAGGAAAGAGCACTTCAGCTCATGTGTGCCCATCGTATGAAGCGTGATCCTGATTGCCCCAGGTTTCAGAAAGCTGCTCTTGAAAGTTAAAAATCAGAGACCAAGAGGCAGACTCTCAGTAGGGCCCCTGACATTTTCTTTTAAACCATTTGTGAGGGGAGGGGAGGGAGGGAGGAGAGAGAGAGAGAGAGAGAGAGAGAGAGAGAGAGAGAGAGAGAACTGCAAGTGAGCCCAGGTGAGCATGCCTGAAACGGCTCCAGGTCTACTATGTTCAAATCTCATGTGAACTGTCTAATAAAATCCAGTTTCTGTAAATGCTGTCTCTGTGGTTCATATTAAGTTCAACCACTCTTCCTTCAGGATAGCTCATATCTCAGTAATTTGACCTGTTAATCGGTTCTTATGTGTCTCATCTCAATGTATGTGTGTGTGTGTGTGTGTGTGTGTGTGTGTGTGTGTGTGTGTGTGTGTGTGTGTGTGTGTTTGTGTGTGTGTGTGAGAGAGAAAGAGAGAGAGAGAGAAATATTTAGGAGACCAGGGTAGCTAATCAACCAAGTTTGTAGGTTCATTTTTTCTGTTATTTTTTTCATCTGGTTACTGTTATTAAAAGGGAAACTACTTTAACTTTAGTTTCTTGGCTATTAATGTAGCTTAGTGAATCTGGGTGCTTGTTTAAAAAGTAATCTGTGTGCTTTGTATGGTATGGTGTTCGTATATTGGAGACTATATGTATGTATATCCTGTAAGTGGCTGCCAGTCATCTTCTGAAAGAAATTGTTTGGGTCAATGTAATGAAATTAAGACAAAATTTTATGTTTGGTTTAAAACAATTGCTTTATGTTTCTATCAGAACCTGCCCTGGTTCCCTTTGACCATGGGTCAGACTGAATAGACTGAGCTAACGCCACGGAGGGTAAAATGATGCAAAAAAAGCCACATGACAGCTAGGGTTCGAGACAGACTGTGCAGTACCTAAAGCTACCCCACATACAAGGAAAAGTATGGAAGGGAACAGCTGCTGGGAAGTAAATTTGCACTGTACCAGTATGAATCCCACAGGGAGACTCCAATCACCTTGGCCAGTACACATTGGGCTGTGTAAGACTTTATCATCAGTACAAGCCAAGTGAGATACAATGCTCACACACAGCAAGTTATGTGACATGAATTCATGACTTAAAGATATATAAGAGACAACAGAGCCTAGTGTTCAGGGTGTGTCTCCCCCAGATTCAGAAAAGCATCCTGAAGTGATGGGATTCTAACTGTACATTGTCATCTTCCACTTTTGAACTACAGCTAAAGGAACCTAGAGAGGCCCTGCCCCCCTCTTTCTCAAGCTTTACATCTAGGGGCAACAAGACTCCTTGGGTGAAGGATCTGAAGGATGAACACACATCCAAAGCCCATGAGTGTAGGTAACAACCATGTCTTTGCCATTCCTCATCTGTTTAAATAAAAATAAATAAATAAATAATCCTTTCAGGGATGACCATTTGGTATTGGATAACCAATTGGTGTGTTCTTCTGTGATGAAGACTATTTCTCCCACTTCCAGAATTCCTCACTTGCTTATAGTTCTTTGTGTAGAATTGAGGCCTCTTGAGGTTTCCATAATTGATATCACCATGTCCATTGTTGTCCTTGTTCAGATAAAATTTAGACAGTCATGCTGATGAGACTTTATAGGTTAGCCTCTGACACTCTTATGAGATACAATCTCACAGCAAACTCCCTCTTCCTCTGACTCTTACAATCTTCCTACCCATTCTCCTGCAATGATCCCTGAGCTTTAGGGGAGGGAGTTGTATTGTAGCTGTATCTGTTGAGCCTGGACTCCACAATTCTACATTTTGATTAGATGTGGTTTTTTTGTAATGCCCTCTATCTGTTGGAAAGAGAAGTTTCTTTGATTTGGAGTGAGAAACACATTTGTCTGGGGGAATAAGGACCAATATTTTGAATGTATATTTGAAAACACATATAGGTGACATTATGCAGACTAAGAAGGTTGTATTTATGTATGCATGTATATATTTATGTATGTATGTATCTATTTATTTATCTGGCAACAATTTATGGGGAAAGGGCCATGAATTTGAGGAAGAGCAAGGTAGGGAGGACATATAAGAGGGCTTGGAGGGAGGAAAGATGTAATTAAAGAAGTAATAAAAATATATGTGAGGGAAAGAGAAGAGGTCACTACTGTCCCTAAGCAGAGAGAAGCTTCCCAGGTCCTATGCTTTGGGGTGACTTTTAGACAATTTCATTTTTATCCCCACACATACTGTTCAGTGGCTCTTACTGCTTCTACTGAAGACAATTTAGTAACATCAGGAGCTGAGTCTGTCTTTTTTACGATCATATAAATAACAACCATCCAGGGATGGCCTTGGCTGTTGTTCTCTCCAAATATTAAATTAGCTGCTGTGAGAGAAAGTAAATTTAGAAGACATGCCTTATTGCTTCTATAAAAACTGGGAAGATGGACAGGAGGGGCAGCTCAACCTGGAATTTCAAAGGTAGAGAAGGAGGGCAGACAAGGTGTGTTGGGGACTTCCACATGAGGTCATGTCTCTGGCTCAGTGTTTTTAGGCCAGATTGTTGTATTTATAGGACAATTCTCAGATCATAGATCTTTATTATTCTCTTACCGGGAATGTGTAACAAAGACTCTCAGTGTTTTTAAAGAGTTGTGAAAACTGCAGACTCAACATCTCTCGGCTTTTGTGCCATATCCTGCCACATCTCAGTCACTCAGAGTATGAGTCCAGTCCACTTGATTGCAAGGTCAGCTGTTCCAAAAGCAATCAATGTCTGGAGTTAACCAGAGTTTCTGCCCTTGAGTCAGAAATGGCCATGACTCCTTCCACAAGATAGAAATCCTGATGCTTCTGTTCATGCACTCATTCATTCATTCATTCATTTATCCATTTGATAGTAGATATTGGGGACCCAATACATTTTCAGCAATAGGGATCATCATCCCTCCTCTTAAGGAGCACCAGCTGAGTCAAGAAGGAGGTCATTAGGAAGGTCAACCATCCATTGTGGGTCTATTGGGTGGAAGAGCTGTTAGTGATGCTGAGACACATAAAAAGACACTCGGTTCCATCTCCAGTGCTCAAAGAGAGCTTCCTCGGAGGTGAAGTTGATATCTGAAGAATGAATTATTGGCCCAGAAAAGATGAAGAGGCAGCTCTTGGCTGGCATTGGCTGGGATGAGAGACAGCCTGGTGTATGTCTCCACCTTTGCACAACTGGTTATAAAGTCTGAGAGAGATGGTAGGAAAAATGAGAAAAGAGGGGAAAGGTCATGCACAAGCTGAATGCCTGGCACCCACACTCAGCAGATTTGTAAATACCCATATGCGGTGTCCCGGTTAATGTCTTAGGACTTGTTCTAGAGCCCTTGGGTGTGATGTGGTCCTGGCAGGTTCTGGGGCTGTTGCTCCCTTGGGAACTGATCAGAGTGCCTTCCCTCTTATTTCTCGTAAGTCACACCCATCCCACATTTCACATAACAACACACATGATGTGTCATTTGTCATGACATTTCGGGAGCCATGTAACTTCAACAGGCTCATACTCCGTCATCTTCTCTGCCTTTCTTCCCCATGCCAACTCCCAGTCCTCAGTGCTTTCCAAGTCCCTCATTTCTCTGGGCTCTCTTCTCCCTAAATTGCTCTGTTTCCTATTCCCACTGAACATGAGGTCAGAAGTACGGTAGAGGGGTTGCTCAGCCCTGCTGAATCAAACAGATAGTTCTGGCATGGGGCATATAAAGTTCACACCCAGCATCTCTAATAACCCCACCCCAGTCCCACTGTGGGGAAAGTGTTCTTCTTATCCCAGCTCTGGCAGCCCAAGCAGTGGAATATGACAGACATCTGAGGACACCAATGCTGGAAGAGATGACATAAAATCTAGGCTCACACCACAAGGGTCAGGAGGCAGGCCTCTAGCTTCTCATTCAGGGTGCATCCCTGAATGCCTAACCATTGCCCAAATTACGTTTTCCTTTCAGCATCGCTTACACTTTTTCAAAGGTCTGCTTTTTAACAAATAGCTATTTCAGTCTCAGACTGGGAACTTTCTATTTCAACTACATCTTAGAGGCTGCAGAGACCATTTCAAAACTCAATGAGTTCTTAACGTATCTTTTGATGCCATCCTTGTTCAGATCTTGTTCAGCCATCCATGTTGGTTGAGACTTTGTGGGTTATAATGGTACCAATAGACATGCTAATGCAGAAGTGTAAAATCTCACTGGACCCCAACCCTAGACAACAATCTAGAGGCAACCAAGGAATGCTGAGAGCAGAAGAATCAGTCTTCCTCAAGGAAGAGCCCCCAAATTGGTTTTCCAATACCAAGTGGTCAGCCCTAAAATCATATACACACAAGTAATATTATGTGAACTGAAAAGGCTGGGTTCTCAGAGAATTTTGTTCTTATCACTAATGTAGCTTCCTAGAGGACCCAGGAACAATCTTGTCTACTTGGTTTTGAATTTGGAATGTAAAAGAGTTCCCAGTATGTGGTGAGACCTAAATCAAAATTTGTGGAATTTAGTGGCAGGGGTCGGGGAGAGAGAAATGAAGAATTCATATGGGACATTATAGCTCTAGTGACAGGTTACAGGACTAGAATTTGCTATCTGTGTGTACCAGGTGATTTAATTCCATGATCCTTTTCATTGCTCTGACAAAGTGTAGTGAGACTTTGAGATTATACTACAAAAAGAAGTTCCCCTAGGGACAAGGTGGGGCCAGATTCCAATCAAGGTCTCCAGACTTCTCAACCTATGCTCCGTTTACTGCACTGACAAAACTACCCCAGTCACATGGAAACCAATATTTCCTTCTAAGCAGCATCTCTGTCACTGGCTACTTCTGGAACATTTTTCAGAAAATGCCATGTAAAAGACAAAGCCAGTTGGAATTTTAAATAACATACCCAAGACAGGTCATGCCTCATGGTTTGCTGTAATACACACATATGTCCAAGTTGGGTGATTAAACCTTTATACCTCCCAAGTGATGAATGAGCTGAACCTACTTATAGTTTGAATGATAATGGCTCCCACAGGTTCATATATTTGAATGCCTAGTCCCCAGTAAGTGGAAATGTTTGGGAAGGATTAGGAGGTGTGAACTTGTTGGAACAAGTGTGTCACTGGAGGTTGGCTTTGAGGTTTCAGGAACCCAAGCCAGACCATGGCTATTTCTCTCTTTCTCTTTCTCTCTCTCTCTCTCTCTCTCTCTCTCTCTCTCTCTCTCTCTCTCTCTCTCTCTCTCTCTCTCTCTGCCCACTGTCTGCAGATCAGTATATAAAGCTCTTAGCTACTGCTCTGGTGCCATGCCTGTCTGCTTTCCACCACGATGATCATGAACTAACCTTTAAAATTGCAAACAAGACCCAATTTAATGCTTTCTTTTATAAGAGTTGCCTTGGTCATGGTGTCTTCACAGCAATAGGACAGTGACTAAAACCCTATCCTTTGTCCTATCAGGCTTTCTAGAAGATCCTGCTTGGTACCCAATGTTATAGAAGAGCTAGAAAAAAAAAAGACTTCGGGGAAAAGTTGTGGGCCAAGAAATTTTTCTAGGGGACTTCTTTTCATATTGGGAATATCAAGTGTTCTCGGCTCAGTAGGAGACTTTCTCCAGAACTCAGCTCAGCAAGGCACCATGCTGTTTCTTTTGAAACTGGCCCTCCAGAATCAATCATATTTGATATTCTGATTGTTAGTTTCTTCTCCCTTGATCATATCATACAAAATTGGTAAAGCAAAAGTATTATTTCATTATTTCACATTTTTAACCAAATTGATACTTGTACAACTATTCATCAAATCTCATTTTAGTACATCAGCTCTTAGAATTAAACTCATAAAACTCAACGTATTTGTGCTACTGAAAGTCCTAATATGCATACATTTAGTTATACATGGTCACACACTCATTCATGCATATATACATGTATATACATACACACAATCTGGGTCACAAATGCAATTGCTAACAAGGACAAAGCCAGCCCCCCCCCCAAAAAAAATGTAAGAGAAGATGAGGTCCTAAAAACTTCAGTGGTGTGGAGAACAAATGGCCTTTGAGGGGGTCAAGCTCCATGTGGCCTCAGGAACAGTAGTACTACAGCCCATGTTAGGAACTCTGGTCCTATTCTGTGCTGGTAGACTAGAGCTGCCTTGCACGTTGTGTTTCCAAACTCATCCCACGGCTAACATACATTTTATCAATAAGATTTGTCCTCAGATGGTGTTGAGTTTCACATAGCCTGACATAGACTGATGGTAAACTCCCAAGGATGGAACAGCTGGGGTACCCATACTTTTGTAAACCCATCATGTTAATCAGCTATCATTGTGAAAAATATCTGAGGTGATGATAGACTTCCAAACGTTTTCCTTTGTTTCACAATTTAGGGGGGTTCAGTTGCTTTGGGGTCTATGGGGAGGCATGATAAAGCACACAGCAGATAACCCATCTATCTAATAGCCAAAAAAAGAGAGAGATAGGAAGAGGTGGCTGCCACCTACTTCCAGGCACACTCTTACTGATCTAAGGAAGACTTCCTACTTCCTGAAGCTTCCACTACCTCCCAATATTGGCCAACTGGGGACCAAATTATTAAGAAACCTTTGAGAACCCAACTATGGTGTTGTTCGAATCTTAGATGGTCTTATTAATAAAAAAAAAAAACCCAGAGCCAGATATTGGGGTGAAAGCTGAATGATCAGAGAAGCAGAGCAAGCCACAGCCAACCTTACCTCACCAACTCCTCAGTCAATCCTATTTCCTCAGACTGAAAGCCTCAGTCCTCACCTGAAAGGGTCACAGCTTTAGTTTCTGTTTCCTCATGCCTTATATACCTTTTTCTGCTCTGATGTTACTTCCTGGAATTAAAGGCATGTGTGCTTCCTAGTACTGGGATTAAAGGTGTGTGCCACTACTGCCTAGCTCTGTTTTCAATATGGCCTTGAACTCACAGAGATCCAGATGAATCTCTGCCTCCCATGTGATAGGATTAAGGGTGTGTGCCACTACTATATGGCCTCTATGTCTAATCTAGTGCCTGGCTCTATCCTCTGATCCTCAGGCAAGCTCCATTAGGGTACACAATATATCATCACACTATGGTATCAAGTAGCCAAAGCCAGAGATACAAAGAACATGCCAAGTTCCAAAACATTATCTAGATTTGTAACACAAATCTCTTCATTTAAAACACCCAGTATCCACTCCTCTGTTGTATAGATTAAATATGGATCAAAACCCTACCACAAGACTCATATCAGTTTTGTTAATAAAATATTTGCTGTGAGATTTTGGAAATGCAAGTGCATTTTAATTGTCATTGAGCACACTATTACCTGAGCTGTTTAAAATTTATTATGGGTTCATACCTCCTCTCAAAGCCTGTGTGTTTCCAAGTAATTGTCATTGTTACTTTAATTTTTGATGCTCAAGTGGTCCCTTAGCTGCTAGAAACATTCTCTTGATCTTTATATGGCCTTAAAACTATATGTTATAGTAGTTTTACAGTAAACTGTAGTAATTTTCTAAGACTTCTCTTCCTTTGACATTTTCCTAGCACCTTCATTTCCCTGGTAACTCCAAAGACCCTTTAGCCTGCTCAATATTGTAATAACAATGCAGACTTCCAGGACCAGGACTTAGCTATCTCCTGAGAGTTCTGGCCTCCCACCTGCCAGCCACCTTCCTAGCAAAGGAACTCATCACTCCTCTTGGTTAGGGTCTCCCTTAGTTTGTGATTTTATTCCTGTGAAGAGACACCATGACCATGACAACTCTTATAAAGAATAACATTTCATTGGGGTCGTTCATTTACAGTTTCAGAGGTTCAGTCATTATCATCATGGTAGGAGCATAGCTGAGTGCAGGCAGGCATGGTGCTGGAGAAGTAGCTGAGAGCCCTACATCTTGCATGCAACAGGAAGTCGACTGAGACACTGGGCAGTATCCTGAGCATAGGAAACCCCAAATCCCACCCTTATAGCAATACACTTCCTCTAACAAGGTCATACCCACTCCAACAAAGCCACAGCTCCTAAAAGAGCCATACCCTATGATATAGGGTGCTAATTATATTCATACTACCACAGGGTCTCTGCCATTTCCTTCTTGCTAGATACCATTGCAGACTGGGCCCAACTCTGACAAACTCATCACACTTTCTTCACTTGCTGGGATAGACTGAGCATATATGAACAAGCATCCTTGCTCTGACAAACTTTCCTAACAATTCTGTCATTACCAGGTCATAACTGTTACGAGGGCTGCTCTGCTATGCACGCTGCTTATGACACAACAGCAAACACCAACAACTCTCCTTTATTCTTCCAACTCTCACCATCTTAAACATGTATGCCTTTGTCTGGGAACTCTCCTAATCCTACACAACTATCTTCAGCCCATAGGCAAAATAATCCAAGAGTGCAAGTGAGGAGGGCTAAGCCCTGAGCAGCTCAGGTCATGATGGATGCAAGTCGGAATTTTAAAACACCCTGACTTCTTCATTGTAAGTAGGACACCTACAGAATTTCTCAGCTTCCAGTGGGTCTGACCCCTAGTTATGCCTGATAGGAACCTACTTTTGAATTCATCTTCCCTCAGCTTCCTTTCCCTCTACTTCTTGCATTCCCTCTTTCCCACAGAAACTTCCCGAGTTTACTTCCAAATAAATAGCTTGCAATCAAAATCTAGCCTCGGGGTCTATATCTGAGGGAAGCAGACAGAGATCAGCACTGCTTTCATCCACTACATATTATACTCCCTACTCCACAAATTGGAACTGCTCGTATTTAGGTTGTCCTGGGGCACAAAAGGCCATACCTGTTTGCAAACCTGACCTTATAATAAATTGCATACTGGCCTGGAAATAGCATCCCTCTGAAAAACTCAGTCTTGCATGAGCAGTGTTAGAGTTCACTCTGGCTCAGCCCTGCACAGTTCTGTGCTCCTTAACATGGGTCAGTTGGTCTCTATTACCAGGGTCCCCTTAGTAAGCATCTTATACACCTGCTCACTAGACCAAGCTGACACTCTATTCTATTAATCATTCTATGCCCTAGAGGGCATAGAAATTACTCCACACAGCAGGCCACTACAATCCAACCAATATCCAAGTCATTTTCACAGAGTACCAGGTGAGTGGGCTTGCAGACAGGTGGAGAGTATATTACTTTCAGAAAGTGATGCTGGTGAATAGAATAGTAACATCATTTGGGTATGTAACTAAATGATTTGTCATCTACACTATGATAAATAAGTAGATGAGAATAATTGTATAGGTAATGCCAGATCCTGTCTCCAATGAAAGGGCTCAATCTCATGTTCCAATTCACAATTCAAATCATTTCCTTTTCAATCTCATTCTTTATCTGTGGCATAAGCCCACTGAGACCTTTATCCCCAAAACAAGGATGACAACATGGCTTCTGTCGAGTTGCTGTTTCCTTCATCCCTATGTAAATTTCTTATGACAATGGCATGCATGGACATTTCCAGAACTACTGGGAATAGCATCTAGACACTATCACCTTTTATTGAAATTAAGATTATCCACCTAGCCAATTTCTCAGTTTGTTTTTGGTTACTTCCTGTGATCAAAATAAGCCAAATCTCTTCTTATTTTGCAATTTTCTTACTCTTCTGCCCCTTACTTTAAGAATTTGCTATTTTAAGTAACTGTAATACTCTGTCCTCCTCCTTCAGATAGAAATAGCATTAAGTATCTCTTCTTAAGTCAGTAATATTAATCTTTAATCACCTGTTTCACTTCCTTCCAAGAAATCTGGTTATCCTTAAAATTATGTATAAATCCCTCATGTTTCTAAATACTGACAATAAGTCTGATAAATGAATGGGTAAGTAAATAAGTAAATAAATTTCTCATCAAACTAATAATAACACACCTTCAGTGTAAGTGAGCTCTGGATTTGCCTACTGATGCTTGTGATAGTATAGGATTTATTTGTCCTACACTCTGCCAACATGCCTTGGTGTTTCAGGCTCTCTTGTCTTCCCACTAATGGTTCCCTTAGCCTGGAATTTCTTCACTCTCCTCCCAGGCTAATTAATCCCTCTTTAAACCTTTCCTTGGTGATATGTTATATGTGAACATGCTCCTTATCTTCACCTCTTCCATCAAAATGTCAGTAATTCTTCCTCAATAATAATAATATTATATATATATATATATATATATATATATATATATATATATATATCACCATGTTTAATAACCATATAGTTTTGGGGGGAGAACGAACTTTGGAGTTCTTGTATTAATTACTGAACATCGAGACTTTATGCTGTCCAACTCAAAATATATATATTTACAACATCTGGTGTAATCTCCTGGTATCAGGCAGAATATCTGGTACATTATAGATATTTACTGGATAAAAGATGAGGGAAATGAATAAATGGAGAAAATAATTTCTTAAACAAGCCATGAATTAGGTTCTTCACAGCTAAATTCTCTGAAATCCTAGTCATTGTGACAAGGATGTATCTGTCTGCATCTGTGATATTGAATTTGCATAACCAGTATGCAACACCCTTCCATCCTGTCCCAACTATTCCCACATATTGTTATTAGTGTCTAACTTACTCATTTGCTTTATCTAACCCAATGGTTCTTTGATGGGAACCATTTTGAAACCCAAAGACTGTTTGACAATATCTGGAGATCATCACAATAGAGTGTGCATCTAGTGGGTAAAGGGCAAGGATGCTACTGAAACTGGGGCATTTAAATGGCTGCCACACAGTCAAGAATCATACAGCTAAATAGGTTAACCAACCATACCTTACTTAGTGATATTCACTGTTGTCACTGAATTGGTAGACATCCAAAGAACATTTACCAAATGGCAGTAATTAACAGGTCCAGGTGATGCAGAACGGAAAATGAGACTCATAATAAGTAGCAAATATAATGAATTGGGCCTGGATGTTGTCAAGGGAAACTGTCAACACTCTGAACTGAGCTTGCTTTTTCTGTATCTCACAGAATCTCTCCAAGACTGCCGACTGCTTTGTATTTTGTGTGATTGCTGATGACCTTTTAAGATGAATTTGACTTGAACTGTGCAGTTGATGCTGAAGAAACAAATGGGCTCTGTTTTCCCCTATAATTTTAATGTGGATCATAGTATTTTCCTCTATAAAAGTTGACACTTTCTGTCTGGTTTGTACAGAAAATACCATCATTATAATAGTAATTTTTACTGTTCCAAGTTGAATACTGTCCCCTAAAGAGATGTGTTGACATCTCAACCCCCAGACTCCTGTGAATATGATTTCACTGGAAGCAAAGTCTTTACATAAGTCATCAAGTTAAACTGAGGTCATACTTGACAAAAATGGAATTACTATAAGGAAGGAGAACACTCCAGGAACAGAGGTACCTAGAGAAGGTGGTCATATAATGGCAGGGGCAGAAATTAAAGCAATGCAAATGTAAACCATGGAATTCCAATGACTGTCAGAGCCACAGAAGCCACAGAAAACACAAGAGGTAGCTGAGAAGATGTCTCAGAACATAGAAGCAACTGCTTCCAAGCTTGATGAGCTGGGTAGACTCACCAGGACCAACATGGTAGAAATTGAGAACTCACTTCCCACAGATTGCCCTCTGACTTCCTCATACATGTTGTAGCATGGGCACATGTATGCATCTACCCATATACAAAATAATCAACCAAAATTTAATTAGAAAAAAACCAGGAGTCTTCTTTCTTGAACTCCAGAAGAAACATAGTCCTACTGTGCTTTGGTTTTAGAAGTTAGCTGAAGTGCATCTTCTCTGTCCATGGTGTTTATAGCAGGTCTATAGCTCTGCTTTGGGAAAGGCACCAAGTAATAGAAGAGTTGATTCTCTGCTGTAGGATGACATTTCAGGGTTAAGGCAAGTGCCCTCCATGCAGTTACTGTTTTATTTTTAAAACAATACTGTAAATTAGGTTCTATCATTTGGCTTGTTCTACTGATGAGAGAATATGGTCATTTACTCAAAATCAAACAGATAGAACATATCATAGTCAAGATTAGGACCTAAGACCAGGGAGATAGCTCAGTCAGTTTAGTGCTTGCCATGCAATTATGACAACTTAAGTTTTATTCAATATCACCTATGTAACATGCTGATCATGGTGTTGCACGTTACAATCCTAGGGCTGGGGAGACAGATACAGGGGGATCCATAGGGCTTGCTGGCCAGCCAGCCTAGCCAAAATAGTGAAGCCAAGTCCCAGTGAGAAACTCTGCTGTGGAATAATCCTCTTGTACACTTTAAAGATTTGTCACTTGAGTTGGTTTAATAAAATGCTGATTGGCCAGTAGCTAGGCAAGAATTATAGGCAGGACAACCAAACCAAATTATAGGCAGGAGAATGATAGGAAGAAGAAGGCCGGAGTCAGGGGAGATGCCAGCCAGTCACTGAGGAAGCAGGCCATGTAGAAAATGAGTTAACAAACCATGAGCCAGATGGGAAAGCATAGATAAGAAATATAGGTTAATTTAAATGTTAAGAGTTAGCTAGTAACAAGCCTGAGCTATTGACTGTTCATTTATAATGTATATTAAGTCTCCAAGTCAGTTATTTGGGAAGTGGCTGCCAGTTATTTTGGAACAGGCAGTTAAAACAGGAAACTTCCAACTACAAAGTCCTTCCTCAAAAAATAAGTAGATCACTGTTCCCCTCATGAATCTAAACATACATGCATGTGTAATACAAAAACAATGTGGACTAACACACATACACACTTTTTTTTTTTATTTAGGTCTCATTCTTTTTCTGGTTGAAAACAATTACGTCAGTACCTATACTGTTCACCACCTCCAAAATGGAAGAATAGTTGGTACTTAGCAGGGGTGGGTAGAATAGAATAAGGGATGAAAGTGTTAGTGTGAGTCCCAACTCTGTTACTTCCTAGTTGGATGACTTTGGGCACAGTTGAGCCTGAGAGAATTCTTCATTTTCACAATAAAGAATAAAAGAAATGTCAAAACTCAGTGACTCAAGCCTTGTCAGTAAGGCAATATATTAAGCACTTGATGCAGACATGTTTTCAAGTGGTCTCAAATGGGCTGTGGTAGCCTTATTTTCAGATCATAATTAACAAAGGGACCACCATGTAGAAACACCACTACCCTGGAAGATGTTCTTAAGCAATTTTCTACCATGCTATTATGAATCCCCAGGATGTTTTCCATCAAATTCATTCCCAGTAAAGTGATAGAACACATTCATCAGATTCAGAGCTGTGTGTGAGGTATCCCTAAGGTGTCAGAAGATCACCACAGCCTCAACAGGTGACTGTGGGTTTCCAGCTGACTGGGAAACATGAGAGTTGGAGGAAGTTTATCTCAGCAGATGCTCTGTGCTTTCTTGCAGCTAAAATCACCAATTCTGATTCTCTATCTTATGAGCACAATGTTATAACTTAAGGAATTTTAGCTCATACACACACACACACACACACACACACACACATAAACACATACAGGGGTGGGGAGAGAGGGAGAGAAAGAAAGGAGAAAGAAACAGAGAGCTTCATTGTTGCCACAATAATTTGGATATTATATCATAAAACATGACAATAAACATTAATTCATATGTCCCAGCCACCCCCAAATAGACACTTCACTCTTAGGGATATTGGAGATAGAATCTGTCTTACTGGGTTAACTACGGTATAAAGAGGGGAGACTGGTTTTCCTTACTATGCATAAATAGCTCCCTCTTGAAAGAGAGAAGAAACTGAATCACAGAAATCCAGTCAATTCTCTAAAAGATCTGACCTTCAGGCAAATTCTTATGTGAGGAAAAGTGAATAAGTGTGAGGGATGCAGAGAACTATCTCCAATAAGTTTGAACTATCTGGGAAGATTCAGAATGAAGGTTCATATTTCCTTTATAGCCTTCTTATTCTTAAAATAATAATAAATAATAAATAATAATAATAACAACAACAATAATAATGTCTATAGCATAAACTTGGTATAAAGATAAATTATAGTAAAATACAGAAAGAATTTTATACAGTCCAATTACATATACCTACTAATAGTTGTTCTTGTATTTATTTTTATCTTGCTGCATATTAAGGACTTAAATGTCACATTACATGGGATGAAAACTGAAAATTTTCTACAGCTTTTGATAGTCTAGATACATGTTCCTTAATTTGGTGCATATTTTCAGAACAAACCAGAGTGGTGATTACATAATTTTATACAGATAAGAAAACCAAGAGACCCAAGGGAAATATAAACAAGCAAGAGAACAGAGGTGAGAATAGGTCCACTCTATGTCCTCTGCAGAAGTACAGAGAACATTCCAGAAGAGCACTGTGATTCAGAAGAGGATGGAGTACAAATGAAAGAAGAGCTCTTTTCAGAGCCTTTCCACTCTGGGAGGTCATGTGACTGAGAACAGACCTCAGAAGTAGAGGAGAGGATAAAGGATAAGCCAGAAATAACATGAAGTGAGTCACGGGTCATGCTTTGCAAATGCAACACAGGGATTGAAGGCTGTGTCAGACTGCTTGACGTGGAGACTTGAAGAATGTAGAACAGTTTCTAGTTGAAGAATGTGGGGAGCAGAGCCTCCACCAAGGTCAAGAGGAAAATGGAAAGTGGGATGGTTAAGAATGCACAGAAGTTCACTGGTGACATCATAAACTTGGGGAACTTGGAGATCAGAAGATACTGCTGATAAATAGGTCAGCTAATGAAGGACTATGGAAGGCAAAAGTTCACCCTCAGGACCATGAGAGGCCTGGAAAGTGACTCAGCAGACAAATTGCATCATCATATCTCCACACTATGAGGGTTGGTTTAAGAGAAATATAGAGACCAGGCAGTGGTGGTGCATGCCTTTAATCCCATGGAGAGAAGTTTCCAGAGCTCAGAGCTTTATAGGAAGCAAACTCATAAGACTCAACAGATAGCAAAATATGATACAGTGAGAAGTCTTCAACTCTCTCAAATTTCTATTTTCAATTCATGTCTTGGTTTTCTATCCATCTTCTTCTTCATTGGAGACATGTCAAATGAAGAATTGGAATTAGTGATCTTGTTTTGTAGGTGGAAAGTGAGAATGGAAGACATTTAAATAGTCTCCTTCACTGAGAATACCATAGATGCTTCTGGGCTGTTTTCTAATGAGAGACCACCTATGCCTTCTACAGTTGAGACTGACTAGCTGTTCACATTTTAAAATTCTTGCTGACGTACAGATTGACTATGTCTTAGCCACTGCTCTATTGCTGTGAGAAGATATCATGACCAAGGTAACTCTTATAAAAGGAAGCATTTAGTTGGGGGCTGGATTATAGTTTCAGAGGCTTAGTCTGTGATCACCATGGCAGGGAGCATGGAAGCAGTAAGCATGGTGGCAGGGAAGTGTGGTGTTGGAGAAACAGATAAGAGCCAAAAGAGAGACTCTGGGCTTGGCATGGGCTTCTGAAACCTCAAAGCCCACCCTTCAGCCCACCCCTCATGACAGACTTCCTCCAACAAGACCACACCTCTTAATCCTTCTAATCCTTTCAAACAGTGCTACTCTCCAGTGACTAAGCATTCAAATATCTAAGCCTATGGGGGCATTCTTATTCAAACCACACAGACTACACTTCCCAATTTCCTTGTAATTAGGGAAAGCAGGAGTTGAATTGTGGCTAATCAAACATGGGTAGGTAATATATGTGATTTCTGGATCTACTCCATACAAGTCTCTTACACATATTCCTCTGTATTCTGGTGGAAAGTCAATGCCCAAAGTCATCTTAGAAGACAAAGATCATTCAGTGGGTAAAGGCGCTTGCTACCAATCCTGAAGTGACCTGAGTCCAATCTTAGGATCTATATTATAGAGGAAGAGCACCAAATCCACAAAGTTGTTTTCTGACTTACACACACACACACACACACACACACACACACACACACACACACAAAATAAATGAAACTATTTTAAAAAGACAAAAGTGGAAGAGAGCAGAGGCCTGAGACTCAAGCACTGTGAACAATTCAGTCTTTCCCCATTTCCCTTACTGCAAATGGTTAAGGAGTGAGGAAACTACAACATTTCACTTTGTTAATCCACTGAGACTTTGGGATTTATGTATTATTAATATCTCTTATTATAGCAGCAAATACTACATTACATATACAATTTCTAATTTTGCTAGTCTGTGCACTATTTTTCCTGGGGATATGCCTCACACCTTGCCCAGCATTGCTCTCTTGGTATATGTGTCACCGCTCTTTTACCCCAGTGTCATGCCGTACCTGTGGCCCTTGCGAGGAGGACCATGCAACATCTGCATGCTCCTGAGGGACCTCCAGAGGCAACAGAGATTCCCTCAGAACATCAGGTACAAGCTGATATTCTTTATGCTGCTGATTGTTAAGAACTGCCCATGGTGTGCCAAGGTCTTGACTTTGCAGAGCCCTGGTCCAAAAGACCTTTGGTTCCTGGAGATCAGGTCAGAATTATCAAAGCTTTGATAGAATACATTAGTCAGTTTTTTCCCATGATATCACCATATAACAGACAATCCCCAGACTTTAGCATCTTAGGAAATAGGTATCTATACAATTTTCCTAGGTCCATGGACTGGCAGTTCTTGGTTAATCTCATCTGGCTTTATAAACTGAGCCTAGTTAATACTGAGAGTCAGGTTGGGCTCAGCCTTCTTCCACATATCCACATCTGGGACCAATGTAAACACCTGGGGGCTAGCTAGGACAGCTAGAAACATGCTGTACCTCATAAATCCTTACTTAGACAAGCACACTGTCCATGTACGCCTAGCCAAAGCAAGCCACATGGCCAAGCCCCACTTTTAAGGGCCCCCGAAGCACACCCCTCCCACAGAGGTCACTGGGAAGCAGTGACTATTTCCTCAACACTCATCAGACCTTGCAGAGAGAGAGCACAGACAGTCACTGGTTTGGGTATTTTACTTTACAATGATACAAAAATGAAACAATGATTATCATCCATTTGAAATTGGACTCTGAACTTCAATCTTTGCCTGGCTGTAGTGGTCTGAGGCTCCAAATCAACCCAAGCAGACACAAGAGGTTACTGCAAAGCAAGATTTAATGCAGGGAAGCACAAAAAGGGGGTAAGAAATGGACTGATTGATCAGACTCAGGAGCTGAACTGCAACCCTGAATGCCAGGTGAAGTGAGTATTTAGGCATAAAAATCACAAACATTTGTTGCCGAGTTACAGTTACAATTTTCACCAACCAGAAATCAAAGATCAGGGGCTTTCCTTAAGTTTTCCATCATTGTCAATCAACATACAACGCAAGCTTTTCAGTCCAACCAATCAGATTCATTTGTTGCTTCTGTTGTTAGGAACAGCCATAACGTTTCCAGACAGCTAAAGATGCATAATGATTGTTTCTATGGTTTAAGGAGGAGGTTGGCCAGTTATTGGAAGGTTCCCAGCTCCCCTAGGGCCTGGGAACCTGAACTTTGTTTCACCCTACAGGCAAAATGGAGTCTGAAGTCAAAATGGCAGTGCTTAGTACAAGGTGCTTTTGCCTCTTCCCAACAGGCTACCAACATGCAGAGGATGCTCTCTGAAGAGAAGCTAAGCAGGAACAGTGTGACATAATCACCGTTCAGTCATTTGGCCATGAAGGGAAACATCTGAAACACTACAGGGAACTGTGTAGGTAACCTACAACTACCAGTAAGTTAAGTATTTGAAATGCATTGTGAACTTGCAACTTCAGCTTGCAGTTGAAGATATATCACAAGCAGAGAAGCAGCTGCCTGTTACCACCAGTGACATCACGGGTAAGAGGCATTACTCAGCTCTAGAAGTTCAAGGTATCAGACAGCAGGGTGGACATTGGATTTGGATCTTGAGAAATTGGTGGAATTAGGCCAGCTTGAAAAAGAGAGCCACAATTCATTTGAGGGTAAAAAGGAACTAAAAAGTTCGATAATAGCAATGTTATTTGTGAAAGTAAATATTTGGAAGTTTGATAAATGTCCATTAATAAGATAATTTATTGGTTAAAAACAAAATTATTGAACAACTAATCTCCAAATAACATGCATGACAGTTTTTAAAAGAATTAACTCCGCTTATGTAAAATAAAGCCTTAAACACATGTTAAATGAAAACAACTAACTGCAAAACGTTACCTAAGGTCCCATGATGTAGCCCACTGGTAGAGCTCTTCTTAATGTAAGTGATGTCCTGGGTCCATTCCCTAATGCACAAAAAGTACAGGATAATATCCTTTAAATAATCCCCACACCATTTTATAGACACACACATGTGTGTGTCTATAACTGTGTGTATGTGTATATATATATATGTATATGTATATTTATGTATATATATACATATATGTGTATATATAATATATGTATATATGTGTGTATATATATATATATATATATATATATATATATATATAGATGCATCGAGAAAGACAATGAGAGCAAAGGAATAAGGGACAGATGAGGAAAAGGGAGACGGGAGGACAGAAGGAAAAGAGGGAGAGAGAGGATCTAAGAAATGTATGTATATAAAATTGTGTGCTCTGCCTGAGAAACAAAAGGAGCACATATCAAGTGCAGAGTTCTCAGATATGATGCTGTTCTGTGGATACCCTCATTTTCTCTGCAGAGTCACCACTGCTCACAAGAAGATGGTCTTGTACATAACCACCCTGTGGTATCCATGGGTGCCAGCAAGCAAGTTGATGATGCCTTGGACCTGATCTCCATCATTTATTGAGCTTGCTCTTGAGAATCCTCCTTTCCCTGTCTTTGTAGGCGCTCAGAAAGATTCCAGTGCATGACCAACCACTAATGTGTAGCTAGACAGGAAAACATTCTTCGGGAGCTTTGTCAAGAGCACAATTTTGTTTTTAAACATTCAAAACAATCTACCATCATATTCAAGACCCACATGTGTTGTATGCCCTTCCTTTACTCCAGATTCCTGAATCTCAGGGGACACTAGGTCAGCCCTTTGAAATGTCTCCACAGGACCCCCTGTCTCTGCCTGAATAAGAGGAACCAGGGAGGTAAAGGAGAGTGGACCATGGATTGGACTGCATACACAGCATACACTGTACACCAATTCCCACTCAGAGAAGTCTTCTCTCTGAGCCTCTCAATGCTTTCCTCTTCACAGATGCAGCAATGGTTTCCAGTGGTAACAGGGCATAGCTCCCATCTCTTAGATCACTCTGTTTAAGTGGCCAGCACTGCACTCTAGGGGTGGATGTTCTTGGCATGGATTTCACTAGCTTTTGGTTTCTAAGCCAAATCTAAGATGAAAAGTGGCTTTTAAATACCCAGTTACACAATTATAATTAAATAATCAAAGACTAAATAATTTAGGACAGAAAGAGACCATAGTCAAAAGATAAGAGATGTAACTATGTACTCCCTCTACTGACTCCATACACATACATATATGCACATACACACACAGGCACAAAAGGCCAGGATATGTAAAAGTTTTTGGCAAGTTCTATAAACTATAAAACGTTTAAATCTTCAAAAGTTAAAAGTATAAACAGATACAGAAAATTAATATATTAAATCCAAAATGAAACCCAAATATTTTTTCCACTCCTTGGTGTACAATAGAACTTCAATTTTCTTTACACAGAGATGTTTTGCTTGGGCCTAATGTTCCCATTGAACAATAGAAAACCAACATATGTCATTTCTTAAAAGAATTGAGTAAAAAAAATACTTACATTAACTAAAAGGATGAATAAACTTACAGGCATAAATGCAAACATTCCCAACTCAAGGCAGTCAGGAGAGAAGATACCAGATAAAAACTGAATCCTAAGGCTCAGGATTTTTCACTCTGTTAGACTGACAAGCAAGAAATAATAACTCATTCAGGAGCCCTTTCTGGAACAGTCAGTTCCATCATTAATACCCTGCACAGATTATTGCACAGTACTCAGACAAATCTGCTAGGCTGGGAATTTCTCTTCCATAGAGAGCTCACCTTAGCCATCAAATGACTTAGGCACATGGACTAAGGACTTAAATCAAGATGCACACAGGGTACTCCAAATGAAACAAAAATATTTGAAGATCCAAAATTACCAACCACAAATTAACAGAAAGCATGGGACATCTGTCTTTCTGGGCCAGGGTTACCTCACCCAGAATAATTGTTTCAGGGTCCATCCATTTATCTGTGGATTTCATAATATTTTTTTTCTTAAAGGCTGAATAATATTTTGTTGCGCATATGTACCACTTTCAGTATCCATGCATCAGGCGATAGACATCTCAGATATTTCCATTTCCTGGCTATTATGAATAGAGCAGCAATGAACATGGATGAGCAGGGGCTTCTACAGTAGGCTACATAGTCTTCTGAGCATATTCCCAAAGGTGTTATAGCTAGATTGTGATGTAGGTCTATTTCTAGAATTTCGAGGAGTTTTCACACTGATTTCCATAATGGCTGTATCAGTTTTCACTCTTACCAGCTGTGAACAAGTGCTTCCCTTTCTCCGCTCCCACTGGAGGGGAAATATAATTCTCTCTCTTACCCAGATGTTAGTCCTATGAGCTATGAATAATGACAGGGCTACAAGCCACGCCCACTGCTGCAATAGTGTCACAAATACTATGGGAGTCACCAACCACTCTCAGCCTGGACTTAAGTCCCATTGCACAAGATGAAACCCATAACTAACACCAATACTAGGGCCAAGAGCCTGTGTGGACAAGTACGAGGTTCTAGGAGAAAATCTACTAGTATTATTCTGTTAAATTGACAAATATTAAATCAATTCCTAAGGAATTAACATTATACTCACAGATGAGCCCATCACTTAACTCTCATCAGAGAAGCTTCATTCTTCAGTAGACGGTGATTAACAGAGGTCTATAGTCAAGGTGCAGAGAATAAGAGACTAAAACCTTGCAGGTGGTGGTGGCACACACCTTTAATCCTAGCACTTGGGAGGTAGAGACTGGTAGATCTCTGTGAATTCGAGGCCAGCCTGGTCTACAGAGTGAGTTCCAGTACAGCCAGGGCTATACAGAGAAACCCTGTCTTGGAGAGAGAGACAGAGACAGAGACAGAGACAGAGACAGAGAGACAGAGACAACAGAGACAGAGAGAGATAGACAAAGGACTGTTCATCCCTAAAAGAAATGCCCATGTCACATCACCTCCCCCCATCCATGGCTCAGGGATTCTTAAGGAAGAGGAGACAGAAAGATCATAAGAGTCAGAGGCAGTGGATGACTATAATGAAACAATGTTCTCCAAACACAGCAGGGCAGTTGCACACGTGAACTCAAAGCAGTTGTGATAGCATGCATAAGAACTGTACAGACTCTATCCAGAAAAAAAATCCCAGCATGGAGAGCGGAGGTGAGCACAAAGTCCCATCTTTAGCTGAGGAGCTATTGGCAATTGTCATCTACTGGGAGAGGAAGACTCAATTTCCTTTGACTGTGTAGTCCCTGGTTGGTCAACAAAGCTTGAGTGAAAGGCCACATATCCAAGAATACATGGGCAACACAAATTGGATTTTATGGGCTTTAAAAAAATAGAAGACATAAAGTTGATTGAGTAGAGCTAGGGCCTTAAAAGAAATAGGACACAAAGATGGGTTGGTAGGGATTGGGGTGGATCCGGTAGAAGTTGAAGGAAGAGAGTAATAAGATTAAAAATACACTGCATAAAATTCTCAAAGAACTAGTTTTAGTTGTAAAAGAAATGTCATGCACGAGGGTATTAAACACATACCAATGAACAGCTCAGCAACAAGTTCCAGGATCCAGTGCTGATAAAAGATACAAGCTTCAAGGAAAAACTTCTTTTCAAAGGCTTATTCCAGTCTTACCAGGCTAGCATAAGTTATATGCATTTTCCAGGGCAAATTGATACTTCAGAATCAACTAATGCTGAAGGTGCCTGGCATTTGTGGTGGGCAGTGGAAGGGCCCAGATTGTCATTCCACTGCTTGCTGATCCACGTCTTCAAGAAAGGGGACAGTGGGGCTGGGATGGAGCCGCCAATACAGACTGAGTACATGTACTCAAGCTGGGCTATGATCTTGACCTTCACTGTGTTGGGCTCTAGGTCTGTGATCTTCAGCATCTTGCCAGGATGTCTGGATACATGATACTACCACTAGACAGCACTGTGTTGACATACAGATCCTTGCAGATATCCACACCATGCTTCATGATAGAGTTGAATGGGTTGCCATGGATGCACAGGACTCCATACCAGGAAGAACAGCAAGCTAGAAGAGAATTTCTTAACACTACTTTTGCTCATTGCTGCTGATGACTACCTGTCTGTCAGGCAGCCCATCATACTTCCCCAAGGAAGAAGAAGGTACAACAATGGCCATTTCTTCCTGGAAATCCTGGGCAACATTCCAAAGCTTCTTGATGTCACGCACACTCTCCAGCTCAGTCATAGTGGTGAAGCTGAATCCGCCCTTGTTCAGGATCTTTATGAGGTAGTATCTCAGTCCTAGCCAACCATGTCCATATGCAAGACAGAGTGAGGAATGGAGTAGCCCTCATAGATGGCCACTATATTTGCAAATCCTTCACCAGAGTTCATGGCAATGATAGTGGTGCACAAAGGCATACAGAACAGTTCTGACTAAATGGCCAGGCTGTAGAATATTATTTTAAGGTGTGTTACTTTTGTTTATGTTGCATTTGTTTAACTCTGGGAAGCTGTGTTACTGTGCCTGTCTAAAACACGTGATGATCTAATAGAGCTGAGCAGCCAATAGTGAGGCAGGAGAGAGAAATAGGCAGGGCTGGCAGGCAGAGAGGATAAATAGAAAGAGAAATACAGGAGCAAAAAGAAGTAGCCAGAGAAGGAGGACACAGGGTTCAGTCACTCAGCTACACAGCAAGCCACAGAATAAGAAACAAAGAAAGGGACACAGGAATAGAAAAGGGAAAGCCCAAAGGCCAAAGGTAGTCTGGATAATTTTGTTATGAAAAGCTGTCTAGAAATAACCCAAGCTAAGGCTGGGTATTTATAGTTAAGAGTAAGCCTCCCTGTGTGATTTATTTGGGAGCTGGGTGGTGCCCCCCCAAAAAAAAGCAAAAACAATGGCCAACATGGGCATGTGCATGTCTGAGCTATCAAAGGTTTCAAACATGATCTGTGTCATCTTCTATATGTCAGCCTTGGGGTTCAAGGGAGCCTGGGCTAGCAGCTCTGGGTGCTTCATGGGGGGGGAGGCATGCACAGTTTGATTGAGAGGGTGTCAGATCTTCTCCATGCCAGCCCATTTAGCGACAACACTGTGTTCAGTGGGGTACTTCAGGGTCAGGATACATTGTTTGCTCTTGACCTCATTGCCAATGTAAATGTCCTTCTGGCTCATGACCACCATGATGTTCTGGCATTGAGGACTCCCAACAATGGCAAGGGACATGTTTCTGGGAGTGTTGTCACCAGCAAAACAACCTTTGTGCGTGCCACTATCAACCAAGCAGCCTGTGATTTCTTCTTCTATTGCAGTCAAGGAGAATAGGCCATAAAATAGCAGAGTGCAGACCAACAAAAAGACTATTTGGTGTTTTGACAGGAATCAAGAGTGGATGAACTGGGAGCTAGAGTAAGGTAAGGTCGGGTTTTTGTTTCCCACATAAAATGCATTCCTTTGGAGTATGCATTGCCATGGAGAGCCTTTCTGCTTTTGCTGGTGAAGCTATTTGGGGGCTAACTAAAATGCAAATTTATGCATATCTCTCATGGCTGAGCTGAAAAAGAACTGAAATACTATGCAAACGTGGGGCCTCTGGGTGCTTTGGGTAAAGCACGACTCCCAGAATTCTGGATAGCAACCACACCACCACCTCCTCAGAGGCATTATTCCTTCCCTCAGCATCCATTGTTTCCCAAATGCAGTCTGTGGCATGCCTGGTTCTCCACTTGGACTTCTGATTTAGTCCCTGTTATGTATCCAGGTCCCCTGCTGAGATGATACCTGAACTCAGTTGGCTCCTGCTGTTTGTTTTCCTTCTTGATATCAAATACATGCCATTTTTCAACATTAAAAACTGATTGTCTGCTTCTCCTGTATCGACTGGGTGTCCATCAGTTCAGTTCAGTTTAAGTCAACAATCCCATACCACCTATTCAGAGTTAAGCAACCCCACAGGTCTAGGATTCGTTCCAATAAAACCACCCCACTTCAGACACCAGCCACTGGTGGAGTTTCCAGACTCCCCACACTTCTGCCTGACTGACTAAAATAATCTGGGGCTTCCAACAGCCTCCTCTTGATGTTTGAGAATTCACTAAAATATGAAGAACTCAGAAAAGTGGTTCTTTTACATCTTGGTTTATTATTTTAACAAAAAGAAAGAAAGAACCCAAGATTAACTAAATGAAAAAGAAGCCTTAGTGCTCTGGATCTTACTGACAGATTCTCACCGTTCTGAACTTGCTATGGCTTCTCTTCCAGCTGACCTTCACTATTGCTCATTGGCCTTGACCATCTCTTACTGGTTTGCTTTACACATTAATTCCAGCCCTCTTGACTTGTGATGAACTGCAGGGTCAAGCCAGAGGCCATCCACATTCCATTGGATTGGAGCCTTGGGGTGGAGAAAATTCAGTCCAGGAGGCTACTCCTTGTTTAGGCCTCTTCCTCTCTATAGTATATAGGGGTATGACGATATGAGTAGGGCTTACAAGGAAAACCACCCAGGACAACAGGTAATGTGAAGGCCTAGACTTAACTTTACAGGCTCTATCTTAGGGAAAGGGCCACCATCTCAGACCACCTGCTGTACTCAGTTCCAGAAAGGACCTCAGGAATGTGCCATGACAACTGGAATGGATACAGAGCAGTATCCTCCTGCAGACATCCTGTCTGTAGTTTAGGCCCTTGAAGATATCTAGATAATCTTGCTGAGCAGTCCAGATAATCCTGTTCAGCGGGTTGTGGTTCTCCACCAAAAGTCTAACCCAATGGTTTCATATGTGGTTTCATGCCCCAAGTCTAGACCAATAGTTTAAAAATATCACCTTGCCCCTTCTACCCAATCCCAAGTTACCAATTTCCAGCTTGTGGTTTTTCCCTATAAAAACCCTCTATACCTGGGCTCATGGCCACTGCCACGTTTTTTTTCCATCTGCCATGTGGTGGCCCAGGTTAAATCTGAATAAAAGGACCCTTATGTGCTTGCATCGGAAACCGGCTCGTTGGTGGTCTCTGGGGGTTTCTCAAAACGAGTACAACAGTAAGAGCCTTGATACTCAACACCCAAGATTTGCCAGTCATTAAGTAGGCTCACCAAGGACCATCAATGTGTAGTTTCTTTTAGTTAAAATAGTGTTTTCCAAGGCTGGCCTCATTCTTTTTTTTACTTGCATTTTAAGATGTTTTTCTCTTGTGAAGAAAGTAAGGCATTTATAACAATGTTTTTTTAAGATGATTAAGATAAATATCCCCTGCTGTCATCCTCCTGGGAAGAAGAGTGGCAAATGCTAGTATTGAGCACTCATTTCCAATGCAGGAATGTACTACCATTCTCCTCCTCCTCCATCCTTTAGATGACTTTAGTGCAGCTCTTGATAATCAGGTCCTCTTCATAATCACCAAAGAAGCCTTCAATTATGTCATTTATATATGGTCATTGCTGTAAGGAAATATCATTTCATGGACCATTAATGGGCTTAACAATCTTACTTTTCAAAGTAAAACTTCTCACAGTTCATATTTTTTAAGTAGAGTCCAAGGAAAAGCAATATGCCTTGACCTCTCATTTCTCTCCAGCCGGTGTTTATTTAACACCTTCCTGAGCCTGGTGCCCTAAGCATACTGACCAATTTAGCTCATCCAGCAACCCCACTGGGTAAGCATTGATGCCCTTTAGAAACAGGGACATAGGTTCAGGAAGGTTAAGCTACTTTGTAAATGTCACCCACAGTGTGGGGAAGTTGTAGTCATGATTCAACTCCAGGTGAGGCTAACACAAGTGTCTGAACTCTTCACAGACATTTTCAGAAAACCCAACCAAGACAGTTACCAACTGGTATCACGAACAGTCTAGATCACAGCCCATATGGGATCATTTAACTAAATGTTGGCGATGCGAGAAATTTGGCAACCGTGAATGGTTCCTGAACATGCATTGACTGAAATCTACCATGTAAGTGAACCAAAAGTGTGCTAGGAAGTGGTCATTTATATTGCATCATGATATTTCACTGCAGCCTTAGTTCTGAACACAGCATTCATACTTTGTACTATAAATGCCACAGCACTTTATAATGATGACAAATGCTACGTGAAACACCTCAGCTCAGACTCGTGAATCAGAGTGCTTTTGAGGTACATACAAAGTTTTCTGCTCTTAGAAGAACATAATGTCTCACTAACAGAAAACAGAGACTTTGAATATTTTCCCACCACAGTTCTTCAATGTATAGCAGATATTATAAGTTTAGATTACCTTTTGTTAGAATGTTTGGATTTTAGGATTATTATTTGAGTTGCTAACTTGAGTTTCCTTAAAAAAGTAATTAAATGAATTCTGTTTGGAATTAGGTCAGAATTTCCAATAATTTCAGAGATGTCCCTACCTGTGTGTCAATTTGTTGAACATTTTTATGTAAAGTGGCTTTCTTATCATTGACAATTATAAAATATCAGTTGACTAGGGAATGTACGTCCTATATTATCAAACATTTACAAAAGATGAAGGGGTTTGTTTTTGTTGTTGTTATTTGTTTGTTTGGTTTGCTGTGTGTGTGTGTGTGTGTGTGTGTGTGTGTGTGTGTGTGTGTGTGTGTGTATGTGTCAGAGGCTGCTAGAGGGTGTCTTCTTTAATCACTCTTCATCTTGTCTTTTTGAAACAGGTTTTCACACTGAAGTTGAAGCCCCATTATTGGCAATACTGGCCAGCCAACAAGTCCCAGGAATTCTCTTGTCTCTCTTCCCCAGTTCTGGGCTTACAGGTCCATACCCACAGCACTATGCTCATCGTTTATTATAGCAAGCACTTGACTAACCGTGCCATCTCCCCAGAACAAGATTTAATTCTTTATGTAAAAAGGAACAAAAATCCATCTCATTACCATGTAAATTTGCTTTCATCTTTAATAAATGGTAAAATCACAGCATACTGAATAAGTTGTTAAATAAATGTCTTTGTGAGTTATTATCAGTAAGTGTTTACTTTTGTCTTCCTAACTTATAGGTATCGAGGATCATGTAAGATTTCTCGAACAAAAAGGGATCATAGGTGGGAAGACTTTAAGAAGCCCTGGTCTGTGGCTTCTTAGTCCTTTACTTTCCTTGGTTGTAAGCTGAGAATAGTGACAGTGGTGACCCTAACAGATAGCCGTGAAAATTAAAACAAATCCCCTTGAAGAGTGCCTAGCACACACAGCTAGCATTAATGCGCATGTCCATTGTTAACAGCACCATTTCCGCAGCACTGAAGCATCAACCACAGAGCAAAGCAGCTGTGTATCTTTCCTTTACAGAAGTCTGGGGACACAAACACACCTGCCAGGATATGTACACTCAGGTGACAGTGTCTAGCTTTCCTGCTTGAAAATTCCACCTTATATTTTGATGGCTTGTGTATTTCCCTGTTACCTTATTCACAATGTTTTAGATGTAAAACACGTTCAATTATTTCTCTTCACATTCTGGCTAGTATTGGACATATGCTCTGTTCTTCCCTGCCCCAGTCGTCCAGTCTAGAGCATTCCAACTTCAGCCTCCTAACCAGTAGATCACCACTTACTGGAAAAGTTCCATTTCTCTTTTGTAGTGCCCCGACTGGCCAGCTACCTCCTCTGTGCTTCTGTTCCTAACTGTCCCTACCTTTATGGCATTTCCCTGCTTCTTTACTGTCCATACCTTATCTCTGTTCCTTGAAACAGCACTCTAATTAGATTCTAAGTGCCCTTGGTCCCCTAATCCTATCTCCAACAGAGACTCATTATCTTCCCTGTAGATGCTTGCTTAGATCAAGCTTCTGATGCCACTACAAAGATGTCACTTGTCACCAGTACTTGTACTTGAAATTCTGCATTTCCAGCGGGATGATAGGCCTTACCCCTTGCCTGGTTTTTCCAAGATCAGAAAATGATGTTTGAGTGTCCTCAGAAAACAGTGACTGGGATGCATGAGCTTTATTTGGGTGATTTAACAAATATTATTGGGGGATGCAGAAATAACTTGCAGAGGAAAGGAAATTAGGAGCAATTATAATGAAGTAATGGGAGCATTTTACTTCAGCTCTGAGAAGGGATGGCTGTAGTCTAACACAGTGGGAAACAGGAACAGGCACATCTCAGCATCATCCTTTCTGTGGGTCAAGTGATCGGGAGTGTTCATAAACCAACTCCTAAAAGTCATCAGCTGACAGATGCTCCCAGGGGTGTAAACTCAGCAGGGCTTGTAGCCTGCTACCCTAGAATCCCTTGGGTGTAAAGGGGAAATACTTCTGGAAAGTTCTTGGTGAATACTAAAATGTTACATATCTAAGAGACAACATAAATGAGGCATAATGTACCACAGTATCCAGAAGACCTCTGACACTTCCTACTCTCTCTGCCCAACCCACAGAATAGAGACATGTTCTGTTTCTCCTGCTTCTAAACAACTCTGGTCAATAGAGTTTCTCTCCATCTACACAGCCACCATTCGCATAAATTTTTAGTGTGTGTGTCAGAGAGACAGACAGACAGACAGACAGAGGAAGAGAGAGACAGACAGACAGACAGAGGGAGAGAGAGAGAGAGAGAGAGAGAGAGAGAGAGAGAGAGAGAGAGAGAGAGAGAGGTATAGAGGCCCATGCACAAGTACATGGAAGCCAGAACAGGATATCAGGTGATCAGGTGTCTTTTTCTTTCTCCACCATATTGTCTTAACACAAGATCTATCATTCAATTGTGGCTCAAAGCTAGACTGGTTTACCAGAGTATTTTTGGTGATCTTTCTGTTTTTGCCTCCAATTCTGGGGTTATAGACTTCCCTGGTTTTTTACATGGGTACTGAGGATTTGAACTTAGATCTTCATGCTTAAGAAAAAGTGCTCTTTCCCACTGAAACATCTTCATAAATGATTATCCATGTGACTAGCTGTTCTCTTGGTAAAAGCCATAAAAATTGGATCCCCATCATTCTAGCCTCAGCCACTGGGCTGATCAGTCAAGTTTAGTGATTCATGCTATAGTAATATCCCAGTCATATATCAACTCTGCAATTCTACACTGAACCTCAGAATGAAGAAGCCATTTGGAAATGGGTCAGCGCCATATGTAGTCAATATGCAGTCTGAATATGCTTTGCCATGGTAACAACTAAGACAACTGGTTGACCAGTTGTTTTTTTGTGTGTCAATTTTAAGAAAGTTTACTGAAACCTATCTCAAAGTGGTCCCATTCTCCTCCACTCTGGTCCCACCCACTTTCCCACAACACCAATGAAGATTTTAAAATACAAACTGATCCATTATTCCTGTGTCTATCAGCCAGTGGTTTCCTACTTCTCTTAGGATAAACATCAAGACAGCGTCATGGCTTCAGAAGTTCTCCTCCCACTCTGTTTCTACAGCTCCAGGTCACACTGTCTGTCTGGTGCCACTGTTGTTACAATGTCCTTTTCTTTCCCTAGATGGTATCAGATTCCTTCACCTACAGTTTCTGCACATGCTGTTTCTTTCCTTTGGAACTCTCTTCTCCTTACATATACTTATTCCTTAGTCACCATTAGAGTTCAGCTCTAATGCATTTGTGTTCATTCAAAGACTAGTCCCTAAATTCCCATCATCCTAGTTATTTTCCTAATCACTATGAAAGGCTATAGGACAGAAGCAACTTAAAGGAAGAAGGCTTTACTTTCTGCTCATGGTTTTAAGGAAGTTCAGCCCATCTCAATGGTGATGACAGGTACTGTCTTGGTCCACAGCAATGATAGCATCCCACGGTTCCTTTTATAGTGATCAGGAGGAAGAGAGCACAAACCAGAAACATAATAAATACATACTTCAAATGTGTGCTGGTAGACCCCCAGGACTAGCAGCTAGTACTCATATCCCAAAGATTCCAATATTTCAAAAATTAAACAATAACAACAACAACAACCAACTGGCATCACCATGTCAGAAAATCCCTACTGGTCAAAATGTAGGAAAATATAGAAGACAACTAATTGTGGGTTACCCAGTCCCAACAGATACATCTGTACACAACTCCTGTACCTAAATATCAGGGAGCACCATGGAAGAAGAGGCAGGAAGACTGTAAGAGCCAGGGGACCAGGAAGTCTGCTGTGAGATTGTGTCTCCTAGAAATGATGGTACCCATGACATCACAGCAATAATAACAAGACTAGAAAAATAATACCAATAAACATGTTAGTGTGGAAGAGAGAAATCTCATGGTGCCCAACCCCTAAACAAAGAATTATATGTGACTAATGACTGCTAAGAGAAGAATTAGTCTCCCTCAGGATGAGCACCCTAATTGGTTATATAATACGAAGTGTTTAGCCCTGAAGTCATATATAGACAAGCAATACTAAATTGACTAAGCAGGTTGCATAGGTGATAGATAGATAGATAGATAGATAGATAGATAGATAGATAGATAGATATGTTGTGTATATGCATGTGTGCATTTTTGTATAACAATAATAAAAAATGAGGTCTTGAAAATTTGAGAGGAGTAAGGGGGGCTTGAAAGGAAGTGAAGAGAGGGGGGGACATAGGAAGGGTTGGAGGAAGGAAAAAAAGGACAGGAAATGGTGTAATTATATTAAAATAAACAGCATTACCAGCTGGGGGCCAATTGTCAACAGGAGTCTGTGGGACTCATTCTATACCCAAACCATAACACTAACTAATACTGTATACTCTTGTAGCCTCATGGGATGCATTAACAGCACTTTTCCAGAAAGGATGGATTTTTTTTGATCACATAGTACCCTGTGCTGTAATTCTGCAATCCTACTGCAGATATAGTTACCACATATCCATGTGTTTGATCTGCAATCATATGAATGGCATTGCTATTCCTCCCTAGATAAAATACCCATACAAAAAAATCAAACAGCCAGAATTTGTTAAACCCTTACTATACTGACAGTGTTTAGAACAGAGCTAGCATCTGGTTGATTTCATGAATATGAAAGAAATAAAATTTGTTGTGTGGCAGGAAGGTCTCAAAGAACCACATTAAGTGGTTACTATTCTGATCCCCTTCAGGATGAGGCATGTAGATGTTGCATGGCTTTTCAAGTCTTCAGCCATTATGTGATTGAGCTGTGATTCAAATCTAAGCAACCTGGCTCCTTTCACCACTACACTGCTGTAGGATGTCTTTCTGTATGCTGTGAATATGTGTTGCTCTGATTGGTTGATAAATAAAGCTGTTTGGCCAATGATGAGGCAGAATAAGGTTAGGCAGTACATTCCAACTGGAGAGAAAGGAGAAGAAAGGAGAGTGGGGCAGATGCCAGCCCACTGCCCAAGGAGCAACAAGATGCCAGAAGACAGATAACTCCACAGTCATGTGGCAATATATAGATGAATAGAAATATATCAAGTTAAGTTATAAGAGCTAGCTAACAAGAAGCCTGACCCATAGGTCATACAGTTTGTACATAATACAAACCTCTGTGTGTTTACTTGGGACTAAGCAGCTGCAGGACAAGGGTGGCAGAGATTCATCATGACCACAGGGCCAGGCAGGACTGGAGAAACTTCCAGCTATACTACACAAATGAACAAATGAATGAATGGGTAATCTTGGAGCATGAACAGTATGCCTTATGTAGTGTTGCAGATAGGGTGCTAGCTAGGACAGTATTCAGCACATAGGATTTATTTTTAATTGTATGTGTGTATGTGTGTGTGTGTGTGTGTGTGTGTGTGTGTGTGTGTGTGTGTGCATGCATGTGTGCACATGAGTACAGGTGCCTCTAAAGGCCAGAAGAAAACATTAGATCTCTTGGAGGTACAGTCATAAGTAGTTGTGAGCCTCTGCCTGATGTGGGGGCTGGGAAGAACACTATGCAGTCTTAACTGCTGAACCATTTTTCCAGCATATTGAAAAAGGGTTTGTTAGTCCTTTTTAATCAACCAATCGACTCACAGATAACAAATGATTTAGTTTCCTGGTGGTTTGCCATTTCTGTGGTTGGAAAAATGAGAAGGGTCTTTCCACTGAAACTCCACATACCTACATTCTATGTCAGTAGTAATCACTGAGTCAGGATGTAAATTCCAAGGGCCTTCCAGAGGGGACATAGAGGTACATACACAAAAGCAGACACTCACTCAAAGGGTCTCTTTCTGATCCCTGGACCCTTTAAGATAGCACCTCTAAAGATGTGCCTTTCCAGGAGAGGTTGGGGAAAGTGCTGCCTATGAGTTATTTTTATTTCTCTAATCAGTTTGGAAAGAAGCCAAATTACACTGAGTCTCTGGGATTGGAAATGCCAATCAGGAGCCACTGCAGGGTAAAGAGTATGGCTTTAGGGGGATACAGAGCCTTAAGACACAAAAATTAGGGCCTTGACAAGCTCCAGTTTTTTTTGTGTTTTTTGTTGTTGTTTTTGTTTGTTTGTTTTTTGTTTTTACCAAGAAGGTCTTTGGGTAGGGACATTCTCTGTAGAAAAGTCACAACACATCTTACTATAAGAGACAACATTACACTAACATCCTTGATATGCCTGGGTATACCAATTCCTCATTCTACTTGATTTCTAAATGGATGTGTAACAGTCCTGGTGAATTAAAAGTGCCTATGCCATATACTTGGCATATGACTTGGACAACATGTGCCAGGCATCAAGGTAATTTATCATGGGCCCAAATAGATGCCTGGAATCCAGTGCCAGCCCTCGGGGACACACAGGGTAAAAGAAACTCACTGTCATTCGGAAGCCAAGCATGCTGTAGGAGTTCATATAGATACCATCCTTAGTCCAAAGGGAAGCTTCCTAGAGTGTGCTGTCAATATACTTGTGTTTAAGTCCCATGAATGGCTCCCTGTGTTGAATATCCATGTAATGACAAAGAAGTGTTTTGTAAACAGAAAATTGTTTTTAGAGTTTGAAAGAGCCTTGCTGTTAGTCATCAGAAAGAATATTCTTAATACCCAATACACTTCTGCCAGAGCCTGGATCCACATCTTCCTGTATCACTTGCCCATATTGGCAACTCTGCAGGTTCTTGGAGCCCCCCAGCACCAAAAGTGTCCTGCAGCAGCCCTCAGGGTGAAGCTGTGCTGGAATTCTACAGGTTTCCTAGTAGAGAGAACTCATTTCCACTTACTATGCTACAGGATCTTAGATTTCTCTCAGATAAGAACCTGTCACAGACAAAATGAGGTAAAGGACAATGAGAGGTCAGTGACCCTCCATATACCTTGCACAAAGGAAATGTCTAGCAGATACTTGCTGAGAAGTGATGTTAGGTTGAGTAAATGATTGTTTGACAGCAATGAAAGTCAGAAGGAGAAGTGAACCCTTACATTGTTCAGGGAATAAAAGATCTATTGAAATACTCCCAACACTGTGTCTTGTTCGTTTCACTCTGAAGGAAAAGGATTCCATAGCCTATGCATTGCTCTTCCAGATAAAATTCAAGCACACCTTAGAACTTTTAGGACTTGGCTTCTCATCTCCTCTCCATCTCTTCAGCTTCTGTCTGGAGCCTACATTTCTTCCTCTATGTAGTTGTGACAGTGGTACATGCATGAACTCATTTAGAGCTTTGACAAAGAACCCAATGCCTATCATGTATCAAACACTGTTATAGTCACTCAGGGACACTCTTGTAAACAAAACAGATACCACAAAGAGGAACACTGAAAGATAGGAGAAGAGGGAGAATGGAAAAGAGCTAAAAGTGTAACTGGGACAGTCAAAGGAAGCTTTGGCATAGCTCTGTAGTCTTCTCCAGCAGCTATGACCAAATGCCTTAGAGTGGATGGCTATAAATAGCAGAAATGAATTTCTCAGAGTTCTGGGTGTTGTAAGTTCACTGCCATGGTGTCAGTCATTGGTATCTCCTGAAGGCCTACTTTTTGGTTCAGAAGCAGTGCCTACTCAATTATGTCTTTACACAATGGAATGGGCAAGGAGTCTCCCTTGGGCCTTTTTAAATAAGGGCATTATTCCCATTCATGAGCATTCCAAACTCATGACTAATTGTCTCATCCAATCTCTTATTACCATCCTCACAGTAAGGTTTCAGTATGAATTTGTGGCAAAGACTTTTAGACTGTTATAGGGAATATGGAAACTATATGGAATTATGGGGGAGCTTAAGGTCTAATCAAGAGAGGTGAATCTGAAGGTCAAGAAAGAGGCAAGGATGGCCGGTGTTGATTGAGCCACAAAGGAACAGGTAAAGAAAACTAGGACAGGCCATCTGAAGAGGGGCTACATGAAGTCTTGTGACCTGTGCTTTGAGTAGCATAAGGAGGTCATTACAG
The DNA here is from genome assembly GCF_007827085.1 of Peromyscus californicus insignis. Lineage (NCBI taxonomy): Eukaryota > Metazoa > Chordata > Mammalia > Rodentia > Cricetidae > Peromyscus > Peromyscus californicus. The sequence continues at coordinate 33,639,984 of NW_026294503.1, forward strand.
GGGTTGGGGCAGAACATATCAGGAACTCACTTATGTGGCTTGTGACCTCCTGGCTGCTGTTCTGATAGTTTACTGGAAGGGGGATGCTTGAAGGACAGGAGGGTTGGCAGGTGGCCAGGTAGATGACAGTGATGGCTCAGGAATTGAGATCACTGTGGATATACTAAGTAGTCAAATTCCAGTCATGTTTATGAGAATCTGGGCCAGCAGGACTGACTATATGATATAAGATGAAGAGTGGAGACAAGTTTTTAGACTGGGATAGATAGCAGAATGCCTCTTATATGCCATTAGAGAAGAATGATAGGATTAGAAATGCTTAAACAGAGATGGAAGAAAGGTGTTGGTAGGGGGATCAGAGTCAACTAAAACTTAGGATATTTAGAAAAGTTCTATAGAAAACTACTTTATAAGCAAACTAAAAATATGATTAAAAGGAAGAATTTTAATATAGGTACCCTGCATTGGTGGATAATGCTGTCCCCAAAAGCCATAAATTTTTAAAATAAAAATCCAAATTGGATACTTCCCTGAGAGTTGTTAGCCAAGGAGCCTTCTCAGTATAAGACAGGCTATTGTCATTGCTCTTGTTACCCCACCAGAACTACATGGTAAGACCCTCTCACTCAAGACACCACACAGTTTGAATACAGGACACTTGAAAATCAAAGTGGAACTGAGTTAGACACTTCCTCCTGCTGGCTAGCATTCATAGTGGCAGAGGGTACTATGCAAATGGCTGGTGGAGAAAAGCCACCAACGTTGTTGTCTAACGATCCTGTGTTCTCTAACACTGACCTGCCAGGCAAGACATACCTGTTGGTACAATAGTGGCATAATTCTTATAAGGACAACCAACCACTTGCTACATGGATTTGAGGCAAGACCCACAGAAAAGAATATATGTATAGCACAGCAAAAACCTATAGATGGAAGTTTCTCTGTGTCCTGTCTGGTGCTGCAACTGCTCAGTCCCAAGTAAACACACAGAGGCTTATATTAATTACAAAGTGTATAGCCTATGGCTCAGGCTTCTTGCTAGCTAGCTCTTACAACTTAACTCAATCCATTCCATTAAGCTATACTTTGCCATGTGGCTTCATGGTATTACCTGTTCTCTCACTTCTTGCTTCTCCTGGAGGCAGCTCACAGTGTCTGCTCTGACTCTGCCTTTCTACTCTGTCTCTCTTCAATTTCCCACCTGGCTCCATTCTGCCCTGTCATAGGCCAATGCAGCTTTATTTATTAACCAATAGGAGTAACACATATTCACAGCATACAGAGAGACTTCCCATAGCAAAAGCCTATAGGACTAGGGAATCCGTAGGTCCTGGGGAAGCATTAACTACTGACATTTTCACTAAACTGACATGCTGTCAAAAATGTCTCCTAAATATTCATGTTTCTATCTATAGACGAGTACTGTTCTTAGCCTTAGAGAACTTTCTTTTTACAGTGACCAACAGCTAATGCAGAGACTCATAACTGGTCACAGTGCTGAGAGTGACTGTCGAGTGCTCAGCCCTAAACAGGACATCTTTATCAACTCCTTCAAGGCCCAGGGAACAACACAAAAGATGAAGAATAAAGACTGTAAGAGCTAAAGGATAGGGGGGAATGCTGTGAAATTATCTACTGACTATGAGATGGCTATTGTAGTCATGAACACAAACAGTTGTGGCTGCCTGCATAAAACCTGCACACCACCATCCTCAAAAGAAACAAGGAAACAGGAAATAGGAGGGGACTTCATTGGGAAGAAGGAGAGGGCATCAGGACTGGAAAAGGGACAAAAAAATGAATAGGGGCTGAATATAACCCCAATACATTGTATACACATACAAAACTGATTAAAAATTTTTAAAAAGTAGAGTTGAATGTGACTTCAGGATTCTGACCTATCTCACCATACTGCTATGGGCTAAGGAAAAACACACATAGGGAGCACTTAGCAGAGGCTCTAACCCCTGGTGAGCACCCTCAAAATATCAACATCTTTAGAACATGATCTGATTCTTTTTAAATTGCTTTCATTGATCCACAGCAATAAAAGAAAAGGCAATTAAGAAGAGGGAGCCTAATTTAGAGGAACCTGGATGGAAGAAAGAGAAATGTCATTTAGCCATAGAAAAGAAAGCTGGGCAAATTCATTAAGAAGTTACACAAGAAGTCAGCAAAGCCATATCCATTCAGAACCAGTTAGTGGGAGGCTCCATGTGCCTGCATGCTTCACTGAGTACCTAGGAATTGTCTTATAAAAGTTAATTTTCTTAATGCCAGTGAGTCATCCAGAAGATCAAATTATGTTTATTGTATTCTGCTTAAAAGATCAGTAAAGTGTGTAGCCCATTACAGGAAGACTTCAATCTTAAAATGCTTAAAATAATAAAATACTTGGTGCTTAAAAGGACAAATCCTCCACTACCTGGAAAATAGAATGCCTGCCTTGAAATTCTAGGAAGCCACACTTTATTGAAGGAGCATTAATTCACCTACATTCAGATGTGAAAGGCACATTCATATCCATTATCCCCTTTGATGCCCATAAAAGCCCTCAGAGATGGATAATTATCCTGAACTTCATGGGTGTGAAACACCACTAGCTTAGAAATATGAGGTGATTTATTTGAAGTTGCACTATAGAACAGATTAAAATCCAGAGCTAGAAAAGTAGAAAAATGCCTCTGACAGTGGGCTACCCTTGTTGGTCCACAACTTTCCAAAATCATGGAAAGCTTAGGAAAACTAACCATAAAAAGGAAGATTGATACCTAGAATCAAAACCTACTCCTACCACTAATACCCATGTGGCACTTTACAATCTAAGAAATAGCTAAACATTTTATATGACAAACTTATATCCTTCATAATGGCTTCCACAATCAGACAGATTGCATCGGAAGTGTGAGTTTGAATAGCAATGTCTGCATGCACATGTATACACACACATACACATACACATACACATACACATACAGCCACATATCTATCATCACTGAGTTAGGAAACCTGTAATCCCCTTCCAACTAACATGTCCAATGTTCACATCTAAACAGAAATATTGAGATCTGCAAATAAAGAAGTAAAATTCATAAATTGAACAGTGTACACATATAACCAGAAACTGCCAGAGGCATTTTGTATCCTGACAACACCTTAAAAATATTTATACTTCACATTCTCAGAATATCCTTCCTCTGAAGAGATTAAAGTAATATACTTTACTTATAGGTTTGTATGTACTCCAATTGCCACTTGTAAAAATTTTATCTTAATCTTAAACTACAGCCAACAGGACTTTGCTCATATTTCCAGAATGTGTGTTGCCACTAACAGTAGAAGTTGCTTTATTGCTTAATAGGTTATTCAACAAATCCTACTTTGTTGATTAGGTGACATTTTTACAGAGAAATAAAACCACAGCCTAAAAGTAAGAAATATGAACTCTATGTGGCAAGCTTGTAGCTTCTACAATTGACTCTACAGGAAATATTCTTCATCCTGGGTAATATACTCAATTGTTGGATGGTGGTTTCTGTGGCTCATTTGTACTATTTCATTTTTTTTTTGAGACAAGCTCTCATGCATTCAAGAATAGCCTTGAACTTGCTATGCAATTTAAGATGACCTTGAACTCCTAATCCTCCTGCCTCCACTTTGCAATTTTTTTAGTCCTCTGAGAATCTTATGTGTATATTTTGATTATATTCATCTTTTCTCTACCAAACTCTGCCAGAACCACCTCCTCTTCCCTACCCATGCAACTTTATATCATCTTCTTTAAAAACAAAAACTGAAGTCCAAACTGTAATGTTCATATACTCTTGGATATGTGGCCTTCCACTGGAATATTGTCAACCCACCAGGGATTATACCCTTAACAAAATCCTGACATTCCCTCCCCAGCAGCTATCAGTTGCCAATAGCTCTTCAGCTAGGGGTGGGACTTCTTGCCCACCTCTCCTCTACATGTTGCCACAAATTCTGTAAGTTCATATGTGAATCTTCCCTGTTGTATCTGGAGAACAGTTTCCTTGTGGTCATCCACTACTCCTGGCTCTTACAATCTTTCTGCCCTCTCTTCTGCAATGATTCCTAAATCCTTAGAGGAGGGAGCATGATATATATGTTTCATTTGCTGCTTCATGCATTCTAGGCTTAGAACTCTACCAACCAAGCTACATTTCTTGCCCTGTGATGTCTCACCTTGGACCAAGTCTATAATGTACACCCAAGACGTATTATTGACATGTCCATGGAACAAACATCATTATGGACCATGATGCAGGCTCAGGCACTAAATTCAGCTTCTTTGACACTGATTTATACTAGAAATCCTCTATTATTTATTGCTCCAACCAAAGTACAACCATGGCATCGATTTGCAGTAATTATAGGAGGGACTGAGATCTTTTGACCCACAAATGTAAATCAAAGTACATTTTGGCCTCTACTTCCTTTAACAGTCACAAAGTTCATGACAGTCTTGTTTTTCTAGAACTTGATAGCAAAGAAGAAGGTGTATTACACGGCTAGTTCAAAAGATACATCTTAAGCAGACACCAGGCGTCGGCTTTGAAGCAGGATGCAGCATGAGTAAGTGGAAGAAGCCAGATTAGAATTTAACAGTGTCCTTTCTGTGCTGTTCGTGTTCAGCTCATCTTTCTTCTACCATGGCATTTCTCACACTGTGGTCTGATGTCAGCTAAGGTATACGCAATAACCACATCTTAACCTTGACCAGGCTTGGGAGTCGGAATCCGGTGGAAAGGCTTAGTAACTGCCCTTTACCAAGCAACACTGCTGATTATTCACAGAAACTTTAAGAATGACTGTTTTTCACTTTATGATAACCTCAAAATACCTTCAGCAAGGGTGTTATTGATTGAACATAAGTGTCCTTCACAGTCTCACGTGGTGACGGCTTATTTCTGGCTTATGGGAAGAGGTAGGACTTAGCTTGAACAAGTAGATTACTGGGACTGGAACTTTAAATAATGTATTTTCTCCCTAGTCAGTCTCCTCCGCCTCTCCCTCTACCTCTCGCTCTTCCTCAACTTCTTCTCCATTTTCCTCTCTCCTATCCTCCCCATCTCCTCCCCTCCCCTCCCCTCCCCTGTCTTTTCCTCCTCACTCCACTCTTCTCCTACCTCCAAGATGTCCTGCCTTGCCTCAAGTTCAAAGCAATGGGTCCAGCTGACTGTGGATAAAAAAAAATTCTGAAACCATGAGCTAAAACTAAACCTTGCTTCATTTAAACTGTTTCTGTTGGGTATTTTTTTTTTACAGCACTAAAACATTAACATGGAGGGTAGGTACAAGGCCTGGTTGATATGAGCATTCAATACATATTTATTTAATGATCACATAAATGATTGCTGTATTAACTGAATTGCTTAAATATATTAGGAGAATTATATCAAGAGAGTTTAGAAAAGTGTCAAATGTTTCTTTATTATCTAAAGCACAGAGAAAAACATTAGCTACCACATAAATAAAATATTCACACAAGTATCTTAGTCTCCACAAAAGTGTTATCAGTGGTAAAAAGTCAATAAAATGGTTCCTTTCTATATATGAAATACTCAAATAATAGATATTTGCCAAATGTTTTGCTTTAAAAGAGCAGAATTACATGAAAAAAGTATGAATGAAATACATTTGAAAAAACATCCCCCTTCCTGATACTTGAATCTCTCTAGTTGGTGTTGACACACCTAGGGAAGGGGACCTCTCTACCTGCCAGGACTGTGAACTTCCTGTGCCAGCCTCATACCATCTCCATGATGGTCCTATTCAGTGGTCTAATACCTACTTCAGCTATGGATATCCATTGTCTATGGTTTTGGGAAATTACATATTTGATAAAAATTCTCTCATTTGAGGGTTACCTCTTCAGAAGTCAGTGAGGTCCCATAGACCCTCAAAATATTACAATATATTTTCATTGTTCTTGGTGAATCCTATGAGCATTTGATGGTAAGATCATATTTCTGAAGACATCACATACTTCGGTCACAGAACATGGAAAAACAAGCTGGTACTGACTTGGAATTTACAGCCCTACTGGCTAGCTTTTATAGTGCTGGAGTTACACATTACTGGGGGGAGAAAAATAGTCATCGATCTTATCCAACTGTGAACCTTGGGAACTACAGTAATGACTGTCCTTATAAGACATGCCCACTGGTACAACAGCGATATAGATGCTATAGGAATAACTGACCATCTTATGGCTGAATTTAAAACCCACTCTGAAAGACAGAACACATGCTGGACATTATTACTGGAGACAAGAACCTGTGGCTAGATATGTAATTTGGTCTACAGGACAATCTACTACTATTATTCTGCTAAATGGACACACTTTGAAACCAATTTCTTATGACTTATTGCTATACACATAGAACAGTGCATCTTTCAACCCTCATCAGAGAAGTTACTTTCTGCAGAAGGTATCAGTTAACACAAAGACATATAACTGGTCAAGGTACAGATAATAGATTGTAGAATGCTCAGACTAAATGGGATATCTAAATCACTCACAAGAAGTTCAGAGATCATAGTAGATGAGAAGGCAAAAAGGGTGCAAGAACCAAAAGCAGTAGATGACTACAACAAAATACAGTTGTCCATAGTAATTCACAGAGGTTATGGTGGCATGCACAAGATCTGTGCAAGGTAAGGTCAGACAAAACTCCCAGCATAGATTTGGTTTAATACTAAGTCCCACCCCTAACTCTGGAGCTACTAGCAATGGATAGCTGATGGGAGAGGGCTACTCAGTTTTTGGTTGGTAGACTATGTTCCAATAGATGGTCATTGTATTAGTTAGGGTGTTTATTGCTGTGAAGAGACACCATGGCCACAGCAATTCTTATAAAGAAAACATTTAATTGGAGTGGCTTGCTTACAGTTTTAGAGGTTCAGTACATTATCATCATGACAGGGAGCAAGGAGGTGTTCAAAGCATATGTGGTGCTAGAACTGAGAGTCCTACATCTTGTAGGCAACAGGAAGTCAACCGACGCACTGGGTGGTATTCTGAGCATAGGAAACCTCAAAGTCTGACCCCACAGTGGCATGCTTCCTCTAATAAGGACATACCCACTCCAATAAAGTCATACCTCCTAATAGTGTCACTCCCTATGAGATTATGGGGGCTAAATACATTCAAAATACCACAGCCATACACCCAGGAATAGATGGGCAGCACAAATTGGATTCAATAATTGTTTTTTTAGGACACTAATTATGAGGGTAGGGATATGGAGACATCCTAGGAGGTAATGAGTGGGGGGTTGGTTGGTAGACTATGTTCCAATAGATGGTTACTGTCTTAGTTAGGGTATCTATTGCTGTAAAGAGACACCATGGCCACAGCAATTCTTATAAAGAAAACATTTAATAGTGGGTAAATATGATAAAAATATTCCTATGAGAGTCTCAAAGAATTTTTGAATCTTTTTAAAGACACAGAAAGAATTAAAATTCCCAAACTCCTTTGTAATCCAAAGGGTACAGTCAGCTATTGAAAGTAGATTTATGGGATTTGTATTAACTTGAAGTGAAAGTTGACTGAGATCACACATGACACATAAGGCCCCAAATCCATTAGTTGAGGGGGTTGGGCTGCTGGCAGGCAGATGCTGAACCAGAAAAGTGGAAGAGGTCACGCCTTGGATCAGCTATGCAGTGCCTCGTCATGCTAAAGCAAACAGGGTAGACATAGAAACCTGGGAACATGATTCTTATCAGAAAACAACCAAAGATCCTAGAACCAATATGGAAAGAACACTCAAGGATACCGTGGAAGGCTTAAATCAGTGGGTTGGAGGTCAAGTATCTCTGTCAATGCTATCTATTGGAAGGGATAGAGAAAATATTAGGCATATGGAGCTGGAAACATGATCCCATATTATTTTCTACCTTGGCTTTTTTGCAATGCTTCCCCACATCAAAACCAGGGCTTAAGGAGGTCTTAACAAATGGGATTCAAACCTAGGCTAGAAAAGAGCCCATGCATTTGGACCTGCCCTCTCTTGTTACTCTGTGAAATGTTGGGATGCTCTCTGCAGGACTTTGGACTAGCACAACTTAAGATGGAAAACTGTATGTCTTAGCTGGGCTCCCAGGCATTCCCAACTGCTGTTAAGCTTGGGTCGCTTACACCAGCCAAACCTTCCTGGATCCAAAGCCCCACCCAAGCAACACACAGAACAGTGAGAGACAATGTGTGTCTTGTAATCAGCCTAAGTCTCCCATCATCTGTTAGTCAGTGCAACAAAAGCTAACTACTTCATGTTTGCTTGGTTTCATCAATAATATACAAAGTAAAAGTCTTTTTTTTTAAGTGCCATTATAAAGCTCACCAGAAAAAACAAATGAACTCTAATCAATAAAACCTGCAGTGGGACTGAAAGGATGACAATTAAGTAGACTCGCAGGACAGCAAGTGGAATCACACTGTAAAAAATTCAAGAATGTGGAGAACGAGCTATAGATTTAACCTCAGAACAGATACTGACAGGGACAATAAATCAGAATAATAAAAGGAAGTACATATAGAAGACAAGTGTTAAATCAGCAGCAGTGATAACTCCAGATGACAGGAGAAGGACCAGCCACAGAATACTAAAAGAGGAAGAAGAAGGAGGGAATGGGTAGCAAGAAGCAAAGTCTTCCTCATTCTTCAGCTCAGAAACATGCCCTGAACTGAGAGAACCGGATCCCAAGAAAACACTTAGGAATATGCCTATTTGCCTTCAGAATTACAAGAGTAATAAAAGCTATGCATCTCAGAAGAACTCAAATAGTTTATTCACAAGAGTCTAGAGGGATATGAAGGGTCGACTTTTAATGGTGGCCTTAGGATGGCCTGCCACTGCACACAATGTATCATACAGTTTTGCTCCACATAATTATTTCAAACAAACCTCTAAATTATCTCATATGAAACCACCTCTAGAAAATAAAGACAAGCCTCTCAATTCTTTGAGTCAAATGGAAAATGCAAAATAATTCAAAGTGGTTTAAATATTAGAAGTGAGGGGAAAACAATACTGTCAAAATCATAAAACAAATGACAAGTAAAAATCAAAACTTTGAATACTTAATTTCCAACTATAAGCTAAAAATACTTTCATTTATAAGTAGCAAGAACATAATAATATATTGAAGTATCATAAAAATGCCAAAATGATTAATTATAGGAAAAAATGAAACTTAAAGATGCTATGTAGAAGAATTTTTTGTTTTATATTTATTTATGTAGTGTGTGTATGTGAGTACATGCATGTGCACCACAGCACACATGTGGAGGTCAGAGGACAACTTTCAGGAGTCAGTTTTCTCCTGCCATCTTGTAGGTTCTGGGGATCAAACTTAGATGGTCTGGCTTGGGAACAAATGCCTTTACTCCTTAAGCTGCCTTATTGGCCCTAGAAGACTTTAAAATAATGATTAGCTTTTACACATTGCAGATGGGAGTGTGAAGTGTATAAAGTGCTTGGGCAAAGGGTTTGGCAGACTTCGGTGAGCTGGACACTCAGGCCTAGGTATCTTACTGAACAGAAACTGAACTCTCTGTCCACTCAGCTTTGCACACTAATATACTAGCCCCACTATTCATAATCGCCTAAAAGAAACAACTCAAACACTCATTAGCTGATAAATGGATGGAAAATGAGATGAATTCATAGGATGGATATGATCTGGCAATAAAAGGAAATGACGTTGCCAGACGTGGTAAGCTCATGCTTGTAATTCCAGCACTTAAGAGTCTGAGGTAGGAGGATTGCCATGAGTCTGAGGCCATCCTGGACTATTGTAGTAAGTTTCAGGTCAGTCTAGGCTACAGAGGAAGACCGTCTCAGTCACAGAGGGGGGCGGTGAGAAAGGGAAAGAAAGCAGAACTTGTCACAACACACATGAACCCCGAAATGCTGTTGTCAAGTGAGAGAAGTTTGAAAGAGAAGCCATGCGCTATACAATTTCAGAAGACACAAGTCCACCAACAGAAAGGGAAAATGAGCAACTCTCAGGAGAGAGAGAGGAGGCAAGCAGGCAAAACTGCTGCTGGGGATAAAGCTTCTTTAATCATGGGGCCATGATGAAAATGTTCTCAACTACAAAGTGATAGAGACACAATATAAAAAACTACCTTGTCTCTTCCTGAGACTTAGAGGCTGGCCCCCAGCTCCCATCTTGCTCCGGACTTCCCTTTTGGAAAACTGGTGAGTGCCCTTCCTTGCCCCGGACCCCATCCCTGGGCACCAGCCACTCCAGGGAAGACCTGCCCAACTTGGCCCCAGGTTCTGGCCACCGGGCAGGTTCCCTGCTAGCCCCACCGGGAAGGATCCCCTTCTCCAAGACCCCTGGCAGGCCCTGCAGTCTCCACGCCCTGCCCCCATGCCCATCCGCCTGAGCCCCAAGCCTCTTCCTGAGACTTAGAGGCCGGCCCCCAGCTCCCATCTTGCTCCGGACTTCCCTTTTGGAACACTGGTCTGTCTGAACCAAGTGTGCGGATAAGGCCAGTAACGAACCACAAGGAGATGGGCAGACGTCAAGGCAGAAACATATACAACAAAATGAATAGCAATACAGCATCACCAGGCCCTAGCCCTCCTCCAACACCTAGACCTGAACATCAGAAATTGGAAGAAGCAGAAGAAAACAGCCTTATGAATGACATCATGAAGAAGCTAGAGGCTTGTGTAGAGGAAAAGACAAAAAAATGTGAAGAACGCTGTAAACAACTAGAGGAAAGGGCAAACAAATTAGAAGAAATCAATAAAGTCCTGGAAGAAAACAATAAAATACTGAGAGAAAATCAAGAAAAATCAATGAAACAAATGAAGGAAACAGTCCAAGACCTGAAAAGGGAAATAGAAAAAATGAAGAAGACACAAACAGAGGGAATGCTGGAAATAGAAAATCTGAGAAAACGATTGGGAACTTCAGATGCAAGTATAATCAACAGAATGCAAGAGATGGAAGAGAGGATCTCTAGCGTTGAAGATACAGTAGAAGAAATACATTCATCAGTCAAAGAAAACACTAAAGCCAACAAAGTCATGAACCAAAATGTCCAAGAAATTTGGGACACCATGAAAAGACCAAACCTAAGAATAATAGGGGTCGAAGAAGGAGAAGAATACCAACTCAAGGGCACAGAAAATATATTCAACAAGATCATAGAAGAAAACTTTCCCAACTTAAAGAAGGAAATGCCTATGAAGATACAAGAAGCTTACAGAACACCAAACAGACTAGACCCCCAAAAAAAGTCCCCTCGCCACATAATAGTTAAACAACTAAACGTACAGAATAAAGAAAGAATATTAAGAGCAGCAAAGGAAAAAGGCCAAGTGACATATAAAGGCAAACCCATCAGAATAACACCCGATTTCTCAATGGAGACTTTGAAAGCCAGAAGAACCTGGACAGATGTAATGCAGACACTAAGAGACCATGGATGTCAGCCTAGACTAATATACCCAGCAAAACTTTCAATCACCATAGATGGAGTGAACAAGACATTCCATGACAAAACCAGATTTAAACAATACTTATCCACAAACCCAGCCCTACAGAAAGCACTAGAAGGAAAATTCCAACCTAAGGAAGTCAGATACACCCTCGAAAACACAGGCAACAGATAAAGCCACAGCAGTAAACCCCAACGTATAGAAGTACCCACACATCACCACCAAAAAATAACAGGAATGAACAATCACTGGTCATTAATTTCCCTCAATATCAATGGACTTAATTCACCTATAAAAAGACATAGGCTTACAGAATGGATACGAAAGCAGGACCCATCTTTCTGCTGCATACAAGAAACACATCTCAAATTCGAAGATAGACACTACCTAAAAATAAAAGGCTGGGAAAAGACTTTCCAATCAAACGGTCTTAAGAAACAAGCGGGTGTAGCCATCCTGATATCCAGCAAAATAGACTTCAAACTAAAATCAATCAAAAGAGATCAAGAAGGGCATTACATACTCATCACAGGAAAGATCCACCAAGATGAAGTCTCAATTCTGAATATTTATGCCCCAAACACAAGGGCACCCACATATGTAAAAGAAACATTACTAAAGCTTAAATCACATATAAAACCCCACACATTAATAGTGGGAGACCTCAACACCCCACTTTCACCACTGGACAGATCTCCCAAATTGAAACTTAACAGAGAAATAAAGGACTTAACTGATGTCATGACTCAAATGGACTTAATCGATATCTACAGAACATTCCATCCTAACAAAAAAGAATATACCTTCTTCTCAGCACCCCATGGAACCTTCTCTAAAATTGACCACATACTTGGCCACAAAACAAATCTAAACAGATACAAAAGAATTGGAATAACCTCCTGTGTTCTATCAGACCACCATGGTCTAAAGTTGGATTTCAACAACAACAAAAACTACAGAAAACCTGCAATCTCATGGAAACTGAATAATACCCAACTGAATCACCAATGGGTTAAGGAAGAAATAAAGAAAGAAATTAAAGACTTCCTAGAGATCAATGAAAATGAAGACACCACATATCCAAATTTATGGGACACTATGAAAGCAGTACTAAGAGGGAAATTCATAGCACTAAATGCCCACATAAATAAGTTGGAGAAATCTCACACTAGAGACTTAACAGCATACCTGAAAGCTCTAGAACAAGAAGAAGCACAGTCTCCCAGGAAAAATAGACGCCAGGAAATTATCAAAGTGAGAGCTGAAATCAATAAAATAGAAACAAAGAGAACAATACAAAAAATTAATGAAACAAAGAGTTGGTTCTTTGAGAAAATCAACAAGATAGACAAGCCCTTATCCAAACTAACCAAAAGACAGAGAGAGAGCATCCAAATCAACAAAATCAGAAATGAAAAGGGGGACATAACAACAGACATTGAGGAAATCCAGAGAATCATCAGGTCATACTTCAAAAACCTCTATTCGACAAAACTGGAAAACCTAAAAGAAATGGATAACTTTCTGGATAGGTACCACATACCTAAGTTAAATCAAGACCAGATAAACTATTTAAATAGTCCAATAACCCCTAAGGAAATAGAAACAGTCATTAAAAGTCTCCCAACCAAAAAAAGCCCAGGACCAGATGGTTTCAGCGCAGAATTCTACCAGATCTTCAAAGAAGAGTTAATACCAATACTCTCTAAATTGTTCCACACAATAGAAACAGAAGGAACATTACCAAACTCCTTCTACGAGGCTACAATTACCCTAATTCCTAAACCAAACAAGGATACAACAAAGAAAGAGAACTACAGACCGATCTCCCTCATGAACATTGATGCAAAAATACTCAATAAAATACTGGCAAACAGACTCCAAGAACACATCAAAACAATTATCCACCATGATCAAGTAGGATTCATTCCAGGGATGCAAGGGTGGTTCAACATACGAAAGTCCGTCAATGTAATACACCATATAAACAAACTCAAAGAAAAAACCATATGATCATCTCACTGGATGCAGAAAAGGCATTTGACAAAATCCAACACCCCTTCATGATAAAGGTATTGGAGCGATCAGGAATACAGGGAACATACCTAAACATAATAAAGGCAATTTACAGCAAGCCAACAGCCAACATCAAATTAAATGGAGAGAAACTCAAAGCAATTCCACTAAAATCAGGAACGAGGCAAGGCTGTCCACTCTCCCCATACTTATTCAATATAGTACTTGAAGTTCTAGCCAGAGCAATAAGACAACATAAGGAGATTAAGGGGATACAAATTGGAAAAGAAGAAGTCAAGCTTTCCCTATTTGCAGATGACATGATAGTATACTTGAGCGACCCCAAAGATTCCACCAAGGAACTGATACAGCTTATAAACACCTTCAGCAACATAGCAGGATACAAGATCAACTCAAAAAAATCAGTAGCCCTCCTATATACAATGGACAAAGAAGCGGAGAAGGAAATCAGAGATACATCACCCTTTACCGTAGCCACAAATGACATAAAATACCTTGGGGTAACACTAACCAAGCAAGTGAAGGACCTATATGACAAGAACTTTAAGTCCCTGAAAAAAGAAATTGAAGAAGATGTCAGAAAATGGAAAGATCTCCCATGCTCATGGATAGGCAGGACTAACATAGTAAAAATGGCAATCTTACCAAAAGCAATCTACAGATTCAATGCAATCCCCATCAAAATACCAACACAATTCTTCACAGACCTGGAAAGAATAATACTCAAATTCATATGGAAAAACAAAAAACCCAGGATAGCCAAAGGAATCCTGTACAATAACACAACTTCTGGAGGCATCACGATCCCTGACTTCAAGCTCTACTATAGAGCTACAGTAATAAAAACAGCTTGGTACTGGCATAGAAACCGACATGTGGACCAATGGAATCGAATTGAAGACCCTGACATTAATCCGCACACCTATGAACATATAATTTTTGACAAAGAAGCCAAAAGTGCACAATGGAAAAAAGAAAGCATCTTCAACAAATGGTGCTGGCAAAACTGGATATCAACATGTAGAAGGCTGCAAATAGATCCATATCTATCACCGTGCACAAAACTTAAGTCCAAGTGGATCAAGGACCTCAACACAAATCCAACTACTCTGAACCTGCTAGAAGAGAAAGTAGGAAGTAGTCTTGAACGCATTGGCATTGGAGACTACTTCCTAAATAGAACACCAGTAGCACAGACTCTGAGAGAAACAATCAATCAATGGGACCTTTTGAAACTGAGAAGCTTTTGTAGAGCAAAGGATACGGTCAACAAGGCAAAGCGACAGCCTACAGAATGGGAAAAGATCTTCACCAACCCCACATCTGACAGAGGACTGATATCCAGAATATATAAGGAACTCAAGAAATTAGACATCAAAATGCCCAACAGTCCAATTAAGAAATGGGCTATAGAACTAAACAGAGAATTCTCAACAGAGGAAACTCAAATGGCCGAAAGACATTTAAGGAATTGCTCATCATCCCTAATCATCAGGGAAATGCAAATCAAAACAACTCTGAGATACCACCTTACGCCTGTCAGAATGGCTAAGATCAAAAACACTGAAGACACCTTATGCTGGAGAGGATGTGGAGCTAGGGGAACTCTCCTCCACTGCTGGTGGGAATGCAAGCTTGTACAACCACTTTGGAAATCAATATGGCGCTTTCTTAGAAAATTGGGAATCAATCTCCCCCAAGATCCAGCTATACCACTCTTGGGCATATACCCAAGAAATGCTCAACCACACCATAAGAGCACTTGTTCAGCTATGTTCATATCAGCATTGTTTGTAATAGCCAGAACATGGAAACAACCCAGATGCCCTTCAACTGAAGAATGGATAAACAAAATGTGGTACATATACACAATGGAATACTACTCAGCAGAAAAAAACAATGGCATCATGAGGTTTGTAGACAAATGGATGGATCTAGAGAAAATCATCCTGAGTGAGGTAACCCAGACTCAGAAAGACAAACATGGTATGTACTCACTCATAGCAGGATACTAGACATGAAACAAGGATGAATTGTCTGCTACTCACATCACCAGGGAGGCTACCCGGAAAACAGGACCCCAAGAAAGACACAGGGATTGCCCAATGACAGAGAAATGGAATGAGATCTACATGAACAGCCTGGACATGAGTGGGGGTAATGAAAGGCGAGGGTCGAGGGAAAGAGAGCTTGGGGGAGCGGGAGATCCCAGCTGGATCAACAACAGAGAGGGAGAACAAGGAATAGGAGACCATGGTAAATGAAGACCACATGAGAACAGGAAGAAGCAAAGTGCTAGAGAGGCCCACAGAAATCCACAAAGATACCCACACAACAGACTGCCGGCAATGGTCGAGAGACAGCCCGAACTGACCTACTCTGGTGATGGGATGGCCAAACACCCTAATTGTTGTGCTAGAAACCTCATCCAACTACTGAGGGATCTGGATGCAGAGATCCATGACTAGGCCCTGGATGGATCTCTGGGAGTCCAATTAGCAAGAATGAGGAGGGTTTATATGAGCGAGAATTGTTGAGACCAAGGTTGGATAAAGCACAGGGACAAATAGCCAAATGAATGGAAACACATGAACTATGAACCAATGGCTGAGGGGTCCACACTGGATCAGGCCCTCCGAATGGGTGAGACAGTTGATTAGCTTGATCTGTTTGGGAGGCATCCAGGCAGTGGGACCAGATCTTGTGCTCATTGCATGAGTTGGCTGTTTGAAACCTGGGGCCTATGCAGGATTGTTTGGCTCGGCCTGGGAGGAGGGGACTAGACCTACCTGGACTGAGTCTACCAGGTTGACCTCAGTCTGTGGGGAAGGCTTTGCCCTGGAGGAGATGGGAATGGGGGGGGGGGGCATTGGGGGGAAGGTGAGGGGGACGGGAGGGGGGAGAACAAGGGAATCCGTGACCGATATGTAGAACTGAATTGTATTGCAAAATAAATTAAAATAAATTCAAAAAAAAAAAAAAAAAACAAAAAACTACCTTGTACATCTTGTAAAAGATGGCTTTCAGGCTGAGGAGATGGTACGATTAGTCAAGTTCTCACCTCAGTCCAATCTCAAGAACCCAAATCAAACAATAATCAGTTGTGGTGAATGCTTTTGACCCTAGCTTTCAGCAAGCAGAGACAGGGGCTTGCTGGCCAGCTAGCCTAGACTATGCGGTTAGGCCCAGGCCAGTGAGAGATGCTATCTCAAAATAAACATGGATGGCATTGAAGGATCAACACTTAAGATTGTCTTCTTGCTTACACAAATGCATACATACATATACATATACACTTATACAGACATGAGCATATATATGCATAGATGTGTACATATATACACACAAACAAAAAGTTTTATGGCATATTAATTATAACTTATTAAAGTCATTATTTTAAGTCAATTTTCATATAACTAACTCTCAGCTACACAACAATGTCAATGACATAAAGCATGTAGATCAGAAACAGACCCTCCAGTACTTCTAAAAACTGACATCTATAAATAATGGGTAGCCACTAGTCTATAGTTCATGGGTTACCCACGGGACTGGACTAGGCCCTCTGAATACGGAAGACGGTTGTTTGACTCAAACTGTTTAGGCAGCACCCAAGCAGGGGGCTCGGGATCCGTCCCTGGTACATGGGCAGGCTTTTGGGAATCCGGTGCCTGTGGTGTGGTACCTTGTGCAACCTTGGTACAGTGGGAAGAGGCTTGAACCTGCTTAGGCTCAGTGTGCCAGGCTCTGCTGACTCCCCATGGGAGACCTTGATTTGGGGGATGTGGGGATGTGGGGTGGCTTGGGAGGGAGGACTGGGAGATGGGAGGAGGGAGGAGATGGAATCTGTGGGTGGTATGTAGAGTGAGTAGAAAATTTCTTAATAAAGAAAAATGAAAAAAAAAGAATGGGTAGAAAGCAAGCATCTGTGGATTATTTAAGCAATGGATTATTTAAGACATAATGTAAAACATTTTTTTCTGTTTTTAAAAAAAATCTTTATGATTAGATTTCACCACCACACAGCAAAACAATTCCTGTTTAGATTAATGGTTGGGGAATGTAGAGAAACTAGGTGCAAACTTGGCAGAATTTATTGCTCTACAAAAGAAGACAGAATTTCTCAGCATAAAAGCAACAGAAGCAGCCACAAATTAGGACAGTGAAGGATATCCTCTCTTAAAATAGAAATAACCATCTATGGGACAGAAATGTCTGCAAAATTTAAAGGGCGGTAATAAAACCAACCAAAACATAGATAATAAATTCTTCATGATAATGTTTAATATTTTTATTTAAGGTGATTTTTTTCCAAACAGATTAATCCCCAATTGGAAAATTAATAATATTCAGTGTATTGTTTAATAAATGTCCAACTTTATAAACAATAGCAAAGTTGCAATTTTTATAGCTATCAAACTAGAAAATATTAAAAACTCAGAGAAATAAAGGATGTACTAGGAGTTCTGGTTGAAGCACAAATCAGAACAGAAGGATGTGTACTGGATGTGACAGGCCTTTTAGATTTCAGTACCCTAGTAAACACGTGTTAACATTTCACTGCCTGTCTAGAATACTGACCAAAAGCCAGAGAATTTTGACTCTTTAGCTCCCTAGATGTTCAGATATTATCCTGAACATCTAGACCAGACCTGGGCATATAATCCATTTAAATAAACTTACTAAAATAAAATTTATACTCTAAAGTAATTCAATAACTGGTATGTTTCTAGAAATTCATTCCAAGAAAAAAATCAGATGTAATATTGGCATATATTATTTTCCCCAAATACTTGTTCAACACCTATATGCCTCAAGATGTTCTAGATAATAATAGCATGAAAGAACAGTACAGACAATTCTATATCCTAAATAGACTACAGACAGAACCTACAATGTTGGTAAGGGCAGTTGGGTAGCTAAAAAGAGACAATGGCATTCACAGAGGAAGCCTTCTAGCCACACAGTTATCAGGATCCTCTCTATTTCAGGTAAGTCAGGCATTACAGAGAGACAGAAAGAGCCTCATTTTTTGGCACCTGCTACAAGAAGTCTCTCTACCAACCTCATCCACAAGTTTGCAAATACACAGTCTACTCTCGCTCCATCAGGAAGGCTAACAATCTATCTCTGATTATAAATACATAATAATCTATCTCTTCATCCATGGCTTCACTCTTAGTGACCACATGGTCAACTAGGCTTCAAAAATATTAAATAAACGACATTGAAATTTAAGCAATTTACAACTTCTAAGTTATTGCACAATCAGAGTCAGATGATGAAATTTTGTGGCGTCCTCTCTCAACCTTCCAAGTACAGAAATCATCATGTTGTTAGATGGATCATGCTACATATGTTACCCTCCTATTAGCTTCTAATAGTCTTCTCAGCAGATTGTGATATTATAATTATTGTATTCATGTGACACTTTACTAACAATGATCTTAGTTACAAAAGTAGTGATGCCTATGACTGATGTACATCCAAAAGAAACCGTAAAGTCCTTCCTTGCCTGAGGTGAGATTTCTTGACCTAATAAATAAAAAATTTATGCTGAAGTATATTAAGACCGAATGTATATTAAGACCGAATCTTCTGTCCATGAAACAATGAGGAAAGAATAAGAAATGTGTGCCAGCTTTGCCATATCTCAAACTATGAACATTACAGCCACAGCATGTGAACAGTGTTCTGGAAAGACAGGACAGGCATTAAATGTTTTTAATTCTGTAAAAAAATAAACCAATATATGCAGTCTATTCTGCACACTGTGTCCAAAGGCTTACACTGGGAGTCTGGGAATAGGTCTCCAGGAAGTTAAGATAAAGTTTTCTGCATACCTTGACCTTGGCTCTCCAACACCCAATGGAAATAGGGAAGTATACTATGGTCTGACTGCTGTCAGGAAGGTGCCACTGTCCCTTAGCAGCCCCCACGAGTAGGGTACAGCATGGCAACAGTCCACTGGAATCACACCTTCCTCTTCATGTTCCCAGCTAGACTGTGTTTTTCTCTTCTAGAGCTGGAGGGAAGACAATTGAAAGATTCAGTTCCCTTGTCAATGACATTTCTTGGGAACACCTGGAGGAAGATGTGACTACATTCGCCCCCTTCAAATGGGCGCAGGGCCAGAGAAACATCTCAGCTCTAGAAATAAGGGGCAGATCACAGGTTTCTCATCACAGTGTGTAACTTCAGCCCTTGTACAGTTTTCCTGTAATTCAGATTCATGTTATTCCCTCTAAGCAGGATTCACATCACCATTACCCTTTGGAATACCACAGTCATTGCTTAGATGGTATAAGTCTAAAACCTCCGTTGGCCCTCTGGCCCCCTGACCCTAGTAGCTGAACCTGAAAGCTCACTATGATTCCTTCAGAACACATCCTGCTCAAGTCCAGGGCACCAGTTACAATATCACTATTGTCATGTAAATGGCATTGAACTTGGCAATCACCCTATATAGTACGTTGTCTGCTTCTTTCATACTAAGTGAAGAGCATGCCACATCCACATTCCTAAAGAACATAGTTGCTCATCCAATAATTCCAGTCTCTTCTCTCTAGCATCTCCCGCCTCTCTCCCTCCCCCTCTCATTATCACTGCTATAATTCTTCTCGCATCTTCATCCATGATGATACCACTGTCTCCAGTCACAGAAGTCAGAGGGTAGGATTAGATCCAAGACATCCTTGCTCGCCATCACATCTGACCTCACAGGAAATGTCCCTGCATTAATATCTTTCCTCCTGTCTAGCCACACGATTAATGCTCCTTAGTCTAACACATCAAGACCATGCTCCCCTGTTGCTTTGGTTCCAGAACTACATTATCATCCAGAGGCTGCAATTCTGCAGCCACTGGACCATGTTGCTACGATTAGACTCCAAGACTCTGCACTCCCTGCTGAAATGCTCCACAGCCTGACTGCTTTGGTGTAAAGCTAACAAAGAGAAATGGCATGGATCTCGAAAAGGACGACAATCATGTTCCCAGCCACCTGCCTCCAACAAAGCCCCATCATAGAACTCCATACAGAGACAGCTCCTTTCTTCTACATCAGGGAAGGGTGCTGTTTCTGCCATGCTAGAAGATGCAGGGCATCCTGGGCCTCTAAGGTGCTGACACACAGTCCAATGTTGTTTTCTATCCCAGGCCCCAGGATTTTATCCTTTCCTAATTGGGGCCCTAAGTTTGGCATAAGAGAATTATTGAGGTTATGTGCTCAATCTCATTGGCATCTGTGCTGTTCTTGTGATTGAACCCTGAGGATTTCAAAGCAGAGCATTTCCAGGACATGAGATGGGGCCTTTTGACTAAACACTGGACCATGAGTTGACAATTGATCTGAGACTACCATTGTTTTTTGTTTTTCGTTTTGGCTTGACTGTTATACCTTACTTTGTGTTTTGCCTGGTTTTGTTCTGTTTTAAGAGAGTCTGTCTTTATAGAGGCGCAGCTTCCAACAAACTTAGTAGCCCTGGCTGACCTAAAACTCACAAAAATCCTCTTAATTCAGATTTCTGAGTATGCTCCACCATGCCTAGCTCATTTTTAATTTTTCCAGCTTCCAAAGCAGTCAGTCTCTCGATCCCTACGGCTGCCATTGCCCTGGGACATTCAGCATTAGCACCATTACATAACCACAATGTAATGGTTCATTTTCATTTGAACTCACTCATCCCTGCTGAACTGTTTAGTAATTTTGGTTCTGTGCCAGCTGTGTATTGCCCACACTCCACCTGATAGCGTGGAAAATGACCCCTTAGGATTTGTTTTCTAGGAGAATTACCAGCGCTCTCAAAAAGCAGAACCTGAAGCTAGGACTCAAAAGAAGGTTGATTATTCAGAAACTGTTACCACAAGACAAGTAGGGGTGGGGACCAGGGTAAATGAAACAGGGGAGGATGAAGAAAATCAATAGAAGAGTACATTACCTAACTCAGTACTGCCTTGCAAACCCAGGGCTCCATTTCCTTGGGATGCTGGGCATATACTGATCTAGAATTCTCCATCCTCAGAGAGACCAGCACAGAAAAGCATTTGTCCACCAGTTCCACTTCTGTTTTGTTACAGGTGTCTCAGCTATCTCAGCTTCCTCTGTTCTGGTGGACTGTACATGAATTGTGTGCCTTGGATTGTAGAACTACAGGGCACAAAGCAAAACTGCCAAGTGCAGACCCATTAAAGGGGGATACCGCCCACATCAGTAAATAAAAACAAGTACAGACATGTTCATTCACAAAAGCCACAGCTGGAATCAGTATATGGGTGGGGTGAATAAAGACCTCCCTCCCCATTTCCCCACCAGGACATCTCTGTTAGCCTGTGGTTGTTACTTATATAGGAAAGTGGGATGCCAGCTGTGATTAATAATCTTGAGGTAAGGGATTATCCTGGATTACCTGTGTGGTATCTAAACACATGCTAAGTGGCCTGCTAATAGGGTGACCAAGTCATGTTTGATGACAGAGAAGGTGTCAAGATGACAGACGCAGGCTTCAAGGCTGGAGGAAGGAGCCAGGAGCCAAGAAATAGAGGCATACATCAAAACGGGAAAAGGCTGGGAGTGGATTCTTCTCCCAGAGCCTCACAGAGGGAACCGGTTTAAGAGGGATACCAACTTAAGCCAAGTATCACCTGGCATCTTTGAATCAAGAGATATTTGGCTTAAACACAGTGGCACTCATTTCAAACGATCCCCAAACCTGTAAGATAATAAATGTGTTGCACTCAGCTGGTAAGTCAAATAGTAACGTATTGCAGTAGCAACAGTGAAACGCATATAGGAGTATTAGAGTGACCTGGTCATGTGGAGCACAGGGATAGCTAGAATGTTCCTTTTTAGTCAGTTACAGGCTCAGTAGCCTTTGTCCCTGGTCTGCACACACATCTTCCTCAACTGTGTGTAGAGGGTTTCCTTTTTTAAAGCACTCTGCTATTCTTCCAATGAACTCATTCTTCTCAGCTTTCAGAATTAGCCTACGTATCACCTTATTACCAGCTTTCAGGACTTCCCAATCCATAGTCAGGCTCTTGATTCCTTCTTCAAGCCCCATTTGTTTCTGTCATGACACCCACAACTTGTTTTTATTTTATTTATTTCCTCAATTGTGTGCATTTATCTCTGCCTCCAGGGCTGAGTCTGTATCTTAGCTCCCTTTCTCTTTCTGTGATGCAATACCCATAAAAAGAGAGATTATTTTTGCTCACAATTTCAGGTTACAGTCCATTACTCTAGGGGAGTCACAGCAGGAGCTTGACTGGTTATGTCACAGCCACTCTCAAGAGCAGAGAGAAATTACCACCTACATACTTACTTCCTTGCTTGTGTTCAACTCAATTCTCCACTCTTACACAGTTTAGGACACATACACCCTTGCCTAGGAAATGGTGCCACCCACAGTGGGTTGGGTCTTCCCATATCAACTAACTTAATTAAGATAATCTCCCACAGACATGCCCAAAGGCCAAACCAATGTAGATAATCCCTCACTGGCACTCTCTCTTCAGTCTTCGCCATTTTATATTCTCCACTCAAGAGAACATCTAACACAGTCAACACCCAAAATAACTCACTCTCATCAACTGCTTCTGTGTTTGAAATAGCTGACTTCAGTGAACTCTCTGGTTGAAGTTTATTTCTATATCATCAGCACTTATAACTACAGTGCTGGGCACAGAATAACTGCACAATAAATATGTATTGAATTAAATGACTTCATAAAGCTTGGAGGGTTGGTTAAAATTTGCCTCTTCTAGTAGTAGATTAGCACCACTCCATGCCAAGAGGTGAAAATTAAAGTCAATTAATTTATAGGGGGAAAAAGGTACACTCCCCAAATTTTGCCCAGCCAATTACTTTACTGTGTCCTTCAAAACAACATGATTGATATCTCTTAATTTCCCAACTATTCCCTAAAGTCATTTTGACCAAATAAAATGAGTTGCTCTTAGTCCTGTAGTCATCCAAGTTCACACAGTTAAAATTTGGTTTCTTGTCATATTTGTCAGTAAGAATGAGCTTTTGATGGTTAATTTTCATAGTCAACTTAACTGGATTTGGAATTACCTAGGAGACACACTTCTGGGCATTTCTGTAACTGTGTTTCCAGAGAGGTTCAAATGAGGAAGGAAGACTCAGTCTGAATGTGGGTAGCACTACCCCATGGGTTGGTGTCTCAGACTGAATAAGGGACAAATCAGGCAGTGGAGGCATGTGCTTTTAATCCCGGCACTCAGGATCTAGAGGCTGGTAGATCTCTGTGAGTTCGAGGCCAACCTGGTCTACAGAGCAAGTTCCAGGACAGCCAAAGCTAAATAACGAAACCCTGTCTCAAAAAACAACAAGGAAGGAAGGAAGGAAGGAAGGAAGGAAGGAAGGAAGGAAGGAAGGAAGGAAGGAAGGAAGGAAGGAAGGAAGGAAGGGGAAAGAGGGGTGGGGGAAGAAGCCACCATCCATCTATCTCTTTGCTCCTCACTGCAAATGCAGCATGACCAGCTTTCTCACTCCTGACTCCTACGCCTTCCCCACAATAGACAATATCCCTTTTAAGCCACGGGCCAAAATAAACTCTTTCTTCCTTTAATTGCGTTTGTCAGGCCTTTTCTCACAACAATGAGCCAAGTAACTAATGCCAACTGTTTCCTCTCCTTTCCCCCCATATATATGCTTTGAGTAATGAGCAATGAGACTCTTGGTTCCTGCAGCCTCAAAGAATATTGGAGTGATACTCTTCTTTCTTGAGTATCCACAAGTGGGGAAAGGCCCTACTGGCAAGTGAGCGGAATCCAGCTACCATGACCCGGCTGGGTAAATAAATCCACATGCTCTGCAGACTCAAATACCTACAGGTATTTGACTCAAACTTGGAGAAAGAAAAATAGAAAACCCTATTTGGACTTCAGAACTATGCCTCATTCTCCAAACCAGATGGTAACATACTTTGAGACTTGCAGTATTCTATTCCATTGATACTTTGACTGCCAGTAATTTTTAGTTCATGGTGTTTATTCATGATAGATGGGAAGTTGGAAAACAAAAGTGGGTGAACAACACCCACCAACTGCCCCACAGTGTTCCAGAGAGAAGCAGCCCATTCTTTCACTGTCTGGTTCATTCTATGTGACTGATGGGTTTTTGCACTGTCCTTAATGCATTTATGTGTCTCTCAGTCTGGTTAGTTGATACTATGACACTGTACATGAAAATGTCTCCAAATGATGTTCCTGGTTCCTCCTCTATTACTGAGGATCATTGAAAAATTTATCCACCAACTAGTTTAAGTAACTTATTCTACCCCAAATGCTGAGCTAGATTACAGAGATAAGCAAGGTCTAACTCTCTTTGAGGAAGCTCTTATTCAAGATATCAAGATATTATAAAAGATATTAAGATATGCAAATAGGTCAAATAAAAAGCTTTCTAGGGTCCATGAGAAGAACTGCTAGGTTGATTTCTATGGAGGGCGCCATGGAGTAAGTACCTCAAGAGGGAGAAAATTCTTCATCTCAGTGTCAAAAAACTAAAGGGAATTTCAACAGAGCAAGAGAAGGGCATGTTGAATGTAAGCAACCAGGCAGGTTGGGAAACAACGGATTGAATGATTCAACAAAGCAGAGTGTGTGGACGTAAGTATAATAGGGAGAGCCTCCAGAGGTCTATGGGTGTTGGGCCTGGAGAAGACGGAGAATAAGGCCGTCAAAGCACACACATCCATCCATCTGAGGTATGACAGGATGAGGTTCAGGAAGAAATCAAGTTTGGGTCTAAAAAAGGTTGTGTAGCCATGTTTAATCCCTACCCTCATATTGAGGGGAGGGGTGTGACCGACTCAAAATCTCATTTAAAAGGCTGGGACTTAGAACAGATACTCATTCCCAACACCAAACCAGAAGGCAGCTATAAGGACTGAGTTTCCAAAGCATATGCTGTAAAAAATCTGAAATTAAATTTGCATGCATTGAAGTTTCACAGTTCAGTGAACAATAGTGATTCCACTATTGTGGAAGTTTGACTTCTTGCTTTCCAATTTGTATCCCCTTGATCTCCTTATGTTGTCTTATTGCTCTGGCTAGAACTTCGAGTACTAATTTGAATAAGTATGGGGAGAGCAGACAGCCTTGCCTTGTCCCTGATTTTAGTGAAATCGCTTTGAGTTTCTATTTAATTTGATGTTGGCTGTTGGCTTGCTGTAAATTGCCCCTATTATGTTTAGGTATGTTCCCTGTATTCCTGATCTCTGCAAGACCTTTGTCATGAAGGGGTGTTGGATTTTGTCAAATGCCTTTTCTGCATCTAGTGAGATGATCATGTGTTTTTTTTTTCTTTCAGTTTGTTTATATGGTGTATTACATTGACAGACTTTCATATGTTGAACCACCCTTGCATTCCTGGGATGAAGCCCACTTGATCATGGTAGATAATTGTTTTGATGTGTTCTTGGAGTCTGTTTGCCAGTATTTTATTGAGTATTTTTGCATCAATGTTCATAAGGGAGATCGGTCTGTAGTTCTCTTTTTTTGTTGTATCTTTGTTTGGCTTGGGAATCAGGGTAATTGTAGCCTCATAGAAGGAGTTTGGTAGTGTTCCTTTTGTTTCTATTGTGTGGAACAATTTAAAGAGTATTGGTATTAACTCTTCTTTGAAGATCTGGTAGAATTCTGTGGCCCTATAGCTCAGGGGTTAGAGCACTGGTCTTGTAAAAATCATTTAAGAAGTGCATTGCTGATAAGATTTAAGAAGTGCATTGCTGATAAGTATACACACCAAAATGGGAGAGGCTTTTGGAATTGAATATCCTTATACAAAATACTCAAGAATTTTGGATTTCAGATATTTTCATAGTTTGGAAAATTTGTATATACCTAATAGCATATGTTGGGAATAGGATCCAAGCATAAATACAAGGGTTTTTTTTTTTTTCGCTTGTATCTTATACACATCACATGAGGTAAATTTGTGTAATATTTTAATGACTTTGTTTTTTGATTTTAACATCACATGAAACCAGGTATGGGATTTTTTCAAATGTGGCATCAATCATGTCATCACTCCAAAAGCTTTGGATTTGGTCACTTTTCCAGTCTTGGATTAGGGATGATACTCAGTTATGCTCACACTGTTTTCACTTTCCTGTTAACATAATCATCTTAATTTAAAATCACACTCAGCTGAAGGATTATTAGCAAGACAAACATGAAACCCATCCTGAAGCTTCATTTTTTTCCTACCCAAGACTTCAAAGTTAACATGTGAGAAAGTTCACCTTTACTCCCAAGGAGAGATGGTTTAATGTTGAATGATACCTACCAGGTAGGGAAGATCTCCAGAGAGACAGATATTTGAAGTGTGATTTAGAGCATGGGGGTTTTCAAGG
Source organism: Peromyscus californicus insignis (assembly GCF_007827085.1). Classification (NCBI taxonomy): domain Eukaryota; kingdom Metazoa; phylum Chordata; class Mammalia; order Rodentia; family Cricetidae; genus Peromyscus; species Peromyscus californicus. The sequence continues at coordinate 33,666,892 of NW_026294503.1, forward strand.
ATGAGGTGATCAGCCTAGGAGACACTTGTTCTGGGTAACATGACCAATAGGTTTCTGAACCTTGAAGAGCAAAGGTAAGGAAGCTCCATAAAGCCTATAGGAGCCGATTACAGTTTGCAAGCAAATTATGCAGAGAGAGATGGAGAGGATGCACGGCATCTGGTGGAGAATTATTATCTACATAGATATTTATTCTACCTTGACACAAGGCATCTGGTGGAAACATCCCAAGCATCTAAGGCTGTGTTTACTGGAGCAGGGTTGAGGTGAGTGTTTGTGAGAGAGATTGATGGGGGAGGGAGCGAGAGGATGAAGGATGAGGGAGAGGGAGAGAGAGGGAGGGAGAGAGAGAAAGGGACAGAGAGTCAGAGAGACAGAGAGAATATGAAATGGAATAAATCAGAGGAACAAGAGAGGAAGAAGGACTGAGGCAGTGGGGAGCAAATGCCCCAATATTTCAAATCACACGGGTATGTTCAAAGCTTAGCTCTGGACCCATTATGTATTTCTTAGAAATGTTCTTAAGCTTCTTAAATGCAGGCTCACTCTGTGTAAAATGGGAATAGTAACCGTAGTGCTACCAGGAGGAGAGGAAGAGCTGACACCTAGCTGACACTAAGTTATTAGTAAATCATGCCCATTATTGGAACTGTTGTTATTCTCACTAGTCTATTGAATACCACAGAAGGATAATGAAACAAAAACCAGATGGACTGAATTTCCCCTTTTTAATGCAAACATCTCTAGTAAAAGCAGCTGGGATTAAAAACTATCAGCAGAGTAACAGAGTGGGTCACATACAAAGAACAGCGTGTGAATTATGTTGATGCACACCCTTCACAATACATGAGGTCTTTGCTGTGGGACATGTGGTCTGCAGCACCTGGGGGCTCATTGAAAATGCACAGTCGTGGTTCCCACCTCAGAAGCTTCAAAGTCAGAGACTGCATTTTAACCAGCTCCCCTCATGATTCCTAAGTGCAATACAACATGAGGAGCATTGAGCTAGATCATAGGGGCTGTGTGGACCCACGCTCCTGTCCAGCCCCCTAATGACTGCAGAGGAGGGTCCATTAGCTAGCAGCTGGTCTACAAAGCCACAGCCGACCAATTTATGCACCAGAAAATAAACAGCTGAACTGACCAGCAATGCTCAATGCATTCAGCCCTAAATGGGAAGCAGATGGTGTTTGCGAAGGGCCATCCAAATGATTTTCAATGAGAACAGTCCCTTGCACCATGAAGTTTACAACCTGTTAGGGGCAACAGAGGAGTAGACCATGAAGTCACATTGCTGAATGAGTGACAGGTGGGGTAATGTATTCTTCCTGGGAACATCAGAGTTGCTTTCTTAGAGAAGGCAGAGGTGACTAATGGTGATGGAGCAGGAGCGCCACAGGAGGAGAAAGGGAACATGAAGCCACTGGAGGGAAGGAGGTGTGGCAAGAGAGGGGTATGAGGTCTATTCCAAGGCAAGAGGGGGCATAAGGATAGGTAAAACTGGAAGGGCATTTGGGACCAGGATGCAGGTGGGAACAGTGTGGCAGCCTCAGTGTTGAACCAGAGCAAACTGAAGCACAAAGGCGTTCCATCATAAGCAGGGCAATGTGTAGAACACATATGTGTGCTATCCATTTTATTCAGCCATGGCCTAAGCAATAGGGCATAACCTCCCTATGGCCCAGACAAGGCAATTCCATGTCATCTGAACTTGATTTGTAGTGTTTGCTGTGAGAGACCTGCTCATTTTGAGGGCTTCCTCTCTCTGCTTTGTAATTTCCAGGCTCACCTTAGTTCTTTTTTCTAATATATAAAATGAACACTTAATACACTTAAAACTTATGGCAGATAGGGCTGTCTCCACACCAAAATATACTCATTTTCATGAGGATGAACATTGTCCCTGGAAAGTGGTTTCTCATGGTGACCTGACTTTATCAAACCTCCCCCAATTCTTTACTCATATGTGTGACCACAAAACTAGTTCTCACCAAAAATGTAGAAGCAGAAGAAATATATTCATGCCCAGACCAAGGCTTTGAAAAAGGAGTCATGCTTTTATTCCTTCCCTTGTCCACAGGCTTGATGCAGACAGTGGCAAGACCTTAGGAAACAGCAGAGTTTGGGCCCCAAGTCTCCACATGAAGCAAGGTAACCCCCAATCAGGTCACACAGACCAGAGATAAGCTCCTATTATACTGGGGCCATTGCATGTTTTCAGGTCTCTCTGTTACAGCAGTTATCATTACCCTGAAACAAATGCTGAAGGGGTGACTTTTCAGATAATGGAAGAAAAGGATAAGACAACACAGGAAAATTGCATGCAGGGCAGTGAGAGAATGTCTTCTGTGTTGATTACACTTCTGGCTTCTGTAACAAATACCCGGCAAGAGGCATCGAAAGAGGAGGTTTATTTGGTTCACAGTTCTAGGGTACAGTTCATCATGGTGATGGTGGGGAACTCATGGTGGCAGGAACATGGCATAGCTGTTCACCTGGTATACTGGCTAGTGTTGTTGGTTGTTTTTGCTCTTTTTACTCTTTGCTCTTTGGGGGGCCTGCCATCCAGCTCCCAAATAAATCACACATGGAGGCTTGTTCTTAATTATAAATACTCAGCTTTAGCTTGGCTTGTTTCTAGCCAGCTTTCCTTAACTTAAATTACCCCCCAACTATCTTTTGCCTCTGGGCTTTTATCTTGATACTATATACCATTCTTTACTTCTTACTCCATGTCTTGCTGTGTAGCTGGATGGTTGGGTAGCTGGTACCTGAAGTCCTTCTCTCCTTCTTCTCTTGCTCTTCTTTTTTCACCAGATTTCTCACTCTATTTATTCTCTCTGCCTGCCAGTCCTGCCTATCCTTTCTCCCGCCTTGCTATTGGCCATTTAGCTCTTTACTAGACCATCAGGTGTTTTAGAAAGGCAAAGTAACACAGCTTCACAGAGTTAAAAAAATTCAATATAAAAGAATGTAACACATCTTTGCATCATTAAACAAGTGTTCCACAGTATAAACAAATGTAACACATCTTAAAATAATATTCTACAACAGGCTACCTTTGTGTCAATTTAATACAAGCTAGAGCAGTAGTTCTCAACCTTCCTAATGCTGTGACCCTTTGAGACATTTCCTCATGTGTGGTGACCCCCAACCATAAAATTATTTTGTTGCTACTTCATAACTGTAATTTTGCTACTTTTATGAACCGTAATGTAAAAATCTGATATGCAGGATATTGATATGTGACCCCAAAGTGAACCAATGAGCCAGAGGCCTCAGAGAGGAGGGATCCTCAATTGAGAAAATGTCTCCATAAGATTGGACTGTAGGCAAATCTTAGGGTATTTTCTTGATTATTGATTTATGGGGAAGGACCCAGCCCATTGTGGGTAGTGCCATCCCTGGACTGGCGGTTCTGGCTGCACATAGGGTGAGCGATCCATGAGGAACAAGCCAGTAAGCAGCACCCCTCCATGGCCTCTGCATCAGCTTCTGCCTCCAGGTTCCTGCCTTGCTTGATTTCCTGTCCAGATTTCTTTTGAAGATGAATTATGATGTGAAATGGCAAGCTGAATAAACCCTTTCCTCCCAAAGTTGTTTTAGTCATGGTGTTTGATCATTGCAATAGTAGCCCTAGGGTACATGGCATCCACAGTCAGCATGCAGAGATGGAAACCCATGCTTAGCTACCTTTCTCCTTTTGAGGCAGTCCAGGACCTCAGCCTATGAGTGGTACTATCCACCACAATTAACCTCACCTAGTAACTCCCTCACAGACTTGCTTTGAAGCATGCTTCCGTGGTGATTCTAATTCCCATCAAGTTGACAAGATGAACCATCATACCCACAGAGCAACTGTTCACCTCAAACGTATGCTTCATATGAACAACACAGAATTATTTTCTGTCTCCAAGACTAGCTTCTAGTCACTACCCGACAGTGCTGGGCAGAGCTTTCAGCAGAGGAAGTGTAGCATCCTGTCCTCATTTATCCGTCCAAGGGAACAAAAGCGGCTGAGTGGCTTTCGCTAAGTTTCTATGTATTTATTTTTAAATGCATAGCTTGTTTTGTTCCGGGCAAGATTTAAGACAGCTTACAAGATGGCTTAATTTAGAAATGAAAATGAAAGAAAAAAGTCAAAACAGGGTGGGACTATGAAACAGAATCAAGAATATAGCTAAATATGCAATCACTAATGGCTTACACACTTGCCACAAATTTAGTTCTGTGATTTCTGGAAACTGAATCAAAATGTGATGTGCTCTCTGCCATAATGTTTATAATTAACTTCTCAGTATCCTCATTCATTACAGTCCAGAAGCTCCACAGAGGACAGAGGCTATGCCTTTCACAATACTTACTCCTGTGCCCATATGATCCAGTAAACTTCTCAATACATAGCAAGACCACAAAAAAAAGCATATGCATAAGGTACTGAGGCAGCCTGAGGTTAAATCATGCTTAACACAGAGACCTAAACATGTTCACTCCAGAGATCCTCTGAAATAATGATTAAACATGATGGACTAGCAAACTGTTTCATCACAAGCTCATAATGGGCCCAATGGCAACCACCTATACCTAGGGCATCACTTTCTGAAATCCGTGTGTCCATGGCAACAGTCTAAATGCAACCAAGGGAAAGCAAGTTCTTCAGGGATATACTATCCCCTCTTCACAACCTCCATTCTTGACCAGAGGGTGTGACCCTGAGACTGGCATCCACCTGAAGGAAGATATGGAATATATGTCATTAGCAGCCCCCTCCTCAACACTATGTCTCTTGAAGTATCTTAGATCCCAACAATAGGGTAGCTTTGGCTTTGTACAGACTCATACAGACAATTATAAGAAGCCATTTTCTCACACTAGAATCTGCATTTCCCAAGGGAACAATTGAAAGGTACTAAAAATCCTGTCACTGAGGAGCTCCGTTGTGAAACTGTAATTGGTCCAGACCAAAGTACAATATAACCTGCTTTCATTACACAATGAGCCCTTTCCTTTGTGTTTGCCGAAGCTTTATGCTTGGCCTGTTTCCTTTTTAACTTGGGCTTTTGATTCCGTGACTGGGATAGCAAAGTCAGCACTGTGTCCCACTTACTTGGAAGGAACAAAAGATGTCCCGTGTAAGTGGTAGAGCATAAAGGGCCAGCAGAGACATCAGAGGTCAGGGCTATGGCTGGGTAAGGTACTAAAGATCAAGATGGAAGGAGAGTCATAAATCCTACCTGTATATGGGGACAGTGTATAGTCTTTAAATGGGTTGACAAGTGAATGAACTTGGCTTGTGGTCAACAGAAGCCAAGCCATGTAACTCCCAGGCACTATTTGCACTGAACCAATCAACGTGACAGCGCCCCCTAGAGTTTTGCTGTTTATCTGTCAAGTAGGATGCTGAGAGGACTCACAGCTAAGAAACAGCATTTACAGAGAGTTTAGGGTAAGTTCAGCATTGTGTAAGGACTTTTTTTTTTTTTTTTTTTGGTTTTTCGAGACAGGGTTTCTCTGTGTAGCTTTGCGCCTTTCCTGGATCTCGCGCTGTAGACCAGGCTGGCCTGGAACTCACAGAGATCCGCCTGCCTCTGCCTCCCGAGTGCTAGGATTAAAGGCGTGCGCCACCACCGCCCGGCAGGACTTTTAAAGCATTGCCTCACTTACTTCTTTTAAATAGGCACTGCTGTGACCATTACCAAAAGGGAAAGTGAGACTTAGGAAGGTGAAACACCTTCCTTCCTTCCTTCCTTCCTTTTTTTCTTTAGTAAATAATGAAACTAGAGCTTTAGCCAGAGCTTCTGAATTCACACTTTGTGCTCTTAAATTCTCTAATGCATTTCCTTCCTATGATGGATGGAAAAAAAACAGTGTCTAGACGTTGTATATAACAGTTTTGGGGGTTTGCCCTATCAGCTAAAGACTCATCTCTAAGTTTCCCTTGCTGGGTCTGGTACCTTGCTCAAGATGACATTTATGTTAGAATGCCAAGGCAGTAAGAATGCTCTACAGGGCAAAGAGGCATTGGCACAGCAGATCTGACCTTATGTGCTCACTGCACATGGGAATGGATGCTACCTCTAGCAGAGACCACGGCAGTGCTGCAGCATTTATCAAGTTTGACTGGTTAAATTCTCACTCCTGAGGCAAGCAGATGCCTTCTGTTCTCCATAGCAAGAGCTGTTGGGGGCACACTCAAGGGCAGAGCACATCTGGGGACACATTCTGAAGGTACAAAATCAGAGCACAGGGCAATTCGGCATGTGATGGATCTTTCTGAGATGGAGCTGTCACTGGAGAGTGATCCCTGCCTGGTGGCAATGGGGCTATTACATCCACGAGACACCTGTCTGCAATATACAGAGGGAACAGAAATAAAACGCAGCAAGTGACATGTTCACAGCAAGATGTCCAGGCATCCCGGTGCCTTTCTGCTCTGAGAGAAATCAGTCAGGAAAGGGGAAGCCCAGCATGCGTCCCCTTCCCCTTCATTCATCTTATTCTGTGTCAGCTTTCTCCTAAAATGATGTTTCAGTTCTTTTTGTAGCCCATGCTGTCCTGAAATTCATTACATAGACCAGGCTGGCCTTGAACTTACAGCAGTCTTCTGCCTCAGGCTCCAGGATGTTGAAATTGCAGAAGTGATCCACTATACCAGATTCCATCCTTTTAAGCTTCCAACAAGAAATTTATCTTTTCTGTTAGGGTTGAGCTTAATTTTGCCTGTTCCTTTCTTCCTTGGTCCTTCCATTTGTTCTTCCTTCCTTCCATCCTTTTCTCCCTCTCTCTTCTTTCTCCTCTCTTGCTCTTCCTGCCTTCCCATTTCTCTCCCAACTCTGCTTTCTCTTCCTAGATGCTTCCCTCTCTCCCGCTCTCCTCTCCTTTTTCCTCCCCCTCCTGTTTTTCTTCTCCCCCTCCTCTCTTCCCCTTCACCTTCTCCTCATTCTTCTTGCTCATCTCATTCCCTTATATCTTCATATATGTACAGACAGAGGTAAGTTTGAAGTAATATCTGTTCATTTCTAGACTGTGCACACAGAAACCCAGAGACACAGTCCAGTCAATCACACCCTTCCATTTCTCCAGCAGCCATCTGCTGGACACTTGACACACCAACATTCTTCTAGGTCTTGACACATACCCAGCCTCATTCCAAGACACTTTCTGCCAGATGCCTGTGCCAGGACAGGAACTACCAAGAGGTGGCAGATCCACCTGTGGCTTGAAGCCAAAACCTGTCTTCATTCTGGAGGCTACACTCAAGTCATAGTCCCCAAAGCTCATATTTTTGGCTGGGGCCAGACATGAAATTATACAGAAAGGAAAGACCAGGCTCCCTTTACCTAAAGCTGTTCAGTCAACATAGGATATGATTTTAAAATGTCACGGAACCTATTTTTAAAGTTTCTTCTACTTTATATTTATTTGCTTACAATTTTGAATTTTTACCCAGACAGCTTCTAGGGTGAAATTACAAACACTTCTTCTATTTTGTGTTCCTGCCTTCTAAGGTTTGGTTTTGTTTTTGTTGTCTTTGTAAATGGCACATGTAGACCATTCGAATCCTTTCAATGGCTTTCCCATCTTGTACTTGGAATCATTTTCCCCATACAAGAGTCTAATTAGCAATGGAAATAGTTGAAACAGATCTTGAAGTCTTGAACAAGAGCATTTGAGTTAGGAAAACTCCCACATTCAGTCCCAGCTCATCTGTAGGCTTCTCATAGAGCAAATTCAGGGATGTACTACACAAAATGTTTTCTTCACCTGGGGATGGAAGTACAGTGAGCAAAAGGTAGTTTGTTAGTGAGCTTGAAGGAGAGAACAGAAGACAGAAGGAAAAGGTATATGAGTGGGTGTTAATAATAAAAGTGGTGGGAAGCCAGGTATGGGGGCATGCCTATCATCCCAAGTGCTCAGGAGGTAAAGGTAAGAGGGTCAAGAGTCAAGACCAGCCTCAAGGACAAAGTAGTCTGAGGCCAGGCTAAGCTGCATGAGACCTTGTCTCAGAAAAAAAACAGAGGGCTGGAGGGATGGCTCAGTGGTTAAGAGCACTTGCTGCTCCTTCAGAGGACCAGTGTTGGGATTCCAGCAACAACACGATGCTCACAATCTCCTGTGATCTGAGGTATATGATGTATCTGATGCCCTTTTCTGGCCTTCACAGACACTACATGAAGTAGAGCACATACAGGCAAGCAGAGACACAAATGCACTTACATTCAAAATAAATTCATTTTTTAAAAGAAAACTAATTAAGTAAAGCAAATGGGAGGAGCGGGAGGGAGCGCAGAGACAGAGGGTTTAGGAAGCTGCACTTCAAGAAGTTAAGTTACTGGCCTCCGCTACAAAGTCCTTAAGAGAGATTCTTTTCAGAATCAGTATTTCATTTTGAGAGATAAATCAAAGTTATCTCATATGGTGGGACATGTGCTCATAATTCTAGCACCTGAGATTCTGAAGCAAGGTGATTGTGAGTTCTAGGCCAACCTAAGCCATATAGCAAGACCCTGTTTCAGAGAAAAAAAGCAAATTGAAAAAGCTAGCCATAGAAGGAAAGCAACTCTTCAACGTTCTTTGTGTTGTTCTTTACCATGGTAAAAGTCTATGTCGCTCTTAGGGAAGTGTTGCCTTTTACTAAGACAGATTAAGAGTTAGGAGTAAAAACAGAATAGTGTCTTTGGACATAACAGGACCTCTGCACTAATGAACTCACAGTAGCTGTGCTTGCCTATACAGGATCAAGCCAGTTCACAGTCCAGCATGGTGTGAGAAGAGGTTCATGAGTCCCCACCCCTAACTGAGGAGCTGATGGACAGTTGCTGTCTTCTGAAGAAGAGAGAATCAGATTTTTTTAAGGGTATAGCTGCTAGTAGATTGACCACTGTCCAGTGGGTGGCCTCATACCCGTGAGTATATGGACAACACTTGAGTGTAAAAAGAAAATGGTAGACACGAAGTCTGGTGGATAGAAAGGAGAGTTGAACTGGAAGACGTGAAAAAAATGATCAAAATAGATTACATAAAATTTTCAAAGAACTAGTAAAAAAAATTTTCTTAAGAATAAAAATATTTATTTTTTAAAAAAGAATTAGGATTTTAGTGAGAGATTTTAATTTTGATAAAGATTTACCAATGATAAACAGAAAAAAAAAGATATCATATTTGGTCAAAGGCTTGTGTCTCTGAATGGTGTAAGAAGCAACTATATTAATTTTATATTACAACCTGGCCATACAAGAACCATCTGTATGAAGGCTTTGGTCAGGGACTCAAGGCAAATGTTAGTCAAGGACTTCTGCATGAAAATGCCACTGGCATTAGAGAGCTTATGTATCCACTGTAACCTAGGACTCACTGCCTTTAATAATCAAGATATACAAGACACTCCAGAATGATGTAAGCCACCAAGGCTAAGACAATGTGTGAGCAGAAGGGTGAAAATGAATATAAACAACAATGGAAGAGTAACGGGTTAATGGTGAGAGTGTTGACTGAGTGGTTTACATCTAAACCAAAACGTTTATTTCCCTCACATAAACACCTGTTTGCTTGAAAATCAAGGGAGAGTTCTATTAATCCAATCAGAGCCCAGGTAAGTGTTGAGAAAGGCTCACTTCACAGAGGAAAAGGAGGATGGTCAAGGCCAAACACAAGTCATCAGATAACAGGAGGCACTCAGGATGCCATGTAGTGAGATGGTCCAACCAATATCAGCATGTCTCTGTGAACCTGGGTGCAGACTGCTTCCGGCTGAGCAGGAGACCTGTGCCTGTAGAGCAGTCTTTCTAAACAACTGATCATAATGTTTGGGGAGCATGGACATTAGAGATGGGAGAACTATCAAGTAGGGACGTGCCTAGATGGCTGCAGTCAGAACACTGGTCACTGCACAGTGACTGCTATTGAGAGACTTCTAGGACCACAAGGTGGAGAGGAAGCTGTCACTGGTTGGGGAAGTTTAAAGTGGGTTGAAGTTATTTGGTCACAGTTTGGATTTAGTGACGTATTATAGCAACCCTACATGAAACCTTCTACAGAATAAAATAAAACATTCATTACGATTTTCATAAGGCCCAAAGCTGACCAGAATGTTACAAGACAGAAAAGCAAAGCAGAGAAAAAAGTACATAGGCTTTTGGAAACAAATATTCATGGATTAAGAATTTCCATTCTGGGAATGATGGTACACATCTTTAAGTCAAAGAGAAGCAGATCTTTGAGTCCAAGATCACCCCGGTCTACAGAGCCAGTCCAAGGACAGACAGGACTATACAGAGAAACTTTGTGTCAAAAAATATACAAATAAATAAAAAATAAAAAACAAAATCGAAAAAAGAAAAAAAAATTCCAGATGTATGAAGCATTCAGGAAATTTTCAAGCCAAATACATATTAAAATATACAAAAAAATGCTAGATGAAGCCTAAGCAAATAAATCAATACTATATGAAAGTCCCGTAAATCAAGAACAAGGTAGATGTGTTCCAGGAATTCAGCTTTCAAAAACCAATTAATGTAATTCCCCACAATAATAAGAAAGACAAAATGAATTACCAGCATTCTGATAATGTATAGAAAAAAACACTCATAACCTTCCATACCAATTTGTTATTAAGAGGAAAACATAAGTGAAGTGGGAATAAACTTTCTTAATCTTACTAGTGTTGTATTTTAAAATCCGGAAATATTCAATGGGAAAATATTGAAAGTGATTTCTCTTAGGTTGACAGTGTGATAAGGAATCCATCTTAATTACTTCCATTCAACACTGTAACCAAGCTCCAAACCAATCTAATATAGCAAAGAAAAATAACAATCAAAGTAATAAATATAAAAGTGTAGCTACATCTTTTATTACATTGCTGAAGATTCAGAAAGTCTAAAACACATAGTAATAAAGTATTACAACTCACAGAACTGGGGGAGGTGATGGACACAACAAGGACTATACAAGAGTCCAATGCATTTCTACATGTCCTATGTTAAAAATTGAAATGAAGTAAAAACTTTCTTTCCAAAAACATTACAACATCAAGTATTTAGAAATGTATTTTAAAACTATAAACTCCCATAGAATTTGTACAAACCATAACGAAGTATATCTAAATTCAAATAAATTACAGAATAAAGCATATTTGTAAATCGGGACACTCTCCATTGTTAAGATGCAAATTATTCCCAATTTCATCATTTGATTCACTGAAATATCACCCAGAAGCCTGCTAATAGCCATCAGAGGACAGAGCCAAGTAAGATCTTCCTAAAAGCAATTCCTCCAACAAGCAACCAAAGCATTGTGCAATATATATATATATATATATATATATATATATATATATATATCCCTCAAATATTTAAAGACTCTTCAAATTAAAGTCTTGAAAAGAGAAAAGTTAAGGAGCATTTTATTCAAGAACTACAACTGTACCTTAGAACAAGTTTCATACCACAGTGGAGTGCACTTCCCCACCCTCTATGCAGCTCTACAGTTATGTTTAAAACCAACCAATGAATAATCATAGCAGAAGGCTACAGTCTCTCAGCCATGCGAGGAAGCAGGTCTACACCTTCATAAAGGCACCAGTCTCAGCTATTCATGGTTATTTGACTTGCTTGGCAGTTCCCCGGAAATCTTGACTCACAGAATTTGTCTTTACTTGAATTAACTCAAATCCACTCAGTTTGAACAGACCTTCACCCCAGCGAAATTGCTGAAAGCAGTCAGGGGAGCCTACAAGTGGGTCACCTGAGACTATGCAGTCTGAAGAAGAAAAGGAAAGGCGTATGTAGAAAAGTGAAAGGAGCCTGGGCAGCCTAGGGATACTATGAACACACCAACATAAGCAGAATTGATATTCCAGAGAGGCAATAGAAAGGGGCAAAAAGAATATTTGAAGTGATGCCTCAAATCTGATGAAAAAAACAATTTTCAGGACATCCAAGAAGCTCCACTAATTCCAAACAAGGTAAATTCAAAGAGGTCCACATCTAGACACATCACAGCAAAGATGGCAGGAGACAAAGAGTCTAAAAAACAGCACAAGAAAATCACCAACACGACACCCAGAATCATTGATGCAATTTTGAAAAAGAACTAAGTTGGACAACTCTCACTCACCCCCATCGGAACTTACTGTAAAGCTAATTATGCCAATGGTGTGAGACTGGAATAAGGATGGCTGAGTGGGAGAGACTGACAAGTCTGGAAATAAATCTTCATATTTATAGTCAACTGGTCTGGAAAAGGATGCCAACGACAAACACTGGGGAAAGGGTCATCTGTTCAGAAAACTGTGCCAGGATAAATAGCTATCTAGTGGATGAAAATGAGCGTAGACCTTCATTTCACACTCATATACAAATATGATGTCAAAACGATTCAGCAACTTGAATATAATCAACTTCTAAAAGTAACTCCCAGGAGACTTCTGGGAGTCTCTGTGAGTTCAAGGCCAGCTTGGTCTACAGAGCTAGTTCCAGGACAGCCAGAGCTACACAGAGATACCCTGTCTCTGGGGAGATAGCTCAGTTGGTAAAGTATTTGCTGCATAAGCATGGGGACCTGAGTTCACATCCCCAGCATAAAGGTAAAAAGCCAGGTGTGGCAATATAGGCCTATAATCCCTGAACTGAGGAGTGGAGACAGAAGGTTCCAGGAGCTTGCTTGCCCAGCAAGCCTAGCTGAATCAGCAAGCTCCAGGTTCAGTGAGAGACTAGAAAAATATGATGGAAAGCAACAGAGGAGACAAAGACATACATTGATCTCTCCATATGTTCTACATATGCACACACATATGATGCACATATGCCACACCTACACACATGCATATGTGCACACTAACGTAGAAAAGACTTTAAGACTTTACCTAGACAAATTCACATTGCTTAAATTGAAGGTATATTGCATAAAGGAAAATATTATAAGATGTTTTATTTTCCTTTCCTGTTGCCATAATAAAATATTCTGACCATCAATCATGAAAGGAAAGGAAAGGCAGCAGGAGCTTCAAGTCCCTGGTCCCATTACACCCACCGTCAGGAAGCAGTGACAAGTGCATGCCACTGCTCAGCTCTCCTTTTTCACTCACACAGCCCATGACCAGGGAATGGTGCTACCCACAGTGGGCAGATCTTCCTACCTCAATTAACACGGGCAAAATAATCCCTCATAGGCATGCCAGTCTCAAAGATGATTCCAGGTTCTATCAAGGTGACAATTATCACTAGCCATAGTCGATGTCATAAAAATGTAATATATTTGAGACAAGGTCTTATTATGTAACCTTGGCTATCCTGAAACTCACAATACATACCAGGCTGGAATTCATAGAGATCTGACTGCCTCTGTCTCCCAAGTGCTAGGACTAAAGATGTATGACACTTCACCTGGAAAATTTTTAAGTTTTAAATGGCAGTCATACGAAAATGGGTCTAAGCTGGGGATGGTGGTGCATGTCTTTAATCCCAGCACTCAGGAGGTAAAGACAGGTGGAGCTCTGTGAGTTCAAAGCCAGCCTGGTCTACAGAGCTAGTTCCAGGATAGCCAGAGCTACACAGAGATACCCTGTCTCAAAAATACAAAAATAAAACAAGAAAAGAAAAATGAATATGTAAAACAATAGACTGGTAAAGAATATTTGCAGAATTCATACTCAATAAAAGACTCGTACCCACAATTTACAAAGAGCACATATACCCAATAACACAAAACAATCAAAGAATGGGAAAATTATGCATATAAAAGTCATCAGTTATGAAATGGCTAATATATACAATGTAGGTACTAACATAAAGGATATATAAACAAAATCACAGTAAGAGAAACTCACACAGAGAGTACATATAATAAATGAAAAAGATAAAAATAAATTCTGAAGATGTAGGGAAATGGGTTAACAATACATCACCAGTGAAAAGGACATTGTGCAAATACTTTGAAAGACATTTCAGCAGTTTCTAAAAAGTTAGACACAGAACTTAGATGAGTCACAAATCAAATCCACTCTTAGTTATCTTCTTAAGAAAAAGGAAATGTTGGAAGGCATGTGAATATTCATCACACTCCTACTCATAATAGAAAAAATTAGAAGCAAGCTACATGTCCATCAACTGGGGAATAGATCATAAAGCATGATGTATCCACTAAAGTGAAAAATACTTAGCAATAAGGAATAATAAAGTGGGACCAGTGAGATGGCTCATTGGTTAAAGGCAGCCGCCACTAGATCTGACAACCTAAGTTCAATCCCCAGAATCTACAATTTGAAAGAGAAAATTGACTCTTTCCCACAATTGGTCCTCCAACATCCCCACACCATCTTGGCATGCATATGCATACACACACAAAAATAAATTAATAAAAAATTTTTAAATGAAGTAATGATACATGCCACAGCATCAGATGAGGCTCATCTCCATGATATTAAGTAAAATAAACCAGATACAAAAGACCTCATATTATGTAATTCTATACAATAAACTAAAAATTAAACAAATATACAGATTCAAAAAGTAAGTTACTGGTCTCCAGGAGCTTCAAGTAGACACAGGGATTGATACAGACACACATGATCTTATTGTATGGATTAAAAACTGTTCTGGAATTGATTTATGGTAATGACTGTAACACTTGGCAAAGTTATTACGTGTAATTGAATTGTGTACTCAAAATGGGTGAATTTAATACTATATAAATATAATTCAATAAGGCTATTAAGGAACAATAAACCAAAGCAACGGAGTTATGCAATGAATGTTCGTGCATCCCCAGCATGGCTGCAGTAGGAGCTGGGCTCTAGGGGAGTAACTAGAGTGTGGACGTTTGGTGACTGAGAGCTCTCTCCATACCTTCCACCATGCAAGGATCTGATCAGAAGGTAGCCGGAGCCATGCAATGAGACCTTCCCCACCCCCACCAGCACCTGATCATGTCAACCCCCTGACCACAGAGTTCTAGTCTCCCGAACTGGGAAAATTAAGCCTGAGCCAACTAGCCTATGGCCATTTGTCACAGCAGATGAACTGACTGAAGTATGAAGTATGGATGGTGGCTCCCTGGGTAAGAGTGGTTGCTGTGCAAGCCTGAGAACCTGAGTTCAAATCTCCGGTACCTATTTAACAGGCCAATGTGGCTGCTCCTGCATACCCAGCACTGAGGAATATGGGGAACAGAGACAGGAGGATTACTGGGGTTGCTGGCTACCAGCCTAGCTCTAGATTCATTGAGAGATCCTACCTTCAAGAAATGATGCCATGACAGAACAAGACACTCAGCTCCCTCTTCTGACCCCATATGTGCACAGGGTACACACACATCATATATATCTCACACAAATACAATTAAACTGTTTATGGTATGACTGTAGCAAACATCAGCAAGTGTTAAAAGCAGAAAACAAATAGACTAGAGCCAGTAATACAAGCCTTTACTTTCTCTAAGTTTGGAATATCTCATATTTTTCAATTTTAACAATAAATCGATGACGATGTTTACTGCCTGAGACACAATGTTGTCCATAGGGTTCTATCTTGCCATGACTGTAAGGCACTTCTGAGGTAGCTATATCATTGTTATTATTGTTCTATGAGTTATCGAAAATCTATGTTTGGTAATTGCCTAGTGTGTCTCTCCTCTTCAGCAACACTCAGCTTAGAACTCGGCTCAGAGGAGATCATTGTCAGCTTAAATCAGTGCCTTCTATTCTCCCAGATCCAATGAGCATTGCCACAGATATCTTAGCCACTCAGGAGTTTCTTCCTGAGAACTTTGAATCTTCTAATTAGAAAATATTGCTGTCACAATGAATAGATACAGTAATTTGAGATGAAGGTGAAGAGCCAGGACTTAAACAGACTCATTTGCTCAGTGATTCTCTTCTCTACCCCGCCCCCTCCCAGCTCCTGAGAGTCAAAGCTTACTCCCACAGGTACAAATTATTTTCTCTAGAAACCTTAGGGTCAAATCCAACATTTTCATGAATTATTAATAATATCCTTTTACACACATTGATTCTGTGAAAGTGTAATGGGATAGCAGAAAAAATGTGATTATCATGTTATTGCAATTTTTCTGATGAAGAAATGGAGGCACAGGATACAAGCTGGGCTACGGCTCATCAATATTCTCAGTATGCATGTAGCAGAACCAGAAAGAAAATTCCACTCTGTTCTGTGTTAAGATCAGGCTACAGAAGGATGTGTAGACCAGGATATTATTCTCATTGACGTTGGACTGGTGCAGACATCTCATTCAAAACTACATTCCAGATCTTTACCACCAAGCCCTGGCTTTCTTTGTAGTTTTCATTGTTTCTGTAAATGGTAACTGTCCCTCCAGCCATGTAAGATAAAGAGTTTCAGTTCTCCCTGGGCTTCCTGTTTTCCCTCCCATCCCCACTACATCAGCATGTATGGCTGTCTCGCTCTTAACCCTGTCCAGAAATCCACCACATCTAAATAGACACCTCTGCTCTCAAAAGTTACTCTCTCAAATAATCACAATGAATCTTCTAACATCCCTCCATGTCTGCCTAAAGCCTGACAGTAACTCTGTCACTAGTGGATTAAACCCTCCAGGGTCAGGGCATCCTCTAAGTTTAGGAAGTCCCATGTCTGGGAGCTTCTCACTACGTATCAAACACACCCCATCATACTGCCTCGCTTTCCCAGGTTTTCAGGTAGAGCTCCTCCATCACTGCCTTCATACACTTAATATAATACACTAGCTTTTCACCGAGGCCTCACCTGGCCACACATCTTCTGCCCTGCCTCAATGGTTGCAAAGCAGCCTCCACCCCACCCCCCTTTGCACTTCCTCCTGCTGAAAGGTGACCTTGAACTCTGCTCATGGAGGAGCTGATTAGCAAGGGCAGCGTCCTTTTGACGCTGTACCACACACTCCCATAATCTTCTGAGAAGGGATTGAGCAATAGATTAATGACAAAAACATGGGCATATAAGAATTAGCTCACCCAGACCTAAGGTAGCAGATCCCAGACTCAAACATAGGCCTCTTTACTTCCCTTTCTAGAATACCACAAAGCCTTCCAGGCCATTACTATCCTATCCAAACTGAGGGTTCATAATGGCCCTAAGCCATATTTTCTAAAGCACTATTTCTAGGCCTGGCCTCTTGATGTCCCCAGGGGTACAAGTCAACCAGGCCATAAGCAGTGTGAATACAGTCAAGAATCAAAGGCACAATTAATAACCTTCCCCAGAGGCACAGGTGGGATTCCAGGAAGGGCTTGCCATCACCGCCTCATTGCAGAACCACTTTGGTAATACCCTACTGTGTTTTATGAATACTGTGGTTCCTGGGGTCCAGTTTTATTGGATTCCCACCCTCTTGTCAAGAGAATCTTTAACCTCTAGAGTGGCAGTCATGAACGACTCTGAACTATCAAATCCTGACCAACTCAAGCGTGCCACCCAAAATTCTGTGTCAGAGCAGGAAGTCACATATTGCTCACATAATACCGACCTGTGGCATCTGTTGTATTTGAAGGATTATGTGATCCCATGGGAACACAGAATATGGGGCCACACCTACTGTCTTATTTTGTATAAGTGTGTGATATATGTGTGTGGGTGGGCATGTGAGCAGATGTGCACTCCTGTATAGATGTGGAGACCAGAACAGGATGTCAAATGTTGTGCTTTATCACTTTCTGAGGTCTTCCCCTTGAGACAGTGTCTCTCACTGGACCCAGAGATAGGCTGGCATACAGCAAGTCCCAGTGATCCTCCTGCCTCCATCCCTGCAGCACTGAGGCTACTGGGGTATGTGGCCATGCCCAGGTTTTTACATCAGCTCTAGAATTCATATTCAAGTTCTTATGCTTGGATAGTAAGGGTACTTACCCACTAAGCCACCTCTCCATCCCTTCTGCTAGGTTTTAAATCTATACTCTGGGGATCTTTGGCAGATAGACAATGATGTTATAAGTCATTTTAACCAGAGGAGATTTGAAGGATAAAAACAAGAGGGACAAGAGCAGAGCTTCAAGTAGTGGGGAAACACAGCAGCATGATGGAACAAGAAAGAAAATCATGACAAATGCCACATCTACTTGGGTCTGAATGTGTGTCCCCCAAACCCATCTAGTGAACTCTTAATTCTCAAGATCGTGTCTAGGAAGCAGAGCTTTCGGGAAGCAAATAAATCATGCCTCATCATGAACAGGGTCAATTCCCTTATTAGAAGATTCCAGAGAACCCCGTTGCTATTTACATCCTTTAAGGGCACAGCAAGAATGTGCCGTCTATGCAAACAGGTTCTCCCCAGACACCAAATCTGACTTTATCTTAGACTTCTGTCTTCAAATTTATGAATTAAATTTTTGTTGTTCCTATGCCACCCAGTCTATGATAGTTTGTTATTGCAGTCCAAATACACTAATTTCATGGTAGACAAATTGAGATACGTTGTTTTTTCTTAAGTAGGCAACACCATATAGAAAACCATGTGATACCAAGCCAGTTTATGGCAAATCCACACACCTACCAAGAAACAAATCTAAGCAAAATAAGGATAATATGGATTTTTTTAAAGAAAATACAAAATAAAATCATGGAGAAATTGGGTGTTAAGAGGATAGGGAGCAAGACTCTAAGGAGAGGGACAAGTGGGCCTAATACTCTGTCACTCTTTCCTTCACTACATTGGCCAATTGGAACACAGGTACTGAGGGGCTAAGATTATCCTCAGAATTTCAAGAGGTTTATGAGATTGAGGAGCAAAACTGGAGCTCATCAAAGAGTCTGTTCAGTCACATACTTCAGGTTTTCAGGACTCCAAAGGACTGGGGACCACCTGAAACAGACCATCTCTTATCAATTCTAAACCTCACATTTGGTAAGTTGGGTTATGTCTGATCAAGCTTTCTGAGGTGGTGGGCATACCCAAGTCAGTGCCATTTAACATGAGCTATAAGGCCACTAAGCACTTGAAATGTGGCCAGTACAACCAGAGAACTCAACTTCTCATTTATGTCATTTTAATTGCATTGAATGCAATGTTTAATAGCCACATGAGCTTTTTTTTTGGCTGAAAAGAGTGGCTTCATCCATGATCCGGCTCATTTCCCAGAGTGTCCCTCATTGGTGAATGGTTGGCTGTACCAGGCTTTCTTTTAGGACACCAACCAGCTCCCAAATCATGACATGGAGACTTATTATTAGTTATGAATGCTCGGCCTTATCTTAGGCTCGTTTCTTTCTAGCTCTTATAACTTAACCTGTTTCTCTTTATCTACCTTTTGCCTCGGGGCTTTTCACCTTTCTTTCCTTCTGTGTGTCTTACTTTCACTGCTTCTCCATGGCTGGCTGGCAGCTGCCTGGCTTCTGGCCCCAGGTGTGTCCTTCCCCTCCCCCTTCTTTTCTCACATCTCTCCTATTTATTCTCCCTGCCTATCCCTCTACTGCTTAGCTATTGGCCATTCAGCTTTTTATTAGACCTTAGGCAGGCAAGGCAAACTGGCAATACATCTTTACATAATTAAACAAAGTCAGCGTAAAAAAACATAACACACCTTTCCACAGTTAAAGTAAATATTCCACAGCATAAAGCAATGTAACACATATTTGCCTAGTTAAAGTAATATTCCACACCATTTGGCACCAGTATATGAAGGCCCAGCCTGCTTCCCCAATTCAGGACCATGTGACCTCAGAACACCAGAGACTAAGACCACCTCACAGCCCAGGGTTCCTTCTAGTGACCCCTTCTCTGTCCCTCCTTAGACACTGACATCGCTATCACTTCCTAAGGAAATGTTAATCTCTACCTGGGTGTGAGTCTCAGGCAGCCCACCCTATGGTACTGAATACCGGAGTAGTGCAGGAGGGTAAAGAAAAAGACAATGTGAAGCTAAGTCTATCCAGCTGGCTGTAGCTGGAGAGTTTCTCTCCAGGTCCCACCAAGACCCCGCAGTCCCACAGCCCACTTATAAAATAATCACTCAGATGTTTATATTACTTAAAAACTGTATGGCTGTGGCAGGCTTCTTGTTATCTAGTTATTCTATCTTAAATTAACCCATTTCTATTAATCTATACCTTGCCAAGTGGCTTGTGCCTTACAGGTGCTTTATATCCTGCTCCTCATCATGGCAGCTGGCAGTGTCTCCCTGCCTCAGCCTTCCACTTCCCAGACTTCTCCTCTCTCTTTGTCCCGCCTATACTTCCTGCCTGGCTACTGGCCAATCAGTGTTTTATTTATCAATCAATCATCCACAGCAGCTGGCCCCAGTGCCCCAGTGCTTGTAGGACTGACAAATGGCCCCTGAAAACTAGCAACATGAGTGCTAAAGCTACCACTAACTAGGGACTGGAATAGGATAGCGTAGGAAAACAGACACCAGCTTATGGGACACATCAGTCATGGAGAATACCCACCAACAGGGAACAGTCACTGGAAAGACACTGGAGTTGAATGCCTATGTAGGTTTTGATGGATGCACTGGAAAAAAACAAGTAACAGCTGAGAATAACCAAACAGCGGTTAAGAGGGGAGTGTGAAAACTAGAGGGCTTCCTCAGCAGCCCAGGAAGAGCCCTACAGTGAAGGGGGAGAAGGAGCTGGGAACCAGGCCCAAGGTGGGATTGTCAGAGTGGCTAAGTTGCAACCAAGTCCAGAGTCCTGATTACAAGCCAAGTGGCCTCTCAGGCATGGAATGAGTGACATCTACACAAAGCAGAGGCACTCTCAACCTTCGGAAATGGCCTGGTCCTCCTCATGAAGAGCTAGCACTAACCAGAATTAGACAACACAGGGTCCTCTTCACACAACACGAGCACACCCTTCTGGGTGTGACCCCACCTTCCCCCATGGCTCAGCCTCAAACACAATGCAACCTGTCTGAGAATTACCAGGTCTGCTAAGAGAGACAAAGGTTCTGGTGAATGTGCTCTGAAATACCAAAGAAGATATAGGTGGCACCAGACCATAGGGTGCCTGGGAAAGGGCAAGGCACGAGCCTGGAGAGATACAATTTTGGCGATTGCAAAGCGCTCTTTTGGGATACCAGAATTGCACCAAGCAAGACTGGGGAAGTGCTGCAGATCCCAATAGGGCAGCTCCTGGAAGCAAGAACAGAAAGGATGGTCCATATCAAATGACACACGCATGGCAGGATGTCCAGTGAGTGGAGGAAGAAGGCCTGCAGAAAGGGATATGTCCATGTGTGTGTACAGCGGGACTCTCGCATCCTTAGCCTCACTCCCTATAGCTTCAGCTAATCAAAGGCCCAAATCAGCAACATGTGTTTTAATAATTCAAAAGAGAAAAATATACACACATATATTTGTATGTATAGGCTCCCTACGTATATATTATATATTATAGTATATTGATATAATTGTTCTATTTTGTTGTTTAAACTGTGTCGTAGTTAAGGTGCCCCAACCTCCATGCAACCAGTCAAAACTGCACTGAGATGCCCCAGAGGGAGGTTGGTGGCTGGGGATTAGGATGGTGTAAGAGCTTCTGGGAGGGAAAGAAGTATCGGAGAGAAGAAACTTAGAAACTGAGAAATGCGCGCTTGTCCTGCAGAAATCAGACTCAGTCCTGCACGTGATGGTCTCACCAGTGTCCTTTTTGAGTCTTTCTGTGCTTCTCTCGGATGTCTGCCCTAGTTACATGTACTCGGGCCCAATGGGAGAGGGGGTGGAGATTAAAGACTTCCCAGGGACTCCAAGGGAAGCAGAACCTTGCTGATGCCCTGGAGGAAAGAGGGCTGATGCCCTCCAAGGATCACGCTCACCTGGAATAAGGTTTTCTGAATGCTGTTTTTTTTACCATTGCTGTGTCATCAAATATTAAGTAGAGTATGATTTTTGCAGAGAGGGTTTTTTTTTTAACATGATGTATTAACCAAGAAGGGAAGTAACTTTTCTCACCAATTAGTAATTATCATATTAATGAGTCATAACTGACAGAAGGTACTACCTGACAGCCATAGAATACAAAGTGCCCACTATGTGCCACCTTCTGTCCAAAGGAGTTTACATGAAGTAAATATTTTCATTTTTTACAGCACCTTAATGAGAAAAATAGTGCTTTTATCACTACATAATGAAAAGAACTCAGGCATACAGATTCTGAACAGCTTCCCCAAGGTTAGGCTGCAGGTAAGTGATACTCAGTATTCAAAGCCAGGCAGCTAGCTCAGGATTGGCACTGTTTACAGCTGTCTTGTGTCACCTCTAACAAGAGAAGGAGGACCCCAGCAGATAGAGTCTGGCGGCAAGCCCCTTGGGTGCAAGGGTCTGCTTTGGGCCCTGGGTCTCAGCAGCAGAGCATGGAAGTGGGCAAGGCTCTTTGGAGGCTGAGCAGTTGTGTTTGGACTGAAATGGAGCATATCAATATAAAAGCTAAGCAGTTATCATCATTGCACCACCGTAGCCAGGGCCAGGTGGGGCCTGAGGGCAGGAAATCTATGTGGCAGGGCTTCATTGACTGTCCGCCATTATAGAAAGAGCCCCCACACCCAAGAAGAGCAGCTGCAGGAACAGCCGCTCTCCATGATGAGAGGTTGCTGTGTTTAATTAAGAGACTGGGCCCCTGTGCTTGTTTTCATTAACCAGCCCTTGGCAGGCAAAAGGAGCACTTTCCCCATGCCCAGAGAGAGGCAAAGCAGGATCTAGTCACCACAGCATAGAGGCAGAAAGGGTTAAGTCTGGAGGGTTCAAGGCCTGTGAGTTCCAGGCCTCCTTCTCAAAGCACAGCCTCCAGCTGGGCTACTCTGACCTTCCTGCAGACTGATGAATGCTACCTCTGGATCTCAGCTCCACACTCTCAGCCCAGACTCCATCATTCTAGCCATCGCCAACATGATTGCCGCTTGCCTGCAACATAGGCTGGAAGTGACTGCTGCTCAACTTTTTCAACAATGATTCAATTGTCGAATGGTATTTCTCTGGCCTCACATCCTCTCAGACTCCCTTGTCAGGAGGCATGCCTCTTTCCATTTTACAAATGACTGGCCATCACACTCCACACGGACAGATGAAATGGAATCAAAGACCAGAAAAAATAATTTGCTCAAAGCCCATGGCCAGTAGGAAATAGCTAGTCCCATCTTTAATGCAAGCCTTCTAGGTCCACAGATAAGCATCACCCATTGACTTTGGACCTCTCTGTGAGCTTCCTTGACCCCCTTTTCCTCTGCATGAATACCAGCCTGGGAGTCATGTTTCTTCCCTTTATGAACTTGGTCCCCAACCTTGGTGGTGTAGGTTCTGAGTCATGTGCTTCCTGCCTGCTTACCTCAACTTTTCTCAACACATACCAGCCACTGTTTTCCTAATGTGGAAATAGCATACCTGTCTTCGTTAGGGTTTCTATTGCTGTGAAGAGACACCATGACCATGGCAACTCTTATAAACATTTCATTGGGGTGGCTTATAGTTCAGAGGTTTAGTTTAGTCCATTATCATCACAGTGGCATGCAGGCAGACATGGTGCTGGAGAAGGAACTGGGAGTCCTGCATCTTGACTCACAGGCAACAAAAGTGATCTGTTGTAGTGGGTGTAACTTGAGCAAAGGAGACCTCAAAGCCCACCCCCACAGTGACACACTTCCTCCAACAAGGGCACACCTACTCCAACAAGGCCACACCTCCTAATAGTGCTACTCCCTATGAGCTTATGGGAGCCAATTATATTCAAACTACCACAATACCTTTCCATTCACAACCTTACTACTTGTTGGATCTTTGTCAGAATTTTCTGCCACCCCAGACCCCTCCCTACTCTGATTCTCCTGTCCCATCATTCTTTTGCATCCCATTTTGAAGACCTCCCCAAGGTGCTCCCTGGGTCTGTACAGGTGCTCCCTACTATATTGACTGTGTGCAAATAACTGCACCTGTTTTGTTGACCCTGCAACCCCTGAACCTTGCATTGTATTCCCCACCCCCACCAGCATCTAGTTACTTGTTTGTATAACACACACACACACACACGTATACACACACTGAAAAATAAACAGGAAATGAGATCAATGAAAAGTGTAGCCACTGTACAGATGTTGGATTTAGGTAACCTTGAAAATCCCTTTTAGAATTCAATTGGAACCTCTATTTAGACGAGAGAGGGGCACTCATGATCCATTCACGTACAAAATGCTCTCTGAGAAACAATCAGCCTTCCTCATTCCTATTGTTGAACAGGGAGCCCAGGCCCTACAGTTTGATGGTGCCACCTGCAGAGATGCCGGTCTGGGTTCATGTCTCAGAAAGGAGACAACAAAGTTGTCAAAGGTGCCAGTTTTGCTGGAGAGAGAAGCCTGGCCAGAGCGGCCAGCAGAACTGGCTTTGGAATGAGTGGAGAGCAAACGAGCCTGGTGATGCCCCTCACCTGCCGAAAGGGTCCAGATGGGTCCCATCAAAAGTTGAGCCCCAGCACATGAGCCCATTCTGCCTGTCATTTGTTTAACACAGCTGCTGCAGCACAAAGGTGGCTTTCAAGCTTTGCTGACAACAAGTTGTTGAAAACAAATATCAAACCCAGCTGTCGCTCCTCTTAGATTTAGCTAAATCGGGACCAAAGAATAGACTTGTTTCTCAGCTCGAGAAGCCTCTCCTCCCACACCAGTATCACCAAAAGGAGCCACATGAGATCTATTTATTTATTTCCCGGTCTTTTAAAAACTGAACTGAAATGAAATACATTCAAAATCCTCCTTGACTCAATTGGCTAACTTGTCTGCTAGCCTTGAGGAGCCAGGTAGCATTTCTGAACCAGAGCATTGGAGCACACAGAATGAGGATTAAAAGAGAGTATAATGAATCGTCTCTTACATGAGACTCTATCAGTGACCGAGTACACCCAGAATGATGATAGCGTCATGGCCCAGGGACAAACAAACTTGGGCTAAATCTTTTGTTATTTCCTAGCTGAACTTAAGAAAAGTCACTTAAGTTCTCTGAACATCAGTGTCCTTATCTCTAAGTAGGAATGCAGGAAGCACGTCTCTATTATTTCAAGGGCTGTTGTGAAAGTTGATACGACTTCTGTCAAGTATTTAATGCAAAAGTGGCGCATGATAGGAACCCAAGAAAGCAGAAGCGGGGAGCAGTATTACCTCCCTAGAACAGTGAGATACATCAGCGTAGTCAACATCGTCATGGTTACCAACCCAACCAACCCAATCCTCTTCACAAAGACTTTCCGAAGAACTCACCTTCTTGTCTGAAACAAATGTAGTCGGCACAGGTTGCTGGGCTGGGAGAAGAGTGGGGTGCAGTTTCTGGTAGAGTCACCGAACCCAGCACCTGAGTTCCCTCTCCAGTCTAGGAACCTTGTTTTCACTTCATTCCAGATCTGTGCTGTCCCTGAGGAATTGCTCAGGCCCAAATACACCTCCCTGCTACCCACACACATAAGTGCTTTCTCCACCCCGAACATTAACATACCTATTGGTGTGACGAAGGGCATGCTTACCCTGAGTCAGTTCCAGGTACCAGGATAGAACTTTTCACAGCACAGTGACCTTTGCTTTTCTGAAGAATCTGGACAGAGCCTGGCATGAATGTTGCTATGCTGGGAATTCCTTCTCTGAACAGAGACAACACCTGCCCTCTCCTCATAAGGTCCCAACGTCAGACAAAAGGCCTTCACCCTAGAGAACCAGTGAGTGTATAGGGCTTACTTACAGAGTGTAAGTGACGGTTTGCTGACAGGAGCAGGATTGACCCCAAAGTACTGGGGTCACTAGAAAGCCTTTGCTCCTTCATAGACGCAGAGATGCTGACTCTTTTTAACTGTCCCAATTCAGGAGACCCAGAAGTCTACAAGACTAACCTCAAAAATGCCTCCATGACAAATTCCAGGCATTTGTTGCTCACTTTTTTCAGGTTGGCTGTACTACAAGTAGGTTAGGTGGCTGTTATCATCCTGGCCACAAGTATCCATATGCTCTGTCATTGAACATTATCTAGAGAAGAGCAGGCAAGAACCCCAGGTCCCCCAGGTATCTCTCCATGCTAGAATCCTGTGGGAGGCATTGGTGGAATAGAGGATGGGCACCCCAAAGTATAGACACACAGACAAACTTCTCCATGGCACACAGGGCTGGTCATACATTCCAATGAGCCAGCTGAGACCTGAAACCTGCCCTAGCACAATTACTGAGTTCTAGGAAGCAGTTAATGGGCTGGATCAAATGATGGGCCAGGGAGTGGAAAGGACTTCACTGGGGAGAGGAGTGTTTGCCTAGGTGAGGCAGACCATCTATCTGAGCCACTGCAAGCAAAGCCATTTGCTTGGCACATTCATAGATTCCTCCCAGGAGAGCATTTCCTCTTCCAGCTCACAGATAAGAAATCGTCAGGTGCTGAGTGACTTATTATGTACCTTCTGAAAGCCTAGATCCAGGCTTCAGAAGGGCCCCCCAGGGCCTGGGATTGCAATTACACACAGCCACTGTGACTGAATATTTTAGAAGTTCCTTTGGAATTCATCCACTGTGTCATTTATCTCTTCTTCCTAGCTCCAGATAACTACTTGAGTGAAAAATTTTCAATCTTTACTGGTTTGTTCACATAAGAAGAATCAGAATGTGGGGTGGGGCAAAACTCTGCCTCAGTTGAAAGTCAGTCTTCCTCTGGGGCATCTTCCCATGTTATGTGATTTGAAAGTATATCAGAGTCATTCTTCCTTCCATCCATTCATTCATTCAATAAACTTGTATTATGTGGTATGTGCCAGCTGCTGAAGTAGGACATAGAAAAGGGAGTGCATACAACAGTATCTCTAACCCAAAGGACTTCCCCATTCCGTGATAGGAAACTGAAAACAAAAACAGTTATAAAACTACCTGTAAAACACATTTTAAAGTGTGTATGTATAATATCAAATTATCAAGTGAACTTAGAGAAGGTGACATTGAAAATGGATCCAGAAAGATGAAGAAGGAATTCTGAGCAAAGGATGTATATTAGAAACCATAGACCAGCCATTCAAACTCTATCCCATAACCCTTTCTAAAGAATCTAGAAAACTAAAAATCTACATTACACAGATTCCCTTGCAGCTAAGTTCTGGACACAAATTAGGTTTCACTCGTTATATGCACTGCAGTGAGATATGAAATGTGGAAACACAGTAAAGCAACTTCTTTGCCCTTCTGGACTGTTGTGCTGCTAAGGAAGGTGTTAGAAAAAGAAGATTTTCTGCCATGGCATCTTGGGCTCTGTTCTCCAGTTTCTCATTTTCTAGTAGGCATTTGAACTGGAAGCAGAAGCCCTTGAATCCAGAATAGTTCCCCTGGCAGTCTCAGAAATAGAAGCTTTCCTAGTGAATCAATTTTATGATGATCTGGGAGTGAGTCAACAAGATGATTTTGTGAGCACTGAATTCCTTTCTGCTTAAAATACTTGAATTGATTTCTATTTCCTGCACTCAGCTTTTACTGGTATTGAATTTGAGACCAAACAAATTCTTAAAGATGAGAACCTGAGATTCATCCCCTGAGCTTAGCAGGGTTGAAGCAGAAGCAACAATGTCATTCCATTGGAAAGAGCTACACGGCACACAGTAACAAGGCCATCACCAAATGATCACTTTTGAGCTTCCACAAGGATAGTACAACTGACATCAAATTTGCCTTGCAGCCATAGATGGTCACAAAGCTTCTACATGAGGGAATAGGCACCACAGGACTAAAATTCCTGAGTGAGGGAAATTCATAGATGAGACTCAATAATTCCCCTGGATCTCTGAGAAGGGCCAACCTCCTTGAGTACTGGAGTCCAAGCTTAGGGGATTCACTTAGAGAGCAGACAATACGGCTGGAATTTTTGGGTTGGGGCTTTGGAAGAGAGACTGCTGAGTGTATGAGGTAGGGAAGTAACCTTCCAGCTTCTGGCTGAGGGCTGGGTTTCTCATGAAAAAAGTTTGGTAGGCTTATTAATCCACAGGGTGGAAAGGAGATACTAGAGGTGGAATGAGGCCCAGGGAACTAAAATTCTGACCCAACAACACAGGGGCTAGAGTCGTTAACAGCTTCTTAAGGGCTCAGTGTCAGCTGAAATATGAGAACAGCCCTGATTGGGCTGTTCTCAGAAGTAATGCCTGCACTGGACACACCATTGTAGACCTTGAAATTGAAGCATGAAATCTACAACACAGATGGTTTAGCAAATTCGTCTCACATAGTCGTAGGGGTTAAGTAATACCTTATGTTGTTTACAGGTCAATGTTTATAAAGTGAAAACCAACACAAGTTCAAGGTACCACTCCCAAGGGGCCAAAAAACCTCAATCCAGTTCATCATTTTTTTTCAATAAAAAATGCAAAGAATTAGGAAAGAGGATTGTAAGTCCAAAACAAAATGTCAATGCAAGTTCAGTTTGAAAAACAAATCTGAATTAATACAAATTTAATGAACCAAAGTTTTAAAGCCATTATTATAAGGATGTCCATTGAACTCAAAGAAAATGTAATCTAAGTGGGTGAATAGATAGGGAATTTCCACAAAGAAATGCCAACTATATAGAGGAACCTGGAGGCAACCCTAGAATTAAAAACTGATAAAAGTGAGTCACACAAGATAGCACACACCTGTCATCCAAACACTTGGGAGGTGGAATCAGGAAGACCAGAAGTTCAGGGTTATCCTCAACAACACATAGTAATTTTAGGCCAGCCTAGCTATATGAGAGCCTGTCCAAATTCCCCATCCGCAAATGACGAATGTGTTGATGAATTTGAAAATAGACCAGCATACACTCTCCCATCTTAAGAGTAGAAATAACCTGGGGCCGAGTTGGGCAGGTCTTCCCTGGAGTGGCTGGTGCCCAGGGATGGGGTCTGGGGCAAGGACGGGCACTCACCAGTGTTGTAAAAGGGAAGTCCGGAGCAAGATGGGAGCTGGGGGCCAGCCTCTGAGTCTCAGGAAGAGGCTTGGGGCTCAGGCGGATGGGCGTGGGGTCAGGGCGTGGAGACTGCAGGGTCTGCCAGGGGTCTTGGAGAAGGGGATCCTTCCCGGTGGGGCTAGCAGGGAACCTGCCCGGTGGCCAGAACCTGGGGCCGAGTTGGGCAGGTCTTCCCTGGAGTGGCTGGTGCCCAGGGATGGGGTCTGGGGCAAGGAAGGGTACTCACGAGTGTTCCAAAAGGGAAGTCCGGAGCAAGATGGGAGCTGGGGGCCGGCCTCTGAGTCTCAGGAAGAGGCTTGGGGCTCAGGCGGATGGGCGTGGGGTCAGGGCGTGGAGACTGCAGGGTCTGCCAGGGGTCTTGATCTGTTTGGGAGGCACCCAGGCAGTGGGACCAGATCTTGTGCTCATTGCATGAGTTGGCTGTTTGAAACCTGGGGCCTATGCAGGATTGTTTGGCTCGGCCTGGGAGGAGGGGACTAGACCTACCTGGACTGAGTCTACCAGGTTGACCTCAGTCTGTGGGGAAGGCTTTGCCCTGGAGGAGATGGGAATGGGGGGCGGGGGTTGGGGGGAAGGTGAGGGGGACGGGAGGGGGAGAACAAGGGAATCCGTGGCTGATATGTAGAACTGAATTGTATTGCAAAATAAATTAATAAAAAAAAAAGAGTAGAAATAAAAGAATTATAAGGAGAAGAGCAGAGACATGTGGGCAATTTCATATCTCCCAATCACATGGGATAATGCATATATCATATAGATAATAAAATCTCCAGAAGAAAATGAGAGTGAGGCAGGAAAAGGATCATATAGAGGGCTGCTGGGTAAAAAGCGGAACTTGCAAAGCTTCTCATTAGCTCTGTGTGAAGACTCTCCAAAATACTGAAGACTGACCTGAGTGGAAGGAGAAAAGCAAAGGCGTTTCACCCCAGAAGCTCTGCAACGTGGAGAGTTCCCTAGAATTCACCTCCCCAGAGCCAAGAGGAACATCACAAAAGACAGGCAGAGATGGTGGGTGAGGACACTGTGGAATGCTGTTTCCAGGACATGGTCATAACCATTGTGAAAACACACCAGCTGTGGCCTCATGAATAAGGCCTGGCAGAGATGAGACCCCTCAACATTCCATCATGAGTGGAGGAGGAGCTCAGGAGGCTCCCACACAAGCTTGAGGAGGTTTTGGCAGTTAATGGGTTTTGGGAAAGGGGAGTCCATTTTTTTTTTCAGTCACATAACTACTGGTAAGTTGTCTAAGTTCCAGTAAATAAGGCCTTGCAGGCAACCACAATTAAACTTAGTCTCTCTCTCTCTCTCTCTCTCTCTCTCTCTCTCTCTCTCTCTCTCTCTCTCTCTCTCTCTCCCCCCGCCCCCCCACCACGGGAGGGCAGGGGCATATAATAGGAGGGGCCTAGGTGGGAAGAAGAAGGGGACCAGAATGAGTGGGAGGAGATAAGAAAGAGTAATGGATGTGAACATGATCACAATACACTGTATACATTATATGAGGTGGTGAAGAAGGAAGAAAAGGAGAAGGAAGAGTTCTCGTTCAAAAACGCCACCTTACAAATGGTAACGCAGCTCAGGCATTTCTTAGGGAAACTTGTGATCCTGGACTACCAGGTGATGACCTTGATAAGTTGGGCTAGAGAATTCCAATGACAAGCATACCCTTTGACAGGGATGTATCTAGAAAGGCAGGCAAAAGGGGGTAAAGACAGACGTCACCTTCCTGAGGTAGATGGCTGATCCTGAGCCTGTCTGCACACAAGCTCCACCTCCATCCACTGTGGAGTGTGAGAAGCCACAAGAGGCCTAGGGAGATGCAGGGGAAAGATTCAGAAAACTCATTTTCACTGAACAGGACAGGAGCCTTGGAGATGTGCCAAGAGCCAGGGAGAGAGGACGGCTACGTGTTTCCACTTCATTTTGTGAAAGTGACAGAATTGCACTGAAGGCCACCCAGGTGAGGAGAAATAGCAGGAAACCACAAATCACAGGTCCCTGGATTGCAGCTGAGTCCAAGCAACACTTTTTGTGTGATAAACAGAAGAATTCAGAGGATAGGAACCAACATATGCCACAAAATGCAAAATCAAAACCCCAGGGACAATGGAGACGGTGTCATGGGATTGCCTGTGAAGGATCATCAGTTTCACTCTGAGGGCTTACTAATTGAGCCTGCTAAAACAAACTGACAATAGACAGGCTGATAGGAGAAAAGCGATACAAAATTACTGTTGCGCAACTATGCCTGGGAGTCACACAAAATACGAAACTCACAGAATCAGAATGTGTGCCCTGGTTGAAGCTTCAATACCTGCTTCATAAGAGACCAGGGGATTTGGGAGCTATAGGAAATTGTAGACAGGCAGTAAGTGATTTTTGGAGAGATAGATGAGCCAGAGGACACTGTCCTAAGACAGTTCTCTGGACTCTAGACACTGTTTGAATTCCAGTGTCTTTCTCCATGGTATGAGCTTAATCTTCCTTGTTAATAGCATTCAGTGAGCAGGTACGAAAGCAGGTGAGTACCTCTTTCACAGATCAGTCCCTACATAGACATAGATCCTCAAAGAAAGCTCTACTTCCAAAGAAAAAGAAGATCAAAGATGACCCAGAGTTGGGTAGGAAAGGCCAGAGAAACCAGTTCTGAGGCTGTTCCTCCAGCTCAGCATTGTCTAAGCATCACACATCAGGGGACTGTTTTCTGTGTATGCACACCTGCATAATAAAATCCTGCTAATACACACCCTTTCAACTGCAGGGCACGTGGAATTCACCAGTACATCTGATCTTTGTGACAGCCCACAAGGGATGCGGTCTCTTTTTCTTTTTACATAAGAAAACTCATTGAAGTACCGTGGATTCCCAGAGGCACATAATTAGTTCGTGACAGGACTGAGACTCAAGTGCCGCTCCTTCTTCTAAACAATCCCCAGCCAGCAGGAAAGACTAGAGCCAGAACGAATCCATAATGGCAAAAATGGTGCTACTTACTGCTTCTTCCATCATGGATTTCTTCCACTTCTGTTCTCTCCGTACTTCCTCTACCGAACTCTTCCCAGAACTGCCTGGGCTCTATTGCTCACTGTATATGGTGACTGATGACTCACCTGGGTCCTTTTATTCATAAGCTAACCTCTGCTACGCCTAACCTTCCTAATGCCGTGACCCTTTAAGACAGTTCCTCATGGTGTGGTGACCCCCAGGCATAAAGTTATTTTCTTTGCTACTTCCTAACTGTAGTTTTGCTACTTTTATGAACTGTAATATAAATGTTTGATATGCGGGATATTTGATATGTGACCCTTGTGAAAGGGTCCTTTGACCCCCAAAGGGGTTGTGACCCGCAGGCTGAGAACCACTGCTATAGAGAATAATAATAGGCCCAAGTCCTAAGTGCACCTGAAGTAGAATGCAAGCTTAGAAAGTTGCCTGAACTCTAGATTGTCTAAATGTATACATTATTTTGCTGTTCCATCCTACCAAAAATATCAGTACTATGGACATGTAGTTTGATCCCTAAAGGAAAACAACTCAATTTTTTATTACAAAAGAGATTATGAATGATTTCAATAATATTAAAAATTATAAAGAAGTAATTATCAATTTTATAAACATATGTGTACATATATGACTTACACCAGATACTTAACCTTTTAGGCACAGTAATCTTTGAGTTGTGACATAATGTAGCATGAATCTTAAAAGTTCTTATTAATAAAATCAAACCCGAGGCCTGTTATTGGGGTCAATGCTGGTAGATCAGAGAGACAGAACAAGCCACAGCTACCTCACCTTGCTGGATCCTCAGCTGGTCTTGTCTCCTCAGACTGGAGACCTCTGAGTCCTCATCCAGAATGGGTCTCAGCTGAATTGCTGCTCAAAAGCCTGAAAGTTTAACCAGCCAAATGCTTAACCAGCCAAATGCTTCTAGTTTCTGGTCCTCATGCCTTATATACCTTTCTTCTTTCTACCACCACTCCCTGGGATTAAAGGCTCGCTTTCTGGGTTTAAAGGTGTGATGAGTCACCATGCCTGTCTGTATCCTTGAACACATGGATTTCTGCCTCTGGAATGCTAGGATTAAAGGCGTGTGCTACCACTGCCTATCCTTTATGTTTAATATTGTGACTGCTCTGTCTCTGACTCCAGATAAGTTTATTAGCATGCACAATATTTGGGGGAATACAATACCACAACATAATACAAAACAATCTGGTACATAAAACTGTAGGTGGCTTTATTGATACAGAGTGTTTTCCAACATCCTGAAGGCTGGTACTGACACCTTCCAATATAGTTTCCAGGTTAGGCTGGTCATAGCCTAAAATCTCCCGTCATTCAATGCCTCAAGTATCTCTAATTCTAGACCTCCATCACCAAAATATGAAGGACTTATGAAAAATCTATGCATACCATGTATCAGGGAAGCAAAAGGAGAATGGTCAATGTCTACAACACTGTCCAATTTCAGAAAAAGAAAGATGCTAATAGGGGTGGCTTGTCCCAAGTTGAACAGAAGCACTTCACTTTTAAGAATCCTCTCAAAGATATTCTTCTTTACTCAAAAATGCTAGCATAATGCATACACCACTTAAAATTCTGTGACTGTGTGTATTAGTATTTATTGTTGTGACCAGATAGTTGACAGGAGGGAAGAAAGTGTTTATTGGGCATGCAATTGACAGGAAGGGGTGGCATGGGAGTATAAGGTGGGTGATCATATTTAGTATTCAGTGAAGAAGCAGAGAGAAATGAAGGTTGTTTTAGTTATGGTTTTCATATCTCTGAAGAGACACCATGGCCATGGAAACTCTTATAAATGAAAGCATTTAATTAAGGTGCTCACTTACAGTTTCGGAGGCTCAGTCCATTATCATCATGGTAAGGAGCATGGTGGCGTGCAGACAGATGTGGTGCTGGGGTTGAGAGTCCTACATCTGGACTCAGAGGCATCAGGAAGTCGACTGACTGTCACACTGAGTGTAGTATGAGAAAAGAGACCACAAAGCCCACCCCACAGTGACACATTTCCTCCAACCAAGCTACACCACCTAATTGTGCCCATTCCCTTTGGGGGCCATTTTCTTTCAAATCACTACAGTTGTTGTTCCTTTTTCATTCAGTCTGGAACCCCCAAGCCATGGCACAGTGCTCCCCATATTCTTAGTGAGTCTTCTCTCTTGCACTAAAAACTTCTCTGGAAACACATCAAGAACTACTCAGAGCTATGTCTCTCAGGTGATTCCAAATCCAGTCAGGCAATGAGAACTAACAATGTAAGTGAAATGTCTTAGTATACTAGTTCCTCCCTGGATTCTGCTCTAGATACCTGACTTGAGTTCCTGTCTTGACTCCTCTTAATAGTGGATTCGAAGTAAAAGATAAAATAAACACCTTCCTCTCTAAATTGCTTTTGGCCATCGTGTTTATTTCAGCAACAGAAAGTGAACCAACACACATGTTAAGTTTATGTTTCAATGACTCCAACAGTGGATTTGCCTGTTTTGTTGAAATCCTATCAATGAAACCTTATAATATGCAGTCTGTTATGACTGGCTTCATGTACTTAGCATAGTGTTTCATCCATGTTGTGGCATCTAGATGTATTTTTTTATTTTTGTTTCTGAATAGCATTTCTCACATGTATAGAGCACATTATTTTGTCTTGTCTGTATTACTAAGTATGAAGAGTCATCAGCTCACTGTCCATGCCATTTTTATTTCAATTGACTCCCTGATGATGAATATTTTGGTATTTCCAAAACCAAATCATATATTTGTAAGCATTTCTTTATACACATGTAGTAACATAACTTAAATTTCTAGAATCAAAAAGCATGTACTTAAGAGGATTTTTGTTTGTTTGTTTTCTGTCTTTTTGGTGCATACTGGAGAACTTCCATTCCTACAAAACAATGTTTCATAAAAATGAGTTGGCCATCAGTACTGGCCTACTGTAATGTGACATAAATGAAGGGGGCACCTGTCCACTCACATACAACCACTCCCATTGGTGAGATACTAAGAGTGATTTCCCAAATCATCCTGAGTGAGGTAAGCCAGACCCAGAGAGACAAACATGGTATGTACTCACTCATAAGTGGATATTAACTGTAAAGTAAAGGATAACCATGCTACAATCCACAAACACAGAAAAGCTAGGTAACAACAAGGGCCCAAGGAGGGGATCCATGGATCTCCTTGGGAAGGGGAAATAGAAGAGATTTCCTGGGTATACTGAAGGCAGGTGGGCATGGAAACTTTTAGTGATCAGGTTGGGGATGGTGGAGGGAGAGAGAACTGAAAGAGATGGAAAGGGGAACTTTTCGGCATCAGGTAGAAACCTGATGCAAGGGAAACTCCCATTAATCTACAAGGAAAGACTCATAGCAATAGTGGATAGGTAGCCCCAACTGTCTATCCCCTGTGATCAGATCGGTGACTACCCCAATTGTCATCAGGAGCCTTCATTCAGTAACTGATGAAAACAGATACAGAGACACGGTCAAACATAGGCTGAGCTCAGAGAATCCTGCTGAAGAGATGGAGGAAGGACTGTAGGAACCAGAGGGGTCAAGGACATCACAAGAAAACCCACAGAAACAACTGGCTCATAGGAACTCACAGAGTCTAAACCAATAACCAAGGAGCCTCCATGGGACCAACCTAAGCCCTCTACATATTTGTGACAGTTGTATAGCTTGGACTACACAAGTTGTGGGACTCCTAACAATGGGAGCAGGGGCTGCCCCTAACTGGCTCATAGGAACTTATTCCTCATACTAGATTGCCTTGCTCAGCCTAAATACAAAGGGAGGTGCTTAGTCTTACTGCAACTTGATATGCCATGCTTTGCTGTTACCCATGGGAGGCCTGCCACCTTCTGAACAGAAACAGAGAAGGGCTGGGTAGGAGAAGGAGGCAACAGGAAAGTAGGGAGGGAATGGGAGAAGGGGGAGGGGAAACTGCAGTCAGGATGTAAAATTAATTAATTAATTAAATTTAAAAAAGCTATTTCCCAGTCTTTGTCTCCCAACCTTTGTCTTGAAATCCTTCTGCCTAAGTATTCAATGATAACATACACATAGCCTCTGATTATGAATCAAGGCGAGAGGGTAGCAATGCAGGTGACATGGCCTGAACCTATGGAAATGATAAAGAATCAAACAGTCCTACAAAAGTCCCAGAGCTCTCTGTTACAGCCTGGATCTTAAATTTATTTACTTATTCATTCATTCATTCATTCATTCATTCATTCATTCATTCATTTATTATTGTGTATGAGTGTTCTATCTACACATATTCATGTATATCACATGTGTGCCTGTTGCCCTCAGAGGCCAGAAAAGGGTGTAAGGTCCCCTTGGGACTGGCATTATAGACAGGTCTGAGCTTCATTGTGTATGCTGGAAATCAAGCTCTAGTCCTATGGAAGAGTAACCAGTGCTCTTAACCTATAAGCCACTTCTCTGGTCCCAAGACCTCTATTAGCATGTTGAAACCTAATCACCAATGGGATAGTCCTAGGTGGTAGAGCTATGAGGAGGTGATGAGACCTAACCACCTCTTAAATGAGACCAATGTCTTTATTAAAAAGAGATACCTACCCAGCTGCTCTCCAGCACGTGGAATCATGTGGAGAAAAGGCCATCCTTCAGCTAGGAAAAGGACCCTCACCAGACACGAAACCTGCGAGCACCTGTATCATGTACTTCCAACCTCCATAACTATGAGGGAAAACATGTTATTTATAAGTCATCTTGTCTATGGTATCTTTTTATAGCTTGCTAACTAAGATAAGACACCCCCATAAGGCAGCTCATCTCCATTACTATAAAAAAAAAAACCCAGCATAGACATAAAAACATATGCCACAAAATAGTCCTAGCAGAGGGTCACATCTTTTGTTCTGCTCCTCACGGCCATGACCTTAACCACAGGATGCCTGTATGTTAGCTGTGAGATCAAGTCTTCAGGAATCCAGGAGAGTTTTGTAGAAGAGCCAGGACTTGGTTCCCCCTGTAAGCCTTCTGCAGTCCATGTCTCATCAGCGACCTCTCTGACTGCTTACGAAAAGGAAACGGATGGTTTTCTTCACAGTAGGGCTGCCAGCTCTCTCCTTCCGATCCATTAAGCATGGCATGGAGCCTTGTAGTTTTGCACATGCCATGCTGTTCTGTATAAATAGGGGCCATCCATCAGAAATGTCACAGGCAGGAAGCCAGTGACATCTCTACAACCAATTTACAATTGGAATCTGCTGCAAAATACATGAAGAAAACACCTTAACAGACTTAGAGCATGCAAACACACATTATACATGGTCAGGGAGCCCTGATAAATCTCTGAGTTCAGGTACAGAGGAGCAGAAAATATACACAAAAAAAAAGGGGAGGAAGAAATGGTGGAAAGCAGGAGGGGCCTCTACTCACATTTTAAAATGAAAAAAAAAATGCAAATATTAACGGCCCGTTTCTTGCCATTCTGCAAAGGCAGCAATCCAGAGGCACGCCTGCAAATAAATATCCTGATGGTGAATTTATTACTGTTAGGCTTTAAAGCACAAGAAATGGAAGATTACTATTGACATAAAAAGATAAAGCTACCTAAGAGGAGAGCAAAGTAGGTTTTCTCAGGCTGCCTACTCACTGCAGTGTTGTCCCTAAAAAGAATCACCCATAAGCATAAGAGTTGTTCAGGGTCCAACAATGTAAGTTTACTTCTTGAAGCTTCAAAACTACTCTGAGAGGCCTAGGAGAGATGTGCCTATCATCTTCTTCACAGGCACCCTGAGAACCAGGTCAAGGACTGGTCTTGCCTATGGTAGGGGTACCAGGCACTTCAATGACCCTGAAGAAAGGCTAGCAGTGTCTTCCACCCCAAATATATGGCTAGAGAGGAAAGATGTCCAAATGTCCAGCATCCTCAGTGTCATTGTCATTGTCACAGACACCATCATTATCCCATTAATGACACTTAATGAGTTCTGGTTTCATACAGGTGTATACTGTAATGTGCCCAC
Organism: Peromyscus californicus insignis; assembly: GCF_007827085.1. NCBI lineage: Eukaryota > Metazoa > Chordata > Mammalia > Rodentia > Cricetidae > Peromyscus > Peromyscus californicus. The sequence goes on from NW_026294503.1 coordinate 33,704,796, forward strand.
TTTAAAGCTGACAGAACCTAGATATTAAGAGTACCAGTGAAGCAGTAAGTTCAGGATCCTAGCACTACCTTTTAAAGGTCCAGTCCACCAAGGAGAGAGGCACTGGACAGTGTTGTGTGATATTTTGATTGTGTTCTGACAAGCAAAGTTTGCTTGGAGTCAGAGGGAGGAGTTAACCACTAGCTGACCATAGAGGTTTGGAGGACTGTAGAGAGAGGAGACAGGAAGTGGTAAGGTGGGACTGAGAGAGGACCTTGGCCCTTCTGGTTGGAAGAACCAGAGAGGTAGGAAGTGACTGTGACTGCTCCCCTGCTTGTCCGATTTTTCAGGTTTTTATCCCAATGTCTGACTCCTGATTTTCTTAATTGATAAGATTAATTAGAATAATGCTTGAGGATAGCTTGCCTTTGGCCAATGACTTTAACAAGCTCCTTGGTTGGGTTATATGTCTATTTTTCTTCCTTAGCTTATTCCTGGAACCAATGGCTCACCACTCAAATGACTTCTACTTAGCACCTAACTGTATCCTAACAGCCAATCTCATTGAGCGCTAACTGGGCTAGACATTTTAAAAGATCATCTCACTATTTATCACATAGATCCTATGGATTAGCTACACTTTCTGTCAATATTTTGTAGTAAAGAAACTGAAACAAAAATTGATGCACCTGCCCCAAAGTAATCACACGATGTTTACAGTGATTTAACCCAGGACTTTGAGCATCCTAAGCAAGCTCCCTAGCAATTAGCGGTGTCCAAAATCCAGGTACAGATAATTAGAAATGTTCTCTTCTGAACCATCCTCAGTCTGTCTCCAGATTTACTCAGCCCAAACTCCTACTGGCAAGTGATCAAGGAACTGCACATGGCTCAGACTTGTGGTCAGAAACTGCTCAGTTCGTCCATTTGATTTTATTAGCAGACTTTTATAACTGTGGTAGACTCCTGTTTTTAATACTCTTCAGTGGTCTCTCACAATTCTCAACTCTCCTAGTCATTGCTGGTCCCACTCAGACTCCTGACCAGCTTCTCATCTCTTCAATCCATGAATGCTGGATCATGTGGGACTCAATCCTTCACTTTATGTCTGTTCTTTCTCACACACTCTCTTGGATAGTTTATCCATGCTCAGAGTTTGACTGTTTTGTGCCTTTTTAAAAATTCATTTTTAATCATTAAAAGCCTAACTGCGTCCTTTGTCCATTTCCAGTTTCCCACTAAGGTGCCAGAACCATTTAACTGTGAAACTATGGACCAAGTTAAATCAGCTTGATTCAAAATCCTTCAGCACATGTGAGAGATTTAAAGAAATAGCTTGGTATTCTTCATAAACCAGCAGCTGCCACAAATGTGCAACAAATGTTTATGGCATGAAAGATCCCTGAACACATTCTTCTCAGTTTATGGAGCTACTCTTCTAACTTCCACCTGCTCCACAGATTCCACACTGACAACTCAGTGATGGTTAATGTCGATTGTTGAAATCCATAGAACCACAGAGGTTAGCTATAGACTAAGGGACTAGGGGATACAGATCTCCTTAGGACAGAGAAATAGAATAGATAGTTATGAATGGGTAGTACAGGCACTAGAATGGGAGGATCAAGTGGGGAGGGGGAGGGAGAAAGGGGACAAGGAAGGGAATATGGGGAGAGACAGCTAAAATTAAGGGTCATTTTAGGGGTAGTATGGAAACAACCAAATACAGTAGATAGAAGCTTCCTAAAATATATACATATATGAATGTGATCTAAAGAAAATCACCAAATAATGGAGGAGATAGAGTCCCAGCTGGACATCTCATAATCAAATGAAGTTTCTAGTATCAAGAATTAGTTACATCCAATTGATTTGTTGGCCAAAGGAGTTCCATGGGGACCCCCAAAGAGCCTGGACTGTTGCCGAGTACTCTCCACAAACTGACAACAAGACCTTTTGCTGAAGACAACACTTATAGAACTCACTGGATGTGGAGAAGTTGAGCTAGTGCCTACATAGAACCTTCACCCCTGTGGCTAGTGTATTTGGTACAGGAAACTATTCTGCATGCTACCAAAGGAAAAATGTAAACACCAACCCAACTATAAACCATTTAACGTACAATGATGTCTTACCTAGAAAATATGCTAGGGCAATGGTGGCACAGGCTTGTTGGAGTGATCAACCAATATCTGATTTGATTTAAGGCCCACTCCATGAGATGGAACACATACCAACACTGCTTGGATGACCAAGAACCTGAGACTAGATAGCCCAGGGACTCAAGATAAAACAAACACTACTCTTGTACTAAAAAGAACATAGCAATAAAATGACTCCTAATGACATTCTGCTATATTCATAGATCAGTGCCTTGCTCAATCACCATCAGAGAAGCTTCCTCTTATAGCAGATGCAAAGAAACACAGAGACACACAGACAGACATTATACAGAGTCAGAGATCTTGGGACACTCCATTGAAACCTTCCCCTCAGGGCTCAGGGAACCCTGTGGAAGAAGTGGCAGGAAGACTGTAAGAGCCAGAGGGGATAGAGGACCCCAAAGACCTCTAAATCAACAAGGTTGATGCGTGCATGGACTCACAGAGACTGAGGAGTGTAAACGGGACCTTTATGGGTCATTTGGGTGTATATTTGCTTCTAGTTTAATGTTTCTATGGGATTCCTGAGTGTACGAATAAGAAAATCTTCAACTCTATTTTTGTGCCTTTTCTTGGGTACTTTTTCTTCTATTGGCTTGTTCTGTATTGTATATTATATTATTATATTATATTATTATCCCATGGAAGCCTGTTTGTTTTCTAATGAGACAGAAATAAAGTGGGTCCAGATGGGAGGGGAGGGAGGGAGGAACTCGGAGGAGTAGAGGGGGAGGAAAGTGTAATCAGAATATATTATGTGAGAGAAAAATGTGTTTTCAATAAAAGGAAAAACTGTGGCATAGTATACAACACAGAAAAATCTACCATTTAATCCTATTTGAGTGGACATCTTGGTTACATCAAGTGTACTCACAGTGTATGTGATCATCACTATAGTCCCTTTCTAGAGATCTTCAGTGGTCAACACACAGCATGTCTGTACCACTGTATAGACAAATTTCTAAACAGTCTTATTAATAGAAAACAGGGAGCCAGATGTAGGGGTGAGAACTTGAGAGAGATCAGAGGAATAGGAACAGCCACATGTACCAAATCCACAGCTTCCAAAAGCGAGATACTTCCTGTTTATCCATGCCTATATGCCTTGTTGTTCTGCCATCTGATTTGCTCTTTCTTCCAGCTACATCACTTCCCCTTCCTGCTCAGCTCTATCACTTCCTGTCTATCTGTACAGACCTCCAGACCTCCATGGTTAACTAGCGTTGGAATTTAAGGCATGTGCCACCACACCTGGTTCTGTTCCCAGTGTAGCCTTGAACTTACATAGATCCAGACAGATCCCTGCCTCCCAAGTGATAGGATTAAAGGCTAACATTGCATGACTTTTGTGTTTACTTATAATGGCTGGCTTTTTCCTCTGATCCCCAGGCAAGCTTTATTTATTAGAGCACAAATAAAATATCACCACACCACTGAACAACAGATCTCCACTTTCTCCTCTCCAGCTCCTGCAACCTCCATCCTACTTCCTATCTATATGAATTTGCTTATTCTAAGTGCCTCACATAAGAGTATGACAGTGTTTTAAATTCTTGCATTAAATTGTAATTTTAATATTCTAAAGAAGAACATAGAAGGGAAATTATTATTTTTTTCTGTTTTAATAAAACTTTATTTATAGACACAGGTGGTGATAAGGCTTGACCTATAGGCTATCTTTTGCCCACACCTGCTCTTAGTAGTAGGAAACAAACAGATAAGGTTACATCCCAGGATTATGCTACTTCTCAATTAATTGTTCATCTTGAAGGTACACAAAGGCCAACATAAATTATGTTTCTTTACAATTTGCCGAGGCAAATTTAGTTGTGATTTTTAACTTCAAATTATCCATAAATAAGCCGGGCGGTGGTGGCGCACGCCTTTAATCCCAGCACTCGGGAGGCACAGCCAGGCGGATCTCTGTGAGTTCGAGGCCAGCCTGGGCTACCAAGTGAGTTCCAGGAAAGGCGCAAAGCTACACAAAGAAACCCTGTCTCGAAAAAACAAAAAAAAAAAAAAAATTATCCATAAATGGCAGACTGTGTAAGGGGATTCTATTAACGGCCCTGGGTTCTTGAATATGTGGCTTTGACTTAAATTTGTGACAGTAGTAGAGTCTAGAATGTACCAGAAACCTTCAAAGTCAGACAGCCTTGTAGCTAGAGTTTTCCTGCCTGGCCCACGGTCAGGACAAATCTCTCTCACCTGCCAGTCCCACAGCCACTCAGACCTGACCAAGTAAACACAGAGACTTATATTGCTTATAAACTGTATGGCCGTGGCAGGCTTCTTGCTAACTGTTCTTACAGCTTAAATTAATCCATTTCCATTAATCTATACCTTGCCACGTGGCTCATGGCTTACCGGCATCTTCATATGCTGTTTCTCATTGTGGCGGCTGGCAGTGTGTCTCTGACTCAGCTAGAAGGGAAATTATTAAAAATGAAAGGAAAGGACGTTTCAGAGAAGTGGAAATGAAAGCTAGAAGAGGTACACCATGTTTTCAGAGGAGGAAAACAGAAGTTTGGGACACACACACACACACACACACACACACACACACACACACACACAAACAAACAAACCTAAACAGAAGGAAATCAAACACAAACAAGCATACTGGTGGAGACTCCCTCCCTTGCTGCCCCCTGGTGTGGCAACAGGTGTTTTTATCAACAATATTTCAGTATTTTACATTTTATGTTTTCCAGGATGGAAGGCTTGCACATCTTTTATTAATATTTTCATTAGCATACAAAGTAATGGGTTTCATTGTGACATTTTTATATGTACATATCATTATACTTCACTCTTATTGCCCATCTCCACTGCCCTCCCCACCCCACTCCCTTTTCTTAATGGTCCCCTTCCTCTCCCGAGTTAATTTTCCTTCCTGCTTTCAAGCCCTATTCCATTCCCCTCCTCCATTCCCCTCTTCCTCTTCTGTCATAGTTCCCTATTGACTTTAATGTCTTTTGCACATTTATGTAAATTGAAATGTAGACTTCATCTATGAGAAAATGCATGCAATATTTGTCTTTCTTAGTACTGTTTATTTCACTAACTATAAGTATCCCCAGGAATTCCCATTTTCCTGCAAGTTAAATTATTTCATTCTTCTATGTGGCTGAATAAAACTCCATTGTTTATATATACAAAATATTGTTGATTTGATAGCCTTTAGAACCACTTAGGAGCCAAAAACTCTAGACCATGTCTGTTAAAGAGGTTCTAGACTGGATTAATTGAGGCAGGAAGACTATCCTAAATGAAGGAAACACCATTTCTTTGTCTAGGGTACTAGAAAGAATAAAAAGGAGGCAGAAACTGAACACCAGCATTCATCACTCCCTGCATCCTAACCACTGATGTAATGTGACCAACGCCTCAAGCTCCTGTTGCCATGGCTTTCTTACCATGATGAACTGCACCCTGGGATTGTGAGCTACTTAAGTTACTTTGTCAGGTACTTGTTACGGCAATGAAAAAGTAACTATTACGTTCTTTCATTTCCATGCCAAGGACCACCTGAAATTCTTCTCTCACTCCTGTGACCTCATTCAAGTTTAAATGAAACATGTTCAATAGATTCACAACTGGGTGAATGGGTCTTGCTTTCAGGAAATCCATGATGCACAATATTAAATCATAACCTAAAAATGTTCTTGGGATCCTGTTCTAGTTTGCTTCTCTGTTGATGTGATAAAACACTGACCAAAAGCAACTTGAGGGGAAAGGGGTTTATCTGTCTTACAGTCTAGTCATAGTCCATTATCAGGAGAAGCTAAGGCAGGAACTGAAACAGACCAGGAATGCTGCTTACTGGTGTGTTTGTTCTAGCTTGTTCAGCTACCTTTCTCATATAGCCCAGACCCACCTGCCCAGGGATGGCACTACCCACAGTGAGCTGGGTTCTTCTACATCAATTACCAGCTAAGAAAACGCCCCAACAGACATGCTCCCAGGCTAGTTCAATAGAGGCAATTCCTTAATTGAGGCTTCCTCTTCCTAGGTGTGTCAAGTTGACAACTGAAGCTATGATAGGTGGTGTGTAGGGTGTTTTAACAAACTAAAGGCATATGTGGGAACACAAATATTTGCATCACAACTGTGAATTGAAACTCCAATTTAAGCTATAATTCATTTTATTATAGCATATTAAGAATGAGTTTTAGAATCATTTTTCAAAGCGTGCTCAGAGGCAAGTCATTATTCTCTAGCTCCCTGCAAGCAAGCAGTCTAGTTCTCAAAGCTCACACAGGTCCTCTTAATGGAATTGTGTGCCTCCAAACACCGGAAATGTAAAAGGCACTGGCATCAGTGAAGATGAAAAGTCAATTTCACATCACAGCAAGAAAGTCATTTTCCAAGAAGTTACACAAGTCAGCAAACAGCAATCCTCAAGCCTTTGGCACTAGCCTTGTCCAGGGAAATAACTCTTGAATTTAAAGAGGGAAACAGCCTAGAGAAATTGGGATGAAGTCACCTGTCTAGACATTGACGAGCCCAGTGACAAAACGTTGAAGCTAAGTTCTCAAGCTGCACAAGGTTAACAAAAATGTCTGTAAAGATTGCACATGGCAGAATACAGAATGCTGTGACTTTTCCAAAATGCATAAAAATCTTGTCAATTATAAGCTAGTGAGCTTGACTTCCCCCATAAAAATTCTCAGATGGAAATGAGAAACTGGTTTGCAAGCCTGATATCAATTATTATTTGTCAAATGATCTGTGTCTCAGGCTTGCCGATGTCAATGAACTTACTACGGCCTGACATGTGTCCGATGGGGCTACACGGTAGAAATGTGAAAATCCCACTGTAGAGAGCTGCAGTGAACGAAGGCTTCCTTTCCTTCTACCCTTCTCAGCTATGTGGTTTTCCCAGTACTGACCTACCCTAGACTCCAACAACAGTTTATAGCCTAGTCTAGCCAATCCATGGATGCCACAAATCCCCAGAAACAGGAGGGGCTTTGGTTGGATTTGATCATATGACAAGTCCTCCTAGTGAATTCAATATCAGGACATTTGCTGGAACCACTGGGAAGGAGGGTCTTTCTTATCTCTGTAATTGCCACAATAACCTGGAGTTGGCTGCATCGGTAGGAAGAAGCAACTGCAGGTGGATAAAGATAACCTGTTGACAGACAGAACTGAGAGATGGGGCAAGAGGTCCTGGGATTTGACACTGCCCTAACTCAACGTAAATCTATTACAGCTCTTTGCAATGAGATAGTAAATTCTCATTTTTGTCAGCCTGGTTGGACTGACATCCTGGCTAGTGTCCTTGTCACTCTCTCTGTTCTCTGAACATCACTCTCCCCTTGGAATTGAGTCATCAGGGTCTTCAACCTGGCCTTGGAACAAGCTTGCTCTTTCTTTCTTAAGCAGAAGTTAAGCAGCAATAGTTCAAACCCCCAATGACTTCACTCTACAAAGTGATGGTCCCACTCTAGATCCCTGTTTTAATAACTGGGTTTTGCTTTGTTCTTGTAAATACAGTCTCTGGTTATATGGACAACATTACTGCCTCAATCTCTCTGGTGCTTAAACTTTTGGCTTCAAGAAACTTCCATACAGACACAACCCAGCCAGTCATCTATGGGTCTAACTTGCCTAGGTTTGTACCCATAAGAGAGATCCATTAAGTGTCCACCCAATGTAATATCAACCTAATTATTTGTAGAGCTGTTAGTGTCCTGTCCAGAGTCCTTACTCAGTTGGTGCATTCATCCCTATCTGTGAGCATTGGTTGCAGCTGACTAAAGGATGTTCAACTATGAGAACATAGTCCTCTCAAGACCTCTGGAGACTGTAATTGCCTCATGTCAGTGAGCAGCTCAGAGACAATGACTGATGGCAGCATTCTTATTTCAGGTAAGACAAGGTCACATGCGATTCACACCTGGGAGCATGTGGTAGAACTAGGCTGAAATCAGGCTTGCCCAAAATTCTACCTTTCTCTCCAATCTTCTTTCCTTGGTCTCCCCTTTTTCTCACCCTAGTGGGTCTCTCTTTGAGGAAATAATTCAAAAATCAGTTCACATTGACTTTGTAGATTCACTCTATGACACAGACCAAATAATATTTCTTAATACTGCCATTAAGCAGAGCAGGGAGCACCTGCATCATATGCCCTGCCCAGGAGAATTGTAGACATTGATATTGGATGCTATTCCCATGGCTGAGGATGGGAAAAGGGAGCCATTGCAAAGTGAGCTGCGAGAGGAAAAGCCCAGATCTGTGAAGCAGGAATACTGAATGGACAAGAACGGTTGGAAGCTGAGAGAAAAATAGTTCAATTCATTCACTGTTTTCACCTTCAATACATGCTCATCTAGAATGTCATGGCTGGCCATCACTGCAGGATATATCAGAATCTGATTTCCTCATGTGATCCTCATGTCTGGGTTCCAGAAGCTCACACTGGTAAGCCAGTGGCAGGCTGAATATATACAGTGGGAAAGGATTACAAAGTATTAACTCAACAAAAAAAGAGAAAGGAAAAATAATCAGCCCCAATGTGTTTTCATTCTCTGGAATGTTCCTACAGAGAAGGAATTTCAGGTGGGGACTAATTCCTAAGTAGAATCAAATGACAAAAGCTTTGAAAAGGGATGAGATAAATGAAGGGTGCATAGATAGCAGATTCAACCAATTGGAAGACTCCTCGATACATTTTTTGATCACTGTAATAGATAATCTGACCTATTAGTCACAAGAGCATTAAAGGAGTATTTTTCAGAAGCTAAGAATAAGACAGAAACGGTGTGATTGTGACTAGGGCCTCAATCAAAGTGCCTAAGATATCACCAGAAAACTCCCAAGTTCAATTTGTTCAAAATGAATATTCCTACACAAATAGGTATACTCCTTTGCCTTGGAAATGATAAAGAGTAGATCCTTGGAGCTGTGGCAGTCAAATAATTCTCAGAAAATAGACTGTTCAGAGGAAAGGCTATCTTCCTTATGCCTACAGTGGAAACTATGATAAAGTGGCTGCTTCTTTAAGAGGTGACCTTTTTCACAGCAACTCCATACTTCTGGAAGCTGAAGTCTCCCTCTGGCCCTAATTTGATGATGAGAGTTTTTGTTATAGTCAAACACCAAAATACCAAATACTGAACACCACTGATAAAAAAAATTCAGTAAACATAAGGGGAACTCATAGCTTCAAAAATGGCATACGGTAGAGAAAGCCCAGGACAGTTTTATTGTACTTGTTACCTGCTCAGTGTCTACTATAGTAAAGTAAATGTTGGAAAGACACTTCAGTAAACAAACTTTATCCTTCTCTAGTCATTTACTCTTGCAGATTTACTATCTGCAAAATAGTGCTGATAGTGGCCACCATGCTTTGCTTCATAAGATTACATCAAATAATAAAATTGACATGAGACATTTTGGTTTAGGGGCGGTGTATTTTTTTAAATTTCTGGGTACCATGAAAGAAAATATGCCTCTAAAAGGAACCCCCCCATACACTGAGATGTTAATAGGTTGAAAATGAAAGGAAAGTCCGAATAGTAGCATCCACGTCCTGCCAATAATACAAGAGACAAAGGGGATGTTCACTATGAGAGAGCACATTAACCTATGGCCATTGCTTTTTACTGTGTGCTTTGCACACTCTGCTCTAAGCTTGGGAGAATCTGTTTTCTGAGGAAGCAGATGGATGTTGGTGGATATGTGACCTGCCCACAGCAATTACACAGTTTTATGGAGCTTTAAATCATCCCAAAGATAAAAATCAAAAACAAAGTTTTGGAGCTTGTCAAAAGTAGTCTAATTAAAGCTGCAAATGTGCAAAGGAGCTAATGTGTTTCTAAGTGAGATAACTCAGTAACTGTTGGCTGCAAGGCATGCTGGGATCTTGTTGACATGGGTGGGTGAGGAGAATAAAACTGACATTTTGAAATGAGAGATGAGAAACTTGAGATTCTTTGTGAAGCAGTAAACCATGTAGAGGACTAGTTGGATGTGTCTTAGCTGGGTATCATAAGCAATAAAGTCTAAGATTATTGTGGGAGAGAAACCTCTGTCATTAAAGAACTTGTCTGCTAAGCATGAAGACCTAAATTTGATCCCCAGAGTTTATTAAAAAGCAAACAAATAAAAATGGGTATAGTGGCACATGCGTGTAATCCCAGTTCTGGAGAGGTAGAGACAGATTTCTGAAGACTACAGGCAAGTCAGCCTTCCCATGTGTAAGTTCCAGGCCAGTGTGAAACCTTGTCTTAAAAAAAAAACAAAAATGGACAGAAACAATAGTCAAGGTTGTCTTCCAGCCTCCACATGGACAAACATATGAACCAACATAAAAACCCAACCTAAATGAACATACTCATGTACACACACACACACACACACACACACACACACACACACACACACACACACAGAGTCTGAGGTTAAGGGCAAGGAAATGGAAGGTAAGAGATAATTCCGGAAAGGTGAAAAATCCTGACTAACATTGCTGTCCGAGGTTCTGAAACATCAGTGAACAAAGCTAAATCTCAGTAACCTGGAAACCAAACAGAAAGACAAAACACAAACAAGATATTGTGATGCAATAACAATAATGGACATAGTTTATAGAACCTCTATTCTGTGATATCCATTGTGCTAGGTGTTATTTGATACTATTACCTGCTAGTGGACTCTAACACAGCCTTATATGCCAGCTCCCTGTCTACATCTCTAACTTTACTTATGTAAACACCTATGGAACAAACACTGCATGTCAGGAATACTGTTGATAATTTTACGTTAATTGTCTCATGAGTCATTTGATCACAAGCTTGATTTTTAGAACTTGCTCTACAGCCCTCTTAGCAACAGATTATTGGAGTGAGCATTTTACTCAAATTGCTCTGATAATGCTTTTCCTTTGAATTTTGGTCTCATCTATTATCCCCACATCATCTTACATCTTAGAAAGAGAAGATATTAATGGGCCCATGGTGACCAAGAAGTAGCTGCATCTGCCTTCAGTAAGAATATTCAACACACATGCAAAGAGAAACAAGAAGTCAGGAAGAACATTCTTCATTTCAGTTTTACAAATACTGGTTGGGGTTCTAATTAGGGGATGGACTGTCTATGTCCTGACATTAGTTTAGAATTCTTCAATAACTGTCCATCACCTCCCATAGGCCCTCTACAATCTATACAAGTGAATCTCTCTCACTTCATCTGGAGCCATAACCTCTGCTTGGTCTGTTTCAGAAACATGCACTTTCATTCCAAATTGCCAAGAAGTGTTTCTTCTCAGAGACATTGTATTAGTTTTGCTCCCAGTTGGAACAATCATCTCCAACATTTCCAGGTGGCTCAATCTTATTTCAAATAACACCTGTTATATAGCCCTTCCTGTCCTGATAGTATAACATAGCTTAACTGTATCCCTAGTATTGACTATAAAAATAATCTCACTTTTCTGTGGCATTCACACCCATCATCATCTTATTAATGGAGAATCTGTGGGTTTGCACCCTTGTGTACTCTCTCTGTGTATCTCTCTCTCACACACAAATTGAACAAATTTCTCTCTCTTCCTAAAAATTAAAAAACAGAGGTAGAGTCGGGCAGTGGTAGCGCATGTCTTTAATCCCAGCACTTAGGAAACAGAGCCAGGTGGATCTCAGTGAGTTCGAGGCCAGCCTGGTCTACAGAGCAAGATTTAAGATAGGCACCAAAACTACACAGAGAAACCCTGTCTCAGAAAAAAAAGAAGTAGAAGCATTTGTTTAGTGTTATTCCTCATGACCTAGAGTAGTTCTATGTGAACCCTGAGGGAAGTGGATGTTTACAGACTGACTGTCCTTTGTTATTAGAAGGACCTTGCGGACCTTGGGGAAATCATTCATTTTCTGTGCTTCTGTTTCTTTATCCATAAATATTAAGAACTCCAGCAAACAACCATATCTAGCTTTAAAATAGCATGCTTCCATGAAGCTAGGCCTTTGGTGGATACTATAATAAAGAGAAATTACCCTGTGATCACTTTTTAAATGACAATCCCTCATACAAACACTAAAGTTACAAAATCTAAGGTCAAAATTGATCAGCGAGCACCCAGTTGAGTGTTTAGTCTGGACAGACATGAAACCCTTTCATTCACTACCTAACCAATTCAGGGGTTTTCTAGAATGTCCTTCCTATCTACTTTACAGCCTTACATTTCATCATAAAATTCATATATCTTTATGATCTTCTTTTCAATTATCTCTGCTAGCCAGCTATATGGAGAGAAGGCAGCTAAGTTTATCAAACATAAATGATGGTCTGATGGTCTCAGCTCTTGGTGCCATGGCTCAGCAGCTTTCTGAGGTAAAGAGGATTAAAGTTTTCTCATAGGAAGACAATTTATCCTCTACTATCCTTTCCAAGCAATGAGTGGGACTTCCAGAGAAAATAACCATCAACATCCCAGTCCTCCCCAACATTTGCAGAGGCAGTATTAAAGATTAATGGACACTGCCGAGACTGCCCTGACCTTTCCTGTATGTTTCCTCATGCAATCTGCTTATTCTCTTTAAATCCAGTTTTCTAATACTGCACTGGAAATTCTTTTTCTTGCAGCAGCTTGAAAGTATTTCTTCACTGCCTTCTTGTCTCTGTGTTACTGTGGGGATGTCTAAACCAAGACACCTTGCGTTCAGTGGTGTGATGGATGGGTGACGTACTTCTTCATTTGGAAGCTGTGAAAAAAGAAACACATCCCACGGTGTAAGACTTCAGGACCTACAAGACAGTGAAGGACTCTATTCCCTCCTTCTCCATTTTCTTGCAATCTTGAGTAGTTATTTGAATTCACTGTAGTTCAGCATCCTCATGTGTAAAGTGGAGATAATAAGAACTCCAGTTGCTAGGACTTTGTAAGAGCTAATATATTCAGCCTATGAAGCACTTCAGACAGTGCCTGCCAGATACCAGAGCTGGGTAAATGTTGTCTGTGATCATCTTTGTATTTCCGTCTGTCCATCTCTGTCTCTGTGCCTCTATGTCTTTGTGTCTCTATCTCTGTGTGTCTGTCTCTGTCTCTCTGTGTGTGTCTGTCTCTGTGTGTGTATCTGTGTGTCTCTATGTTTCCCTCTCTCTCTGATAGACTTAAATTTTGCTTCGACTTGTAAAAATGTCTTTTTCTTTATCCAACATGCCTTATAGTCAATGAAGTCTTTCAACTAAGATTTCTTTTAAATCATTGTCTAAGCCCAGAAAATTTCAAGCCATTATTGCTTCATCTTTTGTCTTCCTATTTATTTTTGCATTTTCTTTCAGAGATGCAGCATAACACTACAAACATTTCTCCAACCCTATATTTCCTTCTAATGCCTTCTGGGAGAGTCCCTCCAGCTGGCCTTCCAGCTAATTTGTCCTTAAACTATAGGCATTCTGCTCTGTCATCCGTCTATTGTTCTTTATTTTCACATCATATTTTCCAACCATGCATTTCAATTTGATTCTGTTTTATTAACTTCTTGCTCTTGCCTCCCATCACCAACGTCCTCTTTCATCTTTGCGGGAAAATGTATCGTGCTTATTTTGAATTTATGACCTGTCTATGCCATTAATTTTTATTCTTATATGAGAACCAAATCTCAGATTCTTGTCTTTCTTTTACAGCGACTGTGTCCCTCAAATATGTGGTTTGTCTTTCTGGTGACATTATTATTTTGCACTACAGGATTTTAATAGTATCAGATACTAGTTCATGTCACTCACAGTAAAGGTGCTTCCCACTTGGTGACAGTAACCACTGCAATGGGTAAACATACAACGTCAATGTATTTGGCGGTGCCGAATTGTAAATACCACGATCCTTTTCTGTGTCAGTCACTGTGCCTCCTACAAGCATCGTCTCTCTTCACAGAGACTACAATCCCAAGTGACCACAGGTCTAAGTTGTTGAAATCCAAAGAAAAATCTCTGCAAGTGACCTGTGAACACAGACACACCACATATCATTTCTGAATTCATATATTCTGGCTGGGGAAAGAGAGGGGTATATAATTGCCTCTAATACAAAATTTAAATTTTGTATTAATATACTTTTTTATAATTATATTTTATTCTGTAATAGAGGAGTCCAAAATCCCAAGGAGTTGTCTCCTATCTCTATCTCTCTCTCTCTCTCTCTCTCTCTCTCTCTCTCTATATATATATATATATATATATATATATATATATATATATATATATATAAATCTTCAATAAGCCATTTCACATTTAATTAAGTCAGGGATTTCTGGGCTGATGAGGGCTGTGGTAATACCCGGTCATTCCATGGCCATGGAGCCACTGTTGCACATTGTATGATGTGAAAAGTGTTCCTTGGTCAGAAGCAATGGTGTGTGTAATAGCATGGCTGCACGTAAGGTCAATCTTAAGTGGAAGGATGGTGGTGCAAGCACTAGCATGAGCAATAAAAGACAATCTAAACTGAGAATGATAGTCTATTTGGACGAAAATAGACCTTGATGATGGAAGAAGTCCAATATAACCAACACAGCAGCTAGTGGCTGACTGAGACCTCAGAGAATGGTACAGTATCAGAAGCACACTGCTCTGTTTACGTGGCAAAGTGGGTAGCTTATGACAGGGTAAGCCTGGTCATTTTTTTTTTTTTTTTGGTTTTTTTGAGACAGGGTTTCTCCATGAAGTTTTGGTACCTGTCCTGGATCTCGCTCTGTAGACCAGGCTGGCCTTGCCTGGCTCTGCCTCCTGAGTGCTGGGATCAAAGGCCTGTGCTGCTGCTGCTACTGCTGCTGCTGCTGCTGCTGCTGCTGCTGCTGCTGCTGCCGCCACCACCACTAGGTTTAAGCCTAGTCATCCTTAATAGTAGCAGGTCAGATGCTAAGCCACTAGATCAAGGAGAAAGAAGCAATACAGCAGGAGTTGGTATTAAAGTAGTGTTAAATACTCAGTACATTACTGAGGGCTCAGCCCATAAAGGCAGGCCTCCATTTCCTATAAAACCCCAGCAACAAACCTCTGCTCATCTCACAGGAAAAATCTACTTGAAGAAGATGTAAATATGTTTATTCCCAAGGTCTTAGAAATCTGAACAGTGATTTTTCTGCCATTGCTGTCTAGAGATATCATACATTCTCCCTACTTCCATGGACACCACAAGTACCATGAATCAGATGGATTAGGAGACCCCAGAGATAGAGAAAATTGCCCTGTGACCAGAACTGGCTGCAGTTTTCTCTTGCTCTGGTTTCCGGGTTAAAGAACTATGTACAGCCCTTCTGTCACATCCTAAAGATGCTGTTTTTACTCCAGTCCTTCCCAAACTCTGACTCTTAGAATCTTTCTGCTCCACCTTCCATAATGATTCCTAAGCTCTGGGAGAAAGGGTTGTGATGTGGACGTCATTATGACTGACACATTCTCTGTTCTTTCACCAGTTGCGAGCTTCTGCATTAAGTTCTGTCCACTGCACAAAGAAACTTCTTTAACGAAGTCTGAGAGCTGCACTAATCTATGGACATATGCAATATTAATATGCCATATGTTTTTCTTTTCAATTTTCAAAGTAAGTGCATGTCTTTCACCTTAGAGGCAATATCTCAACCTTCTTCAGACCACTGAGCACCTAGAAACCTCACTGAAGAAGAAAGACCTCAATTTTGGTAGACTTTGTCTTCTACCCTGTAATTCATGTGTATCCTTTTAAGTTATCCAAAATGCTTACTCTTGTCTCACCAGCTATGGCCAGCACAATGTCAACAACCTACCCAACCAGTGGTATATTTTATGAGATGTCAAGATCATCAAGAGCCCTGCGAGTTATGCAGTAACTGGAAGCAAGAGTCTTGTGACCTCTTAGCACACGAGTGGTGGGTCCATGCTGGGCCTGCAAGCTGCTGCTCATGGTCTTGAAAGTTGATATGAAAAAAAAGGTCATGACAGTGGCTACATACTATATGATATGTTGTCATATTGACTCCTCCAGTAAAGATGGTACTTGGGACAGCAATGACAATCAAAACCCAATCTGATTAGCTCATGGACGTTCTCTAGTATCCATCTGATTTTTGAAAAGACCAAGTTGGAGAATTGAGGGGGACAGTGATAAAGATCACCATGTCTGTGGCTTTCAAAAGACTTTGATGGTGACATGGAACTCTGAAAATCCCTCCAGTAATGAGGCATTGCTCTGGTTACAATCTCGGCAGAATAAGGGTAAAAGTCCCAGGATCTCTACTCAGCCCCTCCTACCAGAAAGAACCTCACACCTTGGGTCCAAGATCAACAAATGTATTCTTTAAGTTGCTGAGTGTAACTGTTCCAGACACACTAAATTACTGAGCAAAGCAATGGGGCGGGTCTTTGGAACAATGAGGTCATTGTGAGGTGGATATGAGCTAAGACTTTATCACCTGACCACTAAACACTTATTTTGACAGATGGCATTTTGGGGTTACCTTAAATGTAAAAAAATCTAAAGATTGAGAACAGAAAATCCCTCCAAGACCAAGGTCACTAGGGCTGCCTAGGCACCAGGGAACATTGCTGCATAGAACTGATTGACAGAACATTGATATAGCTAGAACTCCAAGTGCATAGGGAGGTCCTTATTAACTCTGCAAGGCTTAGATTTTTCCATTGACATTAACATAGGTTTAAAACCCTGTTTGTCACTCTGTTAATGTATATAATATATATATATTATATAACTAATATAACTGTTCTGCTTCATCACTTCAGGTGACAGGAGGACCTGATGGGAGCACCACATCCAAAATCTACTAAGTCAGTTGCAATTTGACAAACACCTGTTGTGACCCCTAAGGAGTTTACAGTGGCACAAACACCCTACAGACCCACAATTACAATAAGGTAGTAATGTCTCTGGCTAGGGTAGATATGGCTGCTTCACGAGTGTAGGGGTCACAGATGGCTTCTTCATAATCCTGCATTGCAATCTCTTTTCACATTGATCTCTCAGGCTGAAAATCAATTGCTAACTCAAGCTTTCAATAATCACAGCACAATGCTATTATAGCAGCTATTTTGAGAATGCAAGATTAAACTCAGAGATTTGCTCACAGACCATTTCTTTGTGCTCCACACAAAGAACTCTGGCCAGCAATCAAAGAACTGGCTCTTCCTTTCCTCTATATCCCAAGGATCTTCCTCTAACCTTAACTTCTAGCATAGACTCCATAACTCCAGTGGGCTGGAGCCTGAGGCTTGCTGGGCTCCTGGATCTAAGGTCTATAGACACAGGAAAGACTAGGGAAGAACAGATCAAGGCACACTACACCCCTAAAGAGTTGTACAAGGGTTTAATGTTCACTAACAAAGTCATTAACAGAGTGTTTAAGGAGTCTCCAATAATGAGAAATTGGCATGATACAAGATTCGTGTTATGGGCGTAGACTTCTAACCCTAGAAATGTCAGTGATAGGCAAATTGATAGCACCACAGAACATGCTTTTCCCTAGAGAAGCTAAAAGTGAATATGGACACGTGCATGCCCACAAGTCACTGAAAATCTAGAGCTGAATCAAAAGCATGGTTTGCGATGATTCTGCCATCTAGATGTGAATCTCCCGAGGCTTAGTGCAAGGATGTAAAACAGGAATCAGCCGCCTCTGCAGATGATGGAGGAGTGAAGGAGTATGGTATTGGGAGTAGGCTCTCCCTCCCATTTGGATCCTTCCTACACAAACCTATTTTGTCTGGTGACTGAGACCCAGGTTGTTCTGTCAGATCATTCTGCTGGGGATACCCCTGTACCTCCAAACACATTTGACTAGGAGCCCTTTAATATCTGATAAATATTTATTACCATCCTCTAAAATGAATGCTCCAAGAAAATATGTGGAGAAGCATGGCTTTGGGGGTATTTTCACACAATTGAGCACTTAATAAGCATAAACTTGTATCTATCACTAATGTCTTCAATTAATCAGGCATGAATTAATTGTTGAGGAGCCACTAGAAAGAAAAACACAACTATGTAGAACTGTGCCTATGTATAGAAATAATGAGACTGTCTCCTTCATAGGGGACCTGGAAATAATGACTACAATCCTTCTTAAGATGATGCTGGTCAGTGCAAACAGCTATAAAATAATCTTGGCAACATTGAAGGCTATAAAGAGTCCTAACAGAATCACTACATACTTACTGGAGCCCACCATAACCTCTCACCTGATCAATCTCATATTCACTAATCCATTATCCTTACCACCACCAAGAGTAATTGCTCTAAAGCATATGCCACATCACAATTTAATTCCCGTAGTATCTCTTCATCTTCTGATTCACTGCCAACCCATATAAGACACTTCCCAAGTCTAGCCTCTCAAGTCCCCAGGAAGGAGGCTTTGCTTGAGTCAAATGAAGCTCATTGTCATACACACCTTGAACTTAGTATGTCCTCACAAATATCCACATTCTTGTAAAGCCCACATAACCCAGCTTCTCCCTTTTCAAATCTCAGCTGATGTCTGTTCTTTGTGAGTCAGCTGGCTAGGTCAGATACCACTGCTGTGCTCCTGCAATGCATTGTGGGACTTATGCTCAGCTCCTCTAATGATGCTCTCCATCCTGAAGAGGGTGTGAGCTCCTCAACTGGCACTGAGAAAACTATGGCATCACTGAAAGACATTGAATTTCTGGGACTAAATCAGCAGGCTGTATACAAGTTAAAACCAGGGGCCCAAGAAGTAGAGAGATCTGCCGTGGAATCCCAGCACAGCTAATGGCTAAGAGAGAGAGAGGTGTTGGCTAGTGCCTGAACTTGTCTGAGTCTTAATTTTCTCATTTACAAAGTAAAAATGAAAATATCCACCTTTTTTTGGTTGCTGTGACATGTGAGAAGTAGAATGGCATAAGCAAAGCATACCATGCACCTCAGCCACCATCCCACTAGTGAGACACAGATGCAAGAAAGAGCCACCCCAGTCTGGAACCACTACCTGGCCATAGCCTGACTCTGGGAGAGGTGTGCTACCACTGTGGTGTCTGGAAGGCTCCAGAACATCCCATCTGTGGTGGATGTGCAAGCCAATGGACTGATACCTGCAATGACCAGCACATGTAGCAGGATTTCTCAGACTGCCAGTCCCCAAATCATGACACAGAGACTTATTATTAGTTATGAATGCTCAGCCTTAGTTTGTCCCACTAGCTCTTATAACTTAATTTAACCTGTTTTTCTTCATCTACATTTTTTGCCTCTGGACTTTTTGCCTTTCTTTCGTTCTTTATGCCTTACTTTCCTGCTTCCTTCATGTCTGATGACTGGTGGCTGGCTGGTTGGCCCCAGGCGTCTCCCTCTCTTTCTCCCCCATTCTCTCTTGAGCTTAGATTCCTCTTGCTACTTATTCTCTCTGTCCACCAGTCGCACCTATCCCTCTACTGCCTAGCTATTGGCCATTCAGCTTTTGATTCGACCTATCAGGTGCCTTAGTCAGGCAAGGTACAACAAATGTAACACATCTTTACATAGTTAAACAAATGCAGCATAAACAAATGTAACACATCTTTACATAGTTAAACAATTATTCTATTCCATAACATGCACAGAGCAATGTGAAGGAATTGCCTTTGAGATGCCAGGAGATCTTATGAGCCTCTCACAAGAAACTGAAATGCCCCCTTTATGTTAAGGAAGGGAGTACTTCACCCACTGACATTGATGGGCTTTTACTCTGGTGTGAACTCAGCAAGACAAAATTGGGGAAGTTTCTGCTCCACAGACAAATGGTTGTTCTGAAACAGGACATCCCAAAGCATTTCAAGAGCTCAAGTGACAAATGATGATGCCATCTGCAAATGCTTAGAAGACAATGGGACCACATGAAGTCCCATTTGAAATAGAAGTGTGATTCCTCCAGATCTAACCTTTACTAAATGCTCCATGAGCCATTTATTGGTGTTTTAAGGACTATGAAATAAACAAATGTGATTGAGACTTACTGGGCAGTTCAGAAAGGATATTCCAGTTGGCTTGGAATAGAATGTAGCACTTTACTACACCAGGGGTTTCTCTGAAAAGGGCTTTAAAAGCACTTCCGTACATTTAGCAAGATGACTAGACATCTATGGCAACAGCTCCATAGTTCTACTTAAAGTGGTAAGTCATTTCTTGAATGCCCATTACTAAATAATTTCACAACTTGATTTGACCATTCATTAATTCATTGAATTAGGAAAAAGAGAAATCATTAAGCAGTCTCTGCACATGAGGAAACCATCTTTCATACTGCTAGATGGTGTGGCAAAATCTGTGGCATATCCTATTATTTGATTATGACACAGAGGAAAGGGACAGAGCCTTCACTCGGGGCAGGCATGGGGTGAGTGCATCATATCATTCTTGCTGTGCACATCAGTTGTGCATCACAGCTACTTCGGAGGCAGGCAGAATGAAACCCACTCCACAAAGGTGAAAACTGGGGTCCCAGGAGTTAAGTCAATTGCTGAAGAAGGTGGCACACAGGGCAGGTGGCAGATGACAGTTTGAGCAATAAATTAGTCTTCAGAGAGGATCTCCACTCTCCAACGCGGAAAGGGAGGCACAACCCAGTCTGGATCCCTTTACGCAGTGTGTGCACCTGAATGAATTACAGAGTGAATAGCTGCTGTGCCCTGGCAAAGAATGGGGCCCTCATCTCACTGTCCCCATGTTTGATTGTAACTCAAGAGACTAGGGAACCTGAGCTCCCAGAGGCTAGTGGAGTTAAAAGTGAATGGGGGGCATCATGGCCTCCAGCATGAACACTGAGTTGGCAGATCAGCTTCCCAGAACAAAATTTAATTTACTCCTTTCTTCCTTCGCTTGATGCTCAGAAAATTGTGCCCTTTCCCTAAAAACTGCCTGAGGGAATAAATACAATTAATTTCTTGATTAAAATTATTAAATCAAGTGCCATGTGCAATAAAGACATGGAAGAAAGGAAAATGCACAGTAAAAATTGAATGAGTGGCTCTCTCGTGTTCCATCTGAAGAGATCACAGAGGAGTCAGAAGGCCAAAGAAAAGCCAGACAGGGCCACGGCCAGATGGTCCAAGAGTGGAATTTGGGATGCAGCCTCTGTTGGGAGAAAGTAATAAGAATTCCAGAATCTTAATGTCCAGATAGATACAAAATCTAGATCCACCCACTACTAACTACAATGTCAGCAAGCCATCTGTTTGTCTTTCCTTTCTTCCTCCCTTTCTTTTCTTTGTAAACTTTTATTTCAGTAAATATTTACTGATAACTTACCATGTGCCACCTCCTTGCAAACGCTGGAAGAGATTCGTGAGCAACAGTCCATGCCAGAATCAGTAGGCACACATCTGAAGCAGAAATAGCAGATGAATGCAACATTATATCCCTGGTAAGCTTAGTGAAGAATCAAAACACCAATAAGGTGTATCAATGAAGTATCTGGTGCAGGCATTAAGGTAATGGAATGTTGACATAAGCTGAGATTCAAGAAACAATAGCAGTTAACCTGAGCATGACCATAAGAAAAACCATTGCAGACAGAGGTAACAGGTCAGGCAAATGCTTGCCTCCAGAGGCAGCATGATGCTTCCTTGACCTTTGGGAGAAATAAAGAATGCCAGTGCGCCTGACCTAGAGATGTGCATAGGAGAATGGTACATGGCTGGGCACAAGTACAGCAGGATGCCTTGGCATGTGCTAAGAACATAAGCTTTCTAATCCTAAAATTATGATTCAGTTAAAACTCCTGGTTCCAGAATGGATGCAAAGGCTGCAGAGGTAAGCAGACATAAATAGGGGAGGCTGAAAAGAAATCACAGCCTCAGATCCCAAACAAGCCTGTAAAAACACACTTTCTAAGGCTGAGAGCCCCTCAGTGTAGTGTCAAACTTTTTGTCTAAAATGCACTGGGATCACCTTCACAAACCAAAGCAGAGATCTCACCAAGAAGCACACAGAAGATGTACTTGTAGGAAGCACTCTGCCTGTGCAGCAGTTAGCAGTGAAGAGAGGCTTTGCCATGTCATAGAACAGCTGGACAGAGTAACACTGCCTCTCCTCCTCAGCACCAAGAGCCAGATGACCATGCACGCACCACACACAGCACCCAATCTGTGGGGGAAATCCTCAGCACAGCCTGGAGTTCAGTTCTGATCTTCTTCCCTCCATGCATGCCTTGTGAATTGCTAGTCTATAGGGGGTTTAAAACTCAAGCCTTCCGTCTCCCACTGATCACTACTGTGAAGTAGAGCAACACACAGTGCCTATAAATACAGTGTGATAAAAGAAAGAAGGAAAGACCCAGGAAAGCCAAGGATGGACAAGATTTATTTGTGACCCCCCCCCACCACACACACACACACACACACACACACACACACACACACACACACACACACACAAAGCCATTATTGGTCACAAAGGTTCATGTTCCTATGATGCAGCTTCTTCGACTTCATTCACTGTCAGAATCACATAGGAGTTTGGTTAAAACTCAGAGAGCCGAGGCTCACTATCCAGTTAGACCAAGCCTGCGCGCCTTGCGAGCTGTTGCAGAGTCAGGCTTGGTGTAATCCCGGCTCTGGAGAGGCAGAGACAGGTGGATTGCTGAGGCTTGCTGACCAGACAATGGAGCTTACTGGATGAGTTCAGGTCAGTGAGGAACTGTCTTTATAAACATCCAAGTAGACAGAGACGGAGTAATGACGGCTGGGCTTGTTCTCAGGTCTCCACACACACACATACCATACACACATGCATGCACACACACCACATACACACACACCATACACACACATCACACACACGCCACACTCACACCATACACACACATGCATGCACACACACATACCATACACACACCACACATACACACCATACACACACACATGCTTGCACACATGCTACATACACATACACATGCATGCACACATGACACACACACACACCACATATACACACCATACACACACATGCTTGCACACATGCCACACACACACACCATACACACATACCACACACACACCATACATACACACACACACCCCACACACATGCATGTACACCACACACACACACACACACACACACACACACACACACACTACACCACACACACATACACACACACACAATCATGAGCAAAGACTGAAGAGCCTCCATTTAGGGGAATCTGCCTTTTTCTGGGAGTGGCATGGGCTCAGAAGCACATCAGCTGGAGAAGGCAGGATCGGAGGCAACAGAGTTCTCAGATGCTGTGACCCCAGTTCTCCTGGGGTGCGCCTGCTCCCTTCCAGCTGGCTGAGCACAGATCCCTTGCCTCCTCTGTGTTTATTTTGGTGATTTCACTTTAAAACGAGCCTAGTAGGGAAAAGCACCACATAAAACACAGCCAAAAAGAGGTCACAGGCTTCTGTCTATGGACTCCCTTCTGCTTGACTACTTCCCATGGAGGCACACATCGGGTCTGGATGAGCCAGAGAGCCAGGCTTCCCAGGGAGCTAGAACTACCTGAGGATAAGAAGAGCGAGGACAGACTACTTACTCTGCTTCTCCAGACCCCAGGAAGCCCAGGCCACCCACTGCTTCAGGACCTTCCGTATTAGGGGAGACCCTTACACTCATCAGCAGCCCCTGCAGGAAGCACGCACTCGCACCCCTCTGTCTTCCATAATGAACAAGCAATCATTTGTACCCTCACACCCATCACCCATCCATGGAGGTTATGTTTCTGCACTCAGCAGGGGGGAAAGGGAAAGTCAGGAAGCCGCACCACTCTGAGACTACCTCCAGCCTGTTCAGAGCTCAGCAGTGTAAAAAGCAATTCCCATGAACATTTCACAAAAGCCATAGAGAATCACATTATTTTATATATGCCTCAAATTTTATATAATACATATACATGTATATATCTCTATATCTATATCTATATATACATACATTAAATGAAGTTACTGTCTTAGTTGGGGTTTCAATTGCTGTGAAGAGACACCATGACAATAGCAACTTTTATAAAGGAAAACATTTAATTGGGGCTGGCTTACAGTTTCAGAAGTTTAGTCCATTGTCATCATGGTGGGCCATGGCAGCATGCAAGCAGACATGGTGCTGGAGAAGGAGCTGAGAGTTCTACATCTTGATACACAGGCAACAGGAAGTGAACTGTATCCACACTGAGCATAGCTTAAGCAAAGAAGAACTCAAAGCCCACCCCCACGGTGACACACTTCTACCAAGGTCACACCTACTCCAACCAAGCCATATCTCCTAATAGTGCCACTTCCTGTGAACTTATGGGGGCCAATTACATTCAGACTACCACAGTTACATATCATGAAGTTGTACCACTCACTTATGATGATAATGCTCCTCTTAAGAACCATAGACTATCTAACAAAACCCCAATATCAGGCATGAGAAACCTCTTTTCTAGTTTTTGGTTAGGGGAGCCCAAGAAACCCCCAAAACAATATAGGTTATTGATGCTGCCTTTGTTAGCTTCCCAGAATTTGAAAGTAAGTCCCAACAGAAGACTTGAGGACATCACACACTTTGGACACAGTACTTGGAGGACATGATCTGGAACTGACCTGGAACCCTCCTTTCTGTAAACTAACTCTCATAGTTCTAGAAGATGCCCAGAGAAAAATTCAATCAATAGTTCTAACCAGCTATAATGCGTATGAACAGCAACAATGGACAACATGGTAAGATATCCCCAAAGGTGCAATAGTGGCACTTATGTCTTGGGGCAACCAACAATTGTTTAATTGGACTTGGGGCCCTCTCAGTAGGAGGGGATTCATGCCTGGTACTGTAATCCTAGCTATATACTCATAACTAATGAAGTCATGGGACCTTGAGGAGAACCTACTACTGCAACTTTTTTTTAAACCAGCATAACTCCCAACTACATTCTAAATAGTTACCTTTATATTCATAGATCAGTAGTAGCTCTTATCTATCATTAAATAGTTTTGTGTTTTTTTTTACAGCAGACAGAGACCACTACAGAAAGCCACAGCTGTTCAAAATACAGAGAACAACTGACTGTGGGGTGCCCAGCTCTAATTGATACATCAACAACACAATCCATACACCTAAGACTCAGGGAACATCACAGAAGAGAGGATGGAAAAATGGTAAGAGCCATAGGACCAAGATGTCTGCAGTGAGACTATGTCTTCTATATAGAGAGAAGCATCACCATGAAGTCTCAACAACATGATAGCTTAAACAAGGTATGAACAACAACACCAGTTGCTATTATATTAATGGAGGACATCTCACAAGGCACCACCTTTCGATGAAGATCTACAGACAGCTAACAACTTCTGAGAAAGGGACAATCAGTCTCCTCCTAGAGATGAACCCCTAAGTAGTTAGATCAAGTGGTCAGCTCTAAAAACATAAACATGCAAAGAGCACTAAAAGGACTTAGCAAGTTGTATTTGTATGCATGTATGCATGTAACAATAATAATTAAATAAAAAGATAAAAATACACACAAAAGAAAGAAAACAAAGAAATGCTTCATGAAAGTAGGAGAGTTTGGAGATAGAGGAAGGGGTATAGTTGGAGGGGAGCCAGACATGATAATAGGAGATTGAAGAATATCAAAGTATATTATATACATCTCTGAAATGTCATAATGAAACACATAATTTTGAATAATTAATAAATGATAATAAAATGAAAATAAAACCCATCTCTCAGAGTAAGGAAGGAACGCTTCAGTCAAGTTAAATGTTCCAAAGCTACACAGCTAGCTAGGAAGTCATGCTAGCCAGACTTCAAAGCCTAGGCTCTCTCCAGAATGTTCTACCACCTGATGCTTTCCCTTTGAGAATTTTCTAGGGACCCTCAACATTGTGGTGTGACCAAGCCCAAGCACCTGTGACTAAGTTCCCAGACAGATACACAGTAGAGGTAATGTACATCCAGGTGAGAGGACAGAGATCCAGCTAGGGGTCCAGACTTCCTCCAACAGATCAGGCCACAGAGAGTCTCCCACTGTCTTAAATCTTTAGCTAGCACTTGTGCTGTGGGATGTTCTGTATGCTGTGAATGTGTTGCTCCGATTGGTTAATAAATAAAGTGTTGATTGGCCAGTAGCCAGGCAGGAAGTATAGGCGGGACAAAAAGAGAGGAGAATTCTGGGGAGTAGAAGGCTGAGTCAGGAGACGCTGCCAGCTGCCGCCATGAGAAATAAGATGTAATGTACCAGTAAGCCACAAGCCATGTGGCAACTTATAGATTAATAGAAATGGGTTAATTTAAGATGTAAGAACTAGATAACAAGAAGCCTGCCACGGCCATACAGTTTATAAGTAATATAAGTCTCTGTGTGTTTAATTGGGTCTGAGCAGCTGTGGGAGCTGAGTGGACACAGGAATACTCCAGCTACACACTTGGACCAAAGCCTACCTTTTCCACTTACCAAATGGGGAATACTGGTCCAGTGGTTTGAATTCTGCTACTGGTTCCTCATCTGTATGTGGGAGGTCAATATAGGTGCTCATCTCATAGGGATAATGTAAGACTTTTGCAAGAACTGAAATTGCCATGTGTTCTTGATGAGACATATTACCTCCAAGGGGGTTGACTCTTGAAAGGTGAAAAATATGACAGTATAATAATCTGTGGCATAGCAAAGCTAAATCCTGTTCAACCAAGCTATATCTCTTACTAGTTAATGTATTTCATTAGGAAGAAATGAAATCTAAACTGAATTTTTCTCCTTAAAGGAACAATAACAACATAAAGATTGGAAAACCTAAAATAAAGCTTACCTCTTAGCCCTTAGCCCTCAGCACCCACCTGACGTGTACCTCAGCTCTGCAGATCGGCACCATCCCCCACGCAACATGAGGACCCCTGCAGATGCAGATGCTGTCCCTGGTGCCCCACATGCCAAGGCTCCTCCCCACTTTTGACTCTGTGGTCTCCTTGTTTATCTTTCACATTTCAGCTTCCATCCCACTGGTCTGTCTGTGAAATCCTGCTCTACCCTCCTAGGAGGAAGCAATCTCTTTTTCAAAGCCTGCTGATTATGCCTCTATTAAAGCAGTAATTCAATTTATGCCCTGATGGAGTGAGTTGTTTACATAGATGACTGTGAAACGAGAAGATATTAAATTGCGTTCCCCTCCCCCGCATGGTACCAGCACTTCTGTATTGCAGGGAGGAAGTTGCCCTGTGGTGCTAGCCTTAGGACTCTAGGATGCACTGGCTCTGAGAGAAGGAAAAGAGGGCAAGAAAATCCAGTGGCCCTTGCTTATGGAGTCCCTCCTCTCCTTCATCGATTGGACTCCTGGAGCTCAGCCTGGCGCCCGGCTGTGGATCTCTGCAACTGTTTCCATCAGTAACTGGATGAAGGCACTATGATGACAGTTAGGGTATTCACTAATCTGGTTACCGGAGTAGACCAGTTCAGGCACCCTCTTGACTATGGAAAACCATACAGAGGCGACCAGCCACACTAGTGGAAACCCATGAACTGTGCACCAATAGTGTGGAGCCCCCATGGGACTGGACTAGGCCCTCTGGAGATGCGAGATAGTTGTTTAGCTTGAACTGTTTGTGGGGCCCCCAAGCAGAGGATAGGGTTCGTCCCTGGTGCATGAGTGGGCTTTTTGGAGCCCAGTGCCTAAGATATGACACCTTATGCAGCCTTGGTGCAGGGGGAAGGGCTTGGACTTGCCTCAACTGAATGTACCAGGCTCTGCTGACTCCCTATGGGAGACCTTGACTTGGAGGAGGTGGGAACAGGGGGTGGGTTGAGGGGGGGGAGGCTTGGGGGTAGGAAGAGGAATGAGGGGGGATCTTTGGTTGGTATGTAAAATGAATAGAAAAATTGCTTAATAATAATTTTAAAAAAAGAAAGAAAAGAAAATCCAATGGTTGTGATACTTGACAACAGTGACTAGAGCTAAACTCCCAGCAGAAAGTCTACAGAGATCTAGGGGGACAGAAAGCAGATCCACGGATGTCTAGAACTGTGGGGGGTGTATGGGGAAGTAGGGGATTCATAGCCAATGAAGTTGATGGAACTGTTCTAAAATAAACTTGGAGTTAAATCTATCTAACTGTATATGTCTCCTGGGTGAAATGTCATTTCTAATTCAAAAGTTTGTTTACATTACAAAAGAAAGTGTTGAACCCAAAGAGCAGAGGAGGTGGCATTGTGACTGTGAGAGTTTTGAGGAGGGCCACAGATGTTTGGGGAACAGTGGCACCTATCTGAGATTAATGCAAGAGAGATGGTGACAATCCTGCCATTTGCTGGTTCTTTTTTGGTTTTTTGTTTGTTTGTTTGTTTGTTTGTTTTTGTTTGTTTGTTTTTTCTGAGACAGGGTTTCTTTGTGTTGTTTTGGTGCCTGTCCTGGATCTCGCTCTGCAGACCAGGCTGGCCTCAAACTCACAGAGATCCATCAGGCTCTGGCATGCGCCAGCACCACCTGGCTTTTGCTGGGTTTTATAAGTGTGTTAGCTCTTCTAAAAGAGATTCAAAAGCTTAAACACCAACTACCATGGCCTGGATGAAGAGTCAAAACAAGGCGTGTGTTTATTAATCTTCACTGTGAACCTGAAGGGCTTTAGAACCACATAGACAAACACCTTCTTGTGTCTGTGCCAGCATTTCCAGAGGGGTTTATCTGAGAAGACCCACTCTGGATGTGGGTTACACTGACTCATAAGCTGAGGTCTTAGACCGAATAAAGAGAAGACTGGCCAAGGACCAGCATTTATCTCTCTCTACTTCTTGATGTGGGAACAGTGTGACTATCTGCTTCCTGCCCCTGCTGCCATGCCTCCTTGGCTGTGATAATGAACAGCACGCTAATCTTAATCCAAAATAAGCCCTACCTTCCCTAAAATGCCTTTTTCGGGTGCTTTGTTACACCAGTGAGAAAAGTCATTAATACAGGCCACATGTGGCAAGTTCAAAGTTGCAGGAGTTAAATTCTAAATGGCCCACAGAGAAGACAGACTATTCTAGTTCATGTGCCACCAGTATCCGTCCGTCCGTCCGTCCGTGTGTGTGTGTGTGTGTGTGTGTGTGTGTGTGTGTGTGTGTGTGTGTGTGTGTGTGTCTGTGTCTGTGTCTGTGTCTGTGTCTGTGTCTGTGTTTGGAATTTTACGGCTTGAATCCTGTCTTCAATTCTGTACCTTCCTGGCCACATTATACAGTATATCCAGACCTCAGTAATCTCCTCTTTGAAATACTGTTGAAAATATTACAGAGAAATGATAGAAAATTTCTTGCAATATGTCAGACATGCCACAAATGTCCAGGAAATGATTCAGCTAAATTTTAGTAATAAATAACAACAAATGTTAGTATAGAGTTCATATGTACCAGGTACTCTGCTAGACACCTAAGATACAGGCTTGTAATGCATGTGTCCTGGTAACAATCCCTAAAAGGAAAGTAATACCATTACTACTAATCACTTGATTACTAATAACTCAACAGTCTGTAGTTAATGACACAGCTGAGAGCTGAATTCAGGCCCCACTAAACTTTGCACCATGCTGCTCATGCAGAATGAGTAGGGGGTAGGGAAAAATCATCAGTTAGGAGCATGAGCTTTTAAGAAGAAAAAGAAAGAAAGCCTAAGATTTTATATATTCAATGCACATTTATCAAGAATATTCTTTATGACAGGCACAGGGCCTGAACATGAAAAGAAAAGGGATACATTTTCCTGATACTTGTTATCGCTAGAAACTGCTAACCACGAAAGACAAGGGAAGAGGTCCTAATGTTGCACTGAAGCCAGCTCACACAAGCTCCCAAAAGCCAATTAACATATTTTCTGAAATTATGCATGCTGGCTGTTAAACCCAGCCATTATTGAAATTAAATTGCATAAACATATGACAAATTATATGAAAAACAAAGATACAAAATACTGAAAACTCGCCACATCCCGATTAGTCTACAATATCTATGTTCTTGAGGTACTTGGCTCGGTATGGTACGTGTGGAATGGGAATACCACACAGTGGGCACTGCTGTATTTCTACCCTGCCCCACATCCAGAGTATCACAACCCGCTCTAGCTGAGGGGACATTTTCACTCAGGAATCTGCCAGCTCTACAAAGGAGCACTTGGATTATGGTTTTACTGACTGTCCAGATTTTAGAAAGTGATGGAGAAAATGTCAGCGATGCAGAGTAAATGCGGAAGGCATCTTGTCTCTTTCCCCTAATATTGCAAGTGGCATTAAAAAAAAAAAAGCTAATTAAATTATCTGCTATTTAAAAATTCCTGACTCAGCAAAGAAGGTACTCACTACCCCCTCTTAAAAATGAGCAAAGTTCTGACACACAGCTTTATTTGTTCTGCATTCATCTTGCTCTTTGGTGAAAGCCATCAACTCATATCCATAGTGACGCTGTACAATTCTCAGTTGCAGCTACAGGTTTCTTACAGATACCAGAAGACATTGGTTGAACCTTATGTAAGATTCCATTGACTATATGGCACAGATAATAATGAATACTGTATGTTTTATTATCGTCTATAAATTACGTGCCCCCATTCTTTACATAATTAAAGTTTATAATAAGCTCACTGAGTGTACATGTGCCCCGACCTTCATTTTTCCTACACAAAGCAAATACAAAAAAAAAATCAAATTCTCTGCCTCTTCCCATATCCAAGTCTTCAACGATGTGATTCTCCATGTTCTCCATCTAGCATTGTGCCTTCCATCAGCCAGAAGAATGTAATAGAAGGTCAGAGTGTTAGTTCCGAACCTGGACTTCAAGAAGCCTCATACCACCCACTTTCTCTCTTTCTCCAGTCTTACCCATCCTGGTTGACATGAGATAGAATGTGACATTTTGAACAAAGGCAAATCAACACTGTGGCCCAAGTTGAAGGTCAGGCAAGTGAGAGTCCAGCCAATAGCCACCTAATCACATTTCAACTCCCCACATACCTGCGAGTGAGCCAGTCAGCTGACCTGTGTGACCCATAACTACAACCATCTGTTGTTGTATGCTATCAAGACTAATTTATGATTTCTTAGTACTCATGCTTAGAACTCTAAATTAGACCTGGTACATTGTAAATTCTATACTAGACAAGTTCCCCTCAAGTTTACAATTTGCATTTTAGCAACCATTAGTTGGCCGGATACAAACTTCAAATCCTGTCTTCTCTCCAATAGCCACTAGTGAAATTTCTACCCCCTTCTTACCATTTTATCTGAACAACTTGCAATTTGCCCTAAGCTTAAATAAGTTGTGCCAGAGACTTGGAAAGAATTTATTCACAGAACTTGAGCCAGCTCCTTTGTACAGCTCTCATTTGTAAGTTTTTTCCCCCATCACTTTAGAGACATGATAATCATTCCAATCCAGTCATCTTGATCCCTTAACCAGTAAGAGATACTTGGAGCAGCTCTTTAAATATTTAATCATCCTGATGCTCAAGATTGGAACCTGACCTGAAGGGCAAAGTTGTAGGAAGGAGAGATGCTCAGGTTTGATTTTTTTCTTCCAGGTTTCTGGGCTCTCCGTTCTACCTGTTTTATCCCTATATGAAGTTCACTTTTATTTTACTTTAATATTTTGTCCAGAGATTGTAATTATTTTTGACTCCATGGCCACTAGAAGCAAACTTTCAGCTGCAGGTAGCTGTGACCTCTTCACAGAACCTTGGCCTTTTCTCTCATGGTAACTTCAGCTCAAATAATCAAACTCCCAAACATCAGGGAAGGACCACTGGCGGTCTCTACTGTTTGCTTACCTGAGGGGCTGAATCAATGAACTGTGCTGAGTGACAAATGTTAGGACCTCAGGAACTGATGGGTACAACTGTAACATGGCTCTAATCGACATATTATTGACTGTTGTCCAGCCTGGTGCTGTAGTAAATGTCTATGGAGACTGGCTGAAGGAGCCAGAGGCTGGCGATCTACAAGGGTTATACACTTCTGCTCAGAATCAGATTGGGAAAACCTCTCCCCACTCACAGGAAGTTGGCACTACTCGAATGTCATTACAGGCTCTGGGAAAGTTCACAGACCTTGCAGCAGGGCTGAAGGGGCCATTAAGAAATATTGTTACCTAGAGCCTCTGGGTACTAGAAGATATGTTCCTACAGGGAAAGCATTCTAGTATATTTGATTAGGACTATAGGACAAGACAATTTATCATCTGAAACAGGGCACTTCTGAGAATGAAGAAGATCCTAGCCATAATTTATCCTAGGAAAAACAGTATAGAAATGTTATTGTCCCAAGCAAACTGGCATGTTTTAAACATTGAGTGGTGTTTGGCATGCCTGTTCTTCTACATACATATGATGGGTAATTTATTCCTTGTGCCCTGTAAGTAATAAAGTCATGGGTGGCACAGTAGTCTCTAACTATCCTGTGTACATGTAAGAAAGCTTTGTTCAAAGGCTTGGATAGCCTGGAATGGTGGCCACAAGCACTGGGAGAAGTAAGAGCTGGAAATGAATACAGTGATCCCAGTTTAAAGCTGGCTGGTAAAGAGAGGCATAACCAAATGTTAGTGTCAATGGATCTAGGAAAATGAAGGCTTGATTCAGATAGAAGCTGATGTCCTGTGAATGTTGAGTGGAAAAAGGCTGATGCTATACAATGGCAATTCCAGAAACTGTGGTATTCTAATTGCTGTAATTCATCCATTCAACAAACACGTGTTGAGCAAAGTGTGAAGCATACAGAGGCAGCTTGGAGGTACCCCAGTTTTTTGAGATCAGGGCCTCATCTAAGGAACTAGAATATCATGAACCAGTCAGAAGTCAGAGCTCCACAGAAGTTGCTAAAGTTCAGCTCCTGGATGCACTTTAAGCAGAAAACTAACAAACAGGAACTGGGAAAAACTTGGGTTATAATATAAAATGTGCAGGATAACTATAGAAAGCATGTGCAGATACAATAGAAAGCACACGTGGCCATAATAGAAAGCACACACAATCACTGCAGAAATCGTGCAAGGTACCAGAGCCCGCCCAAGGCTTCCTTTGCTATCTCACAGTTTTGTTTTGTTTTTTTTCCTGAAGGCCAAACCTCATTAATTCTGAGGGTCCAGAACCTTTGTCTCAGGCTCTGACTTCACAGTCACTACTCAGAGAATATCACAGAAGAGCTGGCACAAGGATTGTAAGACCCCGAGGACATAGCTACATGTTAGTGTCTGAACGGGACGGAGATACTCCATGAATTCTCAACAATATGGTTGCCTTCACAAGACCTGCCCAAACCACACCAGTTGACATGCCAACATGGATAAAAGAAAATTTGGCAAGGCCTCGCCCTAGGTGAAGAACAGCAGGCAGTCAATGGCTGCTGAGGGAGAGAGAACCAGTTTTGTCTATTTTTGTTTGTTTGTTATTTTGGTGTGTGTGTGGGGTCATTAATTGAAGTAGGGGTTGTTGGGGGGACACAGGAGGAATTAGAGAGGGGAGGTGGGAATGATACAAATATACTGTACTCATGTGTAAAATCCTCAAAAAAATGAAAAAAAAAGAAAAATGAATTATCCCCAATGGCCCACTAGTTTCTCAGCTCCTGACTACTAATCTTGTCTTGAGTGATTAATTAGATGATTTGGACAAACCAGTTATCCCTATCCAGAGAGCAATTGCATTTTACTGAATAACATTGAAAAGGAAAAGGGCTTCAGCACCCAAAGGAACCTCATTGCTGCTAAGGCTTGGCTTGGAGTCTTCCCTCTCTACTGGAGCAAATGTTGGAGCCACAATCCTTAGCTTAAATGTGTGGCCATTGATTTGTTCTAAAAACAAGAATAGGGCAGGGGTGATGATGCCTACCTAGTCAAAAGCTCTTGAATGGAAAGGCTGTGGTGACCTCTGCATACAGAGTCTTGAATTATGATGAAAAAAGAACCACCTGGACAGGCACTCCCACTGTACCAGGAGCTTTCACACAGCTATGGCCAAAATACTTGAGTGTAGACGAATTTCTAAATGGTCTTATTAAATAAAAAACATGGAGCCAAATATAGGGGTGAAAGCCTTAGAGAAAGATCAGGGAAATAGGAAAAGCCACATCTAACCTTATCTCACCAACTTGGCAGCTTCCAAATGCGGGTTACTTCCTGTCTAGCCACACCTTTATTGCCTTGCTGTTCTGCCTCTCATTGGCTCTTTTAGCCCAGCTACCTCACTTCCTCTTCCTACACAGCTCTGTCACTTTCTGTCTGTCTGTACAGACCTCCAGTTCTTTATGGTTGGTACTGGGATTAAAGGCATGTGTCACCATGCTTGGCTCTGTTCCCTAGTGTGGCCTTGAACACACAGAGATCCTGCCTGATAAGTGATAGGATTAAGGGCATGTGCTACCACTGCCTGACTTCTTTGTTTACTTATAATGGTTTGCTATTTCCTCTGATCTCCAGGCAAACTTTATTTATGAAAACACAAATAAAATATCACCACACTTGAGAGAACAATTTAAAGGAAGGAGAAATTGCTGTGGTTTTCCTGCTTAGTGATTCACTCCATCATGGTATTGAGGGTCAGGTGGAGCAGCTCACATCATGGCACACAGGAAGCAGACAAATGGGAAGAAGCAGAGTATATTGATGCCCCTAAGGTATACTACCAATAACGCAATCTTATTATGAACCCATCGTATTAATTTATCCATTAGGCCCGAGCTTCCTCGCACTAATGGAAAACACCATGTCGTCAGAGACACACTCAGAAGTGTACTCTTCAAATCTAGGTCACTCTCAATCCAATCAAGTTGATAATTAAAATTAACTATCACATCTACCTTCTTTAGGCTGACAAGAAAGATGCTACACTCTCCAACCAAAGACCCAACCAACATAGCCTAGGGTTTTCTTTTCTCACATTTGCTCACTTGACCAAGTCCTGGTTACCTCTAAATTGCAATACCATCATTGACCCCTTAAGTAAGCTCATCCAACTTCTTAGTATGATCCAGGTGTGTCATTATTGTGTTCTACACCCCTACTTTAACCCAGGAGAACTTGTCCTAGTCAATGTCTTAGTCTTTGCGCCTGGACCCAGAGTAGTCTTAATTCCGGGGCTCGGAGAATGGCAGGCACATAGGGCTTAGTGAACAAGTGCTGCAAAGCAGGATTCCATGCTGGTGGGTTGGAGTACCCTGCTCACAGCATCACTGCCTTTGGGAGAAAACAGAAACATGCTCATTCCATTTGGAGCTCATTATAACAGTAAAGTTTCTCAAGTAACATAAAGGAGTTGATTCTGAGTGGATAACTTCAAGAAGGCATCCTAGCTAGCTTAATTATGAACCCAATACTGACAGGCTCACAGGACAGGCATTGCTGTTAGTGCTCAGAGTGACATGGTATCTGAGAGGAGGAAGGCATCAACATGGGGACCCTAGATCTGGTTCCATGAACCCTCCCACCAATATCTGCACCATCCATCCACCAATCAGACCCAGTGAAATAGCAAAGGCATTATCCAGCTGGTGTGAGTTGATGCTGAGGCCCAGCCTGGATTTACAGTGACACACATTGATTTTGGCTCTTGGAGGGTGTCAGCTCACTGTAAATTAGAAGAGTTATCTGCAGGAGCTGCAGAGATAAGTGGCTTTGCACATAAATACCTTTCTTTTCTTTTTTTAAACAAAGAGTGCTAATGTGCTGAGAATACTCCCCGGGAGAGAATTTAGGGAACTCCTTGTGACCTACTCTGGACAGCATATAGAGACAGCCAAGGGTGACCTGAATGTATCCAGCTCTGGGGCTTCCAGCTCTTGGAACTTTGCTCTCCTCCCTATTCCTTGCCTACAATAATCTAAGGGATGGTATATTAGCCCTATGCACGTTTCTTTGCTTTAAAGGAACCACTCATTAACTTATCATATCTGGACTGAAGGTCTGGGATGCTGACCTCAGGAATAAGGACTGTAGGCAGACAGAGGTGAATGCATAGAGCTCAATGCCAGAGAACCTAGCCAAAATTAATGGTATGTCATCAGGGATAATCCGTGCTCTGATGAAAGTAAACTGGCTGATGTGACAGATACTGTCAGGCTCAAAGCTACTCAAACAAGGCAATCAGGGAAGACTTCTTGGACAGTAACATCTAAGTGGAGTGCTACCTGAAGATGACAGTGAGATACTGTCACAAGGAAGTGGGAAGAGGGCACTCTAAGAATTCAGGGAAGAAGTTGAATCAATGCAGAAACAGGAGTAAGACAAAGGTGACTGATACGAAATGAGATAGAAAGAGAGAGTGGGGTTGGATCCCCTGTGTGGTGATATATCGTGTACCCTAATAAAATTTGCCTGAAGACCAGAAGACAGAACAAGCCACTAGATGCCAGGGAGTGGTGGCACACACCTTTAATCCTAGCACTCTGGAGGCAGAGATCCATCGGGATCTCTGTGAGTTCAAAGCCACCCTGAACCACATGAGATTGACTCAGTCTAGGAGAGAAAACAGAGCCAGGCAGTGGTGGCACACACCTTTAATCCCAATACTGGGAAGCACACATGCCTTTAATCCCAGGAAGTGATGGCTAGGTGGAGAAAGGTATTTAAGGCTTGAGGAGACAGGAACTAAAGGCTTTTCATCAGAAGCGTCCCTTTCAATTAGAGGCTTTTCAGGCTGAGGAGTCCTAGAGGTAAGAGGTAGCTGTGGCTTGTTCCTTTGTCTCTCTGATCTTTCAGCAATTACCCAATATCAGGCAATGGATTTTATTATTATTATTATTATTATTATTATTATTATTATTATTATTATTATTATCACCATTTAGGAATTTGCGTTACACCCCTGAGTCAGTGGAGAAGTTTAGATTTGGTCCTAAGCTTTGGGGAAAGCCATCAAGTGGTTTTAAGGAGAGAAGTGACTTCTCTAAAATCACAGATGACTCTGGTGCTCCTGGGGATTGGATCGGAAGGGCCCACAGCAGAAGAGGAAGAAGCATCTGGAGAGCTACCGTAATCATCAAGGAAGAAGCAAGGGTGGCATGCTGAGAGGAAGTGGAGGTGGCAGGAAGTAGATATAAATTGAGCTTCAATCTGAAGGCCTGTCAGTCCTAAGTGCTGAGATACCCAGGCAGCCATGCTTCCCCGTGCTATTTCTCAAGTCATTGACAGCCACTTAGAAGGAATTCAGCAGCAGGCCACTCCACCACCTGGAGGCCTTGTCCTCACACTTCTGGGCTCCTTGCCACTTCTGGGTGGAGTTTTCTGGACCCTGAGCTGCTGCAGCCCTGGAGCACCTTGGCTCAGGCACTGGATCTGCATTTAAACAGAATCCAAAATGCTTCATAGAAAAGATCAACTAACTCACAGTCCCATGTGCCAAATGAATGCCTTATTTGAAATTCTTCCCCTCAGGGCCTTGTCCTTTTGTCTGGATATCTTCTTATTCTACCTCCTTTTAAAATTTTGAAAGGAAAATTCTTCTTACGTTCTATGCAACATCCTTATTTAAAAGCTAATGTGTTTTGGATCCATGTGGGTTTGCTATTTACTTTCACTATTTGGCAAAATGATGTTAGACTTTAGACTGATTGGTCCCAACTGAATTGATTGGCTTGAACACTGGAAAGACTGCTATTGCTCTGAGTTGAGGATGGGCTGAATCATGGTTTGGATACAAAATGCTCCCCACAGGTTCATGTGCTTGAACAAGTTGGTCCCCAGATGGCAGTCCCATTTTTAGACTTTGTGGAACCTTTAAGAGGTGCCTAGATAGAAGAAGGGTGCCAGGATACAGACATTAAGAGCTATAGCCAAATTCCTCATTCAGCCCAGTTTCTTTCTCTGCTTCTTAATCCCCCGGATATGAGCAAGCAGCCCGAGCTTCCTATAGCTGTGGACCGAGCCAGTTCAGCGGTATGTGAAATTATGAACCAAAAAAAAAACCAAAAACCAAAAACCAAAAAAACTACTTCCTTCCTCGAGCTTCTTTTTATTGGGCATTTCAGCACAGCAATGAGATAAGGAACTGATACAGATTCAGAGTAGAATATCATAGACATCACATGTGGTCTTCAAATGCAGGCACATTCCTACCTCATTTGTGTTCCCATTCCCTTCTCCTGGAAGTGACAACCCCATCACATCCTTTCTGATTAGTTCTACTGAGGACTCCCAAGCTTATCTTGTACGACACTGTGGCAAACACTGTTGGTTATTTCCATGGTACCTGACTAGTTTGATTATTGGAGAAGGTTTTTCTCCCTCAGCTCCTGAGGTGAGTGATGATGGCCTTAAGCCTTACACAGCAACACATCCCCTTCACAGTGATTGGTTGAGCAAGGCCAACGAAAGAGGAACAGAAGTCAGTCAAGGGTCTTCCGGAAAGATTTTCTTCATCCATAAAAAGAGATGTCAATTAGGAGGCACTCCCTTTTTTTTCTCTATTGGATTTCTGGTCATGGGTGCCTAGATTAGGATGTTCTTGCAAGATAATTTGATCAAAACAACAAAGTGAGATATCAAGGACAAAAATAAAGGAACCAAGTTAACAGACACTGGGCAATTCTAGGTCCACGCTTCTTTCTTTATATGAAATAAGAATGTTCTCTTTCCTGTAGTAGATTTTGAACTCTGTCTTTTGTATCTCCAAATCTCCAGATAGACCCTGTTCAGAGCTGCACCCACCAACAAACAGCCTATTCCCAAGCCAGACGGTCTCCTCCATGTCAGGCCAAACAGGTCTGCTGCTACCAGGCAGGACCAGGAGAGTTAAGTCAAAGTTGCCAAAGGAAAGACTTTGATGAAACCTGGGCAAGAAGGGAAGATGATGGGGCTGGATGATGATCACTGTAAATGGAATCAGGGAAAGAAAGGTGTTCTACCTGAGTTATGGAGCCTGTATGAAGGAGCCATGTGAGGAGAGGAGGGTGCGAACTCTATAAATCGGCGTGGGGGTGGGGAAGGCATCACCACCAGTGTTAGGCTAACAGGAAGAGACAAATGGAATTATCAACAAAGAGAACTGTAGGGCATGGAGAAACCCCCCAAGAAAGTGTGATAGATGGAGACTGGCAACCTGGTGGATAGTTACTACTCTAAAGCCTCACAAAGTAAAGGAAGAGTTGGCTGATGGCATTGGGAGTCTTTTAGTCTGGGAAGACATAAAGAAGTAGCAATTCATACCAGATGAGAGGGCATCCACAGACCAAGAAAGGATTCCACCCAAGTCCAGCCTGCTGAACCAATGAGTTTTGGGGGATTACCTATGGTAGCATGAGTGACCAAAAGGCAGCTATATCACAAGGATTCCCTTGGGCCAACTCATCACATGCTATGAGTTGCCATGTGGCATCATGAGCTCTCTGCCATACCCGGCAGAGAACACTTTGGGCTGTAGGTTCCTGGGTTCAACATAAACTCTTATTCACTCTGGGGAAGCCAAGCCTCTACTTCTTAGGAGTCTCATGGGCCAGAACTAATCAGAACTACATTGTCTATCATTTCACATGCTTTCCATCAATCCTGTCATCCAATTACATGTTACAGTCACCCATCAGGCCAGATCCCTTTGTCTAGTTTCAGATAAGGAAAAATGATCCCAAACTAACAATGGTAAGTAACTTGAAGCTTTTATTCTGTGCCAGGCCGTTGCCATGCACACTGAACTTCATGTTTACTACTGCCTTATGGTTTCCTGAGTGCTTCCAGGTGAGGGCATGAGCAACAGATCTATCAGTTCACAATGGTCAGGACCATGTGCCTGGAAGGAGGGACATTTTAGAGACCTTCAATGGATGGATGAGTGGAGGGCTACTATTTGAGCCCAGGGTAGTCAGCTACAGAACACATGTTCTGGTTCCACTATAGAGACAGTATCAGGGACTCACACCCGTGTTCTCAGATCCTAGGAAATGTGTCTACTCTCCCTGCAGCCCGGATAAAGAACCTGACCAAAGTAATTCATCATGTAGAGGAGGGGGCAAAGGGAAGCTCTTCTCTCTGGTCAGAAGTTATGGAAGGATGTCAGAGAGTAAGGTTAGAGGCAGAGGTCAGAATCCAGAGTCCTCTCCTTTCTCATCCCCATGCATGTCATGGTTCCTGAATGGGGAACTGTGAAAATCTAGAGAGGCATGGAAAATGCTCAGAACAATGAGGTAAGTGGTCACCTCTCCAAAAGAAGCTCAGTGCCATGAAGCTCATGACAAACTTCATCAGAATAGGACAGAAATCTGTGATCAGCACTCTACATAGATCCCCACCTGCCTTGTCATCATAGGCCCAAAAGACATTACACACTGGAAGCTGGCCCAGGAAAGGAGAGGCTGGAAGGGGGAGGGGTCTGAGTCTCACACATGTTACACTAGAGGGGCAGAATAGATAATGAAGAGATGCATTTAAACCACATAAAGCAAGATACTCTGTTAACTGACAACTCAGAAGTCCAATGCCTTGTACCTCATAGGATGTGGGCTAGAGAGGAGGTTAGAAGCAGTCACAGAGGGCACGTTCCCTTACATATCTAATTCTAGTCTCATTTGTCTACTTGTGATGGTATCTCAGCAGCTAAGTGCTCTCCATGATTATGCTATAAAAGCCACAATGTAGGAAATAGTGCTGAGGTCAGATGGGGTCTAAGACATGTTTCCCTCCAAGCGCAGGATCTGCCACTGAAGGAGGAATACCCCTGTTCGGAAGGTAAGCGTCAGTAGGAGGGGAGGACTGGATCCACCAAGACCTTATGAAAAAGGTGGGGTTTTGAAAAGAAAATAGAGTTGTACGTGGAGAGAACCTGGAGGCCAGGAAAGCTGGACAGGCCTGGTGACTACAGTGTCCATCTCTTGGAAATGTATCAGCATATGGAAGACAGAAGGAGAGCAGGTATGTATGAGACCCAACCTCAAATTGGAAATTTTCAGTTTCTGGTCTTCCATCTACAGGGACATCCCTACATTCATGAGAACTTTCTATAATGTTCATCTACAAAACAGACTGTTCCTTCCATTGCTGGTTGATTTGGTTGAGGATGGGGGCTGTCTGAGAAACAAAAACAGAAACAAAACCAATCTGTTTTCTCTTCCTGTTCTGTTTTACCAACAGCACAGCATATCAAGAGATCAGAGTTGTGAATGTAATTCTTGGCACAGAGGCAGTGAGATTAAAGGCTACATTTCAAGCTCTGGAAAACTTTAATGCCAGACAGCTCCAGGTACAGGGACCGGCAAGAGTCAGGCAGACATTAGCCAAGGGGCAAAGCTTGTCCTTCAGGCATTGAGAATAGCTGAAAGTAAGATGCATGGCACAGAAATGATGGAGAGGTGGGAAAGAGCCATTCTATCCCATTGGAGTGCAGGGCAGCTAAGAACCCAATACAGACAGTGCCTGTCTTATCCCTGGAGATGATTAAGAGGAAATGCAAGTCATCTTGGTGCCACTCCCATCTTCAGCCAAATGCAGCTTTTATTATCACAGTGCAAAGAAGAGTCAGGAGCTGAATGGTGCTGAACTCAATGGCTGGGCTCCATGTGTGTTTTGCAGCCATCCATTAATATTCATGTTGTGACTCAATGACCCGAGTTCAGCATCCTCCCACACTCCCTGCTTCCAGCACCTGGTCCCTACTGTGACCTCTTGGAAGGGTGCCAGTCTGTCCTTCTCTCTGCCTGGAACCAAAAGTGACTGCCTACCTCGTCATGCAGCGCCTGACAGGCTCATGACAGATACCGACACCCTGCATCAAGCCTTTCCTTCCATCCATCCAAAAATCAAATGAGCTACAATGTGGCAATTTATCCTCCCTCTCATTGTCCTCCCGGGGCTGGTCCTGCCTCAGGGGAGGAGGGACAGCTGGAGCCATCCCCTGGGATACAGAGAGATTGGCTCCTGCCCTGCCTAGAGCAGCCTTGTCATCTCCCTAGGATAGCTTTCAGTGGAGCCCGGGTGCTGTGATGTGCAGAGTGTACCGTAAGAACAATGGGTACATGTGTGTCGTTCCCATCCTCCAACCCCTGTTCTTAGGACAGTTTGCCCCACTAAACTCTGGGCAGACTTCCCACCCCTTGGGTGAAAAGAGGTACAGCACATATACCCTGTCTCTGTCGCATTCTTCTCGAATGGCAACTGGCACACTGGCACTCTGGCACTCTGGCATGGTGGTGGCCATGTGGTCCCCATGGGGCAGAGTGTAGAGACCTGATCTCTGACCCCACTGTCCAGTGGATAAGGTGACTCAGCCTAAGGGAAGCCTGTCTTGTCCACACTCATTTCATGACAGGACTTAAAACCTCAGAGCAGCATACAACTTATAAAGCTCAGACCACAAGGTGGTGAGATGGGTGTGCTACAGAAGATCTCATGAAAAGGTCAGGGAATCCAGTGGGCAGCACATATCAGACCAGGTCTCATAAATTATTTTAATGCCTTCACCTTTTCTCTATTTAACTACACGGGAAATGTAGGTAACACACACACACACACACATACATATATATCAAGCTAGGTGCTGTGCTAGCTTGAGTAGTGAGCAAAACAGAGCCCTCTTGGTCTATACAGTCTATTCATGTGACAATTAGACTATAGAGACAGGTGAAAAGGTAAAGACAGGCAGAGGTAAAGGTTGATGGAAACAGGGGCAGCAAAAGGTGGTCAGCATTACTAGTCTGCTAGAGAGTGTTCAGAGATAACCTGTGGTCAGAGTGTCTCCAGGAGCAGGACAGCTTCAGGATTCTGCGCTCCTCAGGAAGAGGGGAACCATGGGACAATGTTGGATGGAGAAGCCATCTGACCTGGTTGGGCTTTCACGGGCCCCTTTGACTGCTGCATTGAGATGACTGGCAAAGGACAAGGCAAAAACAGAGAAGCCTAACAGCTAAGGGAATAGTGCTAAGGGATAGGGCTAAGGGAATACGGCTAAGAAAATAGCGCTAAGGGAATAGGGCTAAGGGAATAGCACTAAGGGAATAGGGCTAAGGGAATAGCAAGGTGATGTTGGCAGCTGTGAAGATGTAGTGATACCTCTGCAGGGTTTGCAAAGGACTGAGTGATGCAAAGGACTGAGAACCACACTCTCCTATATTATGGACGAATAGTACTATATTATGGAAGAACAATACTCCAGCTCCCCACCTGTGGCTCACTCCCACTGAAGAAGTAAGGGGAGCAAGCCCTTGGTCCTAATGAAGGTGACAAACTTGGGCATGGGTGAGATGTTATTTCATTCTTCCTGGAGGAGAATGTGAAGAAGACAAGGATATTAAACCTTCCTATCCTGGCAGCAGTCAGCCAACCCTGGAGCACGACACTCCAGGAGGCCTCACCTTGACCCTGTGAGCAGAACTGCCAGACTTGCTCCACAGACTAGGCACATGGGCAAGCTAGACAACTCCAGTGGGCAGGCGCCCCAGCTCCAGAGTCCTGGCAGTAGTGAAGGCACACCTATATCAGGGCTGTTGGACTCCTAACCACTTTCTTTCCCACCAAGACATTTCTACATTTCCCTTTCTTGGCCTTGTGTAGAAGGCCCTGTCCACCACCAGTCAGCAGCCTCAGCTTTCCCAGGGGAACAGACAGTCCCCTCTGCTCTTCCTTCCTGGCTTCTTCTTCCCTCAGGTTTGAGTCTTGAGCAGGAATGACTGAATGAAAAGTCATATTGGTAAGTAAACCCACTTATAAACTGTTTGTACTTAATGCATTGAAAATAAACCCACCCAACTTACAAAAGATAGAATTCTAAAAAACTTTGTGTGTCCTTCTTTATTCTTTACTTTCTGAGTTGCCTACAACTTCTAGGAGAAAGGACCTGTCCTTAAGCTGCATGGTGATGAGTTCAGATGGACCACAGATTCACATGCCAGGACAGCGAGCAGAGTGAACAACAGTTCTCCCACCAAGCTGTACTGCTCCCAGGAGTCACAGGGAACAGAACATTCATGAGGGATAATTAAAACATAATCCAGCGTTGCGAGGAGAATTAAAATGTGTTCCAATCTTCAAAGTGTGCAGATCTCAGGCTTCTGTATTTGGAACGTTTCAAAGCATCCTGGAATCTATCTTCATTTGGTGCCCAAGCTCTGGAGAAAGATGATAAACAGGCCTGCAGCGAGACAGCCAATTAACAAGCCAGGGTTTGTAGAAAACCAGGCAGGCTTCTCCCTCTTTCCTGTGCATGTGTCAAACTATCTGGAGTGTGTGGGTGTATGGCGTGTGTTTGGTATACATTTTGTGTGATGTGTGGTCTATGTGCATGGTCTATGTGTGGTCTATGTGCATGGTCTATGTGCGTGGTGTGGCATGTGTTCTGGGAGAGGAGAGCATGGGTGTTGTGTACATAGTGTGTATTTAACTATGATATTCAGGCCTGACATGGAACCCACCCTCTTGAAATCAGAGCAAGTATGATTGCTTGAATGAGGTTGTAACAAGATTGTGCCCATGACAATTCTGCCTGGATGGGCAGGGGAAGTGTCATGAGGTGCCCTGGGCTGCACAGGAGGCACACATGGCTCCTCTTCTCCTCAAGGATATAGACAGTCAACAGTCAGTGGAGGAAGAGAGACTCAAGTACTGCAGCTCCCCACATGCCTCACCATTGCTTCTGTAACCCCAGTAAACCCACGGAGTCACAGTGTTAGACTTGGCTGG
Organism: Peromyscus californicus insignis; assembly: GCF_007827085.1. NCBI lineage: Eukaryota > Metazoa > Chordata > Mammalia > Rodentia > Cricetidae > Peromyscus > Peromyscus californicus. The sequence continues at coordinate 33,749,482 of NW_026294503.1, forward strand.
AACTGTTTCTTTGTTCCAGCCTCACTGCCTCATTAGGGGTGAATAGAAATTTGTTTATGTCTCCCCAGGAAAAACCACACAACCTGACATTACATGGCTTTGTGCGGTGTGGGCATATCTGTGGGGTGTGTGACATCAGTGGACGTAACTAGATTATAATGTTTTGTATTTTTGATGTGTGGAGCGTGGTGTTTGTGATGAGGTGTGTGTTTTCTAGGTAGTGTGCATAGGGGGCATGGCAGGACATATATAGAGAAGGGGGTAGAGGTATTATATGTGAAGTGCATATGGGTGTTTTATATGTGTGGTACACAGCATGTGTACAAGTGCTGTGTATAGGGTTTGTGGGGATGGAGTAAAGTTGTGGGTGTGTACTGTGATGTTTTTTTGTGTATGTGAATGCGGACTATACTCATTATTTAATGGGGTGTGTGTTCAGTGTGGGGGTAGGTCATGGTGTGGTATGTATGGTGTGAAGATAGAGTGTGTATGTGCAGTATTGGTGTAGTATGGCTGTGGTATGGAATCCTGACCACTCTGAGAGCTCTCCTTCCCAGTTGCTTTCCTCTCTTTCCACTTTTCTGCTCCAGAGCACTCATCATCCAACATGGTTTTTCTTTCCACTGCTTGCTTGCAGCTCTAGTGTGTGAGCTCTGTGAGGCTTATGAATGGTCTTATGCACAGCTGACTGGAAATATTTCTTGTACCAGTGGGTCCTCCATAATTACTTATGAATTGATTGGATGAGTGATGAACACCAAGCCATACTCAGCAGATGGCTCTTGAGAATGGGATAGGGCTGTCCTGGAAGGTAGCCCAGAAAACCCATAGCTTATCTACATGGTTTTGGTGCTCACCATGTGAAGTCTTTGTGAACAGCTTGTGAAGTTATACATCAACAAGCATTTAGAGAGAAACCATCATAGTTCATCGGGATGGGCTCCATGTGGTTGTGCTGTGGAACTCATGGCAATCAAATTGGGGTGATGGAGAACGTGAGATGGGGGGAGAACAGTAAGATTGTTTCCAGCAGAGGGAATAACACAATTAGAGGCCATGTCAAGGTTAAACCCCTAAGAGCCTCACAAAGAGACCCAGGGACCACTGAGCTAGAAGTCAGGCTGTGTGGAACCCTCTCACATGCTCCATGGCAATGCTACCCAGACAACCAGTCTATGCAGATCTAAGGAACTTGTGACAAAAGCAGAGTCACAAGTCTATACACTGCTTCCCTGTTTCATTCATCAGGGAACTCAGAACACAAAACAAACCCCACTGTGCCCAGAGAGAAAGGCAGTGCTTACATTCTAGCCTAGAACAGTTTCCTCTCACTATGAGGAAACCATTTTATTCTCCAAGATGAGTAACCCTGCTCAGGCTCCTCTCCAAGTCCACCTTAAGCCATGGGGCAAGGAAGAAGAGGGCTGTGAAGGATGGTGTCCAGTGGTGAAGAAAGGGAAGAGACAGACTTGGACTTTCTGCATGTAGGGCCAGTACAGTACTTCTTGACATGCCAGGAGACACCAAGTCCTAAATTTCCTAGGCATTCTACCCTCCCCTTCTCTCCCATCTCCTTCCTCCTTCCTTCTTTTCCCCTTGGGCATGGGGTGGTTCTTTTCTCATGTCCTTCTGCTCTGCACCCTTGTTGACCTCAGGTCTCTGTGCATGTCATGTCCTTCATCTAGCTCAACCATCGACTACCACTTCAAGGGGGTGCCTTTGGACTACTCAGCATCCTGAGAACGCGTCAACTCACTTTCCAGGACAAGTTGGGCTCCTCATTAGCACCCTTATAGTCCTTGATACCTTGGATGTAGCACTTGGCTTTGCCGTTTCCCAGCAATCCATCTGCCCTGAAAATCTAGAGTTAGCTGGAGGCTTATCTCCTGTGCATGCTGAAGCTTCAGGAGAGAAAGGGTTCTTGGTAAATCTTCAAGGGGCTGTATATGCTTGTCTGGATAGGAGGGTATGCCACCCACAGACTCAGGGAGCAGGCAGAGCCTTCTCTTTGGAAAACCACTACTGCACAGCTAGGAGAAGACAAGGTCGGGGTCCTTTGTGCCAGTGATAGGAAAGAGATAGTCCCAGCAGACCAGAGTCAGGGAAGGTTTCCAGGAGAAAGGCTTTTGCAGTGGTGCAGGACACCTGATGTGGGAACACACCCCTGGTTGGAGTTGAATCTGAAGCCTGAGTCATGATTCATCCTTCACTCCAGTGGGACCAGAGGTGGAGTGGATCTATTGGTGAGCATCAGACGTGGACTAACTGGGCTCAGAGCAGCAACACAGGGCCCAGAATTTAGCATATTTCTCCACTTTCTTCAAGAGGGACAGCTGAGCCAAACAGAGCCCCCATCCCCGGCTGGGGCTGAAAGAATTAATTGCATTTTGCATGCTCAAGGAAGATCATCCAACTTAATTAAGATTGGCCCATCAAGGGAACATCCATCAGTGACTGGTGAAACAGGGAGGGAGGGAAGCTTAGCAGGGAGAGAGGAAGGAAACAGTGGGGAGAAGCAGCTGTATGGAGGAAGAATCCTCCATGGCAGGGTGTCCTAGAGGGGCACAGATCCTGAAATCTGTGATCACGAGAAGCAGGGAACAGGGTTGCCTCTTTATCCACAGACAGTGCCTCCACCTCACCTTGTTTCAATCACTCAGTCCTTCTCATGTTCCAGCACTTTAATTAAAGGATATTCTCCTTTCAACGCTGTCTTTTTCTCAGAGCACCATTAAAGGAATTAGAAACCACTAAAGCAGATATGACTAACTCTTCCAAACAAAAAGGAGTCATCAGGGTGACTGTCTACCCCACTTTCCTGTACCTCAAGAAGGAAATGGAGACCTAAGGGGGAACCCTCAGGGGTCTAGGCAGCTCCAGATTACAGGGCTTCCCTCGCATCCATCAAGTGGGAAGGGCTGCCATCTTCAACCAATGGCACCAGTGTGTTCCTCTTGAAAATAACACGTGTGCGAAAACTGGGTTAGATTTTGACAGCAAAAGTGCTTGGCTGTTGGAAATAAAAATGAAACATAAATATATCCCTGTAGACCCAAGTGCCTAGGAACAAGGTCAGTCAACTATGGTCTGTGGGTTGAAGTCGGGCCATCTCATATTTTTTATGAATAAAGTTTTATTGGAATGCAATTGCACTTACTCCTGCATTCGGCCATTTTCACAATAGAATCGCACAGGAGAGGAGTTGCAGCAAAGACTGTGTTGCTTACAGAATTTAACATTCATCTGGCTCTTTACAGAAAAGCATTTGTTGACCTCTATAGGGCTCCAGTAACTGATGACTCCATCAGGAATCCTGCCAGGTCTAGAAGACCCAAAATACTATCTTAGAGCAGACCAGATGAACACACCAACTAGCAAGCATACATGGATGTATAGCAATAGCCTGTATACTAGTTGGTAAGTTTTACAATACTGCTATACTTTATCATTGCCTTGGCCCAACAGAATGAGAAAAAAAATCATCATTTGCGAGCAAGCTAACTAAGGTCTATGAGGTAAAGTAACATGCCTCAGGCTACAAAGTTGTGACCTGTGAAGAGGATCCTCACTCTGCCTCAGCCTCCATGCCAGCCATGCTCTCTGACCCAAACGGTTGCCTTTCTCTAGACATAATCCAAAGCAAATGCCATCCTGAAGTGTTGAAAGCTACATGCAGAGACCCTGTGGTACCAACTTCTTACTGTGGCAGGGAAACTGAGGCCCAACAAGATGAGACTTTCAGGGTCACTTAGAGACCATGGAATAGTTGGGGTAAAGATTCAAGCCTTCTGGCTTGAATTCTTAGTCCATCCCAGTAGGGTGGCCTTCAGTATTCAAAGTGGGATTCATTAAGCATGCTCTCTGAGTCATATGAGGCCATAGAAAGATGTGAGATCTTATCTCCATCTATATGACAGCCACAGATGCCCGACTGCTTCCATTTTCCAGAGGAAGACACTGAAGCCTAGCAATCCAAAGGCATGTGTCCCAGGGCTCACTGCCAGGAAAGCTAAGGCAGGAATGAAAGACATCTTGGATCGCAAGTGGCTTTCTTCCATACCACACTGCAGGGTAAAACGGACTTGCCATGGAGACAAAGAAGGGTCCCATATCCCTCACTCTGCAGCACACTCCAGAGGTCCTCCACACTTGCTGTCTGCAGACACCAGCTTGGGGTCAGCTTGGACCAAACAGGGGAAGTCTAACTCCCCCTAGTGGTGGTTCATTGCCTCAGCCGATAGCATGCCTCCTTTTTCATTCTCTCTCTGACAACATTCCCCTCCAGATTGCATCTGCAGATAGATGCTAGAGGAGTATGGAAGGGGAGCTGGAACTGGACACACAAGTGTGAAAATCATCACTTGGTTCTACACTGCCACAGCTCATGCATGCTGCAACTGGGAAGTCGGTGCCATGACTAGAAGGTAGCATATGCAGACTCGACAAATATTCTGTCAGCTTTATGGTATGGGAAGAAAACTGAGGCACAGACAACTTAAAACTTGCCTAAAGCTGTACAGCTTTAGATCAAAGATCCTTAACTTAGGGACCATGATGATCCCCTGCAAGCACAGTACCATTTGCGTGTATGCACTTTCCTGGCAGCAGGTCTGTGCCTTTCATCAGGACTCCCAAAGGACTGGCTCACTGCTCAGGTGTGTGAGGGGACTTCTTGGCAGAGGTGCCAGCACACTGGCTTCCACCAGTGGGATGTTCTTCCCTTCCGTCAGCCTGTAACACCCCTCGTGGATAGAGTGGCATGATGGTGGGTACAAATTTTACCTTCTGCTCATCCAGAATCCTGTCCTCTGGAGAGCAGCTTAAGACATTGTCTAGGTGAACTGGATGTGGACAGCAGAATACACACTGCGTTCTGATCATCTTTCTGGCCAGCCTCCCATAGATAAGGTCCCTGCTAAGTGGGCTGGGTGCAAGTACAAGACACTTAACACTCTTCCCACCCAAGGGTTTCTGATTCACAGCCTCCTACTCACACAAGTTCACCTACCTGAAATTACTTTCACTAAATATGTACAGTTCGAGAGTGTAGAAACAGTCACTGAGGGAGCCAGATCATTTGGAGTGTTCCCTTCTGTGGACAGCAGTCCCTCTGGGTATCACATGATCAGCTCCTATGAGAACGGAAGTTTGGCACTGGAGAATATAAAAGCATGGAGGGAACAACAGCCTTAGGTTTGCGAATATTCCAATAAAACTGTTGCTCACTGCAAAGAAACAAGGCACTTTGGGGTTAGTAGTGACATCTCAGAGGGTCAGGAACAGACATCCAGATCAACAGTGTCTACGGCTCTGGATGTTTTCCTTCTGGAGGCTCCTGATGCCCAATGTATACCAAAGGAAGAACAGCTGTACCTCTGTGGAGCCCCACAGTGGGAAGGGCTGGTCCTTGCAGTGGGGGGGGGGGGGTGGGGGGGGGGCTGGGGGGTGGGGGGTGGCTTTCTAAAGCCCTCTTCCAAGTCTCCCTTGTCCTGTTCTGACAAAAGGTGGTAAGGTCAGCAGCAGCAAGAACTAAAGGCAGCATGAGAATGAAATGGCAGGGACAAGGCTTCCCCAGACCCTCACTGGGATACACAGCTCCTCAATGGGTCCAAAGGGGGGCATCTGCATACTCGCTGCTCTTGTGTCTGCTGTCCACTAAGCCTGCTTGCACACACAGAACACACTTGGATGCGATGTGTTCATTCACATTTCCCTCACATGGTCTCTCATCTCTATACGTGTGTGTGTGTGTGTGTGTGTGTGTGTGTGTGTGTGGTGGTGGTGGTGGTGGTGACAGATGTGACGTGATGAACTTTCCATGTACTCTCATCTCTGGAACTGGTTTGGTAGTGTAATAGCTCACTGCTGTGATTGAATTCCAGTTTGAAATCCTGACTCTTAAAGTGATGCTATTAGGAAGTGGTGATAAGCCCATAAAGCCTGTGCCCACATGGACAGGGAGGGTCAGTGTTTTCTAGAAAAGACTTAAAAGGAGCCTATTCATCCTCTTGCCACGAAGGACCCAATTTGAAGGCACTACCTATGAAAGTGGGGCTTTATGTCATCAAATGGGTTAGCTTTCTGTCACTATAGCACAATACTTGAGATAAGAACTCGGAAGGTTTATTTGGCTCCCAGCTTTGTGTGTGTGTGTGGGAGGGGGGGGGTCCAGCACCTGATGAATTGGCCCGTGGTTTTGTGCCTGTGGTGAGACAGTACATCATGGTAAGAGCACAGAGCACAGGAAAATTGTGTATGTCCTGGCTGGGGAGAAAAACAGAAAGCAAGGAGTAAGTTGGGTAGTTTCCTCACTAGGGGGCCCCTTGAGAGGTGGCTCACCCTTAGGGCAGGGCTACTGTCCAAGTGTCTGTGCCTCTCAGATATGACTGGAAGCACTTAGGAGAGAGGTGTGGCCACAAGAATCAAGACCAAGAGCTGTGTGGCAAGCACTACTGTCCTGGACCCAGTTCCCCCAGGCGACTCTGGCCTGTCACAGCCTCCTCTGTCCCCATAGACCTTACTTTTCTCTTTTGTCTGTTTTGTGGTAGTTTAATATACCAAGCTGTCATTGCCTTCTTAGCCCGCAGGGAGTGTAACAACTGTTATCTACCACAAGCCACCGAAGCTTTAAATTACGGCCAGAATGGTGACAGTGATAGACGAGCACTTTTTAAATCAAACCCAAACATGTCCTTGTCATGGCGAAGAAGGGGGCTGGGTTTACTCCAAAATAATTTACTTAGAAAATTTTGTGGTACATGGTAAGTTAAGTTCCCTCAGAAGAGCCCCTCCTTTTTTTTCTTCTCCAGCAAAGTATTAGTTGATCGATTCCCAAAGACATCCATGTAGGACTTAAAATTATTACCATTTGGAAAAGACTGATGTAGCACTAGGGTGCTTCCAGGGACGGCATGGACAATTCACTGGGAAGCTTTCAAAGGGACATGGCAGGGAGCGGGCTTAGCACCACATGGTCTTTTTGCTCCAGCCTTTTTGAAAGACAGATCCGAATAGCAAGGAGAAAGTCGTCAGCCACAAAAGCTAATGAATTTTAAATAGCTGGTACAAGAGAAATTAATTTGCTAAATTAGTCTTGTAGATACAGGTTAAAAAATGAGTCACTGTCACCTCCAAGCATGAAATGCAGATCAATGCAGCTCAGAGTCCTCAGCCAGGTGGGAGACCATGTCCACAGCTAAGCAGGGTCGCCCTCTGCCCAACACTTGCTGAGCACATCAAGCATTACTCAGTGGGTTTCCTCTGTTCTTTTTTAAAAAATTATTTTTTTGAAATTAAAATATAATTATGTAATTTTCCCCTTTCCCTTCCTCTCTCCAACCTTTCCCAGGTATGCCCCATTTGTTCTATCTGAAATTCACGGTCCCTATTTCCTTAATTGTGTTCATGTTATTGTTGTTATTGTGCGTGTTTCTAAATATACAAATGTAACCGGCTCAGTTCATATAATGCTGCTTGTATGTATATGATTTTAGGGCTGACCACTTGTTAACAGAGAAGCAATTTGGGAGCTCTTCCCTGGAGACTATTCCTCATGCTCTCATTCTATGGACATTTCTGTCTGCACACCATGGAAGGAAGCAAACACACCCACCCTTCCCAGTGCCATCACGAGGACTGACCTCAGGATAGTGAGCATCTCCCAGGCTGGCATGCAACAGGAGCTGTGTGTACCTCAGGACACTCTCTAGTTCATCACCCCCAAGCACCAGTGAGGGAGCGAAAGGGCTCACCCAACCAAAGCCATATGCCTGCTGAGAAGGGAAATGGGGCTGTTCCTGTCTGGTCCAAACACCAGCTTACATGAGCCTGGCGAACAAGTCCTGGCCGCAGAGTGACAGGCAGTGTAGATGACATCAGAAGAGTTTCAGGGCATCTGAGAACAGAGCTAGTAGCTTTCAGGCTTGCCCAACACGACACTGTTCCTGTAGCCCAGTCCCAGGTACCACAGATACTCTTGACTGATTTGTCTGTGTCTGGTCTCAGACTGGTCATGGGCTTCTCTTCTTCCACTGGCTCTTGTTCAAACTCATTATCAGCACCATGTAGCAGATTCAGACTCTAAGTAATTTCTCGATTCTATCATTCCCCATCACTAAAAATCTACTGCTGGCTCCAATTCACTGGGCTGCTGCTGAGACAAAGCCCAGCTGTGCCACTGGCACTGGTGAGCACCATGGAAGCACCTATGGTCTGACCTTACAGAGCCACAGGAAGTGGGCAGACAAAATGCCGTAACGCATCAAGATCTGGCCAAGCACACACCTAACAGAAAAGGAAGCCCGAAGGCAGGGTCCAGTCAGCCTTCCAGTTATTTTTATTTAATGTCCATTGGTGTTTTGCCTGCATGTATGTCTGGGTGAGGGTGTCAGACGCCCTGGAACGAGTTACAGGCAGGTGTGAGTTGCCATGTGGGTGCTGGGAACTGAAACCAGGTCCTCTAGAAGAGCAGTCTGTGTGCTTAACTGTTAAGCCATCTCTCCAGCCCTCGTAGTTATATCTTAAACAGACATAAAATACAAGTTGGGCCAAAAACCTATCTAACACAGCCATGGTGGTGAGGAGGTCCAAAGGGAGAGGTAGGAAAAAGCTGTATTTTATTACCACTGGCATGTTCCACCTGTCTTACAAAATCAGTCCAGGAAGAAAGTTGTGAGGCATCCACCCTTCTGTCCATCCTGGATGTCCACAAAGATATAGATAGCCAGGAACACCAAGACCTCAGTGTCTCTATCCGGTCAGCACTGTGGAAAGTCTGCTTGGAATGGGGGTGGGGGGTGGGGGGTAGGGGGTGCCTCCTACTGCATGGAATGCCCCAGAGCCTCCTGTTACATCCACATCTCTCTTTCTCATCAAACCCTTCTCAGGGAAGAGCTGAAGGATGTTTGATATTCCTCCTATCCCTAGGAATATAAACAACAATGGATGCTTCCTGTGTGAGCCAAGGTCTCTGCCTTGGTCAAAGCCTCTCAAGGTTCAGCACCCACTTGAGTCTGTCCATAAGCAATCATCCTCATTCAGAGGTAACTGAACCTGGAGGAGAACTCTAGCAACTTGCTGAGGACACTTGGATGAAGGTGAGGATGACAGGACCAGACCTGGGACAGATTCTCTGCCTCCACTTTGGTCGCTGGCCATATCTAGAGACATTTGTTTGGACAGGAGGCTCCTCAAACACTGGCTGACCCTCCCACCTCAGTCTATCAAATGGCCACCCCTAGTCTCTTCAGGAGCCCCCCCCCACTTTGTGGAGCTGATTTATGGATAATCTTTCCCACCTTCCCTTTGCAGCTACCCCCACTCTGGATCAAAGTGGAAATTTTCTTTGTCCACTGTCTAGTGTACACCGGGTGACAGGGGTCAGCCCAGCTGCTCTCCCACCATGACCCCACAGCAAGGCCTACGGCCCTTTCACAGCACTGCTTCTAACTAACTCATGCAAACAGAGGGTCCTTTGTTCCTCTGAGGCCAGGCCAACCGACTCTCTCATCTCCTGGTGCCAAGACATTGCTTGACCTCCTGCTGAAGCACTAGAGGGTCCTGTGGGGTGAGGTGAGGGGTACCCAGGATGCCAGCAGGAAGTGCCACTGTCTGTGCATCTGTCTCTGCACCCCTGTACACAGTTCCACTGGGAAGAGGGAACTTGGGTAGAAGGAGTGCAAACCACCCCCTAAGAAGGATGAGGAATAGGCACAAAATGCTTTTATTTCTCCCACCTCCCTGAATGAGAGGTGAAGAGAGAAAATGCATTTATTTTAAAAGCATACAGAATTCCAAGCTGGGCCCTTGTGATAGAGGAGTGAGGGGTCAGTCATTTGTTCCCAGCGCTCCTGCACTGAGGAGGGTGGGGCTCAGTGGAGAGCTCTTGGATGGTCCTACCCACCCTACCCAGTGGTTAACTTCAAATACGTAAGGCCACTTGCTGTGTGGTGTCTGTCTCCCTTTCACAGATAGCACAGAGGGCCCAGAGGAGGAGGAGCACCTGGGGTGAGGCTGGGGAGCAAAGGGCTGGGGCTGTAACCAAAGAAGATGCTGATGGGGATGGGATTCTCTGGATCCAGAAGCAAGGAAGGGGCAGGGCAGGACAGTTGATGTAAAAGTCTTCCGGAAACAGAGGATGCTGGGACAGGGGTGTGATTTGTGCTGAGGATGGGGGTTCTGTATTGCTGGTGATGCACTGGCCTTGCTCACACAAGGACAGTGTAGAGAACACCATCTGGGCCAGTAGGCAAGGTTAGGTGGTCCCCAGTGCCCACAAGGCCAAGGCTGCTGAAGGAGACGAGGGTCCTCTAGAGTTCTGGGGCTGGCTGCTCCCCAACCTGCTCCTCCACGGGCTGAACAGCCTCTTGTACATACACGATGAACTCTGAGGCCTCCCCGCCTTGTGTGTACACAGTCACTGTCTCAATGCCCTCCACGTCATCAGAGGACACCACCAGATGGTGCTGCTCGGCTAGCTCCACGGAGGCCTGCTGCAGAGTCTCCTGGATCATGACAGTGTGGTTGGAACTGGGCTCCTCATCGGTGACCTGGGAGGGAAAGAGAAAGGTGACACAGGTCCAACAGTAATGTCAGGATCACAAAGGTGGCATTGGAAGCTGCACACAATCCTCTCATCAATGCTGCATTGACTTGGGCCCTTTCCATGGAAGAGGAGAATGAGACTCCGTGACATGTAGTGACAAGGTCAGGGTCTTTTCCATGCTGCAAATGGAAGAATCCACACCCCAAATCCAAACTCCCATCCTGATGTCAAGCTGCCTCCTCTGACCTCCACAAGGTGTGGAGCCACTGAAGCATGGTGTTAGAAGGCACCATGGGGTTCCTGAGTGCACAAACACTCAATATAGGGTAAAAGGCTCCTAAAATATATAGCTGGTTCATTTGATGTTGACAAAGTGGCTAGGTTCTTCCTGGACTCTCCATTTTTACTACTCTGGGAATCCTACTTTGACTGCTACAGTTCCCAGGGGCTGTCTATCAGTGTGGATGCCTGTCCATTCTTTGGAGGCCTGCCAACAGATACATGCTGCTACAGAGCTGAGCAGGGGTGGCCAGGGAGCACTAACAGAGGAGAGAACCAGCTGACTCCTACAGCCAGGACTTTCTCAGTAGCTCTAAGATGGCAGAATCCAGGTAAGGCCAAGTTCTTACCAATGCTAAGGTATCATATCTCTGACTAACAGCTCTGGACTGTTTTAAATGTAATACTAACCATCTTTAACCTAAGAAGAGGAATAGGAGACAAATTTAGAAAGAGTTGAGAGCCTGGATTGTAACTAAGGGAAGGACTGCAAAACAAGCCAGGGACTGGTGGGCAGGCCCATTGGCCCATGGGGGATATTGGAGTAGCTATCCTTTCTGGGGTCTGAGTGGCAAGGGGGTGTGCCTTGCACTGCACTGAGCAGGTGTGAATGTCAGCTCCAGGACTTCTGGGAAGCTTGGGCAAGACCCTCTACAACCCTTGGCCTACCTTTCAGTGAAAGAGGAACCAGCATGCCCACCTCAGGATACCACCGAGGGAATCATATGTTGTAGAAAATTATTTTAACTATGGAAAGATGTGTTACATTTGTTTATGCTGATAAATATTATTTTAACTGTGTAAAGGTATGTTACTTTTGTCTATACTGCATTTGTTTAATGATATAAGGATGTGATTAAGTATGTGAAGATGTGCTGCATCTGTATCACCTTGCCTGCCTAAGCCACCTGATTGGTCTAATAAAAAGCTGAACGGCCAATAGCAGGGCAGAGAAAGGCTAGGCAGGGCTGGCAGGCAGAGAGAATAAATAGGAGGGGAAATATAAGTCAGGAGGAAGGAAAGAAGAATGAGAGGAGAATGAGAGGCACACCCCAGGGTAAGAGGCCAGGCAGCCAGCCACTAGTGAGCCAGCAGACACGAGAAGCCATGAAAGTAAGATATACAGAAGAAAGAAGAGCAAAAAACCCCTCAGCAAAAGATAGATAGCGAGAAACAGGTTAAATTAAGTTAAAAGAGCTAGCCAGAAATGTGCCTAAGCTAGGCCAAGCACTCAAAACTAATAAGTCTCTGTGTCATGATTCGCGAGCTGGTTGGTGGCCCCATAGAAAAAAGCTTAGTACATTTTGGCATTCCATTGTGGGGCCCATATTTCGAGAAAGCTGAGGGGAGAAAAAGGAAAAGAAAAGATAAAACAAAAAGAAAAGCAAACAATGGACAGGGCTCTTTTAAGAGTCTCTGCCATACAGCGAGCCCTTGGGCAGCCAGTACACTAAGTAGAAACAAAAGGCTAAGTAAAAAAGCCAACTTCTTAGAGCTGGTGTGATTGAATGCAGTTCCTGGTTAGACACACCTTGGGACCGGGCCAGGAGCTTAGGGCTCAGCTCTCACAGACCCGAGGAGGGGGCAGAACCAGCTACCAAAGCTGCAGCAGTTTAAGATTTTGCTCATGCAGACAGGAAAGGCAACTGTTTACAAAGCGGGCACTACCTAGCACCACTGTCTTCTGAATAATTCATTTCTTCATCCATTTAAGAAAACCTTTTCTTCAATACCTTCTTATGGCCTGTACTGACTGCCTGTCATTTGACAGAACTGTTACTTTTACCGATAGACATAAACCATGGGGGGGTAGGGACAGTGTCTGTCTTGTCACAGTGATTTCCCAAGATCCAAGGTCAATGCATGGCAGAGTAAGTGTCCAATAGTTGTTAGATGATGATCTACTGGATCCCAGGTGCTGTGATATGTGGTAAGATAGCACCACAAGGAGATGAGAATGGATGGGGGCGGCTCAAAACAAGTCATGACCACATCACAGATGACTTCTGGCTCCCATGCAGGTGTGGGGTGCATTTCCAGGAGGGTGGGGGGGAGGGAAAAGGACACCCAGGAGATGAGGAAAACTTGCTAAGGCAGTCACACAAGCTCCCACTCATGACACTTCAGACTCTTCTCCTGGCTTGTGACTGACAGCACCATAGTGGCCTCCGGGCCATCCATGACTCTATCTTGGAGGGTCTCAGCTCAGCCCCTTAATTACTGAAGTTGCCTGAGCAGGAACAAATAGGGCAGGTTCAGTTCCTAGAGACTCAGGAGAAAAGAAACCTGTGCGGGGAGTCTGGGCATTCTGATCATAGATACTAAAAGGAGATGGGCTGGGAGAAGTCAGAAGCTGCAAAGCTATTCTGAGGGAAAACTATCTAGCCCATTTCTTTATTTATTCAAATAAACCAAAACACTTATCCCCTTTCTTTTACTGTTTATATCCATTTTGTTTATCTTGGAAGATGCACCAGGAACCAAGACTGTAGAGGTAAATACCGACTTCTGTCACTTTGAAAGACAGTACCTGACAGGAGATTGGGAAGGGGGAAGGATCATGCTACAAATCTCTTCCCTTACCTGCTGGTAAATTACAGAGGAAGGAAGGGACGGGTGATGAACACTAAGGTCCTCAGGACTGCACTTATGTAAAAAAAGACAGCATGCTCCAGGTAAGTGTGACAGGATCATGTATCACGACATGGTGAGACCACGTGATACACAGGGCTGTGCACAGGACGGCAGTGTGAAGCCTGGGGAAAAGGGCAGCTGCGGTCTAAAGCAATGTCTGCAATGAGCTCTGCAGATGTAAGAGCCTTAGCCATCAACACATAGACGCAGCCTCTATTTCACGGAGCAAGGCAGAGGTTTCTGAGCAGGCCAGGCCTCACCCATCTTAACTTCCCTTTTACCACCTTGCTGAACATTTACATCTATTTATCTGCTACCTTTTATAAGTGTTAGAGTCCTCTTAAGAGATCTCTCTCTCTCCATCTGTTTATCTTCTTCAGTTTCCAGCCCAGGCTGGTTTTGTCCAGCAATACCAGTACTATATTCATACACTGATTCTCATGCACAGTACATCGCATTTGGTTGGATTAAGTCACCAGACAAGGTGGTGGATGATGCTGACTGTGCATTTCCCTGAAGTCCTAGCACAGACATGTGTTTGGTTAGCACAGGTCAAGCTAACTTGGGGCTCCCTGAGTTCACCTGCTGCCTGTTGGTGTACCTGCCCCACACACTCAGCTCCATAATGAGCCAGGGGAAAAGGAATGCTTTACAAAAGGGGCTCGTGAGCCTTTCTCGGTGTGTGCTCCACAAGCATTCTAAGAGTCACCTGATCTACTGGCTTTTCTGCCACTGCTATAAGCCATGCACTTCCTGCCCTGCTCCCAGAGAAGTTAACAGCTGCCAGTGTCTGCGGTTTACTGAATACTCTCCCAAGCCTCACCCCAACTGCTCATACATACTATCTGTTCCCTCTTCACTAATGGGATCATGAAGCTCCTGGGGGTCCAGGGACCTCTAAGGTCGAGCAGTTCACAAGTAGCAAAAGCTGGACCTGGTCTGTATGAATGAGTCTAGAGCTCTTCCTCAGCTGGCGCAGCGTGGCAGTGACTAATGGTATCACATGTCACAGATTGATAGGATAGAATTATTGCTCCTTAGCCACCCGAGGCAGACAAAGGTTGGCTGTACAGCTCTAACCATTCTCTTTGTTCAAAATGATCACTCTAGCAGCTTAATCTATTAGCACAGGCTTAAAATTGTGCTCTGCAGCAGAAATAATATAGGTTTCACAGTGTCATTACCCCCTGAGATGGATACTCCATTTTCCTCAAATGCTGTATCTAACATGTCTTTCAGCTAAATTATTAGCAGCACAGATAGCTTAATAGAAAACTGTAACCCACAGGACTATACAGATTATTCACTAAATCAGGTCCTGCGTTCTGTCTCAGGGGTTCTAGGATCAGGACTGAAGCCTGCTACTGCTCCACACTTGGCGGCTCTATTGATGCTGGAGAGCAGCTTCCTGTGGGGACCCTGTCTGTTCACCTTCATCTCATGGTCCACGCTGCAGCATGGATGGGGATTCTGCGGGATGCCATGTCATCCAGGGCCTTCCAATCACCTCACTGTCTATTTCCATATTCTTCACCTGTCCTTCCTTCTCCCCCTTCTTCAGCTCCTTTCTATATTTTCTATTTTTTTTTTTTGACTTTTCAAGACAGGTGTAGCTTTGCACCTCTTCTGGAACTCACCCAGGCTGGCCTCGAACTCACATAGATTCACCTGGCTCTGCCTCCCGAGTGCTGGGATAAAGGGGTGTGCCACCACCACCCGGCTCTTTCTATATTTTCAATCCATCCCCACAAGTTTAAATGTTCTCCTTCCCAACTTCCAAGAAAGTCCTAGAAATCCCTCCTGCTCACAGATCCTCGAGGAAAAAGCACCACGTCACTCCCTCAGGCCTCCATGGACCTGAGGGTTTTGTGTTACAATCCACCTCCAAGTTCTCCTTATAGACCTGTAGCATCTGGTGAGAACAGCAATACTTGCTGTGCAGATGCTAGCTTAAACAGCAATGTTTGACCTGATGATCTAGCAGTCACTCCTGCAGCACCCAAAGGAACTTCGCACCAAGCCTCAGAGAGTGTGGGGCTCAGGGAAGATGAAAAGCAGGGCCCTCCCTACCACAGCCATGGATGCTCCAGTGCATGATAAGGCTACATCCAGGTCCCTGGGCTTCTGGTACTTAAAATAACACAGGATTGAGGCAAGTGGGTAACAATGTATTGGAACCACTGCACAGCCTCTTCCTGAGTCTCCTATCAGTTTCTTGGGCTGGACTGAAGCACAATCTCATTACTGTCTCTTTAATAAGAATACACTGAGAGGCTCCTCTGCCAGAGTGTTTCATGCCTCAAGGTCATAAACAGGGAGCAGAACCATCCTTCAGAGCATGGTCCCATGGACTGGGCACACTCCACCTTGCATCCTCAGCACCCAACACTGGCCAGGAGAAAAATGTGAGGAGGCACCTTGTCCAACAAAATACCACAGAAAAGCAGCGGTCCACAGGAAGCCTGCAGAGTACTTCTTCCTCAAGGCAGCTCTTGACCTTCAGCTCACAGTCCCCCACACTTTCTGAGTCTCAACCTAAGCACATGTCCTTCTGTTTGAGACTGCAGCAACCACAACCTCCTGGGGCATCAAAACAACCCAGAGACTCAGCCAAGGACACAGAAATATGATAAACAAAGATAATTAAGGGAAGACAAAGCTGTAGCTCATGGTTGAATCTCACAGAGGCGGTAATGGGGAAAGGAGGAAATGTTCTTACTACCTGCCACTGAAAGGAGCACTCTCTAAAGTTACCAGGGAACAGAATGAACAGGACACAGCTGCAGCACACCTTCACCCAGAGATCTCCAAACCATCTGCAAACAACTCCCTGGCACCAGATGCCCACACACCTGTGCCGGGGCTCCTGGCCACATCCTCATCAACCATCTACTAAAACAAGTTTGAGCTCAGTTCTGATGGGCATTGGAACTGCCAGTCTTCAGACAGGGAAAGCTGGATCCAGCGTGGCACATAAATAAATGATGGTTAAGGGAAGATGAACATCGTTCAGTTGCCCACAATGAAAAGAAACCAGAAGCACAGAGTGGGAAGGCCTTAAGTGTCTGACAATCGCCTTGTCACATATTTCATTTACCACTGAATGAACACAACCAGCAGCACCCTGCCATGTGCCCAAGCCTGAGGGCCCTTGCAGGCTTGCAAGCAGACAAGTGGTTTCACTTCAAGGGTCATCGTTGGAGGGTCTTGTCACGATGGGGACTCTCATGTATGCCTTTCAAGAGACACAAGGTCCACCATCATGTCCGTCACTGTTGCTGCCATTACCAGGAAATCACACAACTTCAGGCAACCTTCACACTGCAAATCCATTTGAAATAACCTGAGCCAGGTTCCTTTTTATTAAACCATGCCCTGGAGAAGAGCTCTCTCTAGATGTCCTTAGTGTCCAGGGTAAGGCAGGTACCTAGGGCTGCAGCTCAGCCAATGAACAAAGCCACTACTTACTCTCTCCTCTCTGGCTCTCCTGTTGCTCAGGACTGGCGCTCAAAACTGGCTGGGAACTCTGTGATAGGGAGACGGTCACAGGGCTCAGAATGTCAGCAGGGGGACTAACCAGGCTCAAGACAATTCACAGAGCATCATGAATGGGCATCACGGGCAGGGCTATTAATGAGACCAGGCACAGATGACACAAGAATCCAAGAGTCAAACTCTCGTGTGTGTGTGTGTGTGTGTGTGTGTGTGTGTGTGTGTGTGTGTGTGTGTGTGTGGTGATGGTGGTGGTGGTGTGACTCTATGTGAGAAAATATGGGAAGAAAGATGGATTTGCACACATGTACATATATATATATATGGAATTGTGTATATGTGTGCCTGTGCTAGCTCATTTTATGTCAACTTGACACAAACTATAGTCATCGGAGAGGGGGAAACCTCAATTAAGAAAATACCTTCAGATTTGGCTGTAAGCAGACAAGCCTGTTGGGCATTTCCTTAATTAGGGATTGATGGCAAAGGGCCCAGCCCATTGTGGGCATGGCCACCCCAGGCTGGTGGTCCTGGATTCTATAAGAAAGCAGGCTGAAGCAAGCATCGAGGAACAAGTCAGTAAGCAGCATTATTCCATGGCCGCTGCATCAGCTCCTGTTTCGAGATTCCAGTCCTGCTTGAGTTCTTGTCCTGCTGTCCTTCAGTGATTCCCCTCACATTTTGTGGACAGGGGTGGCTCACCTGAGCTGATGAGGTCCTCAGCTAGACAGAGGTCATCCATCATTTAAAGCCAAGAACTGAGCCTCCAGTGCCGTGGTCTCTCTAGTGAATATCCTTTACTAGTCACAGCAACCACATCACGGAGCCTAGGTTCCCCTTTGGAACTGGCAAGGTCCTTTCTGTCCTGGCCCTTTCCCCTCCCCTGCCTCCACACTCAGCTCTGGTACACACACACACACACACATTTGTCTCCAAACGTCCACCCATACTGTTCTTCCCACCTCCCTCACCCTTTCCCCAAAGATTCTATTTTGACCTTGGGAGCTCCAATCTGTGTCCTCTCTTCTAAGAAGTCTCCAGGCTTCTTCAATTTATGTTTCCATATAATCTTGTATTAACACTGACCAGGTTTTCGCTCAATGGGGTCACAGCATTGATTGAACTATCTCTGAGAAACACAGCATATGTTGCTACCCCTCTCTGCCAGAGCCCAGGCTCACCTAGCAAATGGTGAACAGCAACTCAGTTTCTTGAATGGGTCATGGAACATGCTGCCTAGGGAATGTGCTCAGCTTCTCCAAAGAGCACCAAGTAAGGCCCAGTTTATTATCAGAGATAAAGGAAGGGGCCTTGGCCAAGAGAGCATCTCTGCACTGAGATCTCAGAGGAATCAAAGAGCAGTACATTAGACAGTCCATGTACCAAGCTCCTCAGTTGGAGATGGGATTTCTACGGACTACTATGGCTCTCATTTCCAAGGATGCCCACAGCACAGAATGCTGTTAATAGAACCTCAGTGTTTTCTTGGCTACTCTCCTAGCAACATCAACAGATGGGCAAGCTGTCAAGTCTGCCGAGTTCTGAAGTGACCAAGGAGCCAGAGAGCAAGAAAGCTTCCAAGTCAGAGACGTGTCTAGAGGGACAGGCTAGCACTGGGCTGCTGGAGGGGGGCGGGGGTCACTCTCTGAACCTGGGCCTGTAACATACTAACAACTGTTTGTAAGACAAATAAAGAATGACCTTGGTGCCGACACACCTGTAAATGGTGAAACAGATAATGAATGCACTGTTTATGACAAGCCATCCACTTTCCACATTTCTCCCAGGTGGAATTCCCATATGTCACAGGTAGCTTATAGACCTCTTTCTGTTGGAGTATTAGTACATGCCAAATACTCTCCTGATAGAGCCACAAGTCCAGACTGGTCCCTGCTAGTACTAGACTTGTCCTACATCAGGACACTGGGAGGTTTGATCTTGGATGGTCAGGGTAGAGTAAAGCAGAAGGGAAGCAGTCTGTGGTCAGGAATCCTGGAAATGATGACCCTGGTCTGGAATACCAGGGAGGGTAGGGGTCTGAAGAACGGTGAGAAGTACAGAGCGGTGGGAAAATAAGCAGGCAGGAGAACACAGCCCCCTGGCAGGCCTGACAGGCCACTCACAATCTCATGCAGTTCAGTACAAACGGAGCGGAGTGCCAGGGAAAGAAATGGACAAAGGGGGAAATGACCAGACAGCACACCAGGACACCAGAGCATTAAGAAGACCCTTACAGGGATCTTCATGGTATTAAAATTAATGGGTGCCTCTCTCCAACAGACAGAAGAGACACTTGGTCAGATTAGGATCTACTCCTGCTATGTTCAGAGTGGGATGAAGAACAGGAGACAGGAAAAGGCTAGAGGTCAACGACAGGCTAGAATTCATGAAAGGCAAATGGGGCCGCAATGCACAAATGGGTATAGGGGGAGGAGGCCACAGTGAATGTTTCTCCATTGTCCAGCTCCATTTCTTCCCCACCCACTCCAGTCAGGCTCCCATGGCCTGCCCGGGACCTCCACCCTCTTTGTTTTCCCCAGTCTGTATCCTATCCAGATGCTGGCAGAACCAGACCTCCCTGGTCTCTTTTCTCTGACCCTTTCCTCGCTGGGTCCTCTATTAGCTCTCATTTCCTTCTACCAATGTCCCTCTCGGTCTTTAATGTCCCTTTCTCCTCCTCTGGACATGGTGGTGTAGTGCCCAGCACCCAGCTTGTGAATGGGCTTTGTCCCCATCTATCCTATATCTTCTTGGTCCCATGACTTCAGATACTGTCTTTAGGCTCAGGAACCTCCCATGTATACGTCTAGTCCAGACATCTCACATGAAATCCAAATATGACGGCTTATTCCTTACTAGACACATCCATTTGGATGTCAACTGGTCACTTGGAATCTAAAAGAGTAGAAACTGTCCTATGCACTTCCCAAATATAGGTGCTTTTCCTCTCTCATTAGCACAGTGCTCAGGGTGTGTACACTGGCCCCAGACCTCACCTTTTCCCAGTCTTGCTGGAAGCTGGTGTACCCATGGTGGACTCTGCTCCAATGGCAAGAGAGCAACTTAGAACAACTCAGATCCGCCGGGCGGTGGTGGCGCGCGCCTTTAATCCCAGCACTCGGGAGGCAGAGGCAGGCGGATCTCTGTGAGTTCGAGGCCAGCCTGGGCTACCAAGTGAGTTCCAGGAAAGGCGCAAAGCTACACAGAGAAACCCTGTCTTGAAAAAACCAAAAAAAAAAAAAAAAAAAAAAAAAAAAAACAACTCAGATCCATCATCCTTCTATGCTGGACCTCAGAGGTCTGGAGTTGGTCTCAGTGAGCTGACAACCACATATCAACACTTTCTTGGGTTCTCAAGGCCACCTAGCCTGTTTGGCTCGAAGTTTCAGATTTAGGATTGTGGGGGAGGGGTGTCTTTCTCATGATATCATCTCTCAGGCTCTGGCCTCATTCTCCATCCCTCTTACACAGTTAAGGACAAGACAGCCAGCTGCCCATCTTAAATTTAGTCATGTTAGCATTGGTTTTAAGTAGAAGCAGACACACACATACAGGTTCTGTACCTATGGGGAAATTATCATTCTGTTGACCTCTGTATCTCTGTGTAGTTATGGCTGAGAACTTCTCACTGTTTTATGATAAATGAGTCCATTTACTTTGCCTTGGTATAGTTAGAACACTAGACTGTTTTTGTTTCTTTTTGTCATGTATGTATGGGTACCTGGGGTAGTAAAATCGATGTGTCAAAGCATCTACTATTCAATGAGAGTTCTAGGTCCATGGGCTAGTGACCCTGTGAGCTATCAATCCCCTGCCCTCCTAACAGCCCACTAGATCGGCTAGTCACTAGGCAGTTCTGCTTGTCACCAGAAGAACCAACAGCCTGGGGCTGATGTCTCAGAGCCACTCTCTTATCATCACCTCACTCCTGCCTGACTTGTGTCCCGGTGCCCAGTTGTTCCTACATACTCTTCAAGACAGAAGGAAAAGACGGGATGAATGATTTCATCCAAAGAGCTAGTTAGCATCTTCTAAGGTCCTTCATGTCCAAAACGCCCTGACTCCCAGGAGAGTCAGAACTATTTCCCAGACAGAACTCGACAGAACCAAAGGGCAAGAGTGAGAAAGAAGCCTGCAGTTATCCTTGTATGTGGTATACATTTCATGTACATTTCAGCTGTGGAAAGGAGCACACCCCTCCAGCAGTTAGGTTTTTCCCACTGCTTGTATTATTACTACGCCATTTCTTCCCCTGTACTCTCAGAAGAGAGGCAGATCCGTTTCAAGGGAGTCACAGCAGGCACATTCCCAGTCACAACCTGGCTTAGGAGTGAAGTCCCATGCACTGGAAACAGAGAAATTATAAATGCAATCCCAAATTTATTGAGGCAAGAGAAAGGATAAATGCATGGGCTCTGTGGGAAAACATCATAAATTTCTAACTCTAGAACTATATATTTATATACAAGAACTAAATGGGGTGATGCTATCTGCAAGAAACTTGTAGAAATACCAAAAATATTCACAGGCAGGAAGAAGCCATTCCAGGCGTCACTGAAGATTGAAAGCCTTTTAAAAGGGAAAGAATGCAAGGATTGGGGAAGGTCGTGACTCACCCTATACCAGGCAACCATCTTTCATGGGGGAGATGGCACATCACCTCCACTGCTTGCCATTTTTCTCTTGATTGCATGCAGGCAGCTGATCGCTCTCTTTTCTGAGAACACATATCTCAGCTCTAGTCCCAAGGCAAGTTGGCACAGCCGCTAACTAACATCTGTTCCCAGTCCCTACAGCAATCTCCAAGGTCTAGATGCTGGACCTCATGGTGAGTACAGAACCACAATTGTATCCTGTCTGTGAAGCACAGGGCTGGCAGCTCTGATGCACAGGATGTCATTTCTTACACAAGTTTGTCAACTCAGGTTTCCCAGCACAATCTGAATGGGAAGGGCCAATTGTCTTTAGAGAAAGAGTTTGCTCAAAGGAAGAGAAAATGGTAGGCAGACTTCTTGGCCTCTGAGTCATAAGGTAAGGACCAATGGCTTCCATATGAACAGATCAACTTACTGCATAGTGAACAGAAGTTTCATTAACTGGACATCTCACCCTTCTCTATGTTTTGGGACTCTACGTCCCATTTAGTCTGCCCTGAACAATCATTTGCTTGAGAGGGAAAAAAAAAGGAGACCCATGTCTGGTAAACTATAAGCAATAGGGAGAGCAGCATGGTGTCTCAGCGAGAGTAAATGAAGAACAGGACTCACAGTTGAGTGCCATTCCTTTAGGAGAAAGAGCACACATCTGGTCCCATCCCCAAAAGTTAGGCTTCCAACAAATGATTCAACCCTGTACACCTAGCACATGCCTCTCTACAGGATGAGTACATGGTACCTGCTTCACAATGGGTGCCCAATAAATACTGAAATGTGCTGGCAGAGTGCACCAGGCGATACTTAAAGGCCCCACTGAAACAGATAATAGAGTGGTCACCGTCAGGGAGAGAGGCTTGTGCCTTTTTGCTAACTGACCATCTTTTCATATGTAGACAACCTTACCAAACCTGTCATGTTGCTCTCCTTTCTGCTCAGTACATTCAGGAGTGCACATGACAGCCAGGCTCTTCTCACAGGGCCTCTTCAAGTTAAAGATTCCATACATACAGCCCAGGAAGTCTCTGCCTGTAATAGCAACCCTTAGCAATGGTTTCATACATCTCTGCACATTCCTCAAGAGAAAAGATCTCTACCCTGCCCACATAAACTTCCAGGGTCTTCCAAACTCTGTCCTTTCTCATTGCCCACCATTTTCTCAACCTGGTGCCTAGGGGCCAGAAGAAGGCCTTGACCAAGATTGTCCCTGACTTTTGTTTGACATCTGGAGGATGTTTCTCTGTCAGCAGGTGTATCAGTTACTTTTCTGTTGTTGTGATAACACACCATGGCGAAGAGTCACTCAAGAAAGAGTTTCTTTTGGCTCCCACTTATCAAATGCACAGTCCCACCTCTCGGTTATTTCTACTAGAGAAGAGTGCTCTAGCTCTTAGATCAATGTGCCCTCTTGCTCACATTCCCCTACCCACTCCTTTTTACTTTGGTTTATGCCCCTCAGCATCGGTCACATCAAATCAGTCTCTTCTTATCTTGGGCTGCCCTAACAAAACATATTAGACCAAGTGGCTTATGAACAGTAGGAGTATAGTTTTCTCAGTTCTAAGAAATCTGATTATCAATGTCCCAATATGGCTGGAGTCTAGGGAGGACTCTGTTCACCACACAGTGCTGACTTCATGTAATCTTATGGGTGAAGGAGTGTGAACTAGTTTTTGGGCCTCATTGAATGACATTTGTCTCATTCATGAGTATTCCATGTCTATGAACCAATCTCTTCCCAAAGCCCTACTTTCTAATGCCATGATCACATTTGGGGTGAAAATGTAACATATGCATTCTGAGAGATACAAATATTCATTCTATAATGGCCTCTCTCAGGGAGGGCTGACTTTGTGGAAATAACTCAAATTGACTCAGCATGAGATTGTACAGGGGCCCACAGGCATGTGTTAATTTAGGTAATGTAATTGTTTATCTTCCAGGATGAGCCACACAACAAGCTCTCCCAAGAAAAGGGTGGGACTTGAGAGATAGCTCTGGGATAGCACACTTGCCTAGCTTGGGCTAGGCTCTTGGATCAATACCTAACACAACAAAAGATAAAAAGGAAAAAGTGTCCCTTTTATCATTTTACCTTTCTGGAATCCCAGTATGGAGCATAGATAATGCTTGCTGCCTGCTGAACAGAATCATCTAAAGAGAAGCATTCACTGTTGATCTCCACACGAATCGCAAGGAGTTAAGGAGCTATGCTGTGTCTGTAGTGCCAAGAGCAAAGATACTGCAGTCTTAACATACACTAGCACAGGGCCAACTGTTTCATTTACATAATCTATTCAATGGCCCCACTGGGGAGATTCTATTATTTTAACATATTACAGAGAAGGAAACTGAACTTCAATGAGAAGTACTTTGTCCAAGGTCATGGGCTATGAAGTGACAGATCTGAAGTTCAAATCAAGCAGTTTAGACCTCCCATCTAGGCTGCACTGATGGTTGTACCAAGGGAGACCTATCCACTGTGCAACCCCCTAGGTTGACACCCATGTCATAGACTTTGTGGGAGGCATGCCTTTGTATTTTACATACAGCAAGGCACCCACAGCCTGCCTGGAGATAAGGTTGCTCAGTGAAGGCACTATAGCCCGGTTAGCTCAGTACCCTTGGGTCTGAGCTCACATTCATGATTACAAATACTTTGATGTCTGGGAAACGTACTAGGCCCTGAGTTGCCTGCTTGACAACCCAGGAGACCAAACCTCCACCTACCCTTATAAATCTTCAGTGTGGTAAGAACTAGCAGGCACACAACTATACTGGGTTATGGTTTGGACAAAGTCTCTAAGAACTGGGTAGGGGAGAGGATCCTGCTGCCTTCCTACACTTCACTACTGCCCAGAAAGGGAGGATAGCTTCTTGCAGGGTGGGTCTTCTTGTAGGGAGACTGCCACTCCCCTTCTCTCTTGTTAGAGTTATGGGACAGGGACAGAGAGAAAAACAAAGGCTCTTCCATCGTGAAGCTCTTCCCTGGAGAAGAAGGAAGTCCACAAGCACCTGCAGACTATTCTCTGACCTAACCCTATATGGCAGAGTACGGCAGAGGTCTGATGTTAGCATGGGGTATTTGGTTCTCATTTGACTACTCAGTGACTGTATCCATCATCCATACTGCCTAAGAAATTAACAGAAAGGTGGTACCTTAAAACAATCCCAGGCCCTCTGATTCAAATTGTACAGGTGACTGTCACTAAGTGGAGATGTTCTGTGCTTTATGGATCATAGATCTGATTAGGCCTCATGGACCGAACTTCCTTCTTTAGAATCTACAATGTCACCTAATAAAAAGAAGTAGGATCACTCACATTCTCAGGCTCTAGAGGACAGCACCTTGTGGATCAGGAGGCCTACTAAGGGCTTACTGAAAGCTCACTGCCAAGAGGAGGCCAGGACATGCCTATACCCAGGGGCCATGCCTACATCTGATGCACAAGCCTCAAGGTGGGAATCAGTTCTACAGAAGAGGAAGAGAAGGCACCCAAATAAGATGGTGCACATCAAGTAAGGAATGGGGAATGGGGGTATGAGGGCAGGTGGCCATGGGGTCAGCAGGAACACAGTGAGGGTCCACTCTAAGTTGATGGGCAGTCCTAGGTTATTAGATGAGTTGTAAGAGTTTGAGAGGTGCCGAGTCTAACTCAGGAAGTCTGTGGCAAGACCAGTGACTAAAAATCTAATAATGCCAATGCTACAAGCCCTGGAGAGTACATTTCGGAGAGTGAGGACAGATAAAGACAGCAGCTATGGACCAAGGGAGTTTTTAAGGTGTCTTGTACAGGTGGAACTTGAAGAACATGCTGGTAGGTGACACACAGAGAGTAAGAGAAGGAAGGTGGTTCCCAGGCTCCAAAATAAAAGCCCGAGAGACATGTTTACTGGCTAGAGAAATAGAGAAGAGGAGGAAGGGGTAAGAAGTAGATGGTTTCCACTGAGGAGAATTCCTATGGCCAGGAGGGAAGCTACCAGCTCAGTGGGAATGTGGAGCAAGGGCTAACTCAGAGCGGGGACAAATCCAAGGAAGGCCACACCACATCTTATCTCGTTTCCTCCTTTCAGAGTAGAACAGCTGTGGCCTTAGCCCTCCACCTGAAATAGACTGAGTGACTTCAACCACCCACATACTTTGCCACAGTGAAGCTGCAGGGAGGAAAGATGGAACTGAACAAAACTCATCAGTAGGACTGACAGGATGAGGAGCAGGAAATAGTATCACACAAACTGGAATGAATGGCAGTATCAAAACTTGAGTGGGACTCTGTAGCTTGTAGGGGACAACAGTAGGAAAACTGGGGCTGAGAAAAAGGAAGAAAGAGGCGATTCTCAGTGGACGGGCATCCTCAGCTCTAAAGGTAGGATATGTGGGGGACTGGCACCTTTATTTGATTTCTGCAGACCGCGTCTCATATGTCCAGAAATGTATCACAGGACTTATTTTTACTTCTAAGATTCACAAAGAAATGGACTTTTCAGCATCTACCAAGGCATGAGAGGGCTCAGCAAGCAATAAAAGAGCTTTGAGAGGAAGTCATTTGGAATATCAGCCATCCGACATTATGCCAGGGGCAGAACGCTCTGAAAGAAATTTCATTCAGGAAGGAGAAAAAGAAAAAGTTGAAAAGGCTGGGGGAGAGCTAAGGAGGGTCTACAGAGGACAAAGGCGGTACTAAGTGACAAAGGAGGGTAAGATGCAGAGTGCTCTTCTGTCTCTCCATGTCCATGCTGAAGGCCACGGGTCAGCAACAGAAAAACAAATGCTCTGTAGAGAAGGTGCAGCAGGAGTGTGCCCTGGGAGGCGACCTGCTGGAATACTAGGAACGGGACAGAATCGAAGTTGGCAGGGGCTTGTGATCAAGTCAATTTTATGGCAAAGTTTCTGAGGCAGGGTCCAAAGCCGATCAACCAACGCAAACCAAAACCTGAGGTGAGAAGTCTGTCACAGAGAGGGCTGAGGGCCTGAGGTGAGAAGTCTGTCACAGAGAGAGCTATGAGGGCCTGAGGTGAGAAGTCTGTCACAAAGAAAGCTATGAGGGCCTGAGGTGAGAAGTCTGTCACAGAGAACCCCCACCACACACACACACACACATACACACAAATATACACGTGCATGTTTCCTTAACCTGCTATGAAGAATCCCTTAGACTAACCACAGCAATGACAGAAGCCATGATGGACTGAGAGTCACACAACTGAGACACCACGGTTCTGTTAGCTGTGGTACACACGGCAGACCAACATGAAGTCAACCCAGCCTAGGAAGGGGAAAAGGAAAAGAGAGCAGACCCAGGCCTGCTAGGTCCTTATCTTCCATCTCTAGGCCTTGAACCTCAGAGGAAACTGTTTCCAATATATATCAAAAAGTGTCCTGCACAAACAAAACCATGAAATCTCATTATTTCATGGTATTTGCACTTAAAGGGACAACAGACAAAAGGAAAGTGGGTGGGCCTTGCTTAGCTTGTTCTGAGGTCAAGAGGAGAGGCCTCACCTTGGGCCACCTTAAGGCACTTCAGCGGGCAGATAGCCTCTATACTGTGTAGGGTTCTCGGGTCAGGCTGCATGACACGTAATTATAATAGGAGAGAAGAGAATGATTTCTTTAAAACGGTCATGGGAATAGACTTTGAAGCTTCATCTAAAGCCTTTCCCATATGCCTCAAGCCTCATTTGGCTACAGTCTCAGGTCATGTTCAGCTTCATGAGCCAGGGGAAGAAGCCAGGCTGGCTCTCTTTGCAAGAGCCTTCGGGAGCACCAGGCTCTCAGGCCAGGGGCTGCACTTGGAAGGGCCTCTGCAGGGCAGCTTCTCTTAGCACACACAGGCCAGACAGATGGTGACAGCAGGCTCAGCACGCTTGAAAACTGGGGATTCGTCACTTTTAATTATCGCTATTCTGTGGAAGGTCTCCAAAGACTCATGCCATGAAGACTTGGTCCACGGGGAGGCACTGGTGGAAGAAAGGGGAACCTTTGGGAAGTAGGGCCTTGCAGGAGGAAGTAAGATCATCATGGAGGCAGGTCCCTGAAATGGACTATTTGGATCCCCAGCCCCTCCCTCTCTCATGTTGTGTCTCAAGTGCCATGAGGTGAGCAGCTTTGCTTCATCATGCACTTTTGGCCCAAGTGATGTGGTTAAAACTGCACAGATTCAAACCTTTGAAACCATGAGTCATAATAAATAATACCTTATAAGTACCACGTAGAAAGCAGGAAATGGTGGTGCATGCCTGGAATCCCAATGCTCGGGGTGGATACAAGAGGATCCCAGGGCCTGGCTGGTCAACCAGTCAAGTCAATCACAGAATTTAGATTTGGTGAGAGACCCAGTCTCAGAAAGGTGGAGAGTGATGGAGGAAGACATTCAGTATCTACCTCTAGCCTCTATAGATACATGCATGGGCACACCCACCCACACAAACACACTTGTATGCACATATATAGACCATACACACATATAAAAAATGAATGAATAAAAAAACTAGAATTCACTTGGGCCCCATATAATATGCACATAAAACAGACAATTCTGTTTTAAAATGCAGCCAATCAATATTCTTCATAAAAAGACTATATAGATGATAATAAGCTACAACTTCTGAATTCTCCAACATTTACATGTATGTCCTCCAAATACTGCCCTAGTTAGACCCTGTACCAGTTGTACCAGACCTTCTTCAAGATTCCACATATCAGGATACAAGTGAGGAGTTCCCGAAGATATACAGAAACAATCTGGAGTCTGCAACCTAGCAAACACCAAGTAAAAAGCTGGAATGTATATTTTCAATCAGGACAACGCAGACATAAGCATCCATCTTTCTGGTATCTGACTTCTGTCTAAGACCTGGAGGGAAACTTCACTGTGGAGGAAGAGTTTCAGGACATACACTCCTGTAGCAGGAATCTTAAAAGTTCTTATTAATAAAATCAAACCTGAGGCCAGTTATTGGGGTGAACACTGGAAGATCAGAGAGACAGAACAAGCCACAGCTAACCTCACGTGGCCAACTTCTCAGCTGATCTTGTTTCCTCAGACTGGAAGCTTCTTTGTCCTCATATCCGAATGGCTCTCAGCTGAACTGTGTTCCTCAAAACCTAAAAGCTTAACCAGCCAAATGCTTAACCAGCCAAATGCTTCTAGTTTCTGGTCCTCACGCCTTATATACCTTTCTGCTTTCTGCCATTACTCCCTGGGATTAAAGGCTCGCTTTCTGGGATTAAAGGCGTGAGTCACCATGCCTGTCTGTATCCTTGAACAGATGGATTTCTGCCTCTGGAATGCTAGGATTAAAGGCATGGGCTACCACTGACTATCCTAAGTATCTAGTGGCTTTTCTGTTCTCTGACCCCAGATAAGTTTATTAGGGTACACAATATTTTGGGGAACACAATACCACCACACACTCCACTACACGGCATGTCTTGTCTATGGATCAAGAAATCGGTGTTAAACCAGAAGTTCCTACTGCCCCAGAGAGCTCCATGGCATGAACTTTTCATGCTTTGCATCATATGCTGAGTACCCACTGAGTACAGTCACAGAGACAACAGTGCATCTCCACTCTTAACTTCGAAGGCAGGTAGCCTGGACACACGACTCAGGAGAGCATACATGACAGCCATTCTAAGAACTGTCTTTGTTAGTGCAAAGAAAACTTACTTCTTCCCCTTGAAGTCACATGGCTCATGTTTCGTTCTTATTTTCAGTACTAACTTCACAATAAAGTTTGGGTATCACTAGTAGCCCACACCTCTTCCAAGTTTCTCCTCAAATTTCAGAGACATCTTCCCCAATAACCCTTCGTCACAACAGCCTTCAGCCCCATGATGTAAACGTTGGCTCTGTGTTTATTCACCATTTTCTTCGTGGCATACCACGTTATTCCTGTTTGATTCCTTTCCACAGACAGTAGCCACCCTTGAGGGCAGGCATTGGTTCCTTCCTGGAACTCCAGCACCACAAAACTGACTGACAACAGCAAGTGCTCACTAAATACCCAGTGACTCATAAAAGAGCACATAGCCACGTCAACTTCTATAATCTATATTTAAACTGTCTTCATGAACTTGAACTTGAAGTAGATAGTTTTCTGGTTCTGGTGTGCTTATTGGCTTTGTTCTCTGCCTTTAAAAGTAGCTGTGTAAACTAGTTCCAATCTTTCAAACCCTGAAGCAGGTACTAAAGAGACAGGTACGAGTAAACAGATGAAACTCTGATTACCACATGTGTTATATTCTAACAGAGTGGCGAAGTCTCTACTGAGGACAGGGGAGGAAGGGAGTCAAGCACCATGAACTTGGTAGGAAACCCTTTCTTTCCAAACTCATCATTTTCTTCCTCCCCTGTATGGGTCTAAAGCAGTGATGTTTCTTTTAAAAGGACAGTCCATGACGAAATGCTCCTGGGCATCTCTGGCTATTCCCACACTTCCTCCTAGTTTACTTCCTGGTAGGTTCTCATTATGTTTATTTGCATTCTACGATTCTCTGAAAGGAAATTAAGAGTCTCCTGGGTGTTTCTAAAATATCCTAACCTTTCTCCAACACATCTGCACAAACAGAGCCACTGAAGACACGATCCCTTAATAATCCAAGGAGACGAGACCAGCTTCATTTCAAATTCTACCCTAAGCAAGCTAAAGTTCTGAAAAAAAAAGGGGGAAGGTGGGCAATGGTTTGAAGAGAGAAATACTTCCGAGCAGAGGGACCTCACCTGTTTCACAACAGTTACTGTCCCAGGAGCCATAGCAACCACCGAGGCCACAGCAGTGGCATCGTGGGTCTCCGAACCCAACTCAATGATCTGCTGCAGGATGTTCACAGCTGTGGGGTCAAGTCGAT
This sequence comes from Peromyscus californicus insignis, assembly GCF_007827085.1. Classification (NCBI taxonomy): domain Eukaryota; kingdom Metazoa; phylum Chordata; class Mammalia; order Rodentia; family Cricetidae; genus Peromyscus; species Peromyscus californicus. The sequence continues at coordinate 33,779,936 of NW_026294503.1, forward strand.
CACCTACAGGAAAGAAGCGAAAGGACGCCATTAAGCTCTGCACTGAATGGCATCTAATGCCAACTGGCCCCTAGATGGGAAGGCTATGGGGTGATGCCTATTCCAGACAGTTCATGGGTTCTCAGAAATAACTAACTCAGACAGAGAAATAACTTGTTTGGTACTTTATAGTTTACTAAACATTTCCTACAAGAAGTTTTCAAGGCCTGACTGGAACCATAAGGGATAGCATGATGATATGATCCCCATTTTTTTTTTTTTTGATGTGTCAGTCACTTGGGTACGAAAAGCAGGGATTTGCCTCAGGTCACTGGGGCAATGGCATCCCAAACATTCAACTAAAACCCAGATGAACTGAATCTTGATGTTATACAAACTGCCCTTCAGTGTCACAGCTGAGGATTACCAGATGACACGTTCAAATGCAGAACTGGTTCCTCCTGAGGGTAGAGGGGTGGGAAAAGCATGCCAAGTGGCAAGCAGAACACCCAAAAATGCCTTACTTATCTAGCCAGTGGGCTTGTGAACTACAAACCAATTTAAGCCTGCTTTCGTTTTAATCTTGTCAAAAGACAGGGGCCCACACCATCAGGGCAGCAGCTTGGCACACCCTTCCTGCTCTCTCTCACCATCTGCTGCCCATCTGTAATCCTCCTGAGCACACCCTCACCCAGATCACTAATTCACTACAATGGAAATTACTGTTTGGTCTCTGTGCTTCATCATGTCATGAAGTCTTTGCCAATGTTTACACCCTCACAGGCAAGCTTGTTGCAGGCCACGAGCCAACATGAATCAACCAGTAAGAGACTGGGGAAAGAGACTTTGACATGATTAGTGTGGTGGGTAGAACATGGCCTAAGATGGAGGGGGTGACCTATATATACTCACAATATACCAACAGCATCCCCCTTTCCCACAATACACCTGTACCTGGGAGATGACTCAGATGTGCCTTGCTGCTAACCACTCTAAATTCCAAAGACTAAAATGTTTACTTTGGTGAGTCACTGAGGTTAGATTTTAATTCCTCCTCCACTCCCTCCCTCCCTGATCATTACCCAGCCCAACCATTAGTCAGCCAGGAGCTACGGTTCCCACTGGGAATACGGATAATATAATCTTCCCCACCCCCCTCCCCTGTCCTTCCTGGGCTGACAGGCTGCTGAGACTGACGTGTAAGCAAATCATCATAACACATGGTATTGGAGGGCAGTTAGGGGACAGCATAGAAAAGTCTAGTGGGATCCCAGTAGATGGCATGCAATCTAAGTGCTGAAGGTGGGGGTGAGCTAGGCAGAAAGGGTTCCATGAGGGGGGCCGCACCATATCCTAGGGCATACTGGAGTATACAGATGAGAAATGCAACCTATGCTGATACCTGCAGAATCTGGCCTGGACAACACAGCCTAAAGGCAGGAAGCAAGACAAGTGGGCAGCCAGCAGGGAAAGTAGAAGGTCTGGTCTGCTGAGCTACAAAGGTGGAGCAGTATCTGAAGCTCCATGGGAAGACACTGGTGGGCACATGGGCTTGTGCTCGTGGACTCTCTAAGGAGAGAGACACTAGTGGAAAAATGGGCATATGCTCATGGATTCTCCAAGGAAAGACACTGGTAGGCAAGTAGGCATGTGCGCATGGACGCTCCATGGGAAGACACTGGTGGGCACATGGGCATATGCTCATGGGAGATGAAGACATCATTGACCACTGAGACAGAAACCCAAATTCAAATAAGGACTCAGCTGGGAGTCTTGCCTCACAGCGTGGCCTTGACTCTGCAGAAGTGGAGGTGCTCTGGCCCCCGGTTCTCTCTAGCCTGGCAGGAAGCAGTAGTTAATTGCTTGGAAATGGATGCCCACAGGAGTTGGGATGGAGCTTTCTTAAGACTGGAAATTAAGGATTTCAAGTCAGGACAGGAGCAGTTTCCTCCGCTTATCTCCCAGTACCATTTGTTCTCACCTAATGCTTTCCCATTAATCCTGCTTACTTGTTTCAGCCTCCAATATGCATGTGCTCCGGCATTTCCAGAGCTGTGGGAAAACAGCTTTCAAGTACAGTGCTCAGTTTGTAAACTGATCAAAAATACAAGATCATCACATTTGATTTAAAAATATGGTCTGACTTTTTGGAAGCAATGGAGACAGATGAGTGAGCCTGAGCACACAGATTGATATATATATTATATATATATATATTATATATATATATCACATCCTAGTCACCGTTATCACCTACCTGGACACTCTGGACCCTGGGATAAGCCCTATAGAATAGATGGCCATGAGGAAGTATGAGGCAGTGGTAGGGACTGCCCGAGGAAAGACAGGAGAACCAGACTCCAATTCTGCTACCTAAGTGGAAGACTCTCACCAGCTATGCGCAGTGGACAGCCACCTTCACATCAGTTAAGTAAGAATGTCAAGGCTACCCCTGAAGAAAGCTGCTCTGGAACAAAGTGTGATCCACGCAGGCCCCACTCTGGCTGGGTTCATTCTGAAGCATTTACAGAGACAGACATCCTGATTTGTTCATTACGTAACGAGCAGCAGCGCTGAAGTGAGGAAGGAAGTCAGGTGTGCCCTCACCATTGTCGGAGGTGTATCTCAGGTCCTGAAGGGCAGCCACCGCGGCCTGTGTCCCCTGAACATCTTCTTCAGCTTCGGTGATGTAGAGGTACTGGGTGGAGGGCTCCTCCGGAGTCTCTGTTGCCGGCTAAAGAAAAACATCATGTCTCAGCATCCTTCCAAGAGATTAACAGCAACCTCCGAATTCCAGAATGAGATAAACACATACAGAAGAATAGAACTTCACACCCCACTGGCATAGCTCTTCTGAAAAGCCATCTGCTCCAATATATGCATTTCCAAAGAGAACATTTTCTCTGGAGGGTCAAGACTTTATCAAGCCGCTTTGAGTGGAAGCCTGCTGCTCCTCATGCTCTCGGTACAAAGTGAAGCATGCTGTTCAGAATGAACACATTTGAGTGTGTACTTCTACAGGCTTCTGTCTCCTCCCACTGCTACCAACACTGTCTTTAATCTGCCCCTTACATGGAGGCCTCTGGCCATGCAGCTAACAGAGGCAAAGGAACAGCCATGGGAGAAAAAAGAAAACACTGCATTGTTACTTAGCATGTAAAGCACGCACAGGTCCTACCACAGAGTAAGAGCCCACTGAACCATAGCTATCAACACCCATCGAATTATTACACAAAGACTATGGAAGGACATTCTGCAATATCAGGTGATAGCTGAGGGTAGAAGGGGCTGTAGTGATGTTCAAAGGTATCTCCTACCTCAAGGGGAGAAGCAGAGAGAGCACATAGTCACAGGATGAGTATTAATAAAGATCTCTTTCTGAGAAGGAACACAACCAATACTGTAAGGTGTGGGCCATGAATCTCATCAATAAAGAACAAAAGGAAGACATTGGCTAAAGTTTATAGAAGTCAACGTTATGCTCTATCAACATCCATCAGTCACTGACACAGAGTTTCAGAGGAGCATGTAACTGTCCTTTCACAGACAACTGGCCAAACTCAGGTTATGCCTGCCTGACATAAAGGAGACACCTAATAAATATCCAATGAATGCAGAAATTAATAAAAAAAAAAAAGACCATTTCTCCTTTAGAGTAGCATTAAGCAGTGTACCAGCCAACTATGGATCCATGTGCCTTAGCTTGTGGAAGAGCTGCTCTTCTGGGGGACCTAGGTATCAGTGACACTTAGTAATGTTCCTTCTGTGCATTCCTAGGAGATAAGTGACAACTCAAACTGCCAGGAAGCCAGTGTGCTATTCTACTGGTGGCCACCCTATGCCCAGCTCCCTCGCTGCTTAACTGCCTAACTTAGAGAGGCAAGGGCCTATTTTTGTGTGTACTATTTCAAGAGGGTCATAGCTCTGCTAATAGTTCTAGAATCTGCTGGAGGTAACTGACTGAGATGGGATGGTTTTCCAGCATGAATTAGTATTCCAATGACTGTTTCTTTAGACAGCAAATTCTGTAGTACAAACTTGAGAGTTCAGGAGAATAATCATGTCACCATTTATGGTGATGAGACACTGAGGCTGCCATCACCACCACCACCACCACAAAGGGCTTATCTGTCACACACAAACTCCAGCATTTTAACAGTATTCCCCATCTCAGCTTTCCAATCTACCAGCATACTTTATGGCTGGAAACACTAAGACTACAATGAGTCCAGAGTGGCTCAAGGTCTAACAGCTTATAGAAGCAGAGACAAGTTCAAAACCTGTCACTCCAACCCTCACTCTTTTTCAGTCTTAATTTATTTTTAAAAAAAAGTTTCAAATACATAAGTAAAAAGAGAGGTATTATAAAGTCCCACATACTTGTCACTCAATTGCCGGATTTAAACAATTTTCAACTTATGATCAGTTGTTTCACATATGGCCCCACATCCTCCACGACTTGCTCTTGGATTTGTGTGAGTGTGTGTGTGCACATACGCACATGTGGGCACTTGTGTATGCCATAGTGCACCTTTTGAGGTCAGGGAACAATTTTGCAAAGTTGGTTCTTTCCTTCCCCTTTATATGGGTTCCAGGGATCCAACTACAGAAAATGAATTACACATTGTGCCATCTTGCTGTGGCTCTACCCCTGGCGGCTTTGAAGCAAGTCAGAACCATTGTTTCCTCCACAAGTATTATAAATGATGTTAGATGTGGAGTTTTCCATGTGTGGGTAGTATACTGATATTCAAAAGCTTTTGGAACTGACAGCATTGTGGATTCTGAGTTTTTTGTTTTAATTAGGGATTTTCATCATGTAGATGATACTGATAATGCTGCTGCTGCTGCTGCTGAAGATGATGATAACAACAGTAAACCACAGAAATTCCTAGTGATTTTTGACTCCCAAGTTGGCACTAAGGCTCCATCTAGCTTTGGCCTCTGCTTATTGTAACATCTTCCAACAGTAAAAACACAGTTCCCTTTATAAACAGAACATTGCCACACTTGCTCAATTATAATCCACACAGGAAATAGTTTCAGAGCTTAAGCATAGTACTGTGACAAGCACTTTGACCAGACTGCAGCACTCATCAGCTCTTTGTCTTTGGCCTTAAAGTATCCGGCAATATACTGTTTCCATAGTTACTTGTTTCTGAGTTTAGTGGAAACCCTCTAGTATTTCCAAATGAAACCAGACACTGGCTTATGGCCAAGACACAGACATTTTTGTCATCTTAAGGAGCACCCACTAAGTTCTTCTAAAGGTGTATAATAGGTGAGCAACGCTTCCTGTCAAAAGCCTTTTTGCATCTATGGCAATGATTCCATTTTCCCCCTAGTTCATGGTGAGCTATATAAGGATATGTTCTAATATGGAGTCATGATTTCCTTACATTCCAAAGTAGGTTCCACACTGCCACAGTGTTTCATTGTTTTCATGTGCTATGAATTGTTTCAAAGACCTTATTCCTGCCCGGTTATAAGGAGGTATGCTGTGAGTCCACATGTCAGCTGGAGGTGACTGTGACTGCCAGAGAGTGATGAACCTGGGCAGTATCTAGAAACAGCTGTCTGTCTCACTGAGGTCCAGAGAGGCAGGGTGATGCTACTGCTTGGCACCTGGTAGGAAAATGCCAAAAATGTAGCTAAACTTCCTATAAGGTCCAGGATAGCCCTCCACAACAAAGAATTCTGCAGATCAAAACATCAACAGTGCTGAGCTTGAAAAGCTCTGCTTTGAGTGACTGCAATCTGTCCATGATAGTGGCATCTGGTATTTGAAAAGATGGGTGGCTGTTGGCTATTGTAATGGTGACAGATTCAAATTTCTGAGAGAAGCCGACAGTGGGTAGGACCAGGAGCATTTGGTAGAGGAAAAAGAAGGACCAGGAGCCAGGAAATGGGGCCTTTCCAGTTCTCTCAGTGAAGACAGCAACAGGCCATTTGCCTTCCACTCTGTTGGGTAAAAACATCTAAAAATGCGTTTGTGAGCTGGAGAAGCCAAGACATTCACAGAAAAGCCCAAATTCAAGCCGGAATAAGCTTCACATAGGTGGCTGAGATCTCACTCAGAGGGACCCAGAGCCATGATCTGAAGTGGTTGCAGATTTCCACGAAACACATCCAGTGTTCTCAAGGGGAGACTGTGCCCAGCACCTGGGCTCACCAGACTTGTCACCTGTGTTTCGACACGTTGAGATCATACCACACTTAAAGTGTTACCTCCAATTTGGGGTCTCCATCAATCTCCACTACCTTCAAGCCATGCTTGTTCTTCAAGTGCCTGTTGTACTCCCATTTGGTGCCATACACAAAGCTGCAAACAGGACACTTCAGGCCACCTGCAAGCACAGACAGGTAAAAAGTGTTTAGAGCCAGTAAGCATGCTGCTGGGTCTCCTTCTGTCCAAATGTGTGGGATCTACAAAGTGCCTCATTTGGTCTCCAGCACCTACAGTCACTCAAGCTTACCACAGCACTGAAATAAAACAGCAACGGTAAAGCAGCTTTTAAGGTAGAGATTCGAGAACTTAATATACTTTTCTTATTTATTGAATAGGCCTTTGCAGAGAGCCTAATACCTGCTTGATATTTTAAATGCCAGGGAGAAACGAGGAATATAATCCCCTTGACCAACTGGATTGTGGCTAAAATCAATCTTTCATGTTGTTATCTGTAAATAACATTTTTTAAAGTCACTGAAGAGCAGTGGTTGATTTGTCAATCTCCTTTGCCTCCAAATGCTTCAAATCAGATGCTCAGTTCTCAACCGCCTTCCCAGAGAAGCTAAGTCACGAGTATAAATTCTCCTGTGGGTTTCCCAGGAAAGAATAAATTAAAAGGCTGGTCACATCCTGAAGTGTCACTCTTTATTGAACCAATTATATTTTGCACATGTTCCAGGAAGTGTTTAGATGCCTTAATTGGGATAATGTAAAACTCAAGGTAGAGAAAAACAAAACACTAAGGTCACAGAAGAGACTCTTTCTAAAATGCTATCAGAAGCAGCACTACATTGGAGACCGGACACTAATCTCTTAGCAAAAGATGCCAGTTCTAGCCAGAGGAGCCCGAAAGCAGTCCTGGCGTTAGGTGATCAGCACTCCAGACCAGAGTTGGGCCTCCACATGGGGCTGGGCCCAGACAGTGGGTGTCCTCACCAAAGTTCCCCTGCTGGAGTTTTTGCAGCCAGCTGACTATGCAGTTCCAGCAGCTCATGCCCCAGTGGGGAGCTGTTGGGTCTCACTTTCTCTTGCGCCATGTTTTCCCTATGGATAGCCTTTCCTCCCTAATATCATCCATAGACTGCATCCTGAGAGCAATGAAGCTCAACATTAACTTCATAAGGAAGGCTTGCTCCTCCCCTCCTCTTTAACCAGTTCTCCCTGTGTCAAACAGAACGCAGAGAGAACTAGTTAAAGAGTTTGAAAGTCACAGTGTTCATTTAATACTATCTTGCTTGCTCTTTGAATCCGGCCTCCTGCCGTGGCAAGATGCTCCCCCGCCCAGTCCCACGGCTGCCACAGCACATGTCCGAATCAGTTACTAAGCAAATGAACACTGTCTGTTTTCCTCCCATAACAATACCAATAGCCGTAACAGTCACATGTATCTACTCTCCAAGTGCACATGTCAAACACCACAGGCATAAGCTACACTCACTCCCCAACAATACTGGCATGATTACCTCATTTTAAACAGAGGCTTTGGACTGTGAAGTAGTATTTGCCTTAAGCCAAGACTGTAACCAGCTTGAGTTCGGTGCAGTAAACAATAATAGTGATCACAATTTCCATCAAATTCTTCCTGGGCAGTATGATGCACTCACTCTCAAGATCTCTTTGACTCAAACACCTGGGCCAGTTTCTTACCTTTATTCTCAATCCTGAAGCCTCACAAACAATCATTTTCACATCCCTGATATGAACATCAAGTGATGCCCAAAGCAGCTCATTTCTCCAGTGCCTCTGTGAGCTGAGCGAATCACAGGGATGCTTATGTTTAGGCAGCCAGAAGCTGAACTGAGGAGTATGTCTTAGGCTATTATCTTCATTTATTTATTGCGCATTCCGAGGCATTCTGTCCAGATGTTGAGTTTGACTGAATAACTTTTGTTAGAGCCAGGCAATCTCAGGGGCATGCACTACTCAATTCCATCCTCGTTCACATGCAGCTCCAATGCATGTCCTCTCCTGAACCAACTCCATGTCAGTGGACTCTGCACAGAGCATTGCCTACAGCTGGAGTTTCTTGTCTATTGCAGAACTGGAAGCTAATAGTACTTCCCTTCCCACCTTCCGCTCATTGCTCCCCAGTCTCCTGATCCTGGGTATGTTTAAGAGCATACAGCAGAAGCAAGATGGAGGAGAGACAAAGCCAGGTGACACTAGTCACCATCAGAAAGACCGGAAAGAAATGGACATCAAATTCTTAAGTTACAAAACATCCTACAAAATAAAAAAGGCAAAGTGAATGGCTATTTTCAGAATCTCAAAGACACTATTCTTTTATAGACAAGATCAAATGCATTGTTGTTTCTTAGTCAGGAGCATAAGTAAACTTCCTTTTAACCTCCCATGGTGGTTTGATTGAGAAATGTTCCCATAGGCTTGGGTATTGGAATACCTCATCCCCAGTTGGTGGTGCTGTTTGGGGAGGTTATAGAACTTTTAGGATGTGAAGCCTTGCTGGAGGAAGTGCATCACTGGGGGCCAGCTTTGCAAATGTACAGCCCTGTCCCACTTCCACTTCTCGGCTTCCTGCCTGTAGTTGAGGATGTGATTTCTTAGTTTCCTGCTCCAGCCATCTGCTGCCATGCCTCTCCCACCATTATGGACTCTCCCTCTAAAACTGTAAGTCAAAATAAACTCTTTCTTCTGTAAGTTGCTCTTGGTTGTGGTGTCTTATCACAGCAACATAAAGGGCACAAGACGAATATAACAAGGGAATATACATTCCCTGTTATCATGTATTAGTCACCTACCCTGCTGTCTTTCCTCATGAGCATCTTTGCAAAACCTCTCTCAGTCATGTCTTCCACCTTTGCTCATGGCTAAGACCAATCCTGCTTCTCCATGAAAGAGTTAAACTCAGCAACAACCAACAGCAAACTTCCTGAGGTCAAATGGAGGCTTCACAGTGAAACTAGAATACAGTTTTAGGGAAACTAATTCAGGGAGAAAAAAACAACCTCATATTATGTTTAAATTGTACTTAATATGATAATGCCCGGCATTAATTAAAACTTCAATCTTTGCCATAGCAACTTTAATTAAAGAACAACAAATAGAAATATGTAATCTTACCTGAATGTATAACTATGCCATTTAATTGACATCAGAGCAGAGAGAAATAATTTCTCCTTCAATTAATTAATTTCTTAGTGTGCACAGTAAAGGTCAACAGAAGGCCTGATGAGCTACTCACAACCCTGGCATTAAGTGCTCGGTAAAGTTGCAAATGGCCAACTACATTTTCCTCACATGGACTGCTTAACCAAAAGAAAAGGTAGGGGGTTCAGGAACAACTTTAAAAGCTCACCATGGTAGCCTTGCTCTTTACAGACTGTAACCTATTAGAAATCTAGAGGATTTCCAGGCATTAAGACATTTGCCCTTCTTTGTGGTGCCTGATGTTATGGAAGACTCCATTTCATGTTCAATAACATCAGTCTGGGAACAGCACAGAACATGAGGAAGGCAGGCAGGCAGGCAGGCAGATCATACTTGTGTGAGCCTGGTGAACCTCCTTACACTCTTAAAGTCTGAGCTTTCTCTTCTACTAAGGTAAAGATAGCAGTCCTCATATCCTCATGGTAGCTACAGCACAACAGGCAGAATATAGGGTCTCCCAGATGGATACACTAACCCTCGGAACATGTGAACACATAGCTTGCATGGGAAAGGGACTTGGCAGATGTGATTCAGCTAAGGACTCTGTGATGAAGATCATTCTGGAACATGGAATGTATCTAATATAATCAAAGGGAAGACTGTCATCAGAATGGCATGATAGGAGAAAAACTCCTCTGACCATTCTTGGCTTCAAAGGTAGAAGAAGGGCCCACAAGCCAAGGCATGGGGTAACTTCTAGAAGCTGGACAAGGTCAGAAAGCAGATATTTCCCTCACAGATGTAGATTTGTTAACATCTCTATTTTAGCTTAGTGAGCCTCAGTGTGCATATCTGAACTTTGTAAGGTAACAAATCTGCATAGTTTTAAGTCATTTGCTATAGTGGCTTTGGGAAACTAGTACAGGCACTCAGGGACTGGAGCAGAAGCATTAAGGAACGTGGATACTGAATAGTTTAAATTCACAAGATGAGTAAGTGAAATGTGGACACCAGTTCTTGTGGATATTCTCATTTCCTGTTGAATAAGAAAGTGTTACTCCGAGTGACCTTTCCCTGTCTAGTGGGTTCTGTTGTGGCCTGTGGCCTTGGTCTTGCTGAGATGCTTCAAAGCCTTATTAAGAATGTCTGGGTCCCCATGAAACCCTACTATACCCAGGTTTACCAGGAAATTTGGATGGGAATGGGGTTAATGAGCTACATCGTTTATAAAATCAGGAAAGCTGATAAAAGAAGTAAAGCTTTGAAAGGCTCCAGTCCTGCACCTGCCCATGGCCATCATTAACTGCTCCCTGAGTCCACTCACGATGAATCCTGTCGGCTAAACTGAAGCAAGCTGTGTTAGGTGGGAACATGGAACATCGCTGTGCACTTACCTAAGTACCATTTACAATGTGGCATTAATAAATGTGTGTGAGCAGCAAAAAAAAAAAAAAAAAAAAAAAAAAAAAAGAAAGTGTTACTCCTAGTGACCTAAAGTGCTGTTGGATCACACCGGGCCATAGGACTCAGGGTTTTCTGAATCCTGTGTCAAACCCTAGCCTCTCTTCCCATAGGAGCCTTGAGAATAACAGCATAGGAGAACGACAGCAGAGAAAAACAAGCCTACTTTATCATTAGCTGGCTGATATCCTGGACTCTAATGAGGAGTCCCTGGTAAACACATCTCAAGTAAGGTCTTCTCCACTTCTCTCTGGGCGCTGAGACCATTGGGAAGGGCTGAGCAAAAGAAACAGGTTGTATAGTCAACCTTGAGCCAAATTAGTGACTAGCCTTGGGAATGAAGATAAGAGGGACAAAAAGAGCACCTCCCATGAGACTTCGAAAGTGCAATCTAATCAATATCCCAGTGTGAGACCACGCCCGCTCCTCACCCTCATCCCCCTCTTCTGCTTCACCAAATACTGAATCAGGAGACTGGATTAGCCTGGTCACATCGCCATTGCCCTCTGCCAGCTTCTAATTTGAAAACAGGTGAATAAGCATACCAACCTTTAGGACTATATCATAGGAAAAATTAACCCATTCAATAATAATCAATAATAAGGCATACCATCACACCACTAGAAGCCTCTACCAACAACTCATTGAATCTTGATTTTAGATATTTTAAACATGTCCATAAATTAAATTGATGACTTCTGAGCTACTTCACAGTTTCTGGATTTTCTGCTACACTATTTCCTGAGATTAGCATGAATAATACGATATGCATGTGCTCCCATGGATACAGATTTACATTTTTCTAATTCAGTAGTTCAAAATAACAAAGACTTCAGCAGAAGCCAAAAATGAAGCCTTCGTGACATACCTCCTGTCATTTCTCCTCTGGTCGTGACTATCTATTGTCACTTCAGGGACTCTCAAACAGGGGCTCCACAGAGGGCTCAGCCACTGTGAGAAGCAGCTGATGGTACTCCCAGACAGGACCTTCTCTCATGTGGAAGGGAAGAATCCTTTAGCCACACCATCAGAACATGAGGCCCTGAAAGGAGCTGCCTAGTCCCAGTGCTACTGAACAAACGAGACAAGCAGGTTCCAACTCAGGAAGGAATGCAGATGAGTGCCACCATAAAGTCACCTAGTTTGGTACAGAGTTTCAGTGGCTAGCATTGGGCTGGCCACACAGAAGAGGCTGAAAAGACATGTGCATGAGGAAACATGTAGACAAATGTCATAGCTTAGGGTTTTCATCAAGCATTTACTTCATGTCAGGGATAGCTGGAAGTATTAGAGAATAAGATCTAATTTTTGCAACTACTGTTGAGGGCAGGTATTAGATTCCCCTGTGATGATTCTGAATGCAAGATCAAGTACAGGGAAGATAAGTACCTGGTCCAAAGGCCACGATGTGCAGAGACCCCAGTTCAGGTCTGTGTGGCTCCCAACCCTGTGCGTGTTCCAGAGAATCTAAAGAAATCTGACAGGGTACTTTGTGGTACTGGGAAACTGACCTTTGCTAAGTCCCATCTGCATCATATCACACACCACTTAGAAAGGAGTTATGACTTCATGAAGCCTGGCACCAAAGCACCTTACACACCTCAGTGCCTATGACTGCTAACCTAGCTCTCAAGCAAGCTTTAATCAGGCATTGGTGAAGGGGCAGGAGTGGGGGGGCCTGCCAGGTATGTCTTCCTTAAACAGCACAATATATACATTTGTATAGGAGAATGCTTCAAATCCATATTGATGATCAACTGATGACTTAGAGAAATCTACCCTCAGAATATGAGATGCACATACATTACAAGCCAAGAATAAACTGCTTCATGTAATGCTTAGGAGAAGTCTAATGTCTAAATAGTACCAAAGTAATGAAGACACATTTAGGTGTCTGCTTCTTCAACAAGGCCCTAGAATGGGACTGGGAGGTAGGGATGGAGACACATGAAAGAAAATGATCAAGCACTGATCTTCAAAGCTTAATTATGAAACCCAGGTCCTGTTAGAAAATGCCAATTGATTAGAAAGTGAACAGAAAACTTGGGGCATAAAACAGTTCAAGTTCAGCACAGTTTTGGCAAGGCAGTGATGAAAGTCTAAAAGCAGTGATAGCTTCATCAATCAGATTCATGGGCCTGTCCCACCAGCCACACTGAACATCTATTTTCTGCCAATCAAATCCAAGAGTGTGAAGAATGTGAAAACTAAGCCCCAGCTTCCCACTCATTGTTTTCGGTGACTCTAAGTCAAATCCATTCTCCCTCATGACTCCTGGACATGACGACTGTCGTAAAAAAAATAATGCAATGGTGGCTAGCGGTGCAACTCAATGGGAAGGCGCTTGCCTACCATGTGCAGGGCCTTGAGTTCCATCCTCAGCACAGAAAAGGAAGACCCCAAGCAATGGTCCCAAAAGTTTTAAATATTTTCAGGAAAAAAAAAAAGCAAATCTAGGAATGAAAGTCTTTTGTGCCAGATACCCCTGAACAGCATCCTCTCTAGCCTCATGGAAGATGGTGCTCTGTAGTCAAGGAGTCCAACAAGGACAGGCTAGGTGACTGCCTAAGACAGCACAGCTCAGGGAGAGGAAACCCAGACTTGAGCCAAGATCCTCCCCCTCTGCTGCACCATCCTGCTCCTGGCATCATAAAACTTCTCCTGAAGAAAACAAACAGCCCATTTTCTCTCTTGCACTCCGATAAATTTCTGATGGATAGCTCGGAAAGGATCCTGAGAGTCTTAGCTGCTCATCTATTCCTGTTCTGCTCTGTCACTGAATGCTGCTGGATATAGACAATCCATTTGTGTTACATGGAGATGCATCTCTAGGCAACTCAGCAAGGGATGCTTTGTGCTGAATCGGAAAAGTAAGTATCCCTGGCTGCGACACAGCTCTTGGTCCTCCATCTGGTAGCCAGACAGGTTTGTAAAACCTCCCTCAGCTCCACAGAGTCACCAGCTAATAAGAAGCGGTGACTAAAGCTACTCACTGCAGTCAGTCCTAGCTGAATTATTAGAATGGAGACATAAAGACAGCCATATTTCTCTGTGTGGTAACAGCACGTGTGTTATGCTCTCTTCGGTGGTAATGTATGGTTATTTATTTTCAATAAAACCTCAAAAAGAAAAACTCTGAAATTTTTCAATATTTACAGGGTTTTTCATTAATTCTCAATAAATGTTCAAAATATTTTTCAGGATAGCTAAAGTACCTGTGTACTCAAAATGTGTTTTTCTATAAATCTCCCCCCAAAGTTCAACTACTAAATATATCTATAGTAGCACTGGTTACAATTTTATTTTTAAATCTAATTAAAATATAATTACATCATTTTCCCTTCCCACTCTTTCCCTCCTACCTGCCCCATGTCTAGCCCCCTCCCTGGAGTTCATGGGGTCTTCTTTAACATCAAGGAAGGGAAGACATAAAGACTGTAAGAGTCAAAGGACCATGAAGTGTTCTGTGAGATCACACCTTCTAGCTATGCTACAGAAGCTACACCCATGAAATCTCAACAACATGGCTTCCGACCCAAGACCTAAACAATTCCACAACCAGCTGACATCCCAAGATAGATGGGGGGAAATCTCACAGGGCCCAACACATGGATGAAGAGCTAAAAGCAATTAACAACTCCTAAGAGAGGGAAAATTAGTCTTCCATGGAGAAGATCCCCTAATTGATTATCCAATACCAAGTAGTCAACCATAGAAACATACCCTAGAAACAATACCAAGTAGTCAACCCTAGTAACACTGAATGACTCTGCAGGTTATATTTATGCTTATTTTTTTATATTTATATGTACTAGTAATAGTTAAAAAGAGAAAAAAACCTTAGAAACTCCATATTTTTCAGCAACAGAACTTTTAAGCTCTTACATGCAATGCTGTATTACCAACAGCCCTCAGGAGTTATAATTACAAAGTCAAAGACTGTAGCAAAGAACAACAAAAATGTTCTTGTCGATAACACTGAATGAAGACAATAAGGCCTAAAATTCCTACCCTGCAAACAGTATGTGCAAACCAAGAGTAGACAACAGTATTGGTGAATATTGTGGCGAGTACCAGAGACTGAAACTTTTACCACCGCCCTTTTAGAGCACGACATTACAGTTGCAATTCTGACTCGTGCCTTCTGGTGAATAATGAGGGTGGCGATGACATACCAACAGAGTGGAAGAACTAGCGTGATGCCAAGTCTGTGGGTTAGAACTGAGCTGTCAGTGTCTAGCAGTGCTTCTCAGCAGGCCTGGGCCCCTCACCTACCTTGCTGGATGAGTGCTTCAGCCGCAAGCTCCCCGCTGCCCACGTTGGCATACTCCTCATTGGGGTGCTTCCTGTTGTAATGTCGCTTCAGAGATCCAGAGATGTTACACGAGTAATGACAATGGGCACAGCGGAAAGGCTAGGGGGACAAGGAACAGAAATGGTGAGCCTCTGCCAACTTCCCCAAGTGTGCCTCCAGGTGAGTGTACGACGCCAGCATATCTGCAAATGAGCGGGCCCAGTAGACCCTGTCACTGGGGAATGGCTCGTCCCAGTTAGGGTTTCTAGTGCTGTGATAAAATACCATGACCAAAAGCAACTCAGGGAGGAGAGGACTTATGGGAGCTCACATGCCCTGGTCACAGTACATCTGGAAAAAAAAGTCAGGCAGGAGCTCAGAGTAGGAACCTGGAGGCAGGAGCTGAAGCAGAGGCCATACAGGAGTGCTGCTTACTAGTTTATTCCCTATGGCTTGCTCAGCCTGCTTTCTTATACTATTCAGGACCATCACTCAGGGTGACACTGCCTCCTGTGGGATGAGTCCACCTACATCAGTCATTAATCAAGAAAACATACCACAATCTTGCCCACAGGCCAATCTGGCGGGGGCATTTTCTCAATTGAGGTTCCCTCTTGCCACATGACTCTAGCTTACGTCAAGCTGACATCAAAACTAACCAACACATCCTGCTTCCATGCAGCCCCAAGTGGCCAGGGTAAGGTAGGTCCCAGGGATGCCACTAAACAAAACTGCAGTCTTTACTTCATGATTTCTCTTCTTGTCGACCCCTGGCACCGAAGAAGATAAATAAAATAGCAATATGCCAACCAATCACTATTTTAAGTGGATGCCATTAAAAGCAGTTCCTGTTACAATCAAATCCTTGATACTTGTTCCTTCGTCTAAACAACTTCCTTAGCGACGGTTCCCTGTCAGAATCTATAAAAATGCACAGAGCCAGGCTGTGGGGACATGTAGCTGGCAAGAGCCACTGCAGCCTGACCTAGGTCAGAGGAAGCACTTGCAGAATAAAGTCACAAATGGATCCACAGCCTTGTCTGGCCCCCTTGCATACTGCCTCTGGGAACTCAATGTAAGGAAGGGAAGGAGTACCCATCAGGTACCCTTACGAAGATCCTTGGCTTCAGCCTCAAAAAAGCTATGTACCTGAATCACTGCCATATGCTAGGCTCTTTCTCATACCAAAATGTCCTCCTGTGTCATGGTGCCATGTAGCTCAGACAGAGTGGCAGGAATCCTGTTTGGCATTTGGGCCCATCTATCAACACCAGCTTTCTATCAAGGCAGTAAGAAGCAGCTCATGGGCTGTGGTGATGTGTTCCCCAAAATATTATGTACCCTAATAAACTTATCTGGTTTCAGAGAACAGAACAGCCACTAGATATAGAGGCCAGGAAATGGTGGCACACACGCCTTTAATCCTAGCATTCCAGAGGCAGAGATCCATCTGGATCTCTGTGAGTTCAAAGCCACACTGGAAACAGCCAGGTGTGGTAACAAGAGCCTTTAATCCCAGGAAGTAATGGCAGAAAGCAGAACAGTATATAAGTCGTGAAAACCAGGAACTGGAGCTGGTTAAGCTTTCAGGCTTTTAGCAGCAGTTCAGCTGAGATTCATTCTGGATGAGGACTCAGAGACTTCCAGTATCAGTATCAGCTGAGGAATTGGCAAGGTGAGGTGGCTGTGGCTTGTTCTGCTTCTCTGATCTTCCAGCATTCACCCCACTACCTGGCCCCAGGTTTGTTTTATTAATAAGTCCTTCTAAGATTCGTGCTACAATGGGCCCCCAAGATGGCCTCAGTCCTCTGGATGTTGCAGGAGGTGCTCAGATGAAGCATGTTTAACCTCACAGGTGGAACTCACCTGCAGTGGCACCTCAGACAAGTAGCAAAATGTCTCTGAGCTCTTTCTTCATCAGAAACCTGAGGATAATAGCTACCTTGTTAGGCCATGCTCTGGATGAAGGGGTGGAACACAAACGAACAGCTGAGACACTGCGCTGAGAGCTCCCTATGATCTCCATCAGCAATTTCACAACAACTCTTGCACTCACAGAGGCTGACGCATCACTGTGTCTATTATGACCACCTGGACTCCGTGACTGACAAATGCATCCATCTTTTCACCATTACTATGCAGAGGCACTAAAGCAATAACAGCAATGACTGAGCGTGGAGAGAACCAACCAGCAGCGGGGATGCCCTCCCTGACCCGAAGCTTCCATGGCCTCTAGCAATGGCTTCTAGTCTTCCCACAGAGAGGCAGTGAGGAGAGACAGATGGGTAAACACAAGGAACCCCTTTGCCTAAGTCTTCTCTCTCCTTACTGTATACCCACCCACTCCTTCGAAGCAGCTTCTGCCCATGCCTTCCACTCCTCCCCTTCCCACTCAGGGCTCTGTCATCTCCCAGGAAAACAGTTCCCAAAGGTTTGGCCAACACCGTCTTGTCAGACCCCATGTCCCATATCTGTCAGATGGTGCCACCTCCCCGTAAAAAAAGGACATGGCAGCACTGCTATTGCCAGCTTCTGCTGATAGCCTCGGCACTATCTGACAAGATCGGCTGTTCAGCCCTGATATTCAGGGTTGACTCTCTCTAAGGCACTGCCTTGAGGCCTGTTAGGTCTGTCTGCTCTGGTTTCCATGATCATTTTTACACCATTGACGGCTGGATGTGAACATTCGGTATGACCCCTCCTCTCTTTCCCCAGGTAGGACTAGTTTTCTCCACAGGGAAATGCTGCAAGCATAACTCCAAGCAACTTCAGATTCATATCGTACTACATAATCTGCTGATCATTCAGACAAAAAAGCTGGCGCTTACCACAGCCACTTTTACCACTCAACCACTTCTGTTACCTAGTCCCAGAATCCGCCCCGCCGCTCTCCGCATGTCACGCCAGTGGAGAGACGGATGCCATTTCAACTGTATTGATTTTAGCACTGGAGATTGACACCTAGGTTTAACTGCACTGTTCCCTTGCACTGTTAGGCAAGCACTCTGCCACTGAACAATGTCTCCAGCCCAAATCCTCTTAAGAGACATGTTGGGAGCTGGAGAGATGGCTCAGAGGTTAACAGCACTGGCTGTTCTTCCAGAGGTCCTGAGTTCAATTCCCAGCAGCCACATGGTGGCTCACAACCATCTATAATGAGATCTGGTGCCCTCTTCTGGCCTGCAGGCATACATGCAGGCAGATCACTACATATATAATAAATAAATAAATCTTTAAAAAGAGAGAGAAAGAAAAAAAGAAAGAAAGAAATGTCATACTTCAGGAAGGCCCAGGAATTTATTGTTTTTCTACAAAAGAAAGACAAAGAAGCTTCAGGAAGTCCCCAGAGAACATCTACATCAAAAGTATCCTGGGACACAAAATATTTAGTGCTGTCCTATGCAGAGCTATATTTTTGCAATCAGTCCTTCATGGAACCCTTGTAGTTTGGACCACAGGCCTAGAACAAAGGCAAAACTTGTAGGGGTTTCTCATCTACCAAACACACAGGGGCAAAAGGACTACACTTCCAATAAAGGACTATTACAAAGTTAAAAGCCACACCACAGTCTAGTGTTTTCCTCTCTAAATAAGCAAACATTCTGAATTTATTATTTTTGGAACGCTAGCATTTACACAGACATCAAAAAAAGAAATGGAGAATGTTATACTGCCCACATGGGGTAGTCAGCAAGTAACAGCCGAGAAAGAGAGGGGCAATCAAAGTAAGAAATGATCCTACAAGCCAAATTCAGACGGTGGAGCCAAGTCCATCCTTCATGTGGCAAAGCAGATAAATTGCCACATGAGAGTTTCAAAGCCTTTTAGTTCCCATGCAGACTCCTGCGAAGAATTTCTAATGAGAAGAAAAATGGCAAACAGGTATGCCACGAGGAAAGAGAAGGTGCAGATGAGGTCAAATGAGAGCTCAGTCCCCAAGCGACAGATTTTTAGCCACATGTCAATTTTTGCATTGGAAGGCTCAGGGGAGCCTCCCTGTAGGCTCCCCTACACCCTCCCATGTAGACTGCGGTATTGGGCCAATGGATACGGTGAGCTCAGCACTAGGCTGAGCAGATGTCTTTCTGGTGAACTGTTCTAGGGCTTGAAAGATAATGACTCCTTTCCCTGGGCTCGACTCTGTTCCCTAAACCTTTTCCGTCATTCCATGAAATCCCCTGCCGGGGTCCTCTGTCCTAAACTACATTCACTGAGCCACACCTGGACCTTTCTGGCAAACCAAGTTCTAAGTTGAGAAGCCTTGGTAGTGTCAATCGGAGAACTCTCCAGCCGCTATGGCAGGTGGGAAGGCAGGCGAACCATAGCTAACCCACTCTGGTTGTGTTACTGATTCAGATCTTAAAATTCATATCCGAAGCATCGATGTGCTGACCTCCTACTGTGAGTGAGACACTGTTCTCTGACCTGGAGATCCCATGATGAATGAAGGCAGGCTTGTAATTCCCTGAATATATATGAGTTTCCAAAGATTAAATGCTACCTAGGCAAACTAAATCATACAACTTGGTTCATACACCAGATACTCTCAAATAGCAAATGGCACTGGACCTCATAAGGGAAGTTATTTATTCTGAACCTTCAGAACAGAATCCAGCCAAGAGTTAGGGAGACATAACTCATGGCATCCACATAGTTCACTTGGAAGAAAGCCTAAAGTTCTTACTGAGGTTCAAGAGAAAGGGAATAGAAAACAGACAGGGAGCTGTCAGCCATAACTTCTGTTCAGGTGCACTGGAGTTACTTAACCAGCTTTCTGAGCTCTAACATCATAACTAAGATGTTTCATCTAATATTTCCTGAGCTACTGTCTGTTGAGTAGCCATGCTTTTCATGGACTCATTCTTCTAAGTCTCACAATTTTATATGGGTACAATTATTGTTCCCATTTTACTGATAAGAAAATGGAGGCACAGAGTGATTTAGGAACTTGTCCAAAGCCTTATAGTCTCCTAGTCTGCACTGTTTTGGAACCCCAGGCAGAGCTAATTGCAAGGAAATGATTTAGTTTTTCACTGGCCATCTGGGCATCTATCTTCCTCACAGCTCTTCTCGGGGGATTACAGGCTGGCCTTCTAAGATATCATAGATAGGGGCCAGCCCAGAGTTAACCATTAACTAATAACAACCATCAACTAACAGCCATGGTAGACTTGGAAAGACTAAGGCCACTGCTGGTTTTCACTGTGATGCACAAGTATGAGCATGTGCCTGCACACACACACATACTCACACACCAACTGTTAATGTGTGCTCTGTGGAAACACTAATATTAGCCTTTAGGAGCGAACATTAGGTGTCAAGCAAGAGAGTGACAGCCTCATGTGGGCAGTAAAGAATATCAGTGTCTTTTTTGATGTCTGTGCAAATGCTAGCATTCCAAAAATAATAACTTCATATTTGCTCAGAGAAGAAAGCACTAGAATATGATGTGGTTTTTAACTCCATCAAACTCCTGTATTTGAACTGTAGACATTTTGTTCACATTTTTTTGCTCTGGAAACTAAACAGAGGATGGACTGAAAGAAACAAGAGTGAGGCATGAACCAATCATCCTTTGCTTCAGTGGTATAGGCAACAGGCGCTGAGGGCCACAGTGAGTCGGGGGAACAAATATCCATGCAAGAATGCGAGCAGCTAGAGAGAAGAAAAAGGGACGTCAGATGGATCCAATGGTTGAGATGGTGTGTGGGAAGAAAGAGGCTAAAAGCCTCAAGTAAAGGGGTCATCTAGATCACAGAAGAGAAAGAAATGATACCAGTCTTATGGAGGTAAAAGTAGGAAGTCTAGACCACCAGGCCCCCAGACCAGAGATGAGTAGAGCCATAAATCTTAAACACAAACAACTCCTGTGGTATAGATGTCTATCTGGGCATGGGAACTTGGAAGATGCTCTATGACTGAATGTGGCTGTAGCAAGAGACCTGGCAGTTCTGTATTACACTGGTGGCCCAGAGAGATGGACAGGAAGGAGGGCTGCAGAGAGGGCACTCAGGCAGAGGAATCAGAAGCTTCTGGAGTTGTGGGGTCCAAGGCCACTGTCCTCAGAGTGGGAGAGACGGTAGAATCAAGTACACCGAGAATCGCAATTAGAAATGGCCTTACCAGTGTCCACAGGCCAGACACAGAGAGAACAGCTCTGGTAAGCTCACTGAAGAGTTCACTAACAGGGTGAAAACAAAAAGCTGAGTTCAGCAAGCTGCTGGGGTAATATGGGGCAGGAGTGAGTTCTGGGTCATGGGCCAATTCTCAGAAGATATCTACTCTTGACCCACAGTGCAGGCTGAAAAAAAGGTGCAATTGAATTTGTAAGGCAGTGGCTCCCTAAGTTCATGGATTTTTATCAGAAAAAGTCTCATCAGTGCAAACAAGTGCTACATTCCAGTTTCGGGTGTGTCCCCAAAGGCTCAGAGACCCAAATGTGAACCTCCCCTATGAGATGGACCTTTCCATGCAGAGGATGGCAGTATCAGATGACTCTAGTGTGGGAAATCTGGGGATGTGGAGCACAATTTTATAAGCCTAAGTTTGACATCCTGGGTGAGATAGACTTAGAAAATTAAAACAGAAGATAAACCACTTACTTGTTTGACATCCTGGTAAACACAGGAAAAGAAAATGTTGCTGTAGCAACCTGTACCAAGTGGACTAGTTGGTGGAAGATATGTATTAGATGGAGCATTATTAGACTGCAAGTACCTTCACACTATAGTGGGCCCGGAATGATGGCATTATCATTGTTACATCAAGCAAGAGTAAGTAAATGCAGTAAAACCATGACTGAATCAGAAACTAAGAGGTGGGCTCAGATATCGGATCCACCACTAGTCAACCATGACAACTCCAGTTGTTTTTTGGGGAGGGGAGTGCATGTGCCCACTCTCAAGTGTGTTCATATTCATTGGTACGGTGTGCGGGTGGAGGTCAGAGGTCAACCTCAGATGTTGCTCCTCAGAAGCCACCATCTTGTTTTGTTTCTCATTGGCCTGGAGGTCACCACTTGGGCTAGAGATCCACAGATTTCCACCTCGCCAGTACTGGGATTACAAACTCACACCTCCACACCCTGCCTAGCTTTACTCTCCTCTCCAACACTTTTAATTCCCTAATAAACTGCTGCTCACCTGCCAAGGTTGCAAAGAGGTCACAAAAACAGAACAGGACTGTAATTTGAGAAGTACAAAATGCAACAGGTCTCAGGACGTTTGTGCTTAATCAGTTGCACAACACGTCAGGCCTTTATAGTCACAAGTTCCATTTCTGGGGATTCAATCAAGGATCCAAAGTTCTTTTAAATTCTCAAAATTCTTTTAGGTTCTCAAAATGTGTCTGTTCTGAGCATGTGCAGATGTCTATAACAACTATTTAAATTGTAACATTGCTTTCGGTATGGAATGTTAATCTGGAGACAAAGTATTTGTAATGCGCCTGCCTCAGTCATGTGCATATCCTGGGCCATCTTACAGAAAGGACTTGAGCATATGCAAATACTGGTGTCTGTGGAGAATTGTGGAAGCAAGCTCCTCACATGCTGAGGCTGAACTATGCCTACATTTACCAACTTGGTCATCTGAGACTTGAAAAACCTCCCGGTAGATAGTCCTACCAACTCTCCATGAGAACCTCCCTTCCCTTTCCACCCTAGAGAAGACCTCCTCTTCCTATAGCAGAGAGGCCTGTCTGCAGCCTGAGGCATGCAAAGCAAGATCCACCCCCTCACCAAGCACCATGATCCTCCCACCATCCGCAAAGGCTTCAAAGTATCCCTCCCACATCACCACAACCGCACCATCTCTGTACACACTGACGGTGACTCATGCCTGTGACACACTCCTATAAACAGGAGTAAAGAGTTTGCTATTTTCCTGGTGCTGAGGGTCGAACCAATGAGGTACACCACAAGCCACTGAAGACATTTCCTTAGTGCTGCATTTTAAGTGAGTTAGCAAAGTGATCGGCAGTCAGAGAACAGCCGGTACACTTCTTTTTGAGGGTGGGATAATCAGACCACAGAAGTTGTTTTCAAAGGTCACAGCACCTTCACAGTCTATTTAGCCATCAACTAAGTTCAGCTTTGTCATGGAGACACCCAATTAAACATCCATTCATCTTTTGTCTACAATCATACTTTCACATTGATGAAAATATGCCTAGTATTAAACGATGCCAGAGAAGAGAGAGCCTGGCTCTAACAGGCTCCAGATTATACTCAAGCTTTGTGTGCTGACCAGGAGAAGCCACTTTGCTAGGACCTCTCCGCAGTGCCCAGCAAGGAATCTCAGAGCTCAGATTTACATACAGCCAGTCACTAGGTAGTCTCCATCTCCCAGACAGCCAGCGGAGGCAAGAGAACAGTAGGAAGTAGGAAGAAAATAGGGAGATGCGAAGGGAAAAGAACGGATAAATTACTTCAGTGTGTGTGGGAGAGAGGGGGAGAGAGAGGGACTGTGGGAGAGAGGGAGAGAGAGAGAGAGAGAGAGAGAGAGAGAGAGAGAGAGAGAGAGAGAGAGAATGGTAATATATCAGGCTCAGGGCCAGATCCGCTGTAAAATATATAACCAACTGAGGTAAAATATCCTTTCTAATAATGTGAGAACAAAATGAGCCATCTTAGAAATAAGACCAAAATGCTTTCACCCTAAAACTAAGGCCTAAGATTTCTCCTTTGAGGAACAGGCCATTAGTTACTGAAACCAGTCAGTCCAGATTCCAGAAACCAGGAAGTGTAAAAGTACAGAGTCACAAGGTAGTCACAAGGTAATGACTGCCTGAGTATGGAATGTCCTCTCCCTGGTTTCCAGGGTAACTGACCACAGAAATGTCCCCACCTAAGGGCAGCCAATGAGAAATGGTGGCGGGCAACCACCCCCTTAGAAGTAAGATTAAGCCATGATTTCTAGAAAGCCCCTAGAAGCGAGCCAATCAGAATTGTACCCATACTAGCACCCCTAAATGATGTAACCTTGTGATTTTTCCCTTTAAAAACTGAGCTTGCAGAGAGATGGGCACTTCCTCCAGCCTCCACTGCATTGGATGTACTGGACAAAGTCCCTGCCTAGGCTTGTATTGCTTTTGGATATCCAGAATTAAACCTTGCTTTTGCATTCTGGCATGCTCGTCTTTGGTGGTCTCTCTGGGGGTCGCGATCTGGGCACAACAAATAAAATGCTTATATATGTGCATAAACACTTATATATGTGCTATCACTTGCCAAGTGTTATGTTAGGAAGCAGAGGTAAGATTACAGCAGAGTTAGATCCATCAGGTCATTGCCACACCTACAGACGGCTTTTGCTCCCACACCTAGTTCTCTCATTATCTGAGCTACCCTCTCCGCAGACTCTAGACTTGGATTTATGAGATGTTTTACCACTGTGGTGACCTCAGGAGGTAATCCCTACTGCTACAGGAACATGCTCCTTGCATAAGCTTGAAGACCTAAACACATAAAGGACCACTCATACACAAACACTGTGTATACAATCCACGGTAAGAGATACTTTCCATGTACTTGCTTGGCCTCACAACAATCTTGTAAACTGGAAATGCTTCTTTCCTTCCTTTCCTTTCCTTCCTTCTTTTCCTTCCTTCCTTTCCTTCCCTTCCCACCTTCCTTCCTTTCTTTTCATTTAGACAGTTAATTGAATTTAACAATGATTATGTGACCTGCCTAAAGTCACACAGGAGGAAACAGATGCAAGAGCAAATGCTGACATAGACACATGTTGAGTTAACTCCAAACCCTTTGACCAAGTTCAAGCACAGCAATGAATTCAACTAAACATGCCCAAGGAATTTAGAGCACATATTCCCTTATACAGCCCAAACTACCTACAGGCAAGGAAAAAGAATGATGCTAGATTAATGTAAGAGTTTAAAAGATAGTAAGAACAAAAAGACATTTGAAGCCAGGTATGATGGGGTATAGCTTTAATACCAGCAATCAGGAAGCTGAGGCAGGAGCATCATGATTTTGGGGCAAAACTGAGCTACACAGCAAGTCTCTTAAAACAAAACAATAACACACACACACACACACACACACACACAATGAGAGAGAGAGAGAGAGAGAGAGAGAGAGAGAGAGAGATCTGTGTAAAGCCTAAGAAAAGCCTCTGAAGCCAATGCAGGCCCAAGTCTAAGCTGTACCATTTCATCACCAGGGAAGGCCTCTTGACCTTTTTTATGCCTCTCTTTTCTCATCTATCAAATGGATATAACGTCGGCTCCTGTAAGGATGGAGTAAGATACTATAAATACAGCATATGACACATGATAAGTATTTCCTGTGTGAGCTGTCACCACCACTGTTATTTTCGAAGTCAACATGTTATAGAAGAAAATGACAGAAAAGAAATAGGAAATTAACAGCTGCAGCAAGAGAACAGTTTCACAGCAGTTACACAGATAGAACGGAGCCTCGTTTTTGTTGCATCAGGAAACACTGAAATGTCAAGAAGACAGCCACATTTTTACCTGTTCTAGCAAGACTGTGAACAGCACAATTCATGACATCCTACTGATTTCTTCAACTGCCTGTACCCAATCAGAAACGACAAGCCCACAGCTACCAGGAAAGAAGCCCTGCAGAAATAGTGATGGGAGCAGAGAACACAGCAGCAGGCACAGAGCAGAAGAGGAAAGAAGTAAGGATGGGAATGGAATATACTGCTCAAGGATCTCAAACTCCCTGCTAAAGACCCAACAAGGCCTTGGCCAAGGTGGACTCCACCAACTGAGCAAGTAGTTATGGTAAACAAGAGCTGGTGGCAGGACCGTGGTGTACCTGACCTTCTGTGTCCTTGTGCCCCCTTAGAGCAATGGATCAGGAGATGGTTCCCACCATCTCCTGTGAGCCATGGAACTTGGGCATTTTCCTCTAACCCCTGATGTGTTAGTTTCCTCCTCTGAAATCTGGGGGTTAAAAAATACTGTCATAGCCGGGCGGTGGTGGCGCATGCCTTTAATCCCAGCACTCGGGAGGCAGAGCCAGGCGAATCTCTGTGAGTTCGAGGCCAGCCTGGGCTACCAAGTGAGTACCAGGAAAGGCACAAAGCTACACAGAGAAACCCTGTCTCGAAAAAAAAAAAAAAAAAATACTGTCAGACTGAT
This sequence comes from Peromyscus californicus insignis, assembly GCF_007827085.1. Taxonomy (NCBI): domain Eukaryota; kingdom Metazoa; phylum Chordata; class Mammalia; order Rodentia; family Cricetidae; genus Peromyscus; species Peromyscus californicus. Next base: position 33,806,137 of record NW_026294503.1, read on the forward strand.
TGAAGTGCCAGGACCCAGAGGCTGGATAGCCAAGTTCAGGGAATCCTACTGAAGAGAGGGAAGAAGGATTGTACAAGCAGAGGGGTCAAGGAAATCAGAAGAAAACCCTCAGAATCAACTAACCTGGGCTGATAGGAACTCAGAGTCTGAATCGACAACCAGGGAACCTGCATGGGATAGGACAGACCTGGGCCTTCCACATATATGTGACAGATGTGTAGCTTGGTTTACTTGTGGGACTCCTGACAGTGGGAGCAGGGGATATCTCTGACACTTTTGCTGGCATTTGGGGCCCTAGTCCTCATACTGGGTTGCCCTGCCCACCCTTAATACAAGGGGAGTACTTAGTCTTACTGCAATTTGATATGTCATGTTTTGTTGATATCCATGGGAGGCCTGGCCCTTTCTGAACTTTCTAGAAACGGAGGAGGAGTAGATTGGAGAGGGTGGGCAGAAAGGAGGTAGGAGAGGGAATGGGAGGAGAGGAGGGAGGAGAAACTGTGGTCGAGATGTAAAAGAAATAAATTTAATTAATTAAAAAAAACATAGTCCAAAAAAAGAACAAAAAACTGTCAGAACACAGTTACTGTAAAAGGCCAGGGAGTTTATTTGCCTGACAGTGCTGCTAAGTGTTCCAGGACCCTTCTCCATCACCACTGCCGGGCTGAGATGGCAGTGTGCTCCAGGACCCCTCTCCATCACCACTGCCAGGCTGAGATGGCAGTGTGCTTCAGGACCCTTCTCCATCACCACTGCCGGGCTGAGATGGCAGTGTGCTCCAGGATCCCCCCTCCATCACCACTGCCGGGCTGAGATGGCAGTGTGCTCCAGGACCCCTCTCCATCACCACTGCCGGGCTGAGATGGCAGTGTGCTCCAGGACCCCTCTCCATCACCACTGCCAGGCTGAGATGGCAGTGTGCTTCAGGACCCTTCTCCATCACCACTGCCGGGCTGAGATGGCAGTGTGCTCCAGGACCCCCCCTCCATCACCACTGCCGGGCTGAGATGGCAGTGTGCTCCAGGACCCCTCTCCATCACCACTGCCGGGCTGAGATGGCAGTGTGCTCCAGGACCCTTCTCCATCACCACTGCCAGGCTGAGATGACAGTGTGCTCCAGGACCCCTCTCCATCACCACTGCCGGGCTGAGATGGCAGTGTTCAAATCCATGCCTGTGTATGCTCTTGTTCCATCCCGAGTTCTGATGGCACGTGATGACTGCAGAAACTGGGATGTCCTCCCTGGACCCCAGCTCTCCCAGACACACTTCTTTTAGAGTCTTGCTCCATGAGCTCAGCGATCATCCCCTCCTATCTCCCAACTGCTTTACTGAAATGACTCCCTGCTGTGGCTTTCACTATCCTGTACTATGACACACACTTTGCCTCTTACTCTCCCCATGAGAACATGCACTCCAAGGAGCTGAGTTCCTTTTGGCTATTTTCCAGTGTACGGACCTGATAGCACCAAGGACAGCACCCAAGGAAAAGAGGGAAGGCACTGACTGTACCTGTGACACATGAGCACTCCCTCCAGCCTACTTCTGCACTCTGAAGATACATTAGTCACCCAGAATCCTTTTTTTTTTTCCTTTTTCCAGAGCTGAGGACCAAACCCAGGACCTTGGGCTTGCTAGGCAAACGCTCTACCACTGAGCTAAATCCCCAACCCCGTCACCAGGGATTCTTGTAGGCATACGAGAAAAAATGGAATATAATATACCAAAAGATTAAGTAAGTACAACTCGGGTTATATTTACTTTAATTTTTTCTTCTTACATTGCCACATTTCCCTGCTTTCTACAAATGCATTGTCACATAATCAGAAATATGTAGACATTATGTTAAATAGATTAACCAATCAAGACAGAAAACAGCCCCAGACCCAGAGCTGAACTTCTGCAGCAGAGTGTCCAGAAGGGAAGAAGAATTTAGACAGTCAGTGAGAGCCAGGTAAGAAATCCAACCCTCACCTGCATGTATAGCACAAACCACCCTATTGCCCAGACTCCTTGCTCCTTCTGCATTGGACCTCCTGAGAATAATCTTTTCACACCATATATACCTCTGCTCAAGCTGTGGCTCCCTGCTGCCCTCTGGGGGAATGGGGGAATGTGCTTTCTTTGCATGCCTGTCTGTTCCATGTCTGTCCACAGCCCTGCCTGTACTACTCTCCACGGTCACCCCCAGTCACTGGGGTGGTTCAGTCACATCCCATCCTTCCTTACTACTGTCACTTTGACCTGATTCTCACGTACCATGTCCTGGGCCACACCCCTAACTGCTTCTCACCCATCATTCTCTTTATAAGTTCCCCCACTTTCTCCTGCTCAGAGGCTCCTGAGTCTGAGGAAGCCTACAGAGAGGTGGGCAGGCACAGCCTCATATGACCTCCTCAGAGTCTCCTGTGATAAAGCAGTCACTGCATCTGGTGGGAAAGGCATGTATAAAGCCCCACATGACCTTGAGGCATGTGCTGTGAGAGCCAGGTGGATATGAGACAGGTGCACAATAGCTCGCTCCATGCAGTATCACCCTGCAGCTCCACTCACATCTTTGAATGTTCCTTCTTTTCTAAAGACACTCCACCTCACCCTGCTCTACCTTGTTAAACTCTAGGACAACTTCACAGACCTGGGCAGATAGAACTGTCCCTCTGAGGGTACCTCATGATCTACTTTGTATGTATCTCTGTCATTCTGACCTTGCTCCTATCTGCTTGAGCTATCTAGGCCATATTGTGTTTTTTTTTCTTAATATTCTCATTAATCAATTGATCCTAACACCACGTGACATGGAAGAAAAGAACGGGATGTGATATCTTATATGCTATGTCTCTATGACAAAAAGCTGAAGCCATGTGAATGAAGAAGCCCAAAATGAATTCAGTGCTGACCCACTCACTACAGGCAAAGCATCAAACATCATCCACAAAGCATGGTTCATAGGATCACGTTCTCTAAAGGCATTTCCCATCCCTACCGAAGTGAATGATTTCACTTATGCTGTGAAAGATTATGCTGTCACACTTCACAGATTTAAGCCAAAATTGATTGTTCCAGTATTTTTTCATCCGTAAGTTACTAATAGTACACGTGCTATCTTGTGCCTGATATTGGACAGATTCATCACATATGTTCACACTCACTCCTTGAGCATGTTAACTCACCATATGACATGTCAAAAAACCTCCCAACTTTTCTCAGAAGAACCAGTTTCCTTCTCACTAGGAACCCCTGCAATCAGCATGTCCACCTGCCCCTACCCTAGGCCTCCAACTTTCTGCTAGCAGAGTCCACATCAGGACACCTATGTTTCTCTGCAGCCAGGGTTGGAGGAACTCAGCAGCCAGGCACCTGTCATGGTCTGTTAATGATTCATGTGATGCCCAGCCAACCAGCCTAAAATCAGTACCCTAAAACCTAAGAACCCATTTTAAATGTCTTCTTAAAAGTCATTAAAGACCTGTAAAGACATTGTAAAGTGGAAGTCATAGAATGAGAGACTGAATTTACAACATATAACCAAAAACTGACACACAGTTTTAAAATAAATAAGAAAAATGAAGAAACAGTTGAGCTGTTATTTACTAGGGAAGATGTAAGGAAGGCAGGGAGGGAGAGGAGGAAGAAAACTCATGGCCATGACAGCCATGGAAATGAAAGCGTACAGAGATCACAGCATGCCTAGCAGGGCAATGAAAAACTCTTCACACCAAACTACGGGCTGACATGGGCATCTATGCATTGCTGCTGCTGCTGCTGCTGCTGCTGCTGCTGCTGCTGCTGCACACTTCTGCAACCACTCTGGAGTGCAACCAGGGATCACCTAATGAAGTTGCAGATCCCACAGCCAGCACACCCTGTGCATGTCACCCAGAGGAGCTGGAGGACACAGGCATCAGAGCATATGTGCTGAGAGCTCAGAAGAGCAGAGCTCATTACAGTCACAAACAGAGGAAACTGATCACTTCTGGGATACCCAACCAATATAAACACACACCCTAGGTTCACATACCAGAGTATAATGACAGACAAGGAATGTTCTGCTAGGCTTCAGAAACCTTTCCAACTTTCTAGAAAGAGCAAGTTCTCCTTCTCACTGGGGTCTGTCACCTGGGAAAGCGGGAACAAACCCTGCATAGCTATAGAGCAACTTTGATCAACATGTCCACCTTGACCCCCAACCCCCAGGCCTACAACCCTTTCCCAGAGTCCACATCAGAGCTTAATCATTTATGCTTCTGTAGTGGCCAAGGCTAAACTCGGCAGCCAAAGGACTTGGCAACTGCAAAGAAATGAGAGGATTAGAACCAGGAGCAAGAACCCTGTTCTGTCTCATCAATACACAGCTGAATAAAGAAGCAAAACTCAAAACGAACATTCCAAATGGCATGGACATTTATGTGGCATAAAAGCTGAACTGAAACTGTCTAGGGTGACGGAGGAGAATAATGGGGGGATGAGATAAAGGAGGCAGGGTGTGGAGGGAATAGGCTCCATGTACAATGTAGACCTGTGAAATTTTTGAAAAAATGAATTATGCAACTGACTCTCACTGATGGCCCAGATGGATATCTTTGGTGCAAAAGGCTTCATCTAAAGCAAAAGAACACATGGCATCCCTTTTACCTGAAAACCTGCACTTGGAATTTGAGGACCTCCCTGTTTATGTTTAAGTGACAGAAGAAGAGATGAAGGGGACTCAAATCCACTGATGGTAACAAAGAAAGCAGTCAGAGTGGCCACTAAGTCCCTCTTGCCTGCCTGCCACCTAGGGTGAAAAAAATAATATGCACATTTTGCAGATGAGGAAAGGAGAGGCTGCTGCAGAGGGTTCTCAGACAGTCACCATCAAACCAGGCTTTGACCTAGGGCCAGACTCCAAACCTGAGGCACACCCCACCCCCCACCCCAGGGCAGCTGATGCACAAAGCAATCAAGGCTACTGTAAATAACTGTGACTTCAGCAACAATCTCTCCTGCTGCTGCATCAGCTGGGTGACTTTGGCAACCTTCCCACTCTAGTGTGCTTCATTTTACAGACGATTCTGGGTTTCAAAGACAGCATCAATGTGATATCATTCTACAATGGCATTTCTAACACCTGGAGTGCTGGTGGCACAATCAGCCATTTCTGTCCCTTCCCCTCCCATTCCCACCTTGGTGACCCGGCTCTGTACAGCCCCTGTCTGGACTGCCTGTTAACCACCAGTGTGCTCCCACTGACTCCAGACTGCAGATCAGACAGGATTAACACTGCTGCAAAACTGAAGATTGACAAGGAACTACATTTTCCTCAATCTCCAAAGAATATACCAGAGTAGATTAGATGTGTGCCTTCCACAGGAATCTCCTTTAATATTCCTTGACGCGATACAATGATGAAACAAGGCTTACAGGGCCCAACCAAAGAAAACAACAACTTTACAGATATCTAATTCCCTCTCTGCTGAAAAACAGGCCCTTGCCACATGCTATACTCCCTCTCTGGGCCTTGGCACTAACCAGGGCCTGCCTCACTGAAGCTAGGAGCAAGGCAAATGCACAGCATCTCCCCTCCAAAGCACCCCCATATCTTCACCCACTTTTAATCTTGCAGGTCTCACTACAGTGAGAAGGACAAACCTAGGGCTCAAGGCTACACCGGAAAGGAGAATGAACCCAGCAATACAACAGAAGGTGTGTGGGATCCTGGCCCTTTGTGGTTCTGAGCTCTTAAAGCAGCTCAAAATCCCACACTCCACCTAGAAGCCTGCCAGGAAGAATCTATCAGCCTACAGACCTGTAACTAGGGCTAGAAATACAGTTTATCTGGCAGAGTGCTTGGCTATCATGCACAGAACCCTGGCTTCCATGCCGAGCACCACATAAACTGGGCATGATGCCCAGTACCTGTAATTCCATTACTCGGATAGTGGATGCAGGAGGATTAGGAGTTCAAGGTCATCCTCATCTACGTAACAAGTTTGAGGCCAGCCAGGCCTAGGTGAGACCCTGTGTAAAAAAATAATAATAATAAAAGATGAGCAGACAGTGTACCCATCATTCCCTACAAAGTGCTGCCTGAGCGTAGCAAGTAGAACAAAAAGTAAGCCCAATGCCTCACAGAACTTACGTCTTAGCATCAAAAGAAGTGACTATAGTATTTACCAGATGTCATTAAACCTACAGAAACACAGCATGAAGGTTGAGGCCTGAAGGAGATGAGACCAATGTGGCCATCTGGAAGTATAACAGAGCAAGAGTGAGGCGCAGGGACAAGCTGAGCATGGGGGTGGGGACAGATCACGTGGCTGCCCTGGGTCTGCCTAGAGCAGTGGAGGCTGAGGTTGAGGGGCTGGTAGCTGGTTGGCTGGTATTTGCAGCCATGGGGGGATCCACGTTTTCCCTGTGAATACTGCCAAAAGTGAAGGTTGACTCTGCCAACCACACACACACCGACACGTATACAGTTGTGATAGCACACAGAGCTTCAGAGAAGAAAGACAAGAAAAGAGCAGCAAGAGGGCAGAAGCAGACAGACACGGAGAGACATGCACATTACAGCGAGAAGCACAGGAAGGCCGGAGGTTTTCCCAGACTCTTGTTCCTGGTGACTAGCCTTCAGAGATATTTGTACCAAAGATGTCTAAGTAGCTCTGAGGCTCACAGGATACAGGCATGAATGAAAATGCCATTCATTCCTTACAATGCAGGCAGATTTGGCATGGCAGAAGTTTTGTTGCTGTTGTATTGTTTTCTGTCCTAGCCATTCTGAAAGTTGGGAGCCTCAAAGACAAATTTACCAAGCCAGGGGTGAAAAGTTTTTCTAATTTTCCTATCTCTTTTAAGAATTCCATCATTCAAAGGTGGGACTCAGGTCTACCCAGGGTCAATCGTGGCAGGAACAAAACCAATCCCAGGGTAAAGATCCAAAGAACAAGAGTCAGATCTTCATATCAATTAAAAAGCACAGAGCTAGCTCAGTTTTCAAATAAGGCCAGAGACAAATTACACAATTTAAAAGAATAAATATTTTAAGGCCATGGGTACCACAAGTTCAAAGACAGCTTATCTTGAGGCAATTAACTCATCATGATAAGTAACAGTAAATCAATCCACACTAATTGCATTTGGTGCAAGAGCTTAGAAGAATCTTTAGCGTTGGCTGGTTATTGATTTTATTCTATTATTATTATTGTTATTATTTTGGTAATCACTTGTGAAGTCAAAAATGCAATGTTTCCAGAGAATATACCGCATACTCATAGATGGATAGGACTTTAACTTAAGACTATCCAGTTTCCATTTTTCCAGAGATGCTTTAAAGATCTAAAGCACAACAGAACTGAAGATAACACAGATGATCTTTAGCTCAGGTTCTGTAGCTGGAAGCCAGTTAACAAGGGGCCCATGTGCCACCCAGGTCCACACCTCTCTTCTTCCTCCCACACCTCCCCACACTCATAGGAAATAAGAGAAACAAATGCAGTACCAGAGCCCTGACTGTCCTTCAAATTCAGAACAGAAACGCAAAACAGAAACTGCCACAAAACCCCACATTAGTCCTACCTGCTGCCCATGAGTTCTGCGGTTTCCACTTACTTGGTAAGAGTTCTGGCTGCTAACTTGTACTCAGTCAGCATTCTGGGCTTGAACTTTGATAACTAAACATACACCCGTGGGTGTACATCATCAAGGCAGTGAGTGGGAAAAGGACAAAGGGGTAAAAAGTCACCAAGCTCTGAAGTCATTATGTCACAAAGACATTGATCAAAACCCAAGTAACATCCCTTGAAAACTGTAGTCCTCCTAACTCATGCCCTTTTACTCAATTCTGGGCCTTGGTCTTCTGATCTATAACATGGAGATATTAATACTTGCCTAGAAGGGTTATCAGGGCAAAGTAAAGTATGCATATAAAACACTTTACATAGCAATGCCCAACAACTGGCATTGTGAGATCACTTGGGGGTACTAGTAACTTGAATTGCTTACAAATGTTTGTCTTCCATTCTAGTTACTAGAGATTATCTTCAATTCCAATCCCTTTGTCACAGGGGTTAGAAGGAAAGCCAGGAATAAACTATTTACACAGCAACCTCCATGGCTGACTTCATCCTAAACACTATCTCTGTCCAGTTTTGAATATCTGTTCTCGTGTATTGTGTGCTCACACACCCTTTACCTTCTCCATGCATGCCTCACTGCAGCTTGCTGTGATCATATTACAAAGGCCTTTGGCACTTATTTCACTATCAGAATACAAGAAGAGATTATGATACAGGTGCTTAGCAACTGCTTTTGCTAAAGGGAGTTAGTTGGCTCTGCAACTTGGACCTACAAGGTAATTGTTTGCAAATGCAGGATGAAAGCCTGGCATTCCTGCCTTTGTTGCTCCTGTCTGTCTCCTTTACTTTGGATGAAAACAGGTAAGTCATTATCCTTAAACTTTCTTCTTGAGTCACCTTAGATTCCTAAATGAGGAACTTCATAGGGCAGACCCTTTCCCAGTAAGGGCAACTGTCCATGAGGGTGAGGTCACACCACAGAGCAAAGTAACCCTCTCCTGAGAGGCAACTGGCCTCTCAAGCAATAAGGGCTTCTTTGACCACCTTGTGCAGCACATCCAGAACATCCAGAGACAAGGATTAGCGGGACCACATCTGGACCAGGATTGCTTAATTATGCAAATCACATATGCCCCAATTCTCCCCACATATAAACATACATTTCATATCACTATACCACTGATGGGCTTGTGGACACTGAACCCTTTTTGTTCCTGTACTGAGTACTGCTCAAATTCCCTCTGACTTGTGGTTACCATCATGCTCCAGGTTTCTAAAAATATGAATTTTAATCAAAAGAATAATATAATCTTAACTCAGCTGAAATAAAACTTTAAAAAAATGCAGCTGGAGAAATTGTTGTGCTGGTCTTCTGAGTTCCCACAGCTCCTAGGCATAACTTTTTCCTAATACTCCATACAATGGCTATTATTTTTAATGCACATTTGGCTCTTCGGGGACCTATGAAACTGCCAGAGAGAGGCCTGACTTCAGCCTAGAAGCCTGTGCACCCAGCACAGTGCCTGACAGAGAAGTGCCTGGTACCCAGATCATCTCGCGTACTTTGCATCAAAAGATCCAATAAAAACTAGATTCTTTAGTTGTTCCTACTTTGTCTCTGAAAATTCTGGTTGTTGAGTTGTGGTATGATATACTCCATATGGAAGAGTTGGAAAAGGCTTGTCAATGACAATGAGTTTAGGGATCAAGGTCTCCTTTACCTCTATTCAGTTTTGTGACAATGCTGTGGCCAGGCAAATTTCAACTGTAATAACGCAAAAGACTCATGGCACTGGCTGTCAAGGATTCAACCTCTTTTAACACATATCAAATATAAATTTGACAGTGTGTTGTTGAGGTGATGGGTCAATTCTCAACCTCAGCTATATCTAAGAGCTCTCTGGCCACAAAAAGGGAAGGACCAATGGCTAAGAAGGTCACATGCTGTGTCAGAAACAAAGGAAGCTAAATAAAGATGGCTCAGCATTCAGCCACCCTGAACAGTTTCCAAAAGATACATATTTCAAAACTGCTGATTTCAGACTGAATTTTTCTTTGCAGACTTGCACAACTCACACACCACTTTTTTTAAAACTTATGCTCCAGAGGCCAGGAGATTCCTGATGTCCTTGAAGCTCTATAGAGGATGTAGCTAATGTGCAAAGTCTCTCCGGTGCCGAGCCCTTGTGACATGTATCAGTGTGATGAAAAGCACTTGTGGGCAGCAGTGATGAGGAGACAATGGTAGGGAAATACAGAGCATGATGACCCTTGCCAGGAAGCAGATTTAGAAAGCATGCCCAGTGGGTCTAGCAGGAAGGGGCGGGGCTGATGAGAAGGGCATGACTAGACGTTCACAAGAATGCCATATGGAAAACACACCTGGCAAAAGGTTCTCTCCGCCAAGTGGTATATTTATACATTTGTGTTAGAGGACACCATTAAGGAAATTGTCACATCCGTGGAACATGTGACTATAACTCTAAGAACAGATGGAGCCCGCCTCACATACCGAGAATGTTGAGTAATGGAACCATGATAGGAGAGAGTGTGCACAGTCAAGGAAAGTTCACCGTGACAAGGAAGATGGCAAAGAAAGGATGGAAACCAACATCTGAGAACCATGTGGTAAGTCCTTTTCACTTAGTTTCTTACTAGTGTCAATGGGTACAGAGGTAGCCAAGGTACTGCTTCTATTCCTAAGCAACAGGTAACTTAGAAAGGTTAAGGGACTTGCCCAAGATCACCCAGCAGTGACAGGCCTGGATTCTAAGACAGTTTAAAGCACATGAGGGCAGGCCTTGTTGTAAGACACAGGGCTTTCCTCCAACTGCACACTAGTACTTCTCGCATGGGTGCATGTGAGGGGACATGACTCCAGGTCCTCCCTGCCCTACCTGTGGGTAACGCTGTGTAGACAAAATCTTTTCCAAAAAAAGCCACTAGAGCCCTCTGTGGGTGACCTTGTGTCTGTCACTTCTGCCTGCAGCTGGCATTGCCTCAATCACCCTCCTTTCAGGGGAAATTACTGTGTGTCTAGCATGAGTGGGGGAGGGCCAACATGAACATGCAGTGGGCAGCCACTCTGTGAAGACCTGTCAAGCTGACAGCCTCATGCTTAGAGATCCAGCAGCTTAGTGATGTCCAGGAGTGTTGGTGCTCAAGAGCTTTGCCTTACTGGAAGCAAAGTCCTGACTGTGCTCCCAGAACATGTGAAGATGCTGATCTTAGTATTCCAGCATGTTAGCAGTTGCACTAACCATAAATGACTGGGCACTCTAGTTAAGACATTGTGATTGTCCGACTGGTTACACACAGGCTTCCATGACTAGCACACATGCCACGCAAGTGGACGCACACAGAAACAAATGTAGTGTAGGAGGTCTACAGGAATGTGCTCCAAATGGAACCGTTTTTCCTCCCAAAGCTCCAAACCCACTGTAGTGGCTTCGGAGTCCTGCAAGCTTCTACATCAGAACCATGTGGGAAAGCGCCGAGGTCAAGGTCAATGGCTGGGCTCTGGTTCACTGAGAGCACCCCTAGGGCTAGAAATTCACTCTCTACACATTTCCAAGATCCAATAATGATTACAGTGCTGACTACAGAGAAGCCAAATTGGTGTGGAAGTGGAAATGGGCCTTAGAGAGAGCTCCTGGCGCCCCTTATGGAGAGAGAAAGCTGGTGCCCTCTCCAGCCTTCTGCATAACTATGGTCAGAGTGGACAGCTATGCAGAGTCATTCCATCCTATTTCCTCACAGCAGTCTCTGAAATAATCACATCATTGCTGAAAGTTTTCAAAGAGGGAAACAGTGGCTCACATAAACAAAGGAGCCCCACAATTGTCCACTAGATGGCAAGTAGTGGCACCAACGGAGTGGCCCTCATCTGCTCAATGCTGGTGACAATTCATACAACAAAGAAAAGAGCATCAGTGTCTAGAAATAAATTTTAAAAAATTATGAGAATATTAGAGTAAGTGCTTTATAAACAGAATTAAATCCAAACAAAAAGAATATGGGCATGATCAGCTGGTTTACACCCCTTCCTTTGGTTCTATTGTGAAACTGGACTCATTTTCAAGAGATACAGGAGGAAAAATAGAGCCAGCATCCTTTGATCACCCACCAGGTGCCATGGACTGGACGCACTGCTCATAAAATTATACTGCTTTTAATATCTCCAACACCAGGAGACATATCCCCATCAGCATTTTACAGGTAATAAGATTAACATAAAGAAGTTAAACGACACAAACTACAAATGGCATTGCTGGGAACTAACTCCACCTCTACCTGGTTCTAAAGCCTGCAGTTTCTAGGCTACCTCATTGTTCCAGGGTTTTCAAATACCAAAGGTGGTTCACCACCACGCATGCAGGACAGCACGAAAGACTAGAGACATACTCATACTCCTCTTTGACGTTAGTTTCGAAGCCCTCTTTTTTTCTTATAGTGTTGTGGTTTTTGCTTACATATATCAAAGAGGTGACCCTTTTAACTCACATGGCTCAAAAATCAGGCATAGGTTGGGGAAATGACTCCATGGACAAAGAGCTCCCCAGGCAGGTGTGAGGTCCAGAGATCATATCCTCAGAACCCATGCAAAAGCCAGGTGGGCATGGCCGATGATCTGCAATCTAAGTGCACAGGAGGCAGAGACAAGGATTCTTAGAGCAAGCTAGCTAGCCAAAACAGTAAGCTCCGGGTTCAGCAAAAGATCCTGCTTCAATATATAAGGGGGAGAGTATTTGAAGAAGACACTCAGTGTCGGCTTTTGGTCTCTACTGATGCACACATATATGAAACCTGCACATATGTGCCCCACACATGCGAACATGCATATGTGTACACTCACCACACATGTCACTATAACCTTGTCTTTCCATGTACTCAGTTTGTATTCTCGCCCTCCCCAGTAGATAATGTGCCTGTATATTTTGTGTATATTTTTACAGAAGCTTGAAAGTAAACATAAGAAATACAGTTTTATCATTTTTAATCTTCCTTTTGCAGTTTCTTATACAGATTAAACATCTTTCTATAGAAATGAGCAGAGAGATATTTTTAACTCTTTTGAAGCTACAGATTATTCTGCTGTTTGCTGATTTTTTTACTTAACCCTTACCGTATACATGGATCTATTACCTATTTCTATTAGATAATCCTACAGTTACATTTCGTATATCTGGAAGGATCTATGTACTAGAAGAATTCTGACAAGTGACTATTTTACATCATCTGTCACACACTTGCAGTGTAACAGATTCTGTTGTATTCATCTCCTTGGGGCACACACCATTTTCACTCCCGTCAACAGCATATGAACAGGGTTATTCCCTCGTGGCCTGCAGTAGGATGTGTATTTGAACTCTGATGTGAGTGAAAAATGACCTCAGCATGGTTTTGCTGGGTTTTTTTTAATCGATGAAGTTGAACATCTAGCATGTACCCAAGTTATTCCCTTGTTTGTGGCTAATTCTTTTTACATACTTACCTATGAGAAAAGTCTTCATAACAATAAGAGATAAATTTTAAAAAATTGTATGAAAATAATTCTAGCTGCTCAGTATTTTCCTTGAATTTTAAAGTAATCTTAAAATTCCATTCTGAGGCTTTGATACCCAAAAGCATGCTAAGAGAAATCTCTGTTTCCTTGAATGAGTACGCTAATCTATCAAGCTAGGAAATAATTCAAGAAAAAACGGAGAAAGGCTCAACTCAGCTATAACGGTAGATCTGAGCAATCATTTGTATATGTGGCTGTGATTCATGCCTAACTAGACTTTCCTATGACACCCATCTAGTCATCTCTTTGTTTCCCCTCAATCCTCTCCTCCCCTCCTCATCTCCTGCACACACAGAGCGGCAGCACCTTCCACATCCCCCACATCTCTCATAAGAAAAAATACAGTACAGCCACATTTTCAGAACTAGAAATTAGACCCAACATTATAGGATGCAGGATTCAAGGGAATCCAGCATCTAATTCTCAAACTTGGTATGCAATGATAGATATGATACCACCAAAATGAAGCATCTTCTTTAGATGAAAAGACAAGAATTCGTTTAAAAAAGAATGCATTTGAACTATAATAAAAGCCTGCCTGGAAACACATACTCACTGGTCTAACACTGGCACAGATGCCGTGGAACTAACTAACTATTACTGACTATATTTAAGCCAGGCATTGTGCAGCCAGACACAAAGACTAGCCCATTATTTAAACCCTCCAGCTCAGTGGCTGCCCATCACTTCCAAGTGTCTTCTCTAGCACTCCTCTAAGGTCAACAGTGTTGACTGTTGTGGGAAGTAGAGGAAGCCCTGAGCAAATATGTAAGAAGTGGTTAAGTCCTAAATGAAGGGGTACTGTTGACATGAACACAACCAGTCAAGGACCCCAGTGCCTCAGAGCCATAGGAATAGCAAAGTCTTCCCCAGGTCAGGCTCAGAGAAATGGCAAAGCCTTCCCCTGGTCCATGTGTGGATGTTGACAGTATGTGCAGATATTATAATTGTAACTTCCTCTTCCTAGGTGTTTACAGCCTGAGACTGCTCCCCTATAGAGACCGCCCCCTTACACAGATTAGCTAAACCAGCCTCCTTGTTCAGTTGAGCTGTATGTAAATACACCCATCTTCTCGATTCAGATTTAGAACATAATAACACTATGTTTCTGAACTGCTGGTGTTTTCCTGTATCAATCCAGCTTTTCTGTATGGGTGCCTGTTGTTTCTTCATTCCCTCTTGCCCCATTTAGGTCAATCCCTAAACCCTGCAAGACTGAGGCAGACTGTGCCCTTGGGAATGTATTTTGATTGCATCTACTGTCTGTGATTTCTCAGTGTGATAAGCTGGGCTCTGAACTTCATCACCCATTAGATTTTAGGAGACATGAAAAATGCTTCCTGCATGAAGATGTCCATTGTGCAGTTATTTATAATGGCCCAAACTGGGAGCAAGCAAAGGTCTCAACTGTGAGGGGAAGATCAAATAAAGCATGGAACTCAATACTTCTGCTGCAGTCACAAGGAGTTTGCAAGTCTATTTACATGAAGTGTGAAATGACTGAAAATATTGGGGGGAAAGGCAATGCTTTTCTAACTGCATAAAGGGTCTTTGGTCCTGCCTTCAGCTAGGAGGTTCCTCTACCCTGCCTTCAGCTAGGAGGCTCCTCTACCCTGCCTTCAGCTAGGAGGCTCCTCTACCCTGCCTTCAGCTAGGGGGCTCCTCTACCCTGCCTTCAGCTAGGAGGCTCCTCTACCCTGCCTTCAGCTAGGAGGCTCCTCTACCTTGCCTTCAGCTAGGAGGCTCCTCTACCCTGCCTTCAGCTAGGGGGCTCCTCTACCCTGCCTTCAGCTAGGAGGCTCCTCTACCCTGCCTTCAGCTAGGAGGCTCCTCTACCCTGCCTTCAGCTAGGGGGCTCCTCTACCCTGCCTTCAGCTAGGGGGCTCCTCTACGCTTCCTTCAGCTCTGACTCACACGTGCAACATTTTAAGCAAACCACCAAGCCACTCAGCGATGTCATAGAACCCAACAAAGCTTTGTCAGTGCTAAAGCTGATACAGTGACTTCCATTAAAAAAATCTCATTTACTGTTGGATTGCAAGCTCATCTTTAAAAAAAAAAAAAAAAAAAATGCATCAAAAACATTCTCGATTCTATGAAGAAAGGAATTTACAAGCATTCTCAAATCTTATTTAGTGAACACTAAATAAATACATAAATAGAAAATACGCCATTTTAAAAAACAATCCAGGAATCTGTCTTATTTCAGTGTTTCCTGCCATAAGTCATACATGGTAAATTATTAAATCTACCTAAGGGAAAGCAAATTGTTTTCATTTTGCAAACCAGCTGCACAAGTTCCGTAGTATCTGCCTGAGGATCCCAGGCCAAACAGAACACCAGTGAAGATGAGAAACCTGAATGTTTAGCAGCATTGGCAGGTGAAACGTCCTTGCATACTGTGCATTTTCTGGCCTCCAGAGAAAAGCACCTCCACAGGCAGAAGTAAGAGGAAAAAATGTGGGGGAATATGATTGGCAGAACAGTGCAGTGTCCCTCCCAAGACACCCATGTCCTAATCCATGAAAGTTGAAAAGGAATTAAGGTCATAGGATTAGACTGGGGATTAGCTTTCCTAGCATGCACGAGGCCTGGGTCCATCCCTGTCACTGAAGAAAACACAGTAACAACCAAAAACTAAAGGGCAGGAATGAAGACAAAGGTCACTAATCACCTGACCATAGGCTAAGGGCTTTACCTGGGTTATAAGAGTATCATCACAGGGGCCTTTAAATATTTTATTATTTGAAACAAGGTGTCATACATCCCAAGATGGTCTTGAACTTGCTACATAGTCAAAGTTGACATTGACTCTGAACCTCGTGTCCAACTCCTGAGTGTTGGGATCACAGACATGTGCCACCATTTCAAATTTACATGGTGGGGACTAAAATAGAGAGTATGCTAGGCAAGCGTTCTATCACCTGAGCCACATCCTCAGCACACACAAGGTGTTCTCTCTCTCTCTCTCTCTCTCTCTCTCTCTCTCTCTCTCTCTCTCTCTCTCTCTCTCTGTGGTGTGTGTATACATGCTTGTATACCCCTGCACATGTGGCCATGAGGGCACATGAAGAGCAGAGGCTACTGCCAGGCAGGTAATCTTCAATCTCCACCTTACGCTCTTCTCACTGAACCCAGAACTCGCTCTCTGACTCAGCTAGGCTGGCAGGCATCCACATCCAGTGATCTGCCTGTATCCATCCCCCCAGTGCTGTGTTTCCAGACATGCATCACCATATCCAGCTTTTCATGTGACTGCTGGGGAGTAAACTCAGGTGTTCATGGTTGTTCAACAGTCATCTCTCCAACATCATCCCCTCCCCAGCCTCCAAAAGAAAGTCAGAGAAGATATGAAGGGACACGGCCTGTTGCTGGCCTTGAAACAGAGGAAGAATTACAAGCCAGGGACTGCAAGGGACTCCAGCAGTGGAGGAAGACAAGGACGTGGCCTTCAACACTGGCCTTGCCAGCATTCTCTTTTGATCTTAGTGGAGGCCATGCTAGACTTCTGAGTTATAAAATATGTATGTTGTTTTGACATAACATGGTGGCAATCCATTTTAGCAAGAGGAAACCAACACGGGGGTGAAAGGGTACAAGACAGAAGAGGAATTGCTACTGTCTGGATGAGAGCGGCTGGTGGGGAACAATTCCATACTGCTTTATGAGCTAACAGAGAAATCTCCCTTAGACAGACTGGCACAGGAAAGTTACGGGTCAGATAGGAAGGCTGGCTGTGGTGTTCCTCAACCTGTGTGAGCTTCATTCTCAGCTGTGGCACTACTTGATAAAGAGGATCCAGAATCTACTGGAAGCCTAAGGGGGACCAGCCATGGCTCAGGGACCAGCTCAGGGCAGCAACACCAGGCCCTGCACTGGATGCCAAGGGCCCCACACAGGAAATAGGTGGTAACTACCGGTGGGGATGTTTAACAGAATGAATCCCACATTCATCCCCGACGCATCTACCCCACAGTCCAGTCTTAGAAAAACGAGGATTTAGTTCAGGGCTAAAGGCTGCTTCAGCTGTTCCTGGTTAAGACAAGCTGAAAACCAAGGGTGAATGCAAAGCCCCCTGAGACTGCGGCAGCTAGAAGAACTACCCGCAAGGGGCCTAATTTCTCACCTACAAAGACAGATGCTGGCTGCTTTGATGCACTGTGTGCTCGAGCATGGTGAATGCATGACTACAAGTGTCGACTGCTGATGAAACACCTTTGTGCACTGTGAGATGAGAAATGAAGTCCCCCCGTTTCAATTATATAAAACACAGGCATAAAATGGAAGACCTAACAGATGCAGTCGCGTGATGCTCCAGGTGATACATGGGTTCCACCTTAGCAACTCATGTTTACTGCAGACCCAGGATCGGCTCCCTGAAAACAGTTTGCATGACGGTAGCTTTTCCAACTCCTCCCTTCTCCCCAAAGTCACTGAGAAAGACATAGCATGAACAGCATGGAACAAACCGGGGAGGATGTGGTTTAAGTGCCGGCTCCTTCCATTTCTGGTTGCTCAGTGTACGTCCACCTTCAATCACATGAAGAGAAGTCCTAGGAACCCTCACAAGCTGTTCTGAGCACAGGATGAGGTTGCTGCTGGGGAAGGTTCTTCTCACCTCACCAATGACAGACACAGTCAATGTGATTACAGCAGCTGCCATCACACTGTATGTCAGAAAAGACTAGAGCTGATCAGCTACACTGTGAGGATCGGGTTCTTCATGCGAGAAACAGGAGCAGCATATGTACTGTGGGAGGTCCAAGATGATAGGCGTGCGCCTTGTTATACAAAGCCAGCACCTGAGATGTTCAGTCAGTGGGAGCTGTAAGTGTGGTGACCAACACTGTTTCCGTATTAGATAATTCTATGAAATTTTACAGCAGGCATTTTCAAAGAACATTTTAGAGCAAAATAGTCAGAAATCTTAAAGATTCCATTACCCTGTGTACATACCAACAGACATAGCATTGTCAAGAGTCAGGCTGCTTGAAGTGATACACAGAGTTTTGACTGAAAAGCATACTGGGTCACCTTTCTTCTTCTCCATAATTACATGAGAGACTGGTTAAGTACATACCACCACACACATTAAAGAAACATCACATACAAGTATTAGGAAAAGATAGAGAGACGCCATCCTCCAAGCCCTGCCACATGCTAGGCACTGCAGAGGGTACACCAGAGCACTCTTCCACTCACATAAAAAGCCTGCCGGGTAGGCTTCATCACACCCGTTTGACCAGGCAATGAACCTGCAGTAACCCAAGATCTGAAGGCATGGATATACGCCCCTAAACCTGGACTTTTCCTCCCAGCTCATCCCAGTTCTGAGTGGTAAATGCATGCCTTGTCTTCTGTCTGCGTCCTCTGACACTGTTCCTTGAATTGGTCTCTAAAGCATAAAGGAAGACTATGCTTCTGGAAAGAAGGAGCACAAAATCGACTCCACCCATGCCAGCTAAAGGTCTGGAAAGCAAAGGCAATGTCGAAAGTGGTGTGTGTCCAGCTGGAATTCCCACGGCCACCTCCCATGCCCCTTACCTTAAAAGAGGCATGCTGCTCCATGTGCCGCAGCAGCTGTGGCTTCTGGGCTGCTGTGTAGTCGCACACTGTGCACTTGAACTGTTTCCCTGGAAAGAAGCGGAGGACAAGGTGAGCGATGCCAGCCTGGCAGCTCCTGCACGTAACGGGGCCAGTACACAGAGGTGGCCCTTGCCAGGAGGAAGAGCAGATTCTCAGAGGGGATCGAGAGCCAGTATGATCAGTTGTCAGCAAGTAGGAGCAGGAAGGAGCCCACCACTGAAGGAAGAGAGGGGCCAGCTTCACCCAGGGAAGCTGTGAGTGGTAACTAACACTGGAGCACACTTCGACAGGAAGAGAAAAGGTATGGCCAGCCACCTAGAGAGAGAAGGGCACTGAGAAAAAAACAGAGGTGTTCAAGAGAGACAGAGATAGAGACACTGATCAGCAAAATGGGCCACGGCATGGTCAGAAACATGAAACAGCAGCACCTTCCTTCCGGAACCAGAAGTATGCGGTCTACAGGAAGTTCAGAGCTAACCTGAAGAAGAGGGAAGCCAGAACATTGAGGATCCAGGGCATCTCAATGAAGATGAGGTCCTGAGCATCAGAGGAGTCTACAGAAAGATGCTCTACACGGAGAAAGATCACTGTGCAAACCTCCCATGCAAACAGCACGCCTTCAGCAGTGCCACAGACAACTTCAGAGAAGATCATTGTCTTAGCAATGTATAAATATTCTACAATCAGGTGAATGGGTGTACGTGTCAAAACAAAGAAATGGATATGAGGAACACATTACACTTCTCCTGATGAGAGTAAACAAAATCTCCATTTGCCATCATACAAATATGTAACCAAACAGAAGTATGACCTACTATCTGCAGTAGTAAAGGGTCCTAATAGTGCCAGCATTATGGGAACATAGCTACTGCCCCTGCAGTGTGGATCCCAAGAAATCCTTGCTCCTCTGGAAAGCACCACACTGCTACTTCAGACCAGACAGGTAAGACTCTCTGTAGCTGCATCCCTATATCCCCCTGTTCTGCAACCCTGAAGTCAAAGCAAACCAGGGAAAGGCACAAGTAGCCTTGACACCTGTTCTTATGAAGGTAATCACTAGGTCGGGCCAATGACAGATGCTGCTCCTGGTTTTACTAGATGATTCTACTATCTGAGATTCTGCTGCCATTCTATGACCTGAAAACCTTATTCTTTAGTATGACATCACCACCACTTTTGTGTGTGTCTCTGACTAGTCACTGAGTATCTGGGTGACAGAACTCATGTCCATCATTCTCTATAAACTGATGTCCCACAGCCCACATTCTGATGCATCTAGCCCACATTCTGATGCATCACTGCACATGACTGTTCTCCACAGTTCTGGCACACGCTTGATGCCCAAATCTACACCTCTGACTCAGTCCTCTTCCCTCAACCCAACATTTGAGAAGTCACCTATTGTCTTAGTCACTGTTCTAATGCTGTGAAGAGACACCATGACTAAGGCAACTCTTATAAAGGAAAACATTTAATTGGATGTGGCCTACAGTTTCAGAGCTTTAGTCCATTAACATCATGGTGGGGAGTACAGTGGTCTGCAGGCAGATATGGTGCTGGAGAAGTAGCTGAGAGTTCTATATCTGGATCCATAGGCAGCAGGAAGAGAGAGCAAAAAGACCTGACATGGGCTTTTGAAACCTTAAAGCCCAGTCCTAGTGACACACTCCAACTAGACCACACCTAATTCTCTTCAAATAGTACCCTTCCCTGAGGACTATGCATTCAAATATATAAATACTTATTCAAATCACCACATTCCATTCCCTGGACACCACAGGCTTGTAGCCATATCATAATACAAAAATGCATTCGCAACAACTTCAAAAGTCCCCATAGTCTTTCACAGTCTCAATACACCTTCAAAGTCCAAAGTCCCTTCTGAGACTCATGGAAATCTAACTGTAATCCCCTGTAAAATCAAAATAAAAAGGAAGATCACATACTTCCAGTATACAATGCCACAGGATATATATTACTATTCCAAAAAGGAGGTAAAGGAACACAGTAAAGAAATACTATAATACCAAAGCAAGAATGAAAACCACCAGGACAATCTACAAACTCTGCATCTCCACATCCAATGTCAGAACACTCTTCAGATCTCCAACTATTGCCAGCTTTGATGACTGCAACCCACTTCTCTCTCTTGGGCTGGTTCCATTCCCTGTTAGCAGCTGTCTTTGGCAGGTACCCCACACCTCTGGCATCTCCAACATCTTAGGGTCTCCAACACAATCCAGGATTCACTCTCACAGGTTCACATAATGGCCTCTCTGGGCTTCCATGCAAGAACTAAGCTTTCCTTAGCCATGGTAGGGGGTGGGGGTAAGATTCAACAACCTTTTTCTTGTGTCCTTGACTCTAAAGACAGAACTACATGGCCAAAGCTGCCAAGTTCTGCTGCTTGCTAGGAACGGAACTTGGTCCCCTCATTCAAATACATTTTTATCAGCTTTCTGTTTTGATGGTTTCCTTCACTGCTTAAGCTTTTCTGTAATTCTTTTTCACTTGTTGGAAGCTTAGCTGGATAGGGTCTTGCCCTGAGTTCACTGCCCCCTTTATTCCATCAGCATTAGGCTTCTCTTTAAATTTTTCACCTCCTTGAGCACTGGACTTGGCTCCAACATTACATTTCCTGCTACTCCTTTTCTCCTTAAACTAAATATTTTGTATTTTCCCTTGCTCAGCTTCTTTATTTTCATTATTTATCTGCATAAGTGTGATCACTAATGACTACACAACACAGTCAATATGAGTCTGACTTGAAATCTCTGTCAATGCTGTTCATCAAAAACTCTTCAATTTAGCCTCAGGCAGACTTTTGGACAAGGGCAGAAAACACCACATTCTTCACAAAAAAAAATCACAAGAACAGTCTCCAGGCCACTTGCTAGTCTTCTTCCCCTCTGAAACCTCTTGAGCTGAGCCATCATAATTTACACTGCTCTCAGCATGACTGTCTTCCATGTTCCTACTGGGATGACCCATTATGCCCCACTTGTTCCAGTGTTCAACTGCTTTGTTAATCCAAAGTTCCAAAGTCCACATTCTACCAATAAGCAGCATGGTCAGGCCTAGTATAGTAATACCCCAATCCCTGGCACCAACTTCTGTCTTAGGTGCTGTTCTATTACTGTAAAGAGACACCATAACTCTTATTTTTAAAAAAAGCATTTAATTGGGGTTTTCTTATAGTTTCAGAAGTTTAGTCCACTATTCTCATTACAGGGAGCATGGTGGCATGAAGGGATACATAATGCTGGAGAAGTAGCTGAGAGTTCTACATCTGGATCTGCAAGAGAGAGTGACACTGGGCCTGGCATGGGCTTTTGTTACCTCAAAGCCCACCCCCACTGACACACTTCCTACAACAAAGCCACACCTCTTAATCCCTTTCAAATAGTACCACTCCCTGATGACTAGACATTCAAATACATGAGGCTTTGGGAGCCATTCTTATTCAAACTACCATAACCATCTACTGGACTGGTCACTTACCTGCCCCAGTGTCCTAAGTTGGACTAATTATCATCCTCAGCAAGTGGGCTCCATGTCTAGACATCCCAGCATTACCCATGTCACCCAAGTCTAATGCCTGGTAGTTTCTTCAGATCTATGAACTTATATGTTGTGGTTTGGATGTGAAGTGACCTCCCCAGACATACACATTCAAACATTTAACCCCCAACTGGTGGTGCTGTTTTAGAAGGTTACAGAATATTTGAAAGGCAGGGCTTAGCCATACGAAGTGGGGTCATACATGGAGGTTTGCACCTGGACTCTACTTCCTGTCTAGTCTTTGCTTCCAGATCAACCCAACCCAGATGTGAACAGACTTCTCCTACCACAGCCACAGGCCACTCCCACCACCACATCACTCCTTCCACCCACACCTTACAAAACATCATTTCACTGCAGTTTGCTTCCCACTCTGCTCACTGTAACTGCCTGCTCACAAGCTAGGCTGCAATCACCTGCCATGTCTCTTTCATCTTAGCAACCCAGTGTCTGAGTGTATACATACTTGAACATATTTTGTGACTCTTATTAAGTGGAAATAGGCAAGAAACAAATAAGAAAGCTTTTATATTTTACACAGGCAACACCCTTGATGAGAGCAGCAAAAAGAAAACAAATGGTTCAAGAATATTAATGCTAGGTTATACCTCTCTTTATATGTATGAACTCTAAATTCTAGATTCATTCTCTCTCTCTCTCTCTCTCTCTCTCTCTCTCTCTCTCTCTCTCTCTCTCTCTCTCTCTCTGTGTGTGTGTGTGTGTGTGTGTGTGTGTGTGAGAGAGAGAGAGAGAGAGAGAGAGAGAGAGAGAGAGAGAAAGAGAGAGAGAGAGACAGAGAGAGAGAGAGGAACATCTGTGTATGTCATGTACATCTGGGTTCCCAGAGAGGATGGAAGAAGGAAGCAGATCAGGTAGACCTGGAACTGGAGTTCCAGGTAGCCATGAACCAACCAGTGTGGCTGCTGGAAACCAAACCGTTCCTTTAAAAGAGCAAGCAAGTGCTTTTAACTTTTGAGCCGTCTCTCCACCCTGATTTTACTAAATCTTAAAGTCCAAACTATAGAGATATTTTTACTTGTAAAGTATGCAAGCTACAGCTAGAGAATAACTAAAATGGTTTTTTAAATACATTGTCAACTTTTTCTCAAACATACAGTCACATAGTTCTACACATCACCAGCATAACCTCAGCCATGCATATCTTTCCACTAACCTATGACTCACGTGACTACATCAGCATGGTGCCAGTAGCAGAAGAAAATGCTTAGATTGTTTACTAACATACTGAGGGAGGAAAGTGGATAGAACTGTTCTCAGTATCAAACAACCAGATCAAAGAATAAAGTATTAAGCGTTAAAAGGAAGCCGTGAAGGGCCAGGCAACTGATTCAGCAGTTAAGAATGCACACTACTCTTGCAGAGGACTAGAGTTTGGTTCCAGCATACATGGCAAGCTGCTCATAACCACTTGTAATTCTAGCTCCAGGGGATTTGACACTCTCTTCTAGAATGCACCAGCACTACACACAAACACATACACACAAAAAATAATAAACTTCTAAAAAATGAAACATTGGGGATCTTTTGGACTACCCTGACTAAAAACATGAAATGAGATTTCAAGTACTGGGGCTTTTATTAGATAGTCTATGGCCCCTAGAGGAAGCATTGCCAAGCTCAAGTGGGATAACTTCATAAACGTATGTGTGTGCATGCGTATGTGTGTGTGCGTGTGTGTGTGTGTGTGTGTGTGTGTGTGTGAATTTCACACAAGCTAGAGTCATCAGAGGAAGGAGCCTCAGTTGAGGAAATGCCTCAATGAGATCCAGCTCTAAGGCATTTCCCCATTTAGCGATAAATGGGGGAGGGCCCAGCCCATGGTGGGTGGTGCTATCCCTGGGCTGCTGGCCCTGGGTTCTATAAGAAGGTGGGATGAGCAAGCCAGTAAGCAGCTCCCCTCCATGGCCTCTGGGAACCTGCTCTGTTTGAGTTCCTGTCCTGACTTCCTTCAGTGATGAACAGCAATACTGAAGTATAAGCCTAATAACTCATCTCCTCCCCAACTTGCTTTTTGGTCATGGTGTGTTGTGGCAGCAATAAAAACCCTAACTAAGACAGTATGTATGTATATATACATATACATATAGGCTTACATGTATTGAGTGTAATTTTAGGCTTTGCTGTTGTTCTTGCTTGCCTCCCAGGGTGTCTTAATTATTTTTTTATTTGCCATGATAAAACACCATGACTGAAAGCATGTATTTTGGCTTACAATTTCAGAGGATTAGAATCCACAATAGCGGAACAAAGGAATAGCTGAGACCTTATATCTTGACCCACAAACCATGAGGCAAAAAGAGAGAATACTAGGAATTGTGTGAGTCTTTTGAAACCTCAAACCCCACCCTCAGTGACACACCTCCTCCAAAGTCACACCTCTCAATCCTTCCCAAACAGCTCCACCAACTAGGGGCCAACTATTTCAATATATGAGCCTAATGAGGGTCATTTTCATTCAAGCCATGACACAGAGGTTGAAGGCAAATCTTCATTGCTGAAGACACCATGCACTTTAGACAAAAGAACTAGGAGGACCCTAGCTGGATCAGATTTGAAGACCTTCACCCTAAGGACTAGCATGCATAATATTGGAAGGTGCTTGTGCAAGTTTCCAAGAGATAGAAGCAACTACTACTCCTAAGTAGCTATGAACAACAAGGATAATTATCATGCTGAGTAACACTTAAGGTGCAGCAGTGGCACCCACAGCTTGGAGGTAACCAACAGCTCTCCAATTGGACTGATGGCCCATTCGGCAAAAGGAAATTGTGTCTGATATTGAAAATCTAGTCAACTACTCACTAGTGAGGCCATGGATCTTACAGGAACGCTAATATTGCCACTTTATTAAAGCCAACATAATTCTTAGCTACATTTTAAATATTGAGTATTATACCCACAGATAAAGTTTAGTTTGCGTTACTGCTCAAAGAAACTTCAGTTTGCAACAGAAACCATTAAAGAAGTCTACAACAGATCAAAATGCAGAGAATAAGTGATTGTGGGGTGTCCAACTCCAATTGACACATCTACAACACAGTTCTTGCACCTAGGGTTCAGGGAACATTGAGGGAGAGTGCCTGGGCCAGGAAAGCTGCTATGAGAATATGTCTCCTAGAAATGATAGAGAAGTTTTACCCATGATACCCCAACAATATGGGTGCCTAAACAAGACCTGAATGAATACAATACCACCAGACATGCTAACATTGAAAAGGGAAATCTAATTAGGCCATGGCCATAAACAAAAAAAACTCCAGGCAACTGAGGACTGCTGAGAGGGAGAATTAGCCTTGCCCAGGGATGAGCCATCTAGTTGGTTATCCAATACCAAGCGACCATTTGAAAGTGTATACATACGGGCAATACTAAACAAACTGAGCAGGTTGTATTTATATATTTAGGGGTGTGTGTGTGTGTGTGTGTGTGTGTGTGTGTGTGTGTGTGTGTAACAATAACAAAGAAAATGAGGCCATGATTTCAAGAGAAAGTAGGGATGGGGGCACTTCATGGGAATGACTGGAGAGAAGAAAAAGAGGGAGAAAAGTGATGTAACTATATTTTAATTTAAAAGACAAAAAGATACTATTAAAAGGAAAGAAAAAGAAGCTTTGAAAGGAAGAAATGGAATGACCTCCTAGCACCCAAGGCTCTGAATCATATAAAAAAGTGAGTGGTTCCAAAAGACCATCCCTACCCTGGCAACCCAGCCAGGCAATAGAAACAGCCCAACCCAACAGGCAGGAGAGAGCACTTAACACAATTTTTTGTTGCCTAATTAAAACTATTGAATGCAGATTTACGACTAGTCATAAAGAAGCATTTTCCAGACTTATCAGGCCACTTCCGGCAAGAGATTCCTAAGAATAACAAGGAAAGTGGACAGTAGCCTAGTGCTTCTCGGGGTTAAAATGACCTCACAGAGCTGGCCGATGACCATCACACAGCTGTATGTGCATACAAACCACACTACTGTGTAGACAGCCTCACTTAGAACCCAAGCTTTGCATTGTCTTAGAGAATTCCAGGGAAGTGGACAGCAGGTGGACAGCAGGGTCACCACCGAGTAGCATGGTGGCCCCTGTGGAGAAGAGTCTCCCACTGGGTCCCCTGCATGTACCAGTCTCATCTCTCAGGGGCTTACTTTCAGGTGCTTATTAGTCCTGTGCCTCAGCCATCCTTGTAGGGGACAGGAGTCAGTGTCTCATGTTTTCTATTGGGGCCTCTGATTAGCAGGGAAGAATGATCCCAGGACCACAGAGAGTGAACACTGGTCACTTCTCCTGCCACCTTTTTCTTAGGTGGTCCTTTCTAATAGACAGCCATTCTGGGAAATAGGCCACATTCATATGTGAGAGGTACTGACCACAATGGCTGATGTCACCTCTTTTGGCCCTCATTAGAAGAAATGATTCTCTGTGCTTGGAGACAGAATGCACCTGGGTCCGAGACAGGGCTTTCTTGCTCCGGTTCGTGACCTAGAAAGCTACTTCAGTTGTGATGGTTTGTCATCCATAAACTGATAATACTTCCTGCACCCCTGGTTAGAGTCCCCAGTGGGACCATACACACCCAGTCCTAGGGGTGCTAAAAGATGCCTAGGAATTCAGTGAATAGAACTAGAAGGAAAAGTGGACGTAAAAGAAAAATTGACCTTTCTTGGCTGAAAAAAAGTGGCCAACTAGTCTGCACCAGGAGGGGGCAGAGGAGTAGGGACTAAGGGAGAAAACAACAAAGAGAGAGAGAGAGACAGAGAGAGAGAGACAGAGAGAGATAGAAAGGGAATCAGAAGGAAATGAAGGAAGCAGAGAGGGACAAGGTGGATAGTGCAGATAGCAATGTGGCAGCTGTGTTCGGTCACTCATCACGCTTCATGAAACAGTCACTATGTGCCAGAGACAAGAGAGAATAAGACAATGGCACTGGTACCTTCTAGGGCACATCACATAAATGAACTAGCAGGGAGGCCAACAAATCACTGTAACTAATGTGACCAAGAACTATGATTGCCATAGAGTGCTAAGCACGAAAGGGGTGGTCAGGAGGGGGGTGAGGCCCTGGAGCTGCTTTATCATGAAGGCCCCGGAGCTGCTTTATCATGAAGGCCCCAGTGGTGATGTGAAGTTGATATGGATGTATGAGGAGGGAGTGACTAAAGAGGAAGAGACAACTTTTGGGAGAGAAATAGCCACTGTCTCTGTAGACCCAAAGAACTTTCACAATAAACCACTGTCTGTTTGGCTTCTCAAAAAAGTCTGTCAAAAGGCCAAGAGTTCTAGTACAGGCAGACACTGAACCAGTAAGGGAACACATGAATGCAAATCAACAAGACTCCAGCAAGAGAGCGAACAAGAGATCATGATTACACACCTTCTCATGAGAGGATGATGTCAGATTTAGCCCACCAATAGATAATCCTTACAAAAGCAAAACCAAATCTCTTTAACAGATACTATGTAAGCTTTATGAAGTATAGGTCATTTACTCTGTACAGTACTTGCTCAATTTTATGAGTTGTCAGATAAATACAAATTATAACACAGAAGACTTGATATCTATTGCTAATCACTTTTCATAACACATATTGTTAAAAATAAAAGATTTAAGATATTATACTCCCAAATCTCTGGCAAAAGTATTTAACGAGTGAAACAGTGGTTAATGCTCAGGTACAAAACCACACAGCTGCTCTGGTGGCTGAAAATGTCCTAAGAAGGGGCTGAATAAAGGAAAGGTATGCATGGAAGAGAAGCCCGACACAAAGGTTACAACAAGTGAAGGAAGGAAAAAGAAGAACAGACTGTCTGAAGTTAAGGAGACGGTTCAGCAAGTCACCACGTTACTGCAACTGCTAAACGAGTTACCTATGGGCTGCACAACTACCAAGAGTGATTACAGTATCAAAGTGTCATCGTAACTATATAATAAAATCCATATGAGCCATTTGCCTATAACAAAGGCAGATAGTGACTAGAAGTCCCTCCCAGGGGGCAGAACTGTGGGACGACACTAAGGAGGTGGTTTCTGTGATTTAAGCTGTCTGTGTTCTAACAGGAAAGAATCCTGGCATTTCAGCATCCTCCTAGGTAGGTTATAATGACCTCCCCGCCACACAAGGTACAAAGGCAGGTCTGACACTGAGAAACAAAAAATCGTGCCAATGGCTCCTGAAGCTGAAGATTCAGAGAAGTTCCTATCTCTCTGAACTCCAGACTGGCTGTTTCCTGACTTGGCAACTTTGTCTGGGGGTGACAGTTTGAATGAAAATGAATACTCTACAGGCTTACAGGGAGGGGCACTATCGGGAGGTGTGGCCTTATTGGAGTAGGTGTGGTTTTGTTGTAGGAAGTGTGACACTGGGGGTGGGCTTTGAGGTTTCAGATGCTCAAGCTAGGCCCAGTGTGGTTCATTGTCTCTTCCTGCTCCCTGTGGATCCAGATGTAGAATTCTCAGCTACCTCTCCAGCACCATGTCTGCCTGCATGCCACCATGCTTCATACCATGACTATAATGGACTAAACCTCTGAAACTGTAAGCCGGCCCCAGTTAAATGTTTTTCTTTATAAGAGTTGCTGTGGCCATGGTGTCGTTTTACAGAAATAAAACCCTAAGACATCTGGTTAGGTGTCTTAGATACCTTATTCCCAAGAAAGAGACAGGAGCCCAATTTATGTTTAGTCTCAGTTATTGTCCTCTGAAGCGAGATTTAATTTTTATAAACAGTCAGAAATCTTCTGAGCATGTCTTCCTAGAAGAAGGATGACAGAAAGCTAAGACAACCCTTGTTTGGAGGACCGCACCACAGAAAGCCCTTGGGTTCTGCAGTACTGGACCCTTGAAGGATTGTGGCAACAAAGCCTTCCTAACTACAAACTGCAGGATTTATAATTTTATTACTTAGGAAATTTTCCTTCATTGACTTCATGGCCCAGATGTTAAAATGTCAAAACCATGACAACCTGGATGAATCTCACAAAGGACTAAGCCCCTCCAAAGCACACACTATATAAATCCAATGATAGAAAACTCAAAGACAGGTAAATGTCAAAGAAAGTGGGAGAAGTCAGAGACAGTTGCCTTAAGACAGGAGGACTTTGGAAAGGCTGCTAAATTCTGTTCCTTGTCCTTGACTGTGGTGACCTCTTCTGTTTCCTCATCTAATAGGAGCTCCTGGTTCAACCTTTGAATAATGGGTGGCTGACTACTCATGGCTTCTGACCTATTAGACACAGCCTGGGAACCAGACACTGTCTAAATTCAAGTGTTGCCAGACAGTGGGAAAAATAGAGTCCAGTGACCCTCAGCTCCACCCTTGCTCGGGCCATAACTGGAGACAATTAGTTGACCCAATGGTGATGGAACAGGGAGAGATTTACAGTAGGGGAAGATGAACCGGGGCCACCCATTGCCCTGCCCCAGCTTACATAAAAAGGTCCAGTGGACCTCAAGGAGTCGCTGCCCATGGACTGTCTTGTAGAAAACACAGCAAGTATACAGGTGGTTGTGGGGAGCCAGCAGAGCATCCACCTGCAGGCTGCAGCAGGAAGTTATACGGAAGTAGATGCTGAAGCGCAGAAACATAGGGTGGTCCACAGGGGAGGGGAACTCTGAGCCCCAAGTCCTGCTCTTCTGGATACTCAAGGTCACCATGAAGAACACCTGTTGCTGTCTTTCTTCTTTACCACCCGCACAGCTGCTTCATCAGTTTCTCTGGGGCTAGTTACAGCTGCTCAGCTACTTTAAATAGGGTTCTATATACAAATAATACAATGGCCAAAGGACCTTCAGCCATCTCATTTGGATTCTGGCGTTTGGACTCAATCTGAACACAAAGCCACAGCAATGGGAGATTCCTTTGGATTGAAAGCAACGTGTTTGCGATGTCTGTTAAGTAAACATCATTGCCAGACTAAACTTCACATACACCTTAGACTTGAAGGGATATTGATGTGCTTAGAGAAGGAATTTCCATAAACCTAAACTGTTATTAGCAAAAACGTATCTACAGGTATAATGTAGAAATGTCTCATGACTGTTTATTGAGTCTTACTGAAAAAGGTGATTTTTGCATAAGTAAAGTTTTATCAGTTTTTGGACAAGTTACTTCATACTTCTTTCAGAAAAGTAGTGTTTGCCATTTTCCCACAGTGACACTGAGATCCTCCATGGCACCGTGCACTATGGTCAAAATGCCCAAGAGACAGTGGATTTGGTTGTCCCTTGGTAATGTACACTCAACTACAAGAACTCACTCTTGCCGGGTACAGTTAAGGGGTACTGTGATTTTCAGAATGCTGGCATGTAGAGGAACAGGTACAAGGTCCACATACTTGGTATAAGCCCACTACCCCAGGGCAGCAGGCCAACAATGCCCCATACCCACCACAAAGGCAGCCAGTTCCCAATACCCGAAACCCACACATGATTTTATACTGAGAGAAAAGGAGTCTGCAGATGTGGCTAGGTAAAGCGTCTCAAGCTGGAGTCTGTCCTGGATTATGTAGAGTCTAAGGGCATCTGAAGAAGCAGGCATGAGGATCAGAGGCAGAAAACAGATGTGAGGAAGCAGGAACAGACTGAAGGACACTGGACTGCTGGCTCTCAAGACAGAGGGGCTCCTAAAACAAAGGGTACAAAGTCTGCGAACTACAAAGGAAGCAACAGACTTCTGTCTGCCCCCACCCCAAGAGTTTGACGAAGGAGTACATCTTTGCTGATACCAGGATCACAGACTGTGGGACTCCAGAGGCATGATGTCATCAGTCCACAACAGCTCTATGCCACAAAATCTTTAGCAATTTGTTATAGCAGCAGAGGAAATAAGACTCTCAGAATGTGCTAAAACACATCTGCTCCAGGCTGCATAGCAGGAAGGGCAGGGGACCTTTTCTCAGAGTGCATTTCTAGTCAACCTAAGACAAAAGGTAAACAGAGAGAGACAGAGACAGAGAGAGACAGAGACAGAGAGAGACAGAGACAGAGACAGAGAGAATCTAGTGAATTAATGAATTTAACTAGGGTTATCTACAATGGCATGGGTGGGCAGTTACTTACATGAATCTGGGCAATTATGGACAGATACACCCCAGAAGCTCTCCCTGAAATGGCTAACCATTTCATCATCCTCAGGGAGGGGCAGGGATTAATACACTTTGTAAAACTCATGTGTTCTTACCCCATTTACCATAGAATGTCAGTGGGCCCAGTCTTGTAAGAGCTTCCTGCAGGTAATCACGGCTACTGCTTCAAAACACTAATAGTTGTGTCTGCCAGAAGGATCGAGTGCTCCACGACCTTTCACCTGTTCTTCCTTCTTGCCTCTAGGAGGCCAGCCACACAAAGGATGCCACCTACAGCAAGGAGAGCATCCTGCAGGGAACATCACTGGCACTTTGCTGCTGGAGTCTTGCAGAGCCAGAGCTCATGGTTGAGCATCTGCAGTAATTTGTGCAATGGCAAACCAGAACAGAAATAGCTACAGCAACCAAACTACGGTGTAAGACGTCTCTGTGCATTAGGAGCTGAACCTCAAGCAACTGCAGACTCAGTCTGCTGATGACTGTAATTAGTGCATCAGTTTTTATGCAAGGAGGACCAGTTTTTATACAGGGAGGAACAGATGAGCAGGGGGCAATAGTGCAGAACCAAATAAAGGGACAGGAAAGAGCAGGGCACTAGGACTGTGCTGAAGTGGCAGACCCTGTGCCAAGCATCAGTCTACACAAAAACCTACCTCACTTAATTTGAGACCTCAATCTGCATATCGGGCTGTCAAGTAAGCTCATGGGCACATACTGTGCAGTAGCCTCAATTATTCTTCAGAGCTGTGGGTCAGATAAGTCTGACAGAAAAAGCTTCATATGGACTCAAACAGAGTGCACATATGAAATGATACTCTTGGGCCGCGGCATCAGTCCCTTTGCCCCCCACCATAGAGGCACCAGCCCACAAAGACACAAGGGTCTTCTGTATCTATCGTCTGCCCCATTCCCACCTTTCCTCTTAGCCTTCTTTCTAATGCAGAAGAGGAAGGATGGATGAGATCAGGATACGGTCCCACGGACGCAGACCACTTGCTTGGGTGCCATGTTCGTGTGCCCTGCTTCTTGAATTTGACAGTTCTGAGAACTCAGAGCCATGGAAGGACTTGACTCCAGAGTGACTCTACCATTTTGCTTTCTCTTGGAGGACAGAAAAGAAAGGGAAGGGAGGGCAAGAAAAGAAAAAAAGAAAAAGAAAAAGGAAATCCTGGCATCGTCTGGAATATTCCAACCAATGAGCAGCTATGAGAGCTCTTACTATGAAGTGAAAGGGGGAGAAAAGTCACTTTCTGAACTCAGCTGATTCACAAATTCAACTCGACTTGTCTAATTATTACACAGGGGCTTGAAGCCTGGAAAATGCCTCAATAAATCTTACTAGAAAAGTTCTTCCTGAGTGGGTAAGGCACGGTTGAATTAAAGGAAGTAAAGACTCTAGGGAATCGACCCAGAATCTTAACAAACCATGTGTTTCATGATGAAAGGACTCTCACTTGATTATGTAATAGAAAAGCATCATGGGATCCATCCTCCCGCATCAGCTGTGGGTGCACAGAATTAAGGGAGACCCTCCAGACTCTACATCATGTGTATCGTTGTAAAAGGCCGAAGTGCATGTGTGGTCCCAGAGTTTCCCCCTAAATTCTTGTATCCTGTTGACTGATCAGGCCACTAACAGATCAATTTCTGGCAGGCAAACCTTTAGAAGGAAAACCTTCACCCAGACTGGCCTATCCATTCTAAGTCACAGTAATAAGCTCCTGTGGGAAAAGGAAATGCAATAAACAGGGATATATCACTTTAAATAAGCCAATAAATGTGAAAAATTAGATTCACATGCAGGTGGAAGAAAGGGTGATGACTCACTATCTTTTTTACTTCGTTAAAAGATGCCCAAGAAGATTCATTTAATAGTGAGTTCCTCGACCATGTTTTAAAATACCTAGTTCACAAGCACCTGATTTAACACAATTATCTAAGATGAAATGGTGGGGACATAAGTGGCATGTCTTGAGCAGGGCTGTAG